>NC_091539.1:31775000-32400000 GCF_042242935.1 Bactrocera oleae | reverse complement strand
AATTATACGCAAATAAATATTATTTGAAAAAATTTCTTAAAGTATGTCATACGAAATCACCGACTCGAAAAATGTTCAAATTTGATTGCTGAGGCTAAATTCTATCTGCGGTCAAATTTTAAAGCCAGAAATAGGTTTTGAGAATGTAGAATTGAATTAATTCTAATATATTTTTACCATTCTCTATTATATGTCTGGAGTATCCTTACCTCTCCTGTATGATTAAGACTTTTCACTGCCCACTATATTTTTAATACCTCCGACTTCGAATCTGAAAACCCTTAAGGAACAATATTTTTTTGTTTTCATAAATAACTTTCAGTCGAGAAACGACGATAGTTACCATCATATATTCAAAATTTTACGTTAAATTAAAAATATAATTCAAATCCTCGAATAGCTTACTTTCTACTCTTCGTTTCTATGATTATGTATCACGTGAGTAAAAAATTATAGTTGTAGACATATAACATCTAAAAATATATGAAATAATCTCTATCGTTATCTTAAAATGATTTAAAAACGTTTATTAGAATATTGTCGAAGATTCGTATTTTGAACTCAAGGAGTTATTCACTAAAAAACTATTTCACTCAAAGAATCAAACGCCTATGCTGAAGATCTCGAAACTTCCCACTATCGATGTTGTTGCAATACCGTTGGAGCAAATACATTACTCGAGATGGAAATTATGTAAAATAATGAAACTAATAGTAACAAGTAAGGAAGGCCTAAGTTCGGATGTAACCGAACATTATATACTCTCGCCAAAGCCAAATAGTATACTCGTTTGATATTTCTTTATATATTTTAACAATTAGAAGTAGGAACTGTTGCCTCAGTTATTTAGACAATTTGTGGTCACAAGGTGGCATATTTTAACGCATTATTCACGCAAAGTTGTACCTCGGTACAATCATTGTTGCTTGATTTGCAAACTGGAAAGTGAAAAATGGATATAACACCATTCGCCCATTTTCGCACTATAACATAGAAATATGAGAAGAATGTTATTTACCGAAGTTGGTTGAAATCAGTTAAGCAGACCCCAAGATATGGGTTTTGATCTAAAAGTGGGCGGTACCACGCCCACTGTCTAATTTTGAACGCGGTTCCTATAAAGCCAGCTCATACCATCCCAGAGATAAAATTTAATGTTTCTGAAGTGTTTATTGCTTGATTTATCGCGCTTTTAGTAGTTTTTAACAGTACCATTATATGGGGAGTGGGCGGTGGTGATACAAACAACCGTTAGGGGAACAAAACTATTATACTCTGTAGCAACATGTTGCGAGAGTATAAATATTTTATATATTATTATTTTGTTCTTTTTTCAGCATTTACCATTTATTTTTATTTTTTGCTGCAATCTTTTAAAACGGTAATCCATACCTTATCAAAACTAATCGATGTGGGCGCCAATATCGTAACGATTACTCGTTCGGGGTCTGCGGTAAACTTGTATCTCCATCGTACTAGCGATGAACATCAAGACGCACGCAACAAATGAGAGAGGACACTTTGTGAATCGACTAGGTAAAATGGTATATACAAGGTGCGTTCCAAGGTAAACAGGACTTTTAAAAAAAATACTGAACAAATGGTTTTATCGGCAAAATCAATTAATTTTATTCAAAATAGTCTCCTTCTGCTTTAATACAGCTTTTTGGCTTTTTGCACGGTCCAAAAGCATGTCGAACGAGTGTTTAAGCTTGTTGCCCGGTATGGCCGCCAGTATGCTGGTGCGAGCTTTTTGAATGGCCTCCACGGCTGCATAACGCGTTCTTTTCATCGGCAAATGCATTTTTCCGAAAAGGTAGAAGTCGTACGGTGCCATATCAGGTGATACGGGTAGTGGTTGATTGTTAAAATGTGATTTTTGGGCAAATTATCGGCCACAAGCGTCGATCAATGAGACGGCGCATTACCAGACGCTTCAAAACTCCAATGTAATATACCACATTAACGTTTTGGCCAGGTGGAACAAATTCTTTGTGGACAATACCCTTGAAGTCAGCATTGTCTTCACTTTTGACTTCTCCAGGCGCGATTTTTTGGGTTTCGGCTCATTTCTCATTTATGTCCTCACGACCACTTTGAAAACATTGAAACCACTCGTGCACTCTACTACGGTATAGGCAATCATCGCCATAAACTTGTTTCATCTATTGAAACGTTTCGGGAAAAGTTTTACTAATTTTAATAAAAAATTTAATGTTGACTCTTTGTTCGAAGCTTATTTTCGCACCGATAATAAAAACATACTGACACTTGAAACGCAATAACTTCACTTCCAATAGATGAAATGTCATGAAATTTTTACTGGAAGTTGATAAAGGATAGCAAATTCTAACGCACTAGTCGACATATAGATGGCGCCACTAGAGTTTACTTTGTTACTTGTGTCCTGTTTACTTTGGAACGCACCTTGTACTATATATCATTATGTATCAGAATAAAGAGAAAAATTTAAATGATGCGCTTCGTTTGTTGAAACTCAGCTTTCTTGACATTTTTTTTAAATTTGGATCAAAATAGCCTACAGTTCTGTTTGCCTGCCTCTCAAACTCACTCTCTCTCACTCTTTATATTAGGGCATATTTGCCCTTACATCCCATTGCTAGTGTGCATGTCTAGACGATATTTATTGTGCTGTTTGTGGCAAAAGTTAATTAAAGAGAAAAAAGTGTGGAAAATTGCCCGGAAAAACTGTATTCGCACGCATGCTTATGGAAAATTTATTTTCCATATTGTTAAATAAATACAAGTATAAGCTTCCGATCCGGCGCAATATAATTTCGGCGAATTTAATTTAATTTTAATGAAATAATTGTCTCGTCCCGTGGTTCAGGAAAATTAAATAAGTTATGTAATTGTTTGTTTAGACATTTTTTGATTATTTTAAATATTTTTAATAAACGTATGTATGTGTGACTGTGGAATGCTCACATAAAAGGCTTTCGGTAGTAATTGTTAAAACAAATGACAATGTGATTGTTACTTAAATAATTCAAATATGGAATTTATATCAAACAAAATTTTGGTTACTATTTGTATACTCTTGCATGTTGCAACAGAGTATAATAGCTTTGTTCACCTAACGGTTGTTCATACCACCTAAAACTAATCGAGTTAGATATACTATTATATAATATATATATAAATGATCAGGATGATGAGACGATTTGAAATCCGGATATCTGTCTATCCGTCCGTCTGTCCGTGCAAGCTGAAATTTGAGTTAAAATTATAATATCGTAATGAAAATTAATATACGTGTTCCTTGGCAAAAAATAAATAACAAGTTCTTAGATTGGCGTAAACGGACCAGTGCCACGCGCAGAAAAGCCATTAAACGAAAATTTATTGTATAAATTGCCATAACTAAGCACTAGACTAAGATACAAAACTGCCATTTAGAACAGAGGATTGCGGTGCTATGGGACACCTGTGAGGTAAAATTTTTGAAAAAATGGGCGTGAACCCGCTCTCTAAGATATTTAATGTACATAACCAAATTCGCTCAGTACAAATCCGTAATGCACCACTACTCCCTATATAACAATAACACGCTCAATCAATAAATAAATTCGTCCGAGACATTACACTTTATACCTGGGGTGGTATAATGAGGCTTCATAGGAGCCGGGATCAAAACAAGAGAACATTTATTTGAAAACCCATATCTCAGGACCTACTGGACCGATGTTGACCAAATTTTGTCCGTCTTATTATCATGACATTCCTATGTTCCATGGCAAAAATGTGCGGAAGTGGACTATAACCACGTCTATTTTCCATATCACACATTTTTAAATTCCATATGATTCTTTCACATTACAATATGCAAAACAGGCACCAATAAATGTATTGGGATTAAATTTTGCGCGAATAGGCCACCTTATGACCAAAAGTTGTCAAAATTGGCCTACAACTGTTCAAGCTACAGATACCGAATATGGGGACCCCAATTCCTACAGCGAACATTTTATCAAAAATATCGATCAATCTGTGAGATATGTTACTGAAATTTGGAACAAGTCCTTTCCTGATAATATGCCCGTATGTCAAAAATGGGCTAAATCGGATGAATGCTTCTCTTAGACACCATATACCTAATACAAAGATTTTTTAGCTTCCAGTTTACATTGTACCGCATATATCGGCCAATAAATCATCTCTTAATAAAAATTGTGTGCTTTTTTAATAATGGTGCATCTTTGCGCGTAAAATGAATAAAATCGGGTGACAACTTTCCCTAACCCCTATATAACTGATATTCACATATATGAAACATTCGGCTGACTTTACGCCTTATAGATTGCTGATGGTAAGTGAGCAAAGAACATCTTTTTTTCTGTTAATAATATGGCGCAAAGCTAAAAATAGATAACATCACAATACTATCAATATTTCTCATATACGTAAAACGTAACTCAAGTTGCAAGAGTATAAAATGTTCTTTTACCACCGAACTTAGTCCTTTCTAACGCGTTTTAAAATAATTTTTGAGGCTTCTACCCGCATAAGGACACACTTAATTGGATCGTAGCGCAAATTACAAGTATATTAGTTGCAGCTTGTAGCGGTCTCCTATGAAGTGGTCTTCTTTTGAATTACCCCTACATATAAACTTGTTACAGGGCACTGAAGTGCCAATGAAATTAAATTAATTATTTGATAATAAGTGTCGCACAAGGACACCTGAAAATGGTTTCAACCTTTTTGAAACTAAACTACTTTTGCTGATATATTGCTTTAACACTTCTAATTACATTAAAGTAAGAGCGCAAAACTCGGACCATTACTTCCATCTCAAATAAAATATGCCAATGATATTGCCAGCATGAGCGTAACGCCTCGTCTCCACAGGCAAAAATTATAGTTTACCAACTGTTACTTTTATTGCCTGTAAAAGTATTATAATTTTTTATATTTTTGTCTTTATTTTTTATTTGATATTAAAGATACTTATGATGAGCTTATGATTTGGAAACGCATCTTTTCCAAGAAGTTTATTTTTAAATACTTCGTACATGATGGTTTCTATCTTAAGAAACAAGGATAATACATTTAGTAGGTGTGAAACAGATTAAAAGTCTAACATTAAGGCCTCAGGTTGCCTGCTGTCACCAAAATTTTAATGATTTCAAACTTTCAAAGCTTTAAAATTTTTGAAATGGTATACTGATGTCGAAGAGAAGTTTGTTTTTTATGTAGAGGTTTATATTTATGTTTTAAAAGTATGTGGAACCTCGCTTCTTAAGTGATTTAATGTACATCTCCAAACCGTTTAAGCTAAATTCCACCTTTAGGTGAAATCCTATATCTCAGGAATAAATGTGAAGTTACGCAGATATTCCTGTCATGTACTGTTAAAATGGACGAAATAGGATAACAACCACGCCTACTTCCCATATAACATATAATTGATTCTTTCACTTCACAGCATATAAATCTAAAATCAATAAAGTTGCCAGAATACAACTTTGCACAAATAGTGCCCTTAACGTATTTCATTTTAAGTCCATAAATTCGAATCGAAAGCGGATTATAATTTTTCAAGGACCCAAACACCAAATATGTGATCCCCAGACTATATGGTTAATTTTAATTAATTAATGGCGTGGCCCCACCTCGTAGTTAGTTAAATGTATATATCTCCTAAACCATTTAAGCAATATGATTAAAATTTTCACAGAACAAATATTTTTGACTTCTCTTTTGACAGTGTGAAAATTGATGAGATCGAATGATAACCCCACCATAAAATTGCTTGAAAATATGATCTCAAGTATACCTCAGCAATGTCAAAATTAACTCAATTAGCCCATCGCATTCTCTGTCCCCAATATAGCCTGTATAATAATTTCCTGACAAAATGTGTGATCTTTTAATAAAATTAAATGAACAAGTTTTCTTAAAAATTGTTTGGAAATATTTATGAAATGAATCTAGACATTGGTCCAAATGACGGAAAGTGAAATATAGTAATAAAACTAAGTTAATCTATGAACATTTATAATTTCATCGAATAATGATTGTTGACTTGTTTCGCAACTTTTTTTTATATAAAGTTTCGCCAGCACCTGAAAGAATTTTTTGGGTGTTGATTCTTGCAAGTTGCAAGAGTATAAAATGTTTGGTTACAAGCGAGCTTAACTCTTTCTTACTTGTTATACTCTCGCAACCTGTTGCTACAGAGTATAATAGTTTTGTTCACCTAACGGTTGTTTGTATCATCTAAAACTAATCGAGTTAGATATAGGGTTATTTATATATAAATGATCAGGATGAAGAGACGAGTTGAAATCCGGGTGACTGTCTGTCCGTCCGTCCGTCTGTCCGTCTGTCCGTCCTTGCAAGCTCTAACTTGAGTAAAAATTGAGATATCTTTATGAAACTTGGTAGACATGTTTCTTGATACCGTGAGACAGTTGGTATTGCAAATGGGCGGAATCGGACCACTGCCACGCCCACAAAACGCTATTATTCAAAAATAAATAAATTGCCATAACTAAGCTCCACAATAAGATACAAGACTCTTATTTGGTATACAGGATCACAATAGGGAGGGGCATCTGCAGTTAAAATTTTTTTTTTTAAAGTGGACGTGGTCCCGCCCCTAATAGGTTTAATGTGCATATCTCCTAAACCGCGAATGCAATAATAACAAAATTCACTGGAAGCAAATGCTTTTAGAACCTCTACCTACAGTGTGAAAATGGGGGAAAACGGGTGGCAACTCCGCCCACTCCCCATATAACGGTACTGTTAAAAACTACTAAAAGCGCGATAAATCAAGCACTAAACACGCCAGAGACATTAAATTTTATCTCTGAGATGGTATGAGATGACTTTATAGGAACCGCGTTCAAAATTAGACAGTGGGCGTGGCACAGCCCACTTTTAGGGGAAAACCCATATCTTGAGATCTGCTTAACCGATTTCAACCAAATTTGGTGCATAATGTTCTTTTCATATTTCTATGTCATAGTGCAAAAATTGGCGAAATCGGACTACAACCACGCCTATTTCCCATATAACACCATTTTCAATTTCATCTGATTCTTTCACTTTCCACCATGCAAATCAGGCAACAATGACTGTATCGGGATAAAACTTTGCGTGAATAATGCGATTAAAGTATGCCACCTTGTGGCCAAAAATTGTCTAATTTGAACCAAAACTGTTCAAGCCCCTAAGTACTAAATATGTGGACCCCAGTGCCTTAAGTTGACCTTCTACCGAAAATATCAGTCAATCCACAAAGAAATTTCAAACGAGTATACCATTTGACTTTGCGAGAGTATAAAATGTTCGGTTACATCCGAACTTAGCCCTTCCTTACTTGTTTTAGATATGAGTTTATGACACAGACATTGCTGTCTACAAAATAAATTGGATGATATTTTCAATATTATCTATAATGTCCAGAATATATTGATGAGTGTACTGGTCCTTGCTATAACTTTCGATTTATTAATGAAAATTATTATTTATTGTATATCACATCGTAAGTAAGTAGTTAATAAAGGCAGAGTAGTTTTTATTTAAATAAATTCCAGTTTAAATCTTTGATCCACAGTCCATAAAAGTTACAATTTGATCAGATTATTTTTGTATGCCAGTTCCTGTTAATATATGAGGCGAGAAAATGAATTCGTTGACGAGAGAAATTCGTATTTGAAACTTAACTATTTTTCGACCAGTTTATTTTTCCACACAATTTTATTAGATTTTTATTTATGACTGAAGAATTCCGGACACAGGAAAAAGAAAGAAGAAGAAAGAACAGGAAGATTGTTATAACTATGGTTTTGTCTCTCTTCTAAGTTCGGAGAAAATTAGCTTTATTTTATATGCAATTATACAAATCGCCATATTCAGGCATGATGAAGTGGAACACTATTCTTAAAGCGTGCCATGCAAGCTAGACGCTAATTTTGTTGGTATTGTTGTGTTTTATGAAAATATTAATTATGTGAAGTTACAAATTAAATACTGGTTTGATTTTTTCTTTTGGTGTAACACAAGCATGAATATCAGTTTAAACTCCTAAAAATTTATCAACACTCGTTATTACTATTTTGAGGCAAGATCTCAGTAATCCTTGAAATGTGTTCATTGGCCTAAATATGTTAATTCATAAATGTTTATATACCTTTGCTAAGATTTTTTAATAAGGATATATATATTGACAATATTTTCTCTGTCAAGTTTATCGGGAGAACAACTATTGCCTGTACAGACAGCAATAAAGTGATTCACAGCTTGTTGAGAATATTGGCCACTAAGGCTATTTTGTTGTACTGCCGGTTGAGCCATTAAATTTGTTGATGGTGTTGTTGGTAATTTGAGCTGTGTGGCTGTAATTTACTTATCTGCATTATTATTATTTTGTACCACACAATCGGTGGTCATGGCGATGGCTGCGGCATCTTGGCATAGGGAGGCGGATCGAACTAGTTTAACCTGCTGTAATGGCATTATTATTATTAAACACGTCAGCATTGCGGCAGCTGCATTACACACCTGAACATCTTGCTCATTAGTTCCGATCAGCAGATCAGGGGTTGGTGCAATCACGTAGGTTACCCAATGCACCGAAATTGATGCGCACCATTTGCTGGTTAGTGCTAGTAGACAGAGCAGAAGTGTTAAGTCTATACATACGTATGTACTTCACCACCCTGGCACAGGGTAGCAATAGGTTCAGTTACTAAAATAATTATAAATAATACTTTGCATACAATGCATTGGGAGTTTATATTGGGGGGTTTATAATTGGTTGGTGTGATATAATCGGCTACTACGGCAGCACAGTTTGCACTTGCTCTGTTTGGGGCGCTATATGTGTGTGTGCGTTATGTGCCGGCACCCGAAATGCGGTTTTAAATATTCTGTGCAACATTCGTGCGTGTATGTGTATTGTGGAATTTAAATGGCAGCATTGCGGATACGGCATACCATACATCTGCATAAACCCCAAAATTGGAAATTCCAGCAAAACCAAAAATGCAAAATATGCTTTTAAGCGTACTTTGGATAATAAAACAATTTCCGTTGCGCTAAACAATGATTGCTTGCTCTGCTGTGACGCCATTGATTAGTTAAACTAGAGATTTAGATTAATTGAATTGAGTAATTGAGTAAAAATTTCAATCTGAGTTATTTCGTGTTGTGAAAAACGTTATAACATGAAAGATTCTTCTCAATTCCTCACCTATAATCATTTTATGGCGCTTCAAATCACACGTTACAGCTGGAAGATCCCCGATCCCCAACATACAAATCGGGCACGTGGTACCGCCCACTAAGCAACTACTCGACCAATTTAAGCCCAATTTGGTGTATAGCTCTATGTTGCAACTTGTAAACAGGGGAAGTTTGGCCATAGCCATGCCTTCTTTCTATATAACTTTGTTTTGAATTCCATCTGATTTTTTCGCCTTATAATGGATAATTCAAGCATCCGTATATGTATTCAAATACCATTTAAAGCCTCCATATTCTGAATATGTGGACGTTAGTGCCAAATGGGTAAAAGCGCTCCACGAATTACTGCAGCTCCCTCGGGACTGTAAGCCATATATGTATATCAGCGAAATGGCTTGAAATCGAAGATCTAGTGGAATTCCACTTTATTTGCAATAGGTGGTTTTACTGATTTGTATTTGCGAATGGGTTACGCTATATGGCGTTAGGAATTTAATGATTTCGATCTAAGAAACTTCGTAGACAGTTTTGGGATTCTTTGACACAGTATTGTTTATCTCGCGTCAATAATCGACGTCAGCAAACAAAATATATGCCATATTTTACAGTTTTTCATCGACAAGACGAAAACGTAAACAAACCGGCTGAAAATAACGATAAAACATTGGAAATCCTCGAGTCCGACTGTCACACAAAGTTAACACAAAATCACCTCTTGAAGCGGATGGTTATTGATCAAATCGTGGTGAACCGGCACAAACGGTGGAAACAGGTTATCTAAAAAAGCATATTCGACCTAAATTGGATTATTTTAACTAAGATAAATATACCCTTAAAATTTATGCAAAAATAATAATTCGCTTTTTACTTGATCTATTAAATATTGTTTGTATACCCAATGTAGTGATTTTGGGCATACCAGTTTTGTTTAATCATTTATAATATGTGCCACATTTTAAAGACATCTCAACCGATTGTAAATATTAGTGATCTGGGTCTGGTCCAAGTATTAATATGATGAATACATTGATTAGCGCTGGTTAATCTAGTAACTAAAACAGGTGGATCCATTAAAGTTTATTATAAGTTAATGCGACAATAATCCATGTTCTTTCTTACTTTTTGGTCTGTTTTTATATGTATTTTATGCGAATACAGAAATAAAGTACTCTTCTGTTGTTATAAATCTCATCATACAATTAAGACTGAGTTAAAGTCTTCTCAGATATATTGCGAACCATTTATCTTGATAAATTATAGAATTCGTAAGTAGCTCTGCTACAATCCGATAAAGTAAATTAAATGTTGAGATTTGAATTGGCTTCACTAATAATTTCATCATGGCAAGATCAAATTAATTCATTACTTTAAGTAACGAATTAAAAATGGACATAATAGGACTACGCGCTTACTTCCTTTTTGACACCATTTTAAATGATATCAAATTTCAATTTCTCAGTATATAAATCAAGCGTGAATGAAGATATAGAAGATATCACTCACTCGTTAACTCTCGTCGAAAGGGATCGAAATCCGCCAGTACTTTTTGAGGTGCCTCGTAACGCGCAGGGTACATTTGCTATGCGCAGTGTTATTTCGGGGCTGTCTACACAACGAAAAAACGATAGGTCGTAAGTTTACGTGTGAAGTCAGCTTGTACAATTGTGCTATGCTAATGCAGTTGACTGTCCTATATGTCGCATATGAGGTCCTGGCTTTGGCTGACTTAATATTAAAAATATTCGTCGATTTGTGAAAAATTATTATATAATGCAGCTTGGAGACATTCTTTCTTGAAAATGGTGTGTCCTAGCGCTAGAATTGGATAACATGGATTCAGTACTTGCCCCAGCATTAACCTATCTAATAATGATTTTTGTTTGTCTAGGTCGGTCGATCGGTGACTTGATGCCATGTGTACTTGTATATGTTGTAACAACACAAAACTAAGTGCGTGATTATTTTATATACATAAAAGTTTGGAGCGGAAATTGGCTAAAATCGAATACCAGTAAATTAAATACCGAACAACTTAGTATCAGTTAAAATATGAGATAATTTAATGAAATTAAAAATGTGATATTTGAGACATAATCAGATCTTGCTTACGTAACTATCTAGCGTTTACATATTACATGTTGTTAATAAATTAGTTCTACTAAATTAAAAAATCCGGTATATAAAGAGTAAATACAACTGAAACTACTAAACAAATTGAAGTAACAGAAACGCAATGCAGCCACATTATTCATTATTTTTTAGTGCCTTTGAAGTCAGAGAAATGTATGGTATAGTTTGAAGCAATCACACAAATGGATGATGTTTGCTGCTCGACAAGTTTGCATAAGCCTAAATTCGCGCTTCACCGTTGCGTAGAAATCATGGGTCCAACTGCGAAATTCATATCTGCACAGTTTGCTTTGACATCGCTGCACGGCATTTGTGCGCGCATCGCCTGTTTTATTACCTCAGTATCGACGAATTTCCGATTTGACATGATTTATGTGAAATGCAACTGAATGCATTGAATCGTTGGGATTCCATATGCATACATATATACATTTCGATTATACATATGAGGGATCATGGAGTGCATTGGTTTGAAGACGTCGCCGCATAGCGAGAGAGAAGCTTATACTCCTATATACATGGATCATTCCTCATGAATGCACATCTTAATAAACCAGCGAATATAGGTATGGTATCTGGTGTACATACATACATGCGTATATTTTGTAACAAAGTATTCACAGCAACACTAAATGTTGTGTTGTCAGCCATTTTGATGAGTCTTTCAGCCTTTTTATACTTACTAAAGCTGCCAATTTGTTCAGTTTTTACCCTTCGCCTAAAACTTGAGATTTTCACTTTACCATTTTTTGCATGGAGTATGTTTGTTGCTGTTGTGACTGTAATGGTTGTCGCTTTATCAACGTTCATTTATTGCGCTCGCAGCACATTTGAGCACTTGAAACTGCATGGCAAACAATTTCGCCGCATGACATTTGAGTGAAGCCTGAAGTGCACCGACAACAGTTACGGCACCCAGCGAAAACGGCACCCAGACCGACTTTAGCACCTGAATATGTATCTATGTACACACGTGCAAGTAAGAGTGTATGGTATATACCTTGCAGGAAATTCCGAAATCCTAATCTAACAAATTTGTATGCAGAGTCGGAACTTTGAAATATCTTTTAAAAAACAATTAAGTGCTCTGGAATCGATAAAATTTTGTGAAGAGTTTAAGGATCGGCGGAGCAAATTAACGCCGAACATTAGACATCCGACATGAAAAACCATTGGTTTTCAATGTAATGAATTGCGATGTGAATGAGAAGTCGGCCTCAACGCACGAGGCTCAAACGCATAGAAGTATATTCGAGTACTGACAAAATTTCATATTAATAAATAAGGAAGAACTAATTTCAGGTGTAACCGATTATTTCATGCTCTTGCAACTTGCAAAGATCAAAGCCGGGGAAATACTTTCAGGTGTAGGCAAAATTTTTTTAAAAAAGATTTTGCGATGAAACTGAATATTTTACAATTCCGGGGAAAAAATTCACATAGTTTCGGTATTAAACCATTGTACATGCAAAAATTGTTAATTTTGCTGAGATATCTTACATACTCATATACGGTATAAGGCCAACCGGAAGTTTGAAAATCTTATATCAGGTATATGGAAGATAGGGTTAGTATTGACTCAATTTTATCTAATTTTGGCATTATTATATTTAACAGAAAAAGGGGCTTTCTGAGTTTCATTAAGGTACCTCACATACCATGACCAATATGGAGTAAAGTCAACTAGATGTTTGAAAAAATTGATGTTAGTCATATGGGGTCTAGGGCAAGTTTTCATCCGATTTTCGCCAACAACGTGTACAAAGATGCACTGGTATTAGAAAACTACGAAAAATTGAGATAACTTACATTGTGTCGATATATGAGGTATTAAGTCAGACGGAAGTTCGAAAATCTTTCTATTAGGTTTATGGGGGCTATGCGAATTATTGATCCGATTCAACCTATTTTTGACATACAGACATACTATTTTCAGAAAGGATTCTATCCGCAAAAAAGCTCGCAATAGGAACTGGGGTCCACATATTCAGTATCTGAGGGCTTGAACAGTTTTGGTCCGAAAAATTGAACAATTATATATAGTTATAGCGTAGCACACTTCAAAGACACTATTCGTGCAAAGTTTTATCCAGATACATAGGTTGGATCTTGGTTTGTATTCTCGAGAATGAAAGAAGCAGACGGAATTTTAAATTTTGCTATATGAGAACTATGCGTGGTTTTAGTCCGATTGCCTACATTTTCACAATGTAACATAGGACCGTCAAGATAATCTTATGTACCGAATTTAGTTGGAATTGGTCGAGTAGGTCCGGAAAAATGTGATTTCATCTAAATGTGGGTGATGACTCGCACATTGTCTAATTTTAACACCGGCTTCTATAAAGCCGTCTTGTATCATCCTAGGTGTGAAATTTTATGTCCCTGGTGCGGTTTATTACACATTTATCGCACTTTTAGTTGATTTTAGAAAACTGTTATATGGGAAGTGGGCGGGATTATAATGCGAATTCAATGTCAAAGAAAGAATGTCAAAAAGATTTGCCCTGAGCAAATTGGGATATTATAGCTTGGATAGTCAATGTCAATACATTAAATCTATTAGAGGGAGGTGCCGCGCCCATTAGTTTAAAATTATTCAACCATAAATGCCCCTCTCAACTGCAATTCGGTGAACTAAATATGAGCCTTGTATTTTATTGTGGAGCTTAGTTATGGCACTTTATAGGTTTTTGAGTAGTGGCATTTTGTTGGCGTGGCAATGGTCCGATTACGCCCATCCGTAGTACCAATCCTCCGTTGATGCCAAAGAATATGCAATATGTACCACGTTTCATGAGAACATCTCAATTTTTATTTAAGCTTGCACGGACAGACAGACGAACGGACGGACAGGCAGACAGTCCCTGGGAATACAAAAATATAACTGTTATTTGGAGGCTGCGTGGGGTTATTAACAATTTTCCCTTTGTATGAGGAAGTGCTAAAAGGAATTCTCTTCAGTAAGTTTGGTTCATATATGTAGCTTTAGTGGTTTCTGAGATATTTAAATTAAACCTATTAAATGGTGATACCTTTTATACAATCATAAACTACAATTTTCCATAAGGATGGGTCTCGATGCCTGGTACAAAATTACACCCAACCTGTCTCGTCATCCTGATGATTTTGATATATACGTATATATGTACATATATATATATAATATATCGATTACTTTTATGTGTTACAAACAACCGTTAGATAAGCAAAACTACTTTAATTCGGAGATAATACGTAAATATATGTATATTCTTATTAATATTTAGCGGTTACAAAGAAACTGTTGGATAAAATGTGAAGTTAGTTGTGATTATTAAGATTTTTGCAGGGCTATATCAGCTTTAACTTATTTAACAACAATTTAGCTGTCATCGATTCGTCATTACTCTGTTCTGTTTCATAATTTTGTACATGTGGGCGTTGTTATCACTGTTAAACTGAAAAGTTTTCCGGCAGGGCGTGTGTAAATATCAAGTAGTTGCTTTGTGCTGATAGCAAAATTTGAGTGGGACTTCTTTACCACCGCAGCATAACACATATGTTAATATACTTTTTCTCATAAACGTAACCACATACATATACTTGTATATGTGTGAGCACGTACATATATTTGGTCTGCAAATGCCCTTTAAAAGGGGCATTCCACGCTCTCTTCCACATCAAAGTTGCACTAACCGAACTTTTCCAAACAATGTATCATCGTGTTCAAAGGTCCGTGAAAGTCCTTGAGCTTTTTTGTCTTACAACAACCAAAAGATGTATGACATCATTATCCATTACTGGAATACTTGGTTTTTACACTCTTGCAACATATTGCTACGGAGTAAAATAGTTTTGTTCACCTCTCAATTGTTTGTATTACCTAAAACTAATCGAATTAGATATGAAGTTATATATATATAAATGATAAGAATGACGAGTCGATTTGAAATACGGGTGATTGGGTGGTATCCCAGATTGACGTAATCGGATTGACATGCCCACAATACGCCATTAAACGAAAACCTATAAAGTGTCATAACTAAGCACTCAATTATGGAGTGGGTCTGGCCCAAATTGTTTAAGCGAAATTAACAAACTTGCTGAGAAGAAAATTTTTAGCACTTTTTATATAATACCTTGTGAAAATGGGAAAATCAGATAATAACCATGCCCACTCCCCATATAACGGTTATGTTGAAAACTATAAAAAGTGCGACAACTGACTGAATAAATATTCCAAAACATTAAATTTCAGAACTAATATGGTAGGGAAGAGATTTATAGGAGCCGGTGTAAAAATATGAAACGCTACTATTTGACCACTTGACCAATTTCAACCAATTTTGTAGTGTGAAGTTATCCAAACATTACCATTATACACTGTGAAAATAGGTGAAATCACTAACTTTTAAAATCTATTTGATTCTTTCACTTTATAGTATACAAATCAAACATCAATGAAGTTATCAAAATAAAACTTTGCCCAAATAGTGCCTCCAAGGTATTTCAGAGTACGCCCAAACATTGTCGAAATTGGACTATAATTAGTACAAAAAGAGGTAAATCCGGGTCAATATTTCCCTTGGTCCTCACACTTCAAAGACGGTCAATACGTAAGAAATCTTAATGAAATTCAGAAATAATCTTTTTCTAATAACCGTGTATCGTCTCTTATGCTTAACGAATGAAATCAGGGCAATAATTGCCTTAGTTTAATAAATATAAAGTTTTGCCAACGCTTAAAGGTATTTCTCCGGCTTTGATTCTTACAAGTTTCGAGAGTATAAAATGCTTGGTTACACCCGAACTTAGCCCATCCGTACTTTTGTTTCTATATCACTTATGTTAGCGTATAAAAACCTCTTTTATTATTAATGAAAGATGTGTCTATACTTTCGTTGATCTGTTCACCCGGTACACTGAGTGACGAATGAATAAAAAAATCAAATATTTTGCGGCGCGTATATTTAGATTTATGAGACAAACTCAATTAAATTAGAAACGAGCTTTTCCATCAAATTACCCCTTTTTAATAGTTAGTATTTCATGAACATAAAAGCAAAAAGTATAAAAATGTAGTATGGCTGTAAACGCATATAGTGACGCAAAAATATACATGCAACCAGTCAAGTACGCTTAAAAACGACCACAAGGGTGATGGACGTAGTGACAGGCAGCTCAGATTCAGTGACAGCATACTGCCATTGGCACTATTCTCACTTGTCTATTATGATCTGTAACATATATTCGTCACCATACACTTGATTTTTATACTCTTGCAACATGTTACTACAAAGTATAACAGTTTTGTTCACCTAACGGTTGTTTGTATCACCTGAAACTAATCAAGATATACATTATATAATAATTAAGATGTATATATATATATATATATACATATATATAAATAAATGGTCAGGATGACGAGACGAGTTGAAATCCGGGAGACTGTCTGTCCGTCCGTGCAAACAGTAACTTGAGTAAAAATTAAGATATCGTCATGAAACTTGATACATGTGTTCCTTGGCGTCCTCCTCGTAGATAGACGTAATCGGACCACTGCCACGCCCACGAAACAGCATTAACCGAAAACTTATAAAGTGCCTGCACTGCTCCACTGCAAAAGAGATCGTAGTAGCAAAGGAAATCTGTGGGCTCAAAATTTTCAAAAAGCCTAAATTACTTAAGCTACAATAATCAAATTCTCTTTGGACAAATACTATAAGAACTCTTACCGGCAGTGCGAAAATGGATGATAACGGATTATATCCCCACCGTTCTTCCCAAATTACGGTTTTGTTAAAAACTACTAAAAGCGCGAAATATCAATAACCAAAGGCGCCAGAGACATTAAATTTTACACCTAGGATGATAAAAGAGGACTTTTTAGGAGCCGGTGTCAAAATTGGACGATGGGCGTGGCACCGCGCACATTTAGATGAAAACTCTTATCTTAGGATCTAGTGGGCCAATTTCAACCAAATTCGGTATATAACATAATCCTGACGTCACTTTGAGAAAATGGGCAGATTCGGTCGACAACCATACCTACTTATTATCTAGCACAATTATTTTTAAATTCCATATGATTCTTTCACTTTCCTGTACACAAATCAAGCACCAATGAATATTATAAATTGGTGTCCGTTATTTACGAAATTGAATATTTTTCACGAGACGCCTTCTAAACTTTTAGTTTTCCATCTAAAAAAAAATATCAGACCATAATAAGCCCTTATTTTTCATGATAAACAATTAAAAGTTATGCATCAAGTGTACTGTAATCTTATAGTACACCAGGTCGCATGTTTACCCAGAGGTTAACTTTAACGGCGAATAAATTTTAAAGAGTAAGTTTATTGAAAAATTGTCAAGAATTTTTGTAGAGCGGTCAATTCTGTTGAGAATATGAATTTTTCATTCCTACAAACAAGCAAGTTTCATAAAAAAAACCGTAAACAAGTAAGGAAGAGCTAAGTTCGGATGTAACCGAACATTTTATACTCTCGCAAGGTCAAATGGTATACTCGTTTTAGATTTCTTTCTGGATCTTGCCGCCTTGTTCTATGTTGACCGATGTTTTCGGTGAAAAGTCAACTATAGCCACTGGGGTCCACATATTCAGTACCTAGAGGTACTTTAAACGTATTATTCACACAAAGTTTCACGCCAATATAATCATTGTTGCTTGATTTGCATACTGGAAAGTGAAAACATCAGATGGAATTTAAAATGCTGTTATATGGGAAATAGGCGTGGTCCGATTTCGCTTATTTTTCACTATAGCATAGAAATATGAGTAAATTATTATGTACCGAATTTGGTTGAAATCGGTTAAGCAGATCCTAAGATATCGGTTTTTACCTAAATGTGGGCGGTGCCACGCCCATCGTCTAATTTCGAACGCGGCTCCTATAAAGTCAGCTCATATGATCCCTGTGTTAAAATTTAATGACTCTGGCGTGTTTAGTGCTTGATTTACCGCGCGTTTAGTAGTTTTTAACAGTACCGTTATATGGGGAGGGGGCGGGGTTGTCATCCGATTTCACCAATTTTCACACTGTAGATAGAGGTGCAAAAACTTTTGTTCTCAGTGAATGCACATTAAACCTATTAGGAGGCGGAACGACGCCCACTTTTTAAAAAAATGCAGATGCCCCTCCCTAATGCGATCCTGTGTGCCAAATACCAGCCTTGTATCTTATTGTGGAGCTTAGTTATGACAATTTATTTGTTTTTGATTAATGACGTTTTGTGAGCGTGGCAGTGGTCTGCAATACCAACCGTCTTACGGTACCAAGAAATATGTGTACCAAGTTTCATAAAGATATCTCAATTATTACTCAAGTTACAGCTTGCACAGACGGACGGACGGACTTCATCCTGATCATTTATATATATATAACCCTATATCTAACTCGATTAGTTTTAGGTGATACAAACAACCGTTAGGTGAACAAAACTATTATACTCTGTAGCAACAGGTTGCGAGAGTATAAAAAGTGGTAAAACCCCATGTTATTTAAATGGTAAATGTATCGTGTTTGGGGCAAGGTTTATCATGAAAAATAACGGCTTATTATGGTCTGATATTTTTTTTTAGATGGAAAACTAAAAGTTTAGGGTGCGCCTCGTGAAAAAAAATCAATTTCATAAACAACGGACACCCTAATGAATATATTCGGATAAAACTTTGCACAGTTAGTGTCTTGAGGTACCCTTGCAGGTTTAAAGAGTGTAAAATGTTCGGTTACACCCGAGCTTAGCCTTTCCTTACTTGCTTTTTAGCTTTTTATTTTTATATTATGACTATTGGTGCTCAACACTTTTTACAGTTAACCACTTGGCTATTGCAGTTTTAATTCTAGCATTGCAATAAAATATAAAAGGAAATATTTTTGCATATTGAATCATTGTTCAAACTCTGTTGTGACAGTTGGTTTTAAGAGGAACAGTATATTTTCGATTTTCCACACTCGTACTATATGATTTGTTTGTATCTTACCTCCCTTTGTTTACCTTACCTCTGCAATATAAAACCAATCAGTGGCTATTAAGATTTTGATAAAATTAAATAATAAGAGCATAAAGCTAAGGCGAAACCAAACACTAAGTAATTCCGCAAATTGCGAGAGTGTAAGGAGTGTAAAATATTTCTAAATATCTAGAAATCTCAAAGACAAAAACATGTAGTCGTAATGTTTGTAGAAATTTTGAACCGATCTCACTTGTAGGGGGAAGTCATGCCCGCATATCACTGTGCGGACGCTCCTATATTAAAATTATGCACAACTCTCTGTTTCCTTGCTGATGATTTTTATTAAAATTGTAGTGGAAGTGATTTTAAAGTTGGACTGGCGCAATCTACAATATCTGTTGAATCTATCTGATTATTGAACACTGTATTTGTGCGCAGTGAAATAATATTCAAATGACTGAAGAGGAACAAAACGCCTCAAAGATTTCATTTCACGCAAAAATTGATTTATCATTATATGAGGAGTGGGTGGGGGTATCATCCGATTTCATCTATTTTCACACTGTTGTAAGAGTTGTTAAAAGTCTTGTGCAAATTTGGGTGTTATAGCTTAAATGTTTGGGAATACATATATCCATTAAATTTATTGGGGTTGAGCGCCACGCCCACTTTTAAAAGAGTTTTAGCTCAGAGATGCCCTTGTTAATTCGATTTTGTATCTAAATTTTCGGTTTAGTTATGGCTTGCACGGACAGACAGTCTCCCAGATTTCAATTCGTCTCGTCACCCTGATCATTTGCATACCATATATATATATACTTGTATACCGTTAAGTGAACAAACTAGTATACTCTGTAGCAACATTTTACATCAATATTATTCCGAAAGAAACTACACGAAGTAAACAGCTACGAAGCAATTGAAATTATTTTATATACCAGTCAACCACTGGCACTGTGCCAAAAACCGTTATACCAGAAAAGTTTAAGTTTGACAACACTTCATTCGAATTTTTTTTGGCGGGTTGAGTTGATATCGATATTACCAAATTTCAAAACTTTAACCAAAATGCAGTTGAGTTGAAAACCGTAGTAGGTGCCTAAATATCGAATATAAAAAGCTTTGAATAGAAACTTCAACAAATGACTAAACACATGTATGTATGTATGTATACAACCTATTTTAAAAAATTTTAGAATTTGACAACGTCAACTACGTAGACAGCGTCAACAGCGCCAACGAAGGCATGGCAGCGGTGGCATAAGATTAAACGATGATAATCTTATTGGTTAACGCTCAGCCTATAAAAAATCACAACAAAATACTTTAATTCTTTATTTTCATACTCTTGCAATATGTTGCTACAGAGTATAAAAGTTTTTTTTCACCTAACAATTGAGATAGATATGGGATTATTTATATATAAATGATCAGCATGAGGGGAAGAGTTGAAATCCGGGTGACGGTCTGGCCGTCTGCCCATGCAAGTACTTGAGTAAAAATTTAGATATCGTAGTAAAACTCGGTAAACGTGTTAGCAAGAAGCTATGGGCTTAAAAATAAGTAAAAAATTGGTGGGGTTTAGTACTACTAGAATGCCTTCTGCTTTGTCATTAATTATTTTCCTGATTACTTTTAAAATAAGACCAAACAGAGGTAAAGTATAGAACTCGAGATTGGACCAATCTGCTGTAAAGGCATCTATTTTTATAGCCTTTGGATCCGGAAACCGGGAAAAGAAAATTGGGCTTTTTATGTTAACATTTGATGCAAAAAAGTCGATATTTGATTGACCAAACCTGACAACAATTTGTTTAAAAGCATTACCCGCAAGTTCCGATTCCGTTTTTTCCGACTTAATGCGCGATTCTTTATCAGCTTCAATGATTTGGGATAATTTAATGTATGTGGTTTAAGTACACAACTTCCTGCCTTGGCACTATTTCCAAATTTATTTACTAAGTGGCGATAATTTCGGGTATTGTATACTGCCCATCTTGTTTATGTAGCTGATTGCGGTGGAATTGTCTATCTTGAGCAAAATTTCAGTAGCCTTTATTTCAGCTACAAAATATTTCAGTCCGTAGAAAACCGCTTTTAACTCAAGCAGGTTAATATGGTTTTGCTTCACCATATCGCTCCACCAACCGTGAGAGAGTTTCACTCCACATGAAATCCCCCAGCCAGAAAGCGAAGCATCGCAAAAAATTTCTAAGACAAATTTATCTTCTTTAATGCGATTATTCACTATTCCAATGTTATTGATCCATCATTCAAGATCTTCATTCAGGCAAGTGTCGATATAAACCTTTTGTTACTCTTCTTCAGGGCTAGACATTTTTGTCTTTCCAACTGTTTTTTGTAGAGCATTCCATATCGGACGACCGTACAGGCTACGATAAGGTAACTTATAAATTGGGCTAGAAGCGAAATTTTAACTACAGACATTGACCTTAATTAGATTTTTTCGCGTTTCTCAGGTAGAAGATACATACAAAATTTTTCGAGTATAAACTCTAAAAACTTGCAGAGCGGAGACGGTTCTAACTGAGACTTATGCCAGTTTATTTTAAAACCTAATTTATGAAGAAGTTTTGCCGTTTCCACTGTGGTTCTTGCAATCTAAAGTTGAATTTCCAACCATTAACAACCTTTCGATCGTAACTCTTTGACGACTATTTTCATTTCTAGTAAATATATAAGGAACCACCGATAAACCAAAAGGCAAGCAATAAAAAAAATCTCAAAAATTTCCGGAAATGTTTACAAATTTGTATCAGAAAATATGCGTCCTCAAGGTCAAGTGAGGCCAAAAAGACGTCTCTCGACAGTATTTGTGTTATCGTTTTCCAATTCTCTAGTTTAAGATGAGGTGCAACAATAAACTTATTTAACATCTTTAAATTAAAATAAATCGTATTCTTCCGTTTTGTTTTTCAACTAAAAAATACGGGGACACAAATTGATGCTCATTCGGGTTACAAGGACTAATTGCGCCCTTTCTAAGAAGATAATTAATTTGTGCTTTACATTCAGCGATCTCCTTATCATTAAATTCAGGACGTTTCGGTACTTGGTCTTGATACACTTGAGAGCAAAATGGAATTTCATATCCATATCCAGATACCTTGGAACACCTAATTGTCTGGAGTAAGTTTTAGCCATTGGCGTTTAAAGAATTTCAAACGCCCGCCAATCACGCTTACCTTAGCTAGTGAAGGTGTTTGTTGCGACTCATGATGTCCTGATGATATTCGCGATGCATTGCCCGCTGTCTGATAACTCACCTTGTGATGGTATTTTCTGACAGGGGGTTTCGAGTTTAAATATTGTTTGTGCGACCCTAGCTTAGCAGTTACAGTTGTAACTGACGATGTTTTTAGCATGTATTTACCTGCTTTTTCTAACGTCTGTCTTCACTCGCTCGGTAAACGATCCGCCAAAAAAAAGTATCGATTAGGCTTTCCGCTGCAACGCTTTTAGATAATAACATTAGACCAGGTAATACAAATGAGCGCCTGGTCATAGATAATTTGTAATGTAAGTCTGTTAGAATTTTTCCAGCATCCCCAAGAGCTGCATTAATGATCTTATTTGATTCATTTGCCGCGTCTTGCTTCAAAGTTTTTGAAAATACTTTACCCAACGCACTTAATGTTGCACCAATCTTATGAAGCGATAACTAGAAACTGCCTTCTTTGGATTTAACGCTATTCCTCCCAGTCCAAGACAATTCTCTGGTATTGTTTTTATCTGACAACCCTGATCGAGCCAGCGGCAACCAATTTTCTGCGATCTGATCAAGAATTTTCAGCCCTTGATTGAGTGTTGTGGTATTTGTTCCATTGAACGCCAACATGGAGGGTTTAAAACACCCTCACACTCCGACGACAACGGCGCCCAGTCCAAATTTACAATATAGCTGGTTCGGCACATTGTCGCTTATACCACTTTCAGAGGATAAAAAGTTTGAGCATTCGTGAACAATGTCAAGTGAGATGCCTGACCCGAGGCACGACATCGCAGGTCACGCTCGCCGGGGTTCTTTTTCGATTCTTTTTGACGTGTCGTTCGTTGCGCGAAACGCTCACCGTCATTTAGCTCAGTATTTTGGTGTGGATGTAGCGTATTCTGTTAGAACGTTCACAACTTCTCGAGCGTGAATAATGAGTAGTCTCCTCCTTCAGCAACATTCCTGAAAATTTGGACTGCGTCACAGAGGATTTTTTTCTGCTCATATTCTGACGACAATCAAAGTTAGTCAAGGAGTGTCTACTAGACTAGAAATAGCATCTGGCTATTTCAACATCAGGCTCGTTTGGATGTCTGGTCACAGCGGAATCGCTTGCAACCGCAAAGCCGATGAGCTAGTAAGGGGCACCCTTGCCCTGCTCACATCGAAATGGAATCCAGTTCGATCTCCATTAATGTCATGCGTTCTAGTTCTGGACAACGCGTGCACTCAACAGACGCTGGTCGACGACCAACTCCTATGCGACTGCGAGAATCTTTTGGCCGAGAGGGAGAGCTTCATGCCTTGAACAAGGGTCATCTCGCTGCTATGATAGGAGTTGACTGGACACTGTCCAATGGGCACTCATTTCTAGTTGTCAAAGTTGTATGCAGGAGGATGAGGTGAAAATATACCGGCACTTTCTTCTCCACTGTCCGGCTTTTGCTAGGCTGAGACTGAAACATCTCGGCAATCACACTTTCGGCGGACCAGAAGACTTAGCCTAAACGTATATTGGCCGCCTCAATAAGTTTGTTATAGGCACAAAGCGCTTTGTCGACGTGTAAGGGCCTTTTGACCCAGCTTATAGGAGTTTCGTTGATTAAAATTTTGTTTAATAATCTGTGATATGTAATTTTCATGTAATAAGAAGAAGAAACATGTGTGCTGGAACCTACACAACAAAACGTAGAGAAGTTGCTAAGGGAAAGATGGCAGACCGAACAAAGGGTTGCTACTAAAAATGAAATTCTACAATTTCTTTTAGAGTTGTGAAATGTTGTGACTAGATCTAGCAACTAGCGTTGCTACAAGTTAATATTGAGGAAAAGGCCGTTGAGTTTACGTCAGATACATCTTATTGAAAATGATGTTATTACAATTTCCGCTGACGGCAAGTAAAATTTAATTATAAAACTATTTGAATCTATGACCAATAATAAATATGATTAAGTTTTTGATTCTAAACCATTCAGTGTCGCCGAACAACAAATGTTAAATTCTTTCGCAACATTTTTTGAAATAAAATTTTGCCAATACCTGAAGGTATTTCCCCGAATTTCATCCTTGCAATTTGCAAGATGTCTACATTATTTTCTGAATTTTAGGGTTTGAATATATTGATTATCTTTTAAGAAAATATGTTCTATACTTTAGCCACATGTTGCTACAGAGTTTAGTAGTTGTTCATAAAAACTGGAAGAATTCGGATTATAACCGCGCCCACTTCCCATATAACGGTATTGTTAAAAACTACTAAAAGTGCGATAAGTCTAAAAATAAATTCGCCAGAGACATAGAAATTTACACCTGAGATGATACGAGAAAGTTGTATAGGAGCCGCCCGCATTAAGGTGAAAACCCATATCTCGATTTCAACAAAATTCGATACATAAAATTGTTATCGAAAATATCGATAAATCTGTGAGATATGCTACTGAAATTTGGAACAAGTCCTTTACTGTTAAGAGTATGCCTGTATGTCAAAAATGGGTTAAATCGGCTGAAGGCTTTCCTTAGATACCATATACCTAATACAAAGATTCTCGAGCTTCCTGCTTACTTTATACCGCCATATCGCCATCGGCCAATACTCGAAAGAGGGTATATTAGTAATAACCATGTATATTTGTGCCTAAAATGGATCAAATCGGGTGAAAACTTGCCTAAGCCCCCATATAACTAATATCATGATTTTCGAACATCGGATTAATACACCCCTTAGACCCCATATATCTAATATAATATAAAATTTTTAAACTTACCATATATTGTATACGAATTACCCCACCTACAAAATGCTACGTATAACGATTTTCATTTTCTAACAAATCGTATGACAAATATCTCGTTCAGTGTGTGAGTTTTATATATTTAAATAATTGCTTGAAAATAGGTTCTCAAGTATATTAATGCAATTAGCCCGTCTCTTTCTCTGCCTCCAATACTGCATATATAATTATTTTCGACTTTCTACCTGAATTTAATCCATACAGGTGGTCAAAATATGTGATATAGTTATGAATGAAATTAAACGGACAACTTTCCTTGAAAATTATGTGGTTTACTACTAAATATAAATGAAATTGGTCTAGACCTCGGTTTAAACATCCTATCTCTAATATAAAGAATGTCGATCCTCTGATTGACGTTTTCCACATCAACTCAATATATTAAATTAAGCCTCTTCGGTTGAGTTTATATACCATATTTCTCATTTGAGGATGATTTTAATATATTTTTGTTGACGGGATTAATATATATTAAAAAAATTAGTGAGTACATGATTCTAATCCATTCACGATTTCTTGTAATAATTATTGTTGAATTCTTTTGCAACATTTTTCAATAACAAGTTTTGCCAACACCTGAAAGTATTTCCCCGGCTTTGATCTTTGAAAGTTGTAAGAGTATTAACTGTTGCACCCGAACTTAACCCTACCTGACTTGTTTGAAGTAAATTTGCTTTCAAATTTTTGTGTTGTGAAATACTTTTTAAGAACTTAATTGTTTATTGATACGTTCGGATAGTTAGTAAAAATATTTTCATATTTTTTCTTGAAAACTTGAGAAACCAAGCAAACGCAAGTAATATTACGACGAACCTAAAAATCTCTTCAATTCAACTAATCAATGCCACTCTTTTCCATTTATTTATGTTTAATTTTAGGATTTTTGTCAATTATTTGAGCAATGCTGCCAAATAGGTGGAACAGTGTTACCCAAAAAAGTAAACTCAGGGTTGTTATCTGCGAATTCAAGTAGGCTGGCTTCTGTTGAAAAAAACAATTCTGTTTTAAATTCCAACGCAATCATAACCACAACTGTAATGCATACAATAGCCTTTCGCAATAGGGACGTTAGACTCCCCATGCCATTCTATCGGAATACTCTTAAGCATTCAATTTAAAAAGTTTTAAAATATTTCATTATATAATATTAAAGAAGACATTTACGATAACAAATTAATG
Organism: Bactrocera oleae; assembly: GCF_042242935.1. Classification (NCBI taxonomy): domain Eukaryota; kingdom Metazoa; phylum Arthropoda; class Insecta; order Diptera; family Tephritidae; genus Bactrocera; species Bactrocera oleae. The sequence goes on along the minus strand of NC_091539.1, from coordinate 32,373,485 downwards.
ACATACGTCGCAATGTCAAACGGGCACCAGGTTCATTTTTCATCCCGCTATTTCTGTTAACGAAGCATTAAAATTCAATCTGCTTGCATTTTTTGTTTGTTAAAGGAGAGTGTGAGTTCTTCGAACAGTCACCCACGTCGCCAGAAGACAGAGTGACAAAGATTATACCTTTGCAAAAATGTACTAAGGACTTTTGGGCTCGCTGCTCGCTGCACGCTTCATCTCCCTCAAGTATGCCCGCAAATGTACTTACCTGTTTTGAGTAAAAGTTTTAAGTATACAATAATCTAGTTACAAATATAAGTAGCACTACGGAAGCATATATACTTTGTTGAAATAAACGAGTATATACTTGTAAGTATATACCATACAAGTAAATATTTGAAGAATTTCATTGGAAAACGCCGAAGATATTTGATTCACAATCAGACTCAGTATTAATACGTGCTTACTGGAAGCCACAATTTTCGTGTGAAATAAAAGGAATTTGGAATTTACTTTTATTATATAATATTTCTCTCTATGGCCACCTAACATGGGCGTTGAATTCGTTCAAATCATTCCTACACGTCACCAGGACTTGATGGCCCTATACCTCCGCAACTCCAGCGATCGGTAAAGTTGTCATGCAGATGGTTGGCCCACATCTACGCGAACTGTGTTAGATTAGGTCATATTTCCAAGGCTTGAAGACAGGTAAGGATGGAATTCATCCCGAAGGACGGTAAGTGCTCTCTTGCCAAAGATTTCAGTTCTACCAGACTCCAGGAAATTGCACAAGTCGACATTTTGACTGCATCCCTGATAACTTGGAAGACTGCGTCGCAGAACCTACTCATAGTGGCATTTTCTTCGCGCTCATAGGAGGGATAGTGGGTGGAGCGAATTTGCTGGGGAAGAGGCGCAGTGAGCTTTTTACGGAAGGATCGAAACTCAAGGCGAAGGTTGGAGTACAAGTCTCCTTTCGGGAGTTCTCAATCAACTCTTGCTTCAGACTGTCAGACCATTGTAGTGTTTTTCAAGCAGAAATAGTAGCTATTAAGGTAGCAGCAGATGAACTACCACGAAGTGCGGCTTGTTTTAGGGAGGTATGCATTTACTCCGATAGCAGAGCTACTATACGGGCCTTGAGCTCGCTGACAGTGAGATCAAAGCTAGACAAGAAGAGCATGACCTCACTGGCAGTTGCTTCAAGCTACTTCGATATTATACTTTTATCTTGACACTTTCTCCTTCACTGTCCAGTAGATATTAATCGGCTCAATAAATTTGTGGCTGGCTCTAGGCGCTTCGCAGATATACGACGGTCTTTGATCCATATATGGGAGTTCTAGGCACGACAACGGACAAACGTCTTTAGCAATACCAGTGGGATTATTTGTGGTCTCACGAATACCTGAGTATTTATCTAATCTAACCTATGTCTCTCTTCTACCATATATGGGCTGTGCCACGCCCACTGTCTAATTTTGAACGTGGTTCCTATAAAGTCATCTCATACCATCCCAGAGATAAAATTTAATGTCTCTGGCGTGTTGAGTGCTTGATTTATCGCGCTTTTAGTAGTTTTTAACAGTACCGTTATATGGGGAGTGGGCGGAGTTGCCACCCGATTTCACCCATTTTCACACTGTAGGTAGAGGTTCTAAAAACATTTGCTTCCAGTGAATTTTGTTATTATAGCATTAGCGGTTTAGGAGGAGAAAAAATTTTAACTGCAGATGCCCCTCCCTAATGTGATCCTGTGTACCAAAAACCAATCTTGTATCTTATTGCGGAGCTTAGTTATGGCAATTTATTTGTTTTTGATTAATGGCGTTTTGTGGGCGTGGCAGTGGTCCGATTACGCCCATCTGCAATACCAACCGTCTCACGGTATCAAGAAACATGTCTACCAAGTTTCATAAAGATATCTCAATTTTTACTCAAGTTAAAGCTTGCACGGATTTCAACTCGTCTCTTCATCCTGATTATTTATATATATATAACCCTATATCTAACTCGATTAGTTTTAGGTGATACAAACAACCGTTAGGTGAACAAAACTATTATACTCTGTAGCAACAGGTTGCGAGAGTATAAAAATAGCTCTGCGTAATGGAAAATGTTTGAACTCAAATTCGTAATCAGGCCACATAGACATTTTAAATCATACTCAAGTAATTAAAGTACTCAATCTTGTGGCTTCTATAAAACATCTGTTTCAAAGTAGTATATAAATAAAATATTGATTGCCTGGCATGTTATACAGTTAAAAACGGATATTTTGCGCGATGCACAACTACATAGTGAATGATGAAATTGTTTTATCAAAATTGTATATAATAGCAATTCACATTTTGCTGAGAATTACACAAACATTACACAAAAGTATATTTAATTTAGAATACTTTTCTTTGAAATTCCGTAAACCCTGATATTATATCAATGCAAATAAATAAAAATGTTTAGAACAAGTAAGAAAAAGTAAGTTTAAATTAAGTTTGAATTTGAACTGTTAATGGATTACAATTAGATTTGGTATCTTATTCACGGATATTATAAGTCGTGTTCTAAATACCATATTTGTATTAAAATCAACCAAATTAAACTATTGATTTAGGTAAAGTAAAAAGTTCGTTCGGTTTTTATCTAAGAGATGGCGTTATTGTCCATAAAAGTATACAATGTAGTACTAGTGTTACGTGTCGCATCATGTCATACTATACGGCGCTGACGTGTTTATTTGCGCTAAAAGTTTATCTTTGACAGTTTCTCGATTTATTGACTCAGTACGTGGTGAGCGCTCGTCAAAGATGGACACTAGCAAAGAGAAAATTCGCTATATTTTACAATTTTTCTTCGATCAAAGCGAAAAAGCAGCTAAAGCGGCTGAAAAAATTAATTTAGTTTATGGGCCCGATACTGTAAACGAAAGTGTAGCACAAAAGTGATTTGCTAGGTTCCGTTCCGGGAATTTCGATGTCAAAGATGCACCACGCGTCGGGAAGCCTGTCGCCGAAAATTTCGTTAAAATCATGGAAATAGTGGAAACAGACCGTCACGTGAGCACTTATTTAATTCTGAGGAACTAAAGATAAGCCAGAAAACAATTTGGAACCATTTGCAAAACCTTGGATTCAAAAAGAAGCTCGATGTTTGGGTGCCACACGAACTAACGCAAAAAAACATGATGGACCGGATTGTGACTGGCGATGAAAAATGGGTCACTTACGACAACATCGAGCGCAAACGGTCGTTGTCAATGCTCGGGGAAGCGGCCCTGACGGTGGCCAAGACCGGATTGACGGCCAGGAAGGTTTTGCTGTGTGTTTGGTGGGATTGGCAAGGAATCATCTACTACGAGCTGCTCCCCTGTGGCCAAATGCTCAATTCGGCCCTCTACTGCCAACAACTGAACCGCTTGAAGGCAGCAATCAGACAGAAGAGGCCATCTTTGATCAACAAAGGCCGTATTGTGTTCCATCAGAACAACGCTCCGGGAGCTCGGATGGAAGGTCTCTTATTCATTGATGTTTGATTTGTAAACTGTTTTGTTATATGGAAAGTAGGTATGTTTGTATTTCGATTGCGACCATTATCACAATATAGGATAACCATATTAATATAATGTTATTTACCGAATTTTGTTGAAATTGGTTAGGTACTTCTTAAGGTATAGGATGTCACCTAAAGGTGGGTGGCGCCACGCCCATTGTACAATTTTTATACTCTCGCAACCTGTTGCTACAGAGTATAATAGTTTTGTTCACCTAACGGTTGTTTGTATCACCTAAAACTAATCGAGTTAGATAAAGGGTTATGTATATAATATATAAATGATCAGGATGAAGAGACGAGTTGAAATCCGGGTGACTGTCTGTCCGTCCGTCCGTCCGTCTGTCCGTCCGTGCAAGCTCTCACTTGAGTAAAAATTGAGATATCTTTATGAAACTTGGTAGACATGTTTCTTGATACCGTGAGACGGTTGGCGTTGCAGATGGGCGTAATCGGACCACTGCCACGCCCACAAAACGCTATTATTCAAAAACGAATAAATTGCCATAACTAAGCTCCACAACAAGATGCAAGACTCTTATTTGGTATAGAGGATAACAATAGGGAGAGGCATGTGCAGTTAAAATTTTTTTTAAAGTGGGCGTGGTCCCGCCCCTAGTAGGTTTAATGTGCATATCTCCTAAACCGCTAATGAAATAACAACAAAATTCACTGGAAGAAAATGCCTTTAAAACCTCTACCTGCAGTGTGAAAATGGGTGAAATCGGGTGGCAACTCCGCCCACTCCCCATATAACGGTACTGTTAAAAACTACTAAAAGCGCGATAAATCAAGCACTAAACACGCCAGAGACATTAAATTTTATCTCTGGGATGGTATGAGACGACTTTATAGGAACCGCGTTCAAAATTAGACAGTGGGCGTGGCACAGCCCACTTTTAAGGGAAAACCCATATCTTTAGATCTGCTTAGTCGATTTCAACCAAATTCGGTAAATAACGTTCTTTTCATATTTCTATGTCATAGTGCGAAAATGGGCGAAATCGGACTACAACCACGCCTATTTCCCATATAACACCATTTTCAAATTCATCTGATTCTTTCACTTTCCACTATGCAAATCAGGCAACAATGACTGTATCGGGATAAAACTTTGCGTGAATAATGCGATTAAAGTATGCCATCTTGTGGCCAAAATTTGTCTAAATCACTGTAGCAAAAATCGAGATGTCTTGATGTATCTTGGCAATTTATGTAAGATGCTAGAAATTAGTGCAAATAATAATTAACTGTATTGTATATATGTCAAAGGTCGATTTTACCAGCATACTCCATAAGAAGCACGCAGTGATGTTAACAACATGAGTAACTGTAAAAAGGCTCTATATTTGTACTTTCTGTATTTTTAATAAATAATGGTAGATTGTTTTTTCTAAGGCGCTATTAACCAACTGTGTCATGCGAAAATTGTGATACGTTTCAACATTCGTTTCTAATATCAATATAAATAAACGAGGCCGTAAACGATTTAAAGAACATACCTATACCAGTTTTGTTCACAAACAACTCTTTATAAAACCATTTACAATTTAAGATAGTGAATATCCAAATGATGCCTGTCTGTTCGACCGTTTGTGTATAGGTAAAGGGTGATCCATTTCAAGGTTCCCTACTTTTTTAAAGAAAAACACACAGAAATTTTAAATTTAATGGGGAATGATTATTACCATTCAAAATAACATTTTTTGGCATTAATTTTTTGGCCGCGGCTTCGTCTCAGATGGTCCATTCGTTGAGTCAAATTTTCGATGATTCGTTCGGGCATTTCGACTTGTAACTGGTGAATGACACGCATGACGTTTTGCTCCGAGGCTAGAGTCAAATCGAGATTGTCTGCATAGACTTTAGACTTTACATATTCCCACAATAAAAAGCCTAACGGTGTGATATCAAACGATCTTGGTGGCCAATCGATCGGCCAAAAGGTGAAATTATCTGCTCACCAGTGTTCTCTCAATAAATCCATTGCTATATTTTCTTCACTGTGTGCTGGACGTGATCTATTTGGTCGAATATTGTCCAATGATAAATGCAAGATGGGTGATGGTGTTGCGAATAGTACACTCAGTAGGCCATACGTTGAGCGAAGGGAATTTCCATAATAAAGTTAAAGAAACGTTCTTCAGGCGTAAGTCTTTCCATGATGAAATGCCAAAAAATATATAAAAATCATCACGACGTGAAGTGTCGAGTTGAGTCAATTTAGCCATATCCATCTGTCTGTCTGTATATACGCGAACCTTAGTTTTTAAAATATCACTCTAAAGTAGCACACGTCCTATTTCCCCAAATGCTGCTAATTTGTTGAACACGTCGACCATTAGATATGGTATATACTATAGCTGCTATACAATCTGTATTGTAGTCCAAAACAGCGCTACCATTCCCGAAGAAATTGTTCAGATCGGACTACTATTGCATATAGCTGCCATACAAACTGACCGATCAAAGTCAATATAAAGATCTTTTAATCCCTCTTGTTGTCTACTTGTTTTTATTACCGAATTACAAATGCTAAACGAAATATTCTCACTTAATCTGATTAAAATATTTTCTATTGATATATAAGCCATATAGGAATAATCAAAGATAAGATTAATGGGTTAAACTTTGGTTTGAATAGATTTCTTTCATATTAAGGGCTAAATATTTTAGTTACAAAAAAATATCCTCTTAATTTCATTAAAATTTGTAACATATTAACCCACATTAATAACATACGGTCAAACCGAAAGTCGAATATCACACTATCAGGTATATTGGGGCTAAGGCAAGGAATGGACCAATTGCATTTACCTTTGGCAAAACTTTATTTAAATAAAGTATACTTGGAATATTTTACCAAGCAATTTTATTAATCTACTTACGCATACTCACTTCGGAATAAAATCCTCTAAGTCCATGAACCGATTTCACGCACTTTCGTCCATATTGTATATCTAAGGTTATACGAATACTTAATTTTGCTAAGATATCTTACATATTTCGGTAAAAGGTTTACTATAGGTGTTCAAATATACTGGAAGATGTTTTTCTTCGACATTGTCGAAACTATACAAAACATATATACTTGTACATAAGCAACACACAAAAGGAACACATGCAAGACAATACAATATACACATACACACGCACTTAGGTACATAAAATATATCTTAACAAGTAAGGAAGGGTTAAGTTCGTATGTAATCGAACATTTTATACTCTCGCAAAGTCAAATGGTATACTCGTTTGAGATTTCTTTGTGGATTGACCGATATTTTCGGTAGAAGGTCAACTATAGGCACTGGGGTCCACATATTTAGTACTTAGGGGTTTGAACAGTTTTGGTTCGATTTAGACAATTTTTGGCCACAAGGTGGCTTGGTGGAAAGTCAAAGAATCAGATGGAATTTAAAGTGGTGTTATATGGGAAGTAGGCGTGGTTGTAATCCGATTAATAATCGCTCATTTTCACACTATAACATAGAGATATAATGTCATGTACCGAATTTGGTTGAAATCGGTTAAGCAGATCCGAAGATATGGGTTTTCACCTAAAAGTGGGCGGTGCCACGCCCACTGACTAATATTGAACGCGATTCCTATAAAGTTATCTCATACCATCCCAGAGATAAAATTTAATGTCTCTGGCGTGTTTAGTGCTTGATTTATCGCGGTTTTAGTAGTTTTTAACAGTACCGTTATATGGGGAGTGGGCGAAGTTGCCACCCGATTTCACTAATTTTCACACTATGCACATTAAACCTATTAGGGGCGGGACCACGCCCACTTTCCAAAAAAAAATTTAACTGCAGATGCCCCTCCCTATTGTGATCCTGTATACCAAATAAGAGTCTTGTATCTTATTGTGGAGCTTAGTTATGGCAATTTATTTGTTTTTGAATAATGGCGTTTTGTGGGCGTGGTACCAAGAAACATGTCTACCAAGTTTCATAAAGATATCTCAATTTTTACTCAAGTTAGAGCTTGCACGGACGGACAGACGGACGGACAGACAGTCACCCGGATTTCAACTCGTCTCTTCATCCTGATCATTTATATATATATAACCCTATATCTAACTCGATTAGTTTTAGGTGATACAAACAACCGTTAGGTGAACAAAACTATTGTACTCTGTAGCAACAGGTTGCGAGAGTATAAAAATAGTATACAAGCAATGAAAATAGTGAAATAAAATTAGAATGAAATAGTTCTCACTAGATGATGGTGTCTGTCAATTTTAGTCAACCTCCAGAGGTACAGCTCGTCATAAGGAGGCATTAAAGCATCCATATATTGGTATCTGCGATCTTGCCGTGTCTTGATACGTTTTCGACCATTTTTACATTATTTATTTATTTAACAGAAAAATAATTATATTACAGTTTAAAGGCACAAGCAACGAAGGCTATCGGCCTGACGATAATATATATTCGGTAATTAACTAGGTAAAAAAAGGGATAAAGATGAAAAAGGTCCTTGAGTTACAGGTTGTCTGTCAGTATGATAAATATAACTTAAATATGATACAGTAATCCAGTTTGATATATAAACTTATGCAAATCTTTTAAATTATCTAATGAAAATTCTGTTAGCAGATTTGATGGTGTTTTGTTCTGGAATATGCTGTTCCCCGCGTTTGAGTACTTTCTGTATGCATCAAGGATATGGTTGATTGTCAGAGGACAATTACATGCTTGGCAAGATGGAGCAGCAGACCCACATAGGAGATGTTGATGTGTGATTGCTGTGTGTCGTAGACGTAACCTAGTGAATATTTTTATTTGCTCTGTAGAAGATCCAATTGGAATAGAGGGTGCATTGCCGTATTTGTTAATAACTGTGTAAGCGTGCTTATATGTTGACCAGATTTCCGCTGACTGGCGACAGTTTCGCTTGGCGAATGGCAAGTTTGTTTGGCTGCTACATCAGCATATTCATTACCAGAAATTCCACAGTGGCCAGGGGTCCACATTATTTTTATTTTGGAGCTTTGTTTTATTAATTTCGCACGTATCCCTTGGATCAAAGGTTCAAGGTTTTTTATATTTTGTAGTCCTTGTACTGTCGATTTACTATCCGAGCAAATAACATATTTGCCTTTGGATGTGGCTACATATTCTGTAGCGAGGCTTATAAATAGGACTTTGGCAGTAAAAATAGAACAATGTGGAAAGAGTAATCCAGTCCTAAATGTGTTAAAATCTTCAGGCACTATGGCAAATGAAACAGTGTCACTGTATTTGGAGCCATCAGTAAAAATAAATTTCCCTCCGAGTGCTGTCAAATTACCTCTGATTTGTGAAAAGTTTTTTTGGTATATCTAAGGTGAAGTGTTTTGTTTTGGATGAGAAAGTAACGAATTTACAAATGATGATGTTGGAAGGTTCCAAGGAGGTAATCGAGGTACTCTGACCAGAGTTGGTTTTAACGGAATTTCGACGTCTTTGGATAGCATAGCGATTCTACATATTGTTGATGGCCGCCGTAGGATTCGTTTCCTGTTCAGGGCCCTTTTTATATCGTTGTTCAATGTCGAGTTATTAGACACAAAAAGCTTTGGAATAAGTCAGGCGGTACCATGGGTGGTGCGATCTTTAAGTTCAGGGAGTGCAGATTCAGCTAAAAGATTTTTGATTGGTGTTGTTGGAAAAGCGCAAAGACTTTTCCACACTGCTGCGTGGTAAATTGCCGAAATGTTTGCAAGGGTACTTTTTGCCCCGTACCCGTATGGTAGATCATAGTCGATAACAGAAAGAAATAAGGACTTAGTTAGATTAATTAAAGTAGTTTGATTACAATTATTATGTTTAGAAGCATAATATTTTATAATATTCAACCTTTTGTGGAGTTTTCCTTTTAGAAATTTACAATGTTCCTTAAAACTAAGAGTTTTATTATAGATACATTTTTTATATTTTTATTCATATAAGATAAACTATAATTTGGACAATTTCTCTTTTTACATATAGTATGTAAAGTTTTACATTTTTAATAACATATATTCGCTCCGGTGCTATGAGCCAATTCTGAGGTATCGTTAAGGAGGTTAGAAAAAGTATCTTTAACCTGGTCCAGGTTATTATAGCATGTTCTACTCTATAATTAGCTATAATTTGCTCACTTCGTCGAAAGCAATAATGAAAAACACGACCGATATGGAGGGAATGGCAATACCATTTAATAAAGGGACTTTGTCAGAATATTTATTATTAATTTTAACTTTAAATGTTCGATTTGACAGAAAACTTCTATACCTACTATACAGGTATAGATAGATTCTATATATACTATACAGAAAATGTGTAAACCTATTCGATCAAAAGCCATTTCGAAGTCTAGTCCAAGTGTAGTAACATGGTTTCGAATTGAGATTGCAGTTGAAAGAACGTGTTCGAAATGTAAAAGCACGTCCGATGTACAGTGACCAGGTTTGAAAGCTACTTGCTTAGGGCTCATATGACACCTCCTTCTTTGCGCAAACCACAGTAATCGTTTGGCGATAATCTTCTCTAATACTTTACTCAAACATGAAAGTAAGGAGTTCGGACGATACCTATGAATATCGGCGAGAGGTTTACCGGGCTTTAAAATTTAAACGATGTCAGCATTTTTCCAGGATTGTGGAAATATGCCCTGCTCGAAAATATTATTATATAGTTTTAGTAATCTATTGGCCGTGCCATCTGAACAATTTTTTATAATTTGATAGGAAATTCTGTCAAAACCTGGTATTTTTCCTGTTGAGCTATACAAGGCATCTTTAAACTCTATGAAGGTGGTGGGCTTTTCAATCTCTGATGCAGCAGATGAGATATTCTATATACTTTTCTGTTTATTGTGTTCTTTTCAGTAGAGTCAATTAGAATCTTTGGAGTATTCTGACCAAGTGGAGGAAAAATACTTTGCTATTTCATTTGCACTATATGTGCCTGTTAGTAACCTTAAGTAGTGAAATGTTCTTATTCCACCAAGGTACAGATGGTTTACGGATACAGTTTTTTGCTTGGGATATACAAGTATGTAAATGAGATGCCAAACGAAAGATTTTTTTTATAAGTACTGCTTCTTTGCTTATATTTTCAGAGATGGGGGTTTCCGAAGATATGGCATCGCAGCAAGCTTGAAATTGGGGCCAATCCGCTTTGTATGTGTTAAACTTTGGCTATTTTTTGATTTTTTCTTTACTTTACTTTACGTTATGATCAGGAAATGGTCACTTCCGTGAAGATATTTTAGGATCTTCCCTGAACATTTTGGTGCTATGTTTGCTGAACAAAATGTTATGTCTACATTTGTGAAACTTTGGTGAGTTGAGAAATGGGTAGGTGAGCCATCATTGAGGACTACCAAATTTGACGTTAAGAGCACGTCTTCTATTATATTTCCTTTTTGATTGTCTGGTTGGTGTGTAAATATTTCTTAATATAGTAAGAATTTCGTTAAAATTAAAACTTTGACTTGGAGGTATATACATGGACATAGCGTAATTTTAAAGCCTATATTAATTTCTATAGCAATTGTGGAGATAGATGATGATATATTTAGTTTGTTGTGGGGAAGGCCTTTTTTAATGAATACACTTATGCCTCGCTTATTTGTCGTATTTTGCGTATGATTGTGAAAGTATGCAAAGGGCAAATGAGTTTCTTGCAACGATACAATGCTAGGATTATGCTCTTTTATAAGTAGTTGTAACTCATGGAAATTGTTCAAATATTCATAAAGATTTCATTGCAAAATAGTAGTAATTTTGACTTAAGAATAGGTCTTAAAATAAGCTAGAGGGTGCATGTATATTATATGCAAGATTTTAAAATTGTTGTATAATGATACAATGTAATTTTAAAATATATATTTATATAGTATATAATTTTTATTTATTTACTAGCTGACCCGGCGAACTTTGTACCGCCACAGCGTAGCTTTGATGTACTACTTTATTTTGTATAGCTGACAGTTGTTCTATCTTAGGTATGAGTACCTATTCAATTTATAACTGAGAAGGACTTTATTAATTTCATAATTTTATTAAATAAAAAAAAATATATTTTTTCATAATAGCGGGAGTTATACAGAATACAAAAATTGTATTGCATCTTTCACTGAACTTATTGCTCGTGAACTTAGAATTTCAAATATAGAACGATTTAATGATTTATTGTCTTGTCTTAAGGGTTCCCCTCTGGAAACCGCCAGCGAAACTACCCGAATGCTTTAGATAGACTCGGGGAACGCTTCGATTTCTTGGAAGGTGTTGCCTAGCTATTTACGCTGCTACAAGCCGATGAGTCAAACCATAAACAATTGCGTAGTTTGATTGACAAGGCATTAGCTATTTTCAGTTCGTTAGAATCGTTTGGCACAAGCTCCAATATCGCGCAAGCCATGCTGATCTACATTACCATTGCCAAATTTGATCAGCAATCTCGTAAAAAATGTAACGAATAGCTAGACTACAAATCGCTTCCAACTTGGCTAGAATGCACCCAAGTTTTAGAACGTCACGGTCAGTTTCTGCTTTCAACCGACTCCTCATAACACCATAAGCCCGATTTCACCAAACAGATTCGTATCACTACCCGTGGACAAAACTCATCCTTCGCAATCACTAAGCCTTCTTGTGTCCTTTGGTTGTTTTCAATGTAAGGACATGAATACGAATCAACACTTCGATGCTGCCAAAAAATACGACCTCTTTATCAATTGTCTGAGCTATGGTCACAGAGTAGCTCAAGGTGCGTCGAAACATCGCTGTCGCACCTGTAACAGAGCACATCATACGCTCTTGTATTATGACAATGGAACTTTGCCTACACATGCAACTCCAATATCTCCTCCCATTTCGCAATCGTCTCAAACTTCGTCGACATAATATTCAAACAAACCTCATACATACAACCAGCTAGCAGCCACGCATTCGCATATGGAGACATCGGACCACGGGCATGTCATTTTAGCAACAGCTTTAGTTCTAGTTAAATATTCCATCGCTTCGTACAAAGTTGGAAGAGCTCTTCTCGACTCATCTTCCCAAGTAAACTTCATGACTGATAAATTGGCACCGAGAAAAGTATCACATTGGCGTTCGCAGCATAGGTGATTCAGTTACCAATCTTAAGGCTCGAACCACCAATACAATTAAGTTACGCACATCAGCATTTCAACTTTCGCTCCAGTGTGGTATCACTCCCCATATTGCATACCAACCGGACGCTGAAATTGACACAGTAAACTTGAATTTGCCAACCAACCCACTTTTGTCCGACGAAGCCTTTTTCAAACCTCGACGCATCGATCTGTTGCTTGGAACAGAGGCATTTTTTGAAGCCCTCGCTGTTGGTCAAATTTAACTTAGCCCAAATATACCTACATTGCAAAATACATTATTTGGCTGGGTGGTTTCTGGAAGATACCAGTCGAAGCACTATACACCTTCAAAGTCGTCAACGTCTTTGGTAGCTCGAAACTGTCGACTGGCCACCCAAACTTATTCAACCTGATCATCAGATTTGTGAACGTCACTTTATAGCCACATTACATCAAAATACTACTGGACGCATAATTGTGAGGCTGCTATTTAAGGACAATCCCGCAGCACTTGGAGCCTAATTCGACATTGCTCGTCGCCGATTCTTTGCAATCGAACGCCGTCTTTTCCATTCGCCAGACACTTATTCCCAGTACGTCTCGTTCATGGAAGAGTATGAACGTCTTGGTCACATGTCTATAGTAAAGGCGCCGAACTTATATGAACCACACTATTACATTCCCCATCACTACGTACTGAAACCTAAAAGAGCATCAACAAAGTTACGAGTAGTGTTCAACGCCTCTTGCCGAACTACGACACAAACATCGTACTGTGCTTCCGTCTATATCGTTACGCTATAACTGCAGATGTCACTAAAATGTACAGGCAAGTATCATTGAATAAAAATGATCGTAAATTTCATTATATTCTCTGGCGAGCTTCTTCAGACGCAGATCTTCTCACATACCAGCTCAACACTGTGACATATAGCACTGCCTCAGCTTCATATCTAGCAGTACGAAGCCTTCACTGCTAGCAGATAATCATATGAGTGAATTTCCAATGGACGCTGCGGCTGTAAAGACTTTTTTTATGTTGATGATCTTCGGTGTGGTGCGGATGATAATGTATCCTTACACACATTAAAGGCAGAAGTTAATGAGATACTTCGACGCGGTCAGTTTTCTCTATCCAAATGGCATACCAATCATCCAAATTTCATAGCAAGCCAAACAATGAAAGATCGAAGTATTACCGATGATTATATAACAAGTGCATTTGGCGTGACTTGGAATCAACGCAGCGACACGTTGTTGTTCACATTCACACCAAAACAAGTTCACAAAACGCACAATACTGTCCTTCGCTTCATCACTGTTCGATCCACTCGGAGTGCTCTCACCACTCGCGATTACCTCAAAAATAATTATGCAAGAATTATGGCTGCTAAAAGTAGGATGGGACGAGTCGGTGCCTCAACGTATATGTACACCAAGTCTGGAATAGTTGCTTAGCATCTCTTAACTCACTTCCATCTGCCTCGATATTGGCTCCTACCAAATGCTTTTTGTGGTTTTGCGATGCATCAATGCGTGCATACGGATCGGCGATTTCTCGCTCGCCTGTATGCTAAGGTAAGGGATATATTTACCACTGTTCCCGTAAATACTTTCTTTTGGACTGACTCGCAATTAATTCTCCATTGGTTAAAACAACATTCTGTTACGCTGTCAAAGTTCGTGGCCAATAGGGTATCTGACATATAGGAACTGACTGTCAGAGGACAATGGAGCTATGTAACTTCGAAGAAGAATCCAGCCGACCTAGTATCCCGAGACTGCCCTGCTGCTGAGCTTTCAGTCTTGATATGGTTTTCTGGCCCTGATTTTTTGTAGGAAAATGCCCTGAAATGGCCAAGCACACATGCAATATTGAGCTTGACATTGACATTGTGGACGCAGAGAAACGCAAGAAGACATTTGCTGTAGTTAAGGAGGCAAATTACTTGAGCGCCATCCTCTGACGAATTACGACGCGCATCATGTTGCAGTATTTTCAATATTCAGCAACAACAAAATTCAAACGACATTGAATTGCTTCGCAAAAACCAAGCTATAAAAAGTAACTTGAAGTTTCTCCCTCCTGGATAACGTAAACGGTTTTGAACTCGTAAAGGTTGGTGGACGTCTAGATTATGCAGACTAACCAAACTCTCAGAAGCACCCGATTCTACTACCCAGCGATTCTCAATTTGTACTAAAGTACATTCGATACCAACATTTACGCAATTTTCACGCAGGCCCAAAGGCATTGGTTGCCTCTATCAAGTTAGAATGTTGGATTGCCAACGCTAGAGATGTTGCTCGTCGCATCGTTTGTTCCTGCGTGCATTGTGTTCGTTACAAGCCAGTGAAGTTACAACAGCTAATTGGCCCACTACTAGCTACACGCCTTACACCTGCACACCCATTTGATCGTTGCGGAATCGAGTTTTGTGGACCGATCAACACATATCTTCGAAGTCGAGGAAAACCACCTACCAAGTCATGCTTAGCTGTATTTGTGTACCTCGCGGTGCACATCGAGGTGGTCTCCTACCTATCAACAAATGCATTTCTGAATGCATTGAAGCGAAGGAGTGGTCGCCGCATAATGCCATCTGATATCTTTTGCGACAATGCTACCAATTTTGTGGGCGCATCTAACCATTTAAAGGACCTCAAACAGTTCTTATTCAAGAAAGAAACGTTAAATGAAATCTATAAATACTGTTCCTCTGATTTTATTAATTTTCATTTCATTCCACCCAGGGCACCTCACTTAGGCGGCCTCTGGGAAACCGCGGTAAAGAGCGCAAAAAATTGGCAAACACTTAGTTAACATTCGAAGAGGTAAGCCCCGTTGCTGTAGAAGTAGAAGCTATTCTTAATCCACGTACGCTTTGCTCAATGTCATCAGATCCTAATGACTTGAGGTCACTGACAGCTGGAAATTTTTTGGTCGGAAATTCATTGCGTGGCTCGCCTGAGCGCACAGCTAGACCGTCTTACATTGTTTCAATACAATCACTGCCATCAAGCAAAGTTTTTGGCGTCGCTGGTCGGCGGACTATGTGAATGAAATGCGAGCTCGTACCAAAGGACAACACCTTCACCTCATCTCATTGAGGGTGCTTTAGTGATCATACATGACGACAACCGCTACCACAACGCTGGAGACTAGGTCGAGTCGAATCAACTTTGCTTGGACGAGACGGCCATGTGAGGGTGGTAAATCTTCGAAAAATTTAGCAATTCTCCAGATTTCTTGAAAGATAGGTCTTTCAAAGGAGCCGGGATGTTGGGGCACCTAATGACATTTATTTGTGATCCAGATAAAATACTGTCATAGTTTTAATTTGATAGCATTTGTAAATTCACTGCTTATTTTCATACACACACACATACATACATTGTACCCGTCTTGAGTACGGCCTGTCCTAAGTATCTAGATATGAAAAAGTCAATGAAAAAATGAAGATCTTACAATTAAATCTTAACCATTGCGCTGCAGCACAAGACCTGCTAAAAGAGAGGGTGCTAGAAGAAAATATAGATATAGCAATATACTCAGCGTTCGGAAAGCACTTGGATTAAAGATATAAGTGGCAAGGCAGCAATATGGTCTTGCAAGGGACAAGCCTTCCCATCGTGCTCCAGAGATGCCCAAAACGGGCTTCACATGTGCGAACATACATGGAATGTATCTTGTAAGTTGCTTTGCTCGCCCTAGCGCGTCAATAAATGAGTTCGAATACTTTCTCCTGCAGCTGTCTCTACTTTTAAAGCAAGGATGTCCCTAATCACTGTGGTACATTGTACCAAATTTTATATAATTTAATCGCTT
This sequence comes from Bactrocera oleae, assembly GCF_042242935.1. Classification (NCBI taxonomy): domain Eukaryota; kingdom Metazoa; phylum Arthropoda; class Insecta; order Diptera; family Tephritidae; genus Bactrocera; species Bactrocera oleae. The sequence continues at coordinate 32,357,023 of NC_091539.1, read as the reverse complement.
AATCCGGTACATAGATATATTACTTTATAGTTTGAAAATAATTGTGTGGGTATAGCAGTGATCCGATTTGGCCCCTCTTCAATTCCAACCACTTATAAACACGTGTACTAAGTTTCGTCAATATACATATCGCAATTTTTACTCAAGCTATCTGTTGCATGATTGGACAAATAAATAGACAATCGGAAATCATTGCAATGTGCCAATCATTTAACATATGTATATAGCATGAAACGAAAAAGCGAGAATGTTAATCAAACCTACAGATGTATCGTGATATAATGCCTAAAAGCCTGAAAGTATGCTTCCTTTTGCATTTAAACTGCATTAGACTTTTGCAATCACATACTGTAACAGATTTCTCGATAAATTGACTACCTTGTAACTCACACTTGAGTTTGATCACTGGATTGTTAAATAAAAGTCCTAGTTTAATGTATAGCCATTACTTAAACACTTATCTTTATTTTTCATTCCAATATAAACTTATTTATATCTCAATTGCTCTTATCACAGCAGCACTCTAAGTAGAACTGTTTCTGCTGCACAATCCGGCAGCTCTTATATAGTAGATCTTTAACAAAAATTCGCTACTCGAACATTCTGACAACTACGAATTTCACTGTCTGGTTGATTCTGGTAATTAATCATCGACTCTATTTTGTTCTCGTATCTGTGTTCGTCACAATACTATGTATATGTAGGAGTTGAGGGGTAAATAATAAAACCACGTTCAACTCGTTATTTATATTTTATTTAAATATATAAATTTAACTTACGCTAGAACACGTCTTTTCACGTTGGATGATCAATCGAGAAGAAGGAATAAGGAGATATAACATAATGCAATTAATATTGTAACGGGATAATATAATTTAGTTGCTGAATTCAGTATTGCCATGTTTAAGTGTTGAGATCTAAAACTGCTCAGCTACAGAAACAAAAATTTCAACAGCTAAGATCTAAAGTTACAATATAATAAATTGTTACATTTTCATTTATTAAGAGAAAACAATAAAGTCTTTTTAATTTTGAAAAGTGAGTCAGATAAGTCAAGTGTGCTGGAATGAGAATTAAAATCATGACATATACGGCGGAATGGCTCGTTTAGTTCAAAATTTGATCTACAGGATTTTAGCAGTAAAGGTCTAAACTGCTTCGAAAGGCGAACCGGGATATTAAATTTAATTTCAGACAGGAAAAAAGAACTGCAAACAGTTCCATTCAAAAGTTTCACTAAGAATATTATGCCAAGCATTTCCCTACGACTAGAAAGTGTAGGTAGATTAATAAGTTTTAAACGACTTGTGTATGGAGGTAGACTTACCCTAGCATCCCATCGGAAATGCGCTAAGGCGAAAAGTAAAAATTGTTTTTGAACCGACTCTAACTTGTCAGAATGGATTTGGTAGCTAGGGTTCCATACCACAGATCCATATTCCAATATAGGTCTAACCAAAGTTGTATAAAGTGTTTTAGTAATATACGGATCTCTAAATTCTTTAGACCAACGTTTAACAAAACTGAGGACAGCTTTCAAGATCATGGTATCAATATGAAGACTGAAATTAAGCTTAGGGTCCATATTAACTCCCAAATCAACATAGTTTAAAACTTGCTCTAGAATATGGTGTTTTATTACGTAAGAAGAGGGGTGCACAGATCTACGGGAAAAGCACATCGTCTTACATTTATTGAGATTCAATTCAAGATGGCAAATCATTTCTATCACACCATGCAACCAAATTGTTTAAGTCTTGCGAGTTTGCAACAGACACCTTTCCTCAGTTGAAGTGTATGATTTAAAAAGCTTTACATCGTCAGCGTATAATAAAATTTTTGAGAATTCTATTACTGAAGAGATATCGTTAATAAACAACAAGAACAGAATCGGGCCAAGATGACTACCTTGCGGAACACCAGAAGAAACATTAATTGTATCTGAAGGTGTATCCTCAAATATCACTCGTTGTGTTCTATTATAAAGATAGGAAGATACCCATTGAAGGAATCTTGGCTGAAAGCCCAGCAGATCAAGTTTATGTTTGAGAATCGAGATATTTACTTTATCGAAAGCTTTGCTAAAGTCTGTGTATATAACATCCGTATGCTTATGTTCCCTAAAACCCAATGATACATGGTTTACAAATTCAAGTAAGTTTGATATAGTCGAGTTCCCTTTACGAAATCCATGCTGAGATGGGGAAATTAACGGAGAAATCGAAAAGGTTATATGGTCAGTGATGATAGCTTCAGAAAGTTTAGGTATAACTGATAGTTTTGCGATACCTCTATAGTTTTCAATGTTGGATCTAAATCCACTTTATGCAAAGGGATTATAAATGACTGTTTCCATATTGAAGGAGATATACCGTGTTTAAGAGAGGAATTAAATATCCTTGTCAAAGGCAAGTAAATATATTTGGCACTATTTTTTAGGAAGCATGAGGGTATCATGTCTGGGCCATAACTAAAAGATGGTTTTAACTTATTTAAATTAAAAAGGACGTCTTCTTCAGAAATAACTGGGGCGTTAATTAAAGTATTCGAACACAGCACTTGCTGATAAGAAAAAGTTTTGGAAGAATTATTACAGTAGTTTGACTTGAAAAATTCTGCAAACATATTGGATATAATATCATTGTCACTTGAAATGATAGATTTGTATTTCATTGCGGACGGAAATTTGGAAATCCTGCGTTTGGAGTTGACGAAATCATAAAACGATTTTGGATTACTTATAATATTTTTTTTAACTTTATTTAAGTAATTATTATAACATTTTTTGTTTAGGTCAAAATATTGTCGACGCAATAGCGAATATTTAGAATAGTCGACAAGTGAACCGGTTTTTTTAAAATGTTTAAAGGCTCGAGTTTTTCTGTTTTTCAATTTATATAACTCTTTCGAAAACCACGAACTTATACTTTTGTTTTTGTTAACAATTACTATTGGAACATACTTTTCAAATAATTTCATAATAATATTATTAAAATGAGAGACACTCAATTCAATGTCACCATTATAATTAGGCCATGTTATTGTAGAAAGTTCTATATTTAATTTTTTTTAATTAGCTTTTGCAAAGTTAAACCGAGTACAGAAGCACGAAGTTTGATGATTATTATCCCGTACAATGCCTGAGATTTCGACAGATATTTCCAAAGCAGGATGATATGAGTCCTCTGGTAGAACAAGAGGATTACTCTGAATAACGGAACACTTTGCAGAGGTATCAACGTATACTAAATCTAAGCATTTACCAAATTTATTCGGAATCAAATTAATTTGGTTCAGACCCAACTCGGACATTTTTTCGAAAAACTCATTAAAACATGACCGATTGCAAATCGGCACGATATAGTCATCGAATGGTTTCCACGAAGCACACGGTAAATTGAAATCACCTAATACAATTATTGAATCTGCATTATTTGCCATCGAGGTAGCACTATTTATTAAAGAAGCATGCTGCATGTATACAGATAAGTCGGAATGGGGTGGTATATAAGATAGGGTTAAATAAATAAAGCATACATTTAAATTCAAATGAGTCGGTCCCTGGAACAAGAATATTTTCAGATGGGATAGAGGAATGCACGGCAAATAGAACACCTCCACCGATTCTGTTCAGTCGATCACATCTAAAAATTTGAAATTCGCTGTTTAAAATCTCATTATCAAAAATGTGAGGTTTTAACCAAGTTTCTGTAAATCCAATTATATGGAAATTAAAATTGGAACTGTTCAAATACAATTCAGTTAATTTTGTATTAAGACCTCTAACATTTTGATAATAAATGCTTAGCGAATTTCTACCAATCAGTTTTTTATATCGGTGGTTGCTTTTGGTAATTTAACACTGTTTTCCTCAGTTTGACTTCTAAGTTTAGGTTTAAATTCGCGTAAAAGTCCCAGATGGCCAGAATGAACTATCTAAGATCTTTTTGAATGTTTCAAGAGATACGTCTATTTTAAACGATGATATACTTCTATCATAATTGAAGTTAAATTTACGTATATTGATATCATCGATTTTTAAACGTGACGAAATGTAAGATTTAATGCCCTCCACCAAGGTATCTTTGGCAAGTCTCGAAATAAATATAGACTTTTTAGGTGGAATAACTATCAAGTTATTAACTGATGCTACTAAGTTAAAAGGGGGAGCCTCTGGAATTGTGAGACACTTATTACTATTAGATAGAGATTTTGGGGAATTGAGCTCTTTGGAAGTTGACGGCTTGTCACCTTGAGGGCAAGGAGAAGAGAGATTTATTAGGTCATTGGGAGGAGACGTTCTTTTCTGAACAGAAGAACTAAGTGTTAATTCATCGGAAGGACGTTTACGCTTAGGAGCAGGTTTAGAGGATTCGTGAGAATCATTCAGGCACTTAAAAGATTTGAACAATTTTTCATAGTGCCTAAATTTTTCAGTGAGGGTTACAAGATCACGACCGATTTCGTTAAAGCCATTGCGTGTCTCCCTATAAACTTTAAATAGATCGATTTCAATAGATCTACAATTTAAACAGGACCAACGCAATCCCTTACAGTCGATAATAGAATCTAAGATTCTACCAGTCAGTCCAGCACATTTAATATGGGCAAGCCCATCACAAAGCCAGCATGAAACGTAGCGATCTGACTCGCCTTTAATGTTACATAAACCACAAGAATGAAGATCAAATAAAAGAGTAGGTAGAACAAAATTTAATAGATTAATAATAAATTAGTGTGTTAATAAAATATTAATAATAATAAATTCAATTAAGAACAATTTTTTTTTTTTATCAAAGTTTAAAACCAAGAAGAAATAAGTACAATAATTTAGTTGCTGAATTTGGTGTTACCAGATTATAGAAAGAACAATATTAAGAATAGTTTTTTACATAGATCTTTTACAATTAGGAGTGATGCTAGTCGCAACATATATATGTAGAATAAAGCATATATCAAATGGTTATGGAGCAAGATATCATCTATCAAATACTAGTCACAGTTAAATAAGGTGGACTTCTGTGCATTGGAAACTATCTAGAAGAAGACTCGGTAAAAGCAAAACTGTATTGGCCAAGCATAAATGCTTTGCATAAGAGTCGATCATCAGAAATATGAAAGATTGGAGCACCCTATTTGTCAACTTCCTTTTCTCTTATTTTGCAGAAGAAAAGTTGAAGACTTGTTGATAAGTGACGTTTGGCGATCGGTATGATCAAACTTATAAATCGAATTACGGATGTATATATGTCCGTCTGTCTATTTGAGCAAACATCGAGAGAAAAAACACATTTGCAATAGAGACATTCTCTGTGATTTAATTTTTAAATTCAGTATGGCCCTGATTTTTTATAGGTTTAATGTACATATCTCATTAATCATTAAGGGTAAAAATGGGTGAAATTGGATAATAACAGTAGTTTACAGTCATTTTGCGATCACGATATTAGAGACTGTTACTTGCTAATTTCTTTTCTAAAGCCGAAATTAATAGTAAAAAGTAAGGAAGGGCTAAGTTCGGATGTAACCGAACTGATATTATCGGTAGAAGGTCAACTATAGGCACTGGGCCACATATTTAGTACTTAGGGGCTTGAACAGTTTTGGTTCGATTAAGACAATTTTTGGTCAGAAGGTGGCATACATTAAACGCATTATTCACGCAAAGTTTTACCCCGATACAATCATTGTTGCTTGATTTGCATAATGGAAAGTGAAATAATCAGATGGAATTTAAAGTGGTGTTATATGGAAAATAGGCGTGATTGTAATCCGATTTTCGCCCATTTTAGATTCATTGCTGTACTTGTAACATAGAAATATGAGAAGAATGTTATGGACGAATTTGGTTGAAATCGGTTAAACAGATCCCAACCTATGGATTTTCACCTAAAAGTGGGCTGTGCCACGCCCACTGTCTAATTTTGAACACGGTTCCTATAAAGTCATCTCATACCATCCCAGAGATAAAATTTAATGTCTCTGGCGTGTTTAGTGCTTGATTTATCGCGCTTTTAGTAGTTTTTAACAGTATCGTTATATGGGGAGTGGGCGGAGTTGCCACCCGCTTTCAACTAATTTCACACGGTAGGTAGAGGTTCTAAAAAAATTTGCTTCCAGTGAATTTTGTTATTATAGCATTAGCGGTTTAGGAGATATGCACATTAAACCTATTAGAGGCGGGACCACGCCTACTTTTTAAAAACAATTTTAACTGCAGATGCCCCTCCCTAATGTGATCCTGTGTAATAAATAACAGTCTTATATCTTATTGCGGAGCTTAGTTATGGTAATTTATTTGTTTTTGATTAATGGCGATTTGTGGGCGTGGCAGTGGTCCGATTACGCCCATCTGCAATACCATTTGTCTCACGGTACCCAGAAACATGTCTACCAAGTTTCATAAAGATATCTCAATTTTTACTCAAGTTAGAGCTTGCACGGACGGACAGACGGACAGACGGATGGACGGACAGACAGTCACCCGGATTTCAACTCGTCTCTTCATCCTGATCATTTATATGTACATAACCCTATATCTAACTCGATTAGTTTTAGGTGATACAAACAACCGTTAGGTGAACAAAACTATTGTACTCTGTAGCAACAGGTTGCGAGAGTATAAAAATTTCCCAACACGTAGGATGTTTTGTGTTGTAGTCAAGGGATGTAGGGGTCAAACCACCGCCATTTACTAAAATGGAAAAAAATAGCTCTACGTGATGAAACATGTTTCAACTCAAATTCGTAATCATGCCACCTCAAATACGCCCACAGAATTCTTAGCACATTCAGTCGTGAATTTTTTTTTTGTTGAGTAGTGTATACCTACCCCACTTGCAAAAATAATGTTTAGAAATGCTAAAAATTCGATTATGTCCAGTAAAGATTAAAAAAAGAAAAAATGTAGAACCAATTTGGAACGACTTGAAGAAGTAATTGCTTTGCTATGATGTTCTTACAATAGATTTCTTCCAACTTATTTATTTTTGTTCCCTTCATTTGATGTAGGAAAAATTACTATTATAGAAATTTTTGTGTTTTAACAATTTTCATTAAAACGCATTGTCATTTGTCACTTCTTTACCCCCACCATCAATTGAAAACAAAGTAAATGATTTCAAGTGTAAAAACAAATGTGTTTATTTCAATATTATATTAAACTAGATAAAGTATGGAAAATTCTGAAAAGTTTCATCTGCATCGGTATCAGCTGTGTAGTGAACGAGCTAACCACGAACTGGGCGTCTGTTATCTCGTGGCATCTATTATTTCGTTGGTCGTCGGTTTTTATTCTGACGTCTTTTGTTTTGGCGTTTTCTTTGAGCTTTGTGATGATTAGACGGGTTTGTTTTCCCACCTGCTGGATTGCTGGCGTTGTTATCGGCAAGCGAATCTTCAGTTTGGGAATCGATCACCATCATTGTTACCGCCATCTTTGTCACCATCATTGTTGTTGCTTGTATCATCATTATAAACTGTGTTACCGTCAGTATTATCGCCTTTACTGTCATCATTATTTCTACCACTGTTGCTTGTGCCATCATTGGCGCTTTCATCATTACCAGTTTAATCATCATCGCTTTCGCTAACTTTACCATCGCAGGTATTACCTCCTCATTTCCGGCATTGCCAGCGTCGTCTGCTGCAAATGCAGAGTGCTTTACAATGAAGTGTAAGTTCTCAAGGGCGTCTTATTTCACATTGCCCTGCAACTAGAATTTAACTTATCAATCGAGAACTTGAACTGTAAAAGGCTCAGCATTAACGCGAACTGTTATATAGAACCACATCTATTACCAAGTTGAGTACGTGAAAAGCCATATGCTGATTTCAAAATTTACTAACTTTCATCAATCGTTTAAAGAGAAAAATAATAATATAAAATAATAATAAAATCCTAATGAATAAAATAAAATGTACACAATTTGTACAAATGCTGAGCACTTGTGCCAATAATAATTGTGCCGAAAACTTTCCTTAAAATGTGAACACACAATAATACTTACACAGCACGAATTTCGAATCAGTTTCGGGTATTCTTCTACAGCTTGGTCGAAACAATAACCAGAAAGAGTTACTGAAGAGAGTCACTTTAGCTGGAAATTCAATAAATTAGCAAAAAAAAATTAATCATTTCCATTGTAATTTAATGAATGAAAGCAGTACTTCTACGCAGCATTTGTCCTGGCGTATCAAAAAATTACTTTGGGGTATTGTGAATAGTAGAGTACAAAAGATTTCTTCAACAAAAAGTAAAGATGAAACGTCACAACAATACCTTTATCTACGTCGTGCCATCAGCCGGTTCGGACAGGATATCTTCGATGGCTCCCAATATTTTAATTTAAAATAAGTTGGGCCGTCAGCTAAGGTGGAAAAAGTTTAACGTTTTAATAATATACCGAAGTTGCCGGAATTTGTATTGTCGTTATTGTTAAGCGGCTCAGTGCAATTCATTGGTTGGTCCTCCGGGTGCATATGGAAACAATTTTCGAAAGGCTTCCTGTTTGTTTTGTAGTGGATTCGAATTTGATATATATATATAATGTAATGTCATAAAATTTAATTCGACGTAAAGACCTTCTAATTCCCTGAATTTTATATTTTAAATTGGAGTCTAATAGCTATTTATTCTTAGAAATATAGCGATATACTCATTACTACTTATCTGCTATTAATCCTACTGCTTGTGTAAGCTTTTAAATAACTGGGGTAGGTAACTAAACTAAAATTTCCTAAATTTTTATTGGAGTCTCCTTCTTGGATGGGTGGGTGTATTGAGTTACTTTCAGTAAAACGCGGCATTTTAAATATATACGAGTAGAAACACTAGTTTTTATTAGAATAAAATCAAATCGATGAAATTGGGAAATAAAACTTGCATTGGTGAACTCTTTATAGGTAGAAGTTTGCGTAATTAAAAGTTCCAAAACCATCAGCAGCAGCAGCACCAGACACACACAGTAACAGGCAGCGTGTTTGCTGTTGTTAGCTGAAAACAACTGGAGTAGCCGCAGGAAACTAGTAATAAATTGTACGAAAATCAATGTAAGTACATATGTAGGTGCATTCAAATGAAGGCAGTCGGATGGGTCCACACTCACAAGTACATCTCAAAATTCGGCTTAGGCCCGCATTTGGTAAGGGCCAAGCGCAATTATTAGATCGCTTTACAGTAGTATTTGACGCTATCTGCCGGAAGGTTTTCTGGGATTTGGTCACAGGGCTCTAACATCGCGAAATATTGGGCCGATTCTTCGCCAGGAAAAAGCAACGCCATTCGAACTAGACTACGAACTGCATCCCATCCACAGTATTCACCAGATTTCGCTCCGTTCGTTTTTTTCCAGACGTTATAAAGTTGCAGCCACCGAGGCCTACTTTGAATACCTCCAGAAAACATATATTTCCGCTTGGTTAACGAAATTGGAGAAATTCGCTAAATCAGAGGATACGTGAAGAAATTAGTTCCCATTGTTTTAAAATTTTTATTTTTATTTTGTAGGTTAATTAGTCATTGGACCACCCTCGTATATATGTACGTATTGAACTAAGCGAGGCAAACTTTTATTGGGCATAAATTATGCATTCCACTCAATTGGTTAGGCGATGTTTGTTTTGCTTCTTTTGCACTGAGTATTAAAAACTCCGTTATTCATTGAATTTAATTTATTTTACTTAACATGATTAGTACTCTCGCAAGACATGTGGCACAATAAGGCTGTACTTACATCCGAGTTAATACTTCGAGTACTCAGGCTCAATTTTTGGAATGAACTGGTATTGTTACTCATTTTATTGAATGATTTATAGATGAAAACTCGTTGCCATTGTAGAAATAGTTGTTGCACATTAATATCACTACAGAGTTGGAATGTTTTAAGACCTCTTTTACCAAATTCTTATAACTGTAAAACCGTTGGCAATTTGGTCTATCTTGTCAAAACCTCTCTTTAAACACAATTATTAAATTTTATAAGACCATCATCATACCCGTTTAATAAATGATGATGATGATAACATGAATGCTAGATAATGCAACCATCAGTAGGAGTCAATTTAAAACGGACTTTCGAAGGTTTAAAGTGCAAAAAAATCGAGGTAAATTTAATGAAAGTGAGAGAGTCACACCCCTACCCCATGGTACTGTCGGGAATTTGTCTGGCGTTTGGTTGAGTTTGCATTGATTGAGCAAATCTGCGTGTGCTGCATTTCAAATACAAGTACATATCTGGCAGATCGCATTGGTTTGTACAAGTTCTTCACACTTCCCACCACAAACACCGCCGAGTAGTTTGCTTAGTGTGCGTCGATGAATCACGTTCCATTTACTTCTTAAACCAAACAAGCAAGTAAATGCACTGAGGTAACTTGCTTTGGTGTTGGGTAACGGAACTAGGAAGACGGATGTTGACAATTGGAAAAAAGTGTAAAATCGCTTAGTTTACGTGACTTACAAATTATTCGAGACTCTATTGATACAACGCTGTAAAAAAATTGCAATAGCCGTGTATATAAATACAGATGTGTTCATTACAATAGCATTGTTCATATCCGAATGAGTATGAAAATAGATTTATGTAAATAATTGCCAATAATCCTGATTCGATTAATTTTCGGATTGTAAGATAATTTCCATGTTCTATCGATAAATTCAAAAAGTTGAAATTTGTGTTCACAAAAATAGCAGTGACCTAACAATTGACTAAAAATACACCCAATGTGCTATTAATATGAATACAAGTGTATATATAATATCAAAAATGTACAAAAGTAAAATATCAAATAAGACTGTGCCTCAGTTCAACACTGCGCTGCAACTTGCCACTGTAAATGTCACTTACAAGTGTATTGTTGCAAAGTAACACTGACGCAGTGTCAGCAGTTTGCGGGGCACTCTGCTCGCAGTTTGCGAACTTCTGAAATGGCATGTGTCATCAACGCGTGTGGGCATGCGAGTGTGACAATTGTGGCAGGCACGATTTTTCTCTTCTCGCTGCAGTTTCTCTTTTTTATTGTATATTTTAGTTTGGTTCACTTCGCTTCCACTTCACTTTCTAGCTACGTAACGTTAGCTTTCGAAGTGATTTCCCCATTCAACTCTCTTGCTCAAACCACACACCAAACATATACAATACAAGTATATACCTATGTACAATATAAATTTACACATATTTAGTGATCTATATTATGTTTGGATTTTGTTTGGTGCTGCACTTGATGATGATGCATTTAATGTATTGGCAAAGTGCTTACATTAGTGGAATTCCGTGTGTTGGAGTTTCGGATTACACTTTCGTGAAAGAATAGAAAAGTGGAAGGCGAATAAATCTTTATTTTCTATTAGTAAAAATCTGTAGTTATGTAATATTAAGACAACTTTGAAAATTGTTACATAATAAGTCACCATTACTTGGATATTGTTTTAAAAATATAAACAATACATACATATATGGCGTAGTTTATAGCAGATTCTCAAAGATGTATACTGCGTGCTCGAACAAAAAACTTCCAGTAGCTCTTATATAGCTAAAAGCATGAAATGGTTTCTTACTTTCTGTAACAGTTAAGATTCTACACAGACATAATGTACTTTCAAAATCTTATCTAAGTTATTCATTTTGAAGCACTCTACAAACCCCTCCCCAATTAATTTAAATGAGGAACAGTTTTCGAAACTGCCAACGGGACTGGTTTTCTCACTTCATTCTCCTTAATAGGACTATGTCTTGCTAAACCGAACAGAACATTAACAAGTAAGGAAGTTCTAAGTTCGTTGATAACTGAACATTTTATACTCTCTCAACTTGCAAGGGTCAAACCCCGGAAAATTACTTCAGGTGTTGGCAAAGTTTTATTTTAAAGGAGATATTGATCCGATTCAATCCATTTTTGACACAAAGACATAGACAAGAGAGTTTCATTTAATTATTTTTTTTATATGAATTTCAATCTTACATATTGGCCGATATTTTCAGTAAAAAGTCAACTATATTCACTGGGATCCACATATTCAGTACCTAAGGGCTTGAACAGTTTTGATTCGATTTAGAGAATTTTAATGTCTCTGGCGTGCTAGTGTTTGATTTATCACGCTTTTAGTAGTTTTTAACAAAATCGTTATATAAGGAGGGGGAGAGAGGAGAGATGATAGCCCCACTCTATTTCACCTATTTTCACACAATCGTAAAATCTATCCTGTGTAATTTTGGGTGATTTAGGTGTATTGGCTTGGGAGATATATACATTTAACTTATTAAGGGGAATTAAGAATTCGTTCTTACTTTTTTGACAGGAAATATGTGTAGCAAGTTTCAGCGTGATATCTTAATTTTTACCCAAGTTACAGCTTGCACGTACAGACGGACGGACGGACAGACAGTCGCGTGGATTTCAACTCGTTTCGCATCCTGGTAACTTACAACGGCTGATTCAAGTAGATGTACTTTTTTTAATAGCCTTTTTTTGGCAGATCCCGCATTGGTCATGTTATTTTTGTTCAGGATTGTTTGGCCTTTCATCATGAAAAGTCTTACGTCCGGGCAACGTTTACAAATCGTTGAACTTTATTACGAAAATTCACGTTCTGTAAATAATGTGTTTCCCGCTCTTCGCTCAATTTATGGGCAACAAAATCGGCCAACTGAGCATACTATTCGCAACACCATTACCCATCTTGAGACCCAGCATTCATTATTGGATATTATTCGACTGATTTGGCAACGTCCAGCACGCAGTAAAGAAAATAGAGCAGCCGTATCTGAGAGTGTGCACGAAGACCGTGGAGAGTCGATTCAGCGCCGTTCGCAGCAACTCGGACTCCGTATGGAACTACTTGGCGGATTCTTCGCTCTATCAGATCTTGAAAAGTTCCTAGAAGAAGTTTCCGACGTTTTGGAGCCTAATTTTTTTCAGCGATGAGTTCCAGTTCTGGCTCTGTGAATGTAAACAAGCAACATTTCCGCAAACTATTATACTCTGTAGCAATATGTTGCAAGAGTATTATAAGAAACGATGATTGCAGCTTTGCGAATCGAAGACAATTATTATTTTACAAGCAAGGGATTGAACAGTATGTAAATGCATGAACTTGTATTCAATGGAGTTTTAGTACAAAAGGCATTGTTAAATTACTCTTATAACTAGCATGCTTCAACTGCAAATTGATTAAGCATCTTGTAACTTAATTAGCACTTGCATGAATAATTAATCAATATTAAATCGCATGTATAGGATAATGAAATTAGTAATTGTACACGTATGCATGACTTGACGTTACTAATATACAATCTCTAATTGATTCCACAAAAATTATGACTTATTTTGACGCCTAAAAGTACGCTTACATTCAAATGACATATGGATGTGATCCATTAAAGTGCCAACATACTTTCAGATCTCTCGTTTACACATACATATGTACGTACAATTTCCAAAGCTTCATTAGCATAAGTAACATTCTTCCCATTGGGTTGGCTTAAAGACAAACTTTTAAGGAACATTCAACCTACCCTGCAGCGAGGACCGCTGGTACGCGACGGGTTAACAGTTCCTGGCATAAGTTGTCTTCGACTCGTTATTTCTCAGCTCAGAGAATATGCGGATATCGCATTAAAGTGGTATAGTCGCTATCTTCAATGCTAACAAGTTTTGTTTTGCATGTTTTAGATCACTTTTACTATTGTGATTGGTTGACAATGACAAATACAAATTTTTTTTTTCTGGTTTTTTTTAAAAAATAAAACACTTGAAATCAATTGTAGTAATTTATAGAAAACAAACATTTATTAATTTATTTATTTTAACGATTACAGCAACGTTTATTAACGTGAAAAAAATTATTTCTCCACTAAGAAAGATTCATAACACTATTACGCATGCGTCAAGTGCTGAACGTTTGTTTGAACATCTGGTATAGCGAATCGAAGACAGCTATGGTAATAAAGCAAGATAATTGATTTTCAGAGGGAATAACGAAGCTATTGCGTCGATAGTAAGTATGCTTTTAGGCTATACAGGAGCTATACGGCAGGAATTTGGCGAAATATTTTCAACCCTTCCGACTTAAATATGTAAAGTTTTGCCAAGTGAAATCTCTATCAGCTTTTCTTTCAGCTCTTTCAGCTTTTCCTAGAGGGGTCGGATCACATTTACACTTCAATGAGCGATATACATGAGAGCGTATGTCATAACCTGAGAAATGCATAATAAAAACAGTTGCGTACGCTTATATATGCTTGTACAATGTGCCATGTATTGTATATGCACAGTGATGAAGACATGAGTATTCCATTTTCTTCAACACCAACAGTTAGAGTTGGAAAAGAGCTTTGGTGCAAATTACTTTTGCTCGAGACGGCTGAGTCCATTGTTCCTTTAAAACAAAAAGCGTTGAATGTTGTGTACAGTATGGTATATAAATATGTGTATCTAAATATATATCTTTTGAATTTACCGCTTGGATACTTATGCACTTCATGGCGTAAACAGAGAACTTGTGTGTTCTCTGGTGTAAATGTAACAAAATGGTTTTGCAATGCACAAAAATTCTCCATGCATTTGGTTTCAAACAAACTGTGTCCCAATATGATATGATTATACACAAGCGGTCAGATGAATATCCTGTAGGTTGCATATTTTACTCTAACTAAAAGTATTTTTGTTTTTTTATATCTTTTTGAAAATAATATACGATGCTGTCAGTGCAAGAGAAAAATCTCCGGAGTGAAATCAAGTAAATATATTCGGTCAAAGTAGAGAAATAATTATTGCAAAGTTAGTGTGGATAAGTTTCTGAAGAGTTGTAAAGCAATGGAAGTTCTTTAAGTAACTGCTGAAACTGGAAATCAAAAATTTTCAACTGCTAAAAAGTTAGCAGTCACAATATATGTATGGAAGTAAAATAAGCCCTGTACACGGCATTTATAATTCACCAAAAGTGATTAGGTCGGTATGATTTTTCTCGAAAAATATGCTCTGCCGATTGGCTTCAGTAACTCTTTACAAGTCATCCTTATTCCATATGATATAAATAATGACATTTTTTTCATTATTTAATTCGAAATATACAAATAACAATTCTGAAATAAACCAGGTAAGGTAAAGTTCAAATAATTAATTAATGATAAAATACTACAAAAATCAAAAAAGGATTGCTGGAGAGGCTATTTTCAATGCACTATTTTTTATATGCGGCGGTCAAATATCATAATAACAAAGACAGTTTTCATTGAATTTTTTGTAATATGTGGAGATTACTATTTCCTTAATAACATTATTGTTGGCTTTTATGCCACGATCTATTGTAACCTATACTTGACCCTTAGTGTGTATATGAATGAGGTCCAACGAATACTTGCATGCGTAAGGTGTATCCACATTTGCATTATGTTACACATTTTTTCATTCTTTCCATTGCCTTATGCCGACAACTACCAACAACAGTCGCCACGCCATTGCAACGCGGATATGCTACGGAAGTATGTTTACGTAGACTATTGTGACTTTAAATCTACAATCAGAAATTTAAGACTTTAATTCTTACTTTGCTGAAGTTTCTTTTTATTTATTTAAATTTTGAAGGAAAGTACAAGTAAATAAGCAATAATAATTTTAACTGGTTACTTCGGTTTTCTTATTTAATAAGAGATGTCGTCTTTTCACGCAGCTGAATAAGTTGTAATGAGCAACCAAATTCAATGTTTCGGCTGAAAATGTTCAACTAAAATTTATTAAAAAACCAAAAGCTACGAGTATAATTATCTTATAACTTAATTTTAGAATAAATCCAAGAGTTTTAAGGGCCGCAAGTAAACTGCCATAGAAATCATAATAGTCGGTATATGGGGACTACTAGTGAGTATGATTTGATTTTATCTCTCTTTGATAACATATCAAATCATGAGCTTATTTAATTTTAATACTCATTGATCAAATATATGCCATAACTTGAACAGATATTCTCATATTTGGTATACAAAAGAGGATTGATAGGTTCCGATAATTTTTGGAAAAGTATTGCAAAATGCAACATCACTATTTGAGTTAAGTTTAATTAAGGTACTAAAATATCAATTTATTACCTTAATTAAACATCCGATTTTTGCTCAAATTGGTGACTCAGCTAGAAACCACAGAAAATCACAAGCCTTTAAATATGTAGGTGTTCCTTTCTATCAGAGTGGTTATAAGAATATTTTTCTTCTTGCCTTTCAGCATTTATTTAGTTCAAAGGAGTTGCTTAGTGCGGCATTACCTATGTAAATCACTTTATGCAAATTGAAACTCATTACCAGTTCATCTATTCTCAAACGTCCTTAAACATTCGCGCAAATTAAAACTTTAGGCGTACTGTATTGAAGAGCAAAACTTTCAGCGCGAAAATAAATGATTATGCCCAGAGCGTAGAGATGTGTGAGTGAGCTAATACTTGAATCGCAAATGCGAATGTGTACCAATTGCAGTTGAATTTGCTTAAATGTACATAGTGTGTGCACTTGTGGATGCACTTGGTTGCCTCAAGTGTGTGGCAAGAGAACTCGTAGCTGTAACGCTACTGTACTTCAGTCGAGCCATTGATCGCCCCAAGGCATATGTGTTTACTCATATATGTAGCTATGTATCTGTTTATGTGCTTTACATACTACTTATATGTATACATACATATATGTATTTCTTTCTCACTGTTGCTGTTGCTGTATCAAGCGTTGCATTCCACTTAACGCAGCCATTTTTCTGGCACTCACTTCGAATTCACATAACTTGCTATCGTCTGAGAAAATCGCTTTTTTCCAGATGATATTGAATTATTTAAATAATTTCTAGCGAATAAAGGACTTCGTGCAAGCCACACGGTCACAATAATATTGCTTTTGCGAATTTTGTTCATGGCATCATCCTATTTCCACTATTAGCATCTCTCTCCAACATTTTAAGCAACTTTTAATGCAGAATGTCTAAGACTTTGTCGAAAAAATCTTTCGTCAATTAAAAATGTTTTATTACTCTTTAAATAGAGAAATGTGTTTGCACCACTATTCTTCCGATTTCCTTCTTTGTGTTTGTACAATCTCACTACTGTTTTTATTTCACCAGAATTAAACTCTTTCCCTTTTGATGCTTGAGTATTTAAGGTCTATCAAAAAGTTCACGTAAAAAATAATGGTTATTACTAAAAACTTTGAGTAAAAGCCATTTAAGTTTTGCTGAGGTTTCAATCTGAGTGTCAAACATATAAAAAGTAAAATTACATACATACAAACGCAGATCAAACGCCGCACATTAAAAAACTATGAATAATGCTTCTGCTGAAAACTACTCTGCAATTGCTGAAAATACTATTCTTAGTTTTAATATATGAATTATTACTATAAATCCTGCGATTGCCATAACACAAGTGGTGAATATTCAAAGTGCACATTTACGTTGTGGTTGTACAATAACATAATAGCAAAGGGTAAAATCACGCATTGAACGAAATATTATTTATTTGTTAGGCATTAACTAAATTTATAATAATATTTGACCATTTTACAATGTGACTTTTTCCCAACAAATGAAATGCAAAATGTTACGCATACGCCCCATGGCCCCATTAGTGACCTACTTTAGTAGCATAGGGCAGTGCTGATTTAGAGTTTAGATAGCGTAGAAAGTTTGCGTTTGGGTTAAATGGAGCGTTCTCTCATATTCTAAAAACATGTAAATATATATTTAGAAGTAGAAATCAGTGCCAAAAATTAAAGTTTCAAAGAAGGCGTTACGTTACATTACGAGAGTGAATTATATACTTTTTTATCAAACATTTCATAATACAATTACAATATTTGATCAAATTAGCTCAATAACTATGAGCTTAGAAAGATTCGTGTTTAGTTTGTATCGATTTCCAGTTAGGTATTATATAACCGCATGTAATAATACTAGATTTCGATAATATTTATATACTTGTAATAAGTGATATATAGATATAAAGTCACGTAAATATGTGTTTTCTTCAATTGAATGTAATTTTTAAATACTTGTGCGATATCTTCCGTAATGATTCCTTTGTATTGTAGAATGTATCTAAATAACGCAAAATATACGCGATTGCGTTTCTTTCGGCCATATTTTAGCTTTTTTAAAAAATTATGTTAGAAAATTTTCCAAATTTTTAGTGTAATTTGATATACAGAGTATTTATCATTATATGTTATACTTCCAGTTATTAATAGTTTTTTTCCTTTGATAGTAATTGAAGTTTGACAATGACTATCTTGTAATCGCTCAACTTAATCGAAAAATGATATAGACTATTTTTGTAGAGCATTAACTTTTCTACAAGACTATGCACTTTACAATTTGAAATGATTCTTCTCGTTACAATTAAGAGATCATTGGTGAGACTTTCTAGTTCTTCTTAGAGGTGTCTCTCAACCAATTTAATAGGGTACAAAGCGAAAAATAACATTTGTCTTTTTGACCCGCTCAAGTTTCACTTGCATAGACAAACGGAACAATATAATATATTCATTATTCTGAACATTTAGCTGCCTTGAATACTGCCCTTAAAACAATTGATATGAGAATAAGCCCATTGAGCAATGCCATGTGATACTTAGGATTATGTTTTGACATAAATATACAGTATTACAATATCTAGTAATGTCAAATAAATATAAAATCTATATACATAATTGGCATAAATTGATGCTTTTCGACCGCTTATGAATATTGTTTTTGAAGTGCACAAAAGCATTGCATTGAAGTCCGATATATATCTATATATATTTATATGAGCACATTTTCTCTATGACACATTGTGCAACAAATTATTTCCACAGCATTTGAGCGTCGAAATCGTTTACTATTTAATTTAATTTAAGTTTAATTTATTATGCTAATGCAAAATCAAATTAACTTCAACATAAAGTTTGTGCATTACCGACCATTTTATACCCAGCACAAAAATGTACATTAAAGCCTTTATTGATTTTAAAATTGTAAGTACTTGTAGAACTATTACTAGTACGTACTTATCTTCTCTATATGACTTACTTAAATTTACATATACATACGTTGATCTGTTAATGGCTTCTACAACTTTTATGTCGATATTTAATCATCAAAATAATAAAAAATACAAAAACAAGTAAGGAAAGGCTATGATTGGGATTAACCGAACATTTCATATTCTTGCAACCAGGGTTTGGCAAAACTTTATTTTAAAATGCGAATAAATTCAATACTCATTGACTAAATTACAATGAAAATATTATGAATATTATAAAATATGATTAATATAAAATATCACACAGTTTGACGAACGTAAGCGGTTTAAAGACAGGTGGAAGGTCGGAAATCAATTTCCAAGTAATTTTATAAATGTATAACTACTACACTGATCGACATATACGGCATAAGCTTTGTTGGCATAACGAAAGTTCTTATATATAGTAAAAGAGAGTTTGGGTAATTGTGGACCAATTTCACATATTTTTGGTATTAAACTATAGAATATGAAATATTATACATTCAGTTTATTTTGCTAAGATATCTTATATATTGACCTATATATACAAAGCCAACCGGAAGTTTGAAATTTTAAATTAGGTATAGGGGTAGTATTGATCCTATTTTGTCCCGATTTTACATATTACTACATATTATTAAGAAAAAAGTTACTCCATGTGCTTCACTAAGGTACCTCACATACCATCGCTAATACAGATATGCGGTATAAAGTCAACTAAAGATTTGAAAATCTTGATATTAATTATATGGAGTCTAGGGAAAGTTTTCACTTGATTTTATCACAGAGATGTACAACACGCTCTCATTGTACTAAATAACACCCTTGTATCTTATTGTGGAGCTTAGTTATGGCACTTTATAGATTTTTGATTAATGGGATTTTGTGGGGCGTGGTAATGATGCGTCCATCTGCAATACCAAGCTTGTACCAAGTTGCATCAAGATATCTCAATTTTTACAGAAGTTATCGCGGATAGACCTACGTACAGACGGACGGACGGACATGTCTAAATCGAATCAGTTCGTCATGCTGACCATTTATATATACACATATTTTAGAGCGTCTCCGACGTTTTCTTCTGGGTGTTACAAACTTCGTAGCATACCTAATATGCCCTGTTTAAGGTAATCGGCTTTTAACTTTGAGATAGCTTTGTCTGATGTGAACCGTTATAATTTAATTGAACTATGTCTTAATGTGTCATCAATCAAAGGCCGAATGAGCTCCTTTGGTTGCGTTTTCCATTAATTTTTTGAACATCTGTTGTAAGTGCCGTGCGCTCATCAGTGATGGTCTTAACTTTTAAACTTTGCTTTTTAAATAAGCCAAAAAAAAGATGGGGGATCAAAGGGGAAATTATGTTTTATGAATCTCGAATGGATTGAATTTTTGCATAATTTCCGTAAGTTAGTGTGAAATTATCCTTATCGGTTATTAAACTTTGACTCGTATTTTCACTATAGCGGTTATTTGGTAAGTTATTTCGGTGGTTCTTTAAGCATGCTCAGCAATCTAAGTATATTGATTCGTAAATTTCGAAGTCGAAGTTTTAGTTGTTTAATTTAATTCTTTTTGGGTTTGTAGAATACCTGATATTATATATTATATTTCTAAGTTTATTAATCTATTTTAACTGCAACGTTAGTAAACTAAGCCTTTTACTGAGGAAAAAAAGCGAAAGAGGAATACTACCCTAGCTTCTGAACCTTTCTTACCAAAAATACATTTCTAAACAAAGTTGGGATATGCCTGTGCAACATGTTGCTACGGATGCAAATATTTAAAATACAAGTTAGTTATAGATACAAGTAAACTTACATAAACGTGTACGAATAACTGTTTATACGGCCACTGCATTCGCTTATGTAAGCGAATATTTCGAAATTTATTGCACGTATATTTGAATTCAATGCGTTTCATTGCAATTCATTACCACTCATTTGCTTTTATTAGATTCTATTTCTACGCCCACAGAGCTTGTGAATAATTTATGTATGTATAATCGCTTTATCAGACAGGAACAACTGCACTCACACGCTTGGATTTGTATACAATTTGCAAAACATTGCAATTTAATTAGGGGGCACAACTAAAACGTGCACCAAGAGGCCATTTGGTAAGTCGCTGGGAGAACTCTGTGATATAAGTGGCACAAGTGGCATACTCGTTGTTTGTGGCTAGCTTATAGCCAGTATATATTATTACAAGTATATTGTTCAATCTCGTATATGTAGGGACTTTGGGCAGTTAAATATTTAATGACATTTAAATGTATTTCGAGTGGTTCATTTTAAAGCACGAGTTGCGAAACTTTAATTGGCTTGAGGGCGTTTAATTATTATTGAAGTGCTTTAATTGTGTGATGTCAAGTGACTGACAAGTAATTGAATATAGGTGGTTCTGGTTCTATGGTTCTGTGGGGGCCAAAGATCAAATTTTCATCATATTTTCGAAAATCGCTTTAATATTATCCACAATTTCAATATTACAATCGTCTTTCTAAATACCGATCTATTTATTCGCTTACAAAATATAAATTGCAATTTCTAATTTTAGACAAAATAGATCTTAAAAAAATATATATTGAACTGCAGAAATAAAAAAAATGTGTAACTGAGAACGGTTGCACTAAGCTATTGGCAAGTGTAATTTCTTACTCACGTAACATGTTGCTATAGAGTATAATAGGTTTGTTCCCCTAATGTTTGTTTTTATCATCTAAAAATAATCAGGATAGATTAACTCTTTATATACAAATGATCATGGTGACAAGACGAGTTGAAATACGAGTGACTATCTGTCAGTCTGTCCGTCCGTCCGTCTATGCAATCGATAAGGTAATCGCAAAGGTAATTTTCTTCATTTTCCTTTTAAAGGAAATACCGTGCGTTCAAAAATAACGTTTTTGAGTTCCAAAGTGTAGGTAGCGTTTATTAGGAAAAATGTTGTAACTATAGAAAATATATTGTTTTGTTATTGCTGACGTTTAATCAATTCTTGCTCCAATCTCCCGAGTTGTCTATTATTGCCTGACATCTTTCATGACAATTTGCAACTAAATTTTCCGTATATTTCTAAAGAAGCTAATTCCAGGTATGTTATGGTAGCCGAATGAAATCTTTTGTTGACAAGTGTTTGTAAAATGTTTTCTTAATTAAAACTCAAACATTCTTCATTGTATTGGCATCTGGTGACTGTGATTGCCAATCTAGGATAATAATATGGTTTTGCTTATCCTCAAATTCAGAGCAGAGAAGTATCAAAAAACATGCTGGCTACTTAAATGTTAAATTTCTCCAAAATGGTCAGACCACCTATTCACAAATGTACAACTCATAATTAAATACTGTGCAGTGCGGATCCTTGGGATGCTTCGTTTGAAAGGTTGCTTCAAAACGTTTCCTATACTGAGTACTCATTTTTCTTATTTCACGACCTGACACATTAAAAAGATCGATATTAACTGAAATGTACGCAATTGAACATTTTTTAATTTGCAAGAAAATAAAAATAGTTTTCCTAGAATTGAACTCAAGATGTTTAAGGGTGCACGAGAGTGCAATAGGTTTACCCTTAAAAGGGGGGGAATTGAGCTCCATGACCCTGGCATTCCTCAATATAAAGGATTTCACTCAATAAAAAGGATATCACTTATTTGACTATAAGTTAATGAGTACTGCATGGTATCTGATTTATCTTTGTTTTCTTTTTTGCAAAATTAAAGCAAAATTTCTTTAGAGAAAAAAATGTTTGTGATCCTTACAAACGCAGTTGGAAAAATTCTTATGTTTCTGTCCACAATGCAATTTTGTACTAAGCAAGTACAAACAATTGCATTTCGTTGTTCTTCATTGATCCAGAAAGGGCAAATTATTGTAACGTAATGTGTGTGTAATGTGGAGTAAAACGCTTCAAAAATTTAATATTGCTCAAAAAGTATATTCCTAGGAGTAGTATATTTTATCGAATATTTATGTTCGAAATACTACCCACGGTTCCCTAATTTGATTTTAACTGTTTCCAAATTATACCTTGCCTCGTCCAGTTTTGAAATTTTACTCCACGAGCTCAACAAATTTTCCACCTTTCTATGTATTTGTACATAATAACTAATTGAAATACTTTAAAATTATAAATAAAATAGTTATTTTACCCATTCTCCATTATCTATTAATATTTTTCCTAAATAAATTCATTCATATTTAACTACAACTGCTTGGTAGCAGTTGAAATGTTTTGATTCCCTAGTCAACCCCACCAACACAGAGTTGATAACCATAATACCGAATTTCAAAATTTCAACCAAAATGCAGTTGGGTAGAAAATCGTAATAGAGGTCTTAATAAAACTTTTGGATACACTGTAACTTGTAAAACAAATATTTAATCGATGTATGCTTTTGTGGGGAAAAAAACTACATCCACGGTTTTATTAGTTATTGTAATATGTGTATTATCGAATCTTAAATGTTCATAACTAGTAAACAGTTCACAAATGTAGTAAGAAATACAAAAAATTAATGTTTAAATTGTTTAAGAAGCGACCTCTAGAATACTCTTGTCTATACCCCCCACTATACGAGTGTACTATAGGGCTCAACTTTTATCACTAAAATTTAAATGAACAACTGAAACGCATTTTAAAGAACATACTTACCTTTGGGACTGCAGGTGTATTGGCACAAAAAATCCACAAAACCAATATTTCACTTATTATTATTAATATTTATTATATTTTTTGCGCATAAAAGTTGCTAACATAAGTTTATAATGACTAATTAATATGTATAACATACTCGTACATACAATGAATGCACTTAAGTGAACATAAAGCCATAGCTTACATTTTACATAATGGCTTTTGCTCTGTTTTTCTATAGTTTTTACACACTTTTCATTTGTATGCAGGACACACATACATATGTGAATTATTTATGCGTCGATATGTTACTTAAATTAAACGCGCTTTTAAGTTTTTTGCTGAATTACACCGAACAAAATTTTGCAAAAGGTTCAATCGATAATGCACCTAATAGCACAAATGACACAACTATCTCGCAAATGTCCAAAAAACGTATTCATGATATGTCGTACAGATTACTACTTGCATATCTACACTTGGGTACTTTAATGAGCAGAAAACAATATATATATGTATATAGCTACGTATGTAAAATGTTTATTGTTTTTTCATATATTTATATTTCGTTTGCAGACTATTTTGCTTTAAAACTTTGTATTATTTTAAAATGAAAATTTTTGCAATAATATTTGACGCTTTATGTCATTTTATTTTGTGCTTACGCCTCAGTTTACGCAGTTCAGCTGTCAGCGTTTTGAAAAAATTTAAAATATTCTTCAATAAAAACGTTTTTTCTGCGGTATGCGTTGTCAATGCGCTACCATTGATAAACTATGATCCATGTTTTTATTTTGTGCGCAATGAATATTTTTAATCTTTAATTGATATTTAATATGCAATTAATATATGTAAACGTGTGGTTTATGTAGTTGTTTGGGTTTATTGCTTTTGCTGCCGTGGTTGCCATTGCTTTGTGCAGACACCAAGACAATATTTCACATGAAGTAAAATGATTTTTGCGTATGTGTGTTTTTTTAACTAGGATAGATGAGTGTGTAATTAAATGCAAACACTTTTGCAAGTATATGATAATGCAATTAATTTACTGTTTATGAAGTTTATTGACACTGATGTTTAATCGATTTCAGCTCAACATCTAATATAAAACTTCCACCGCGCTTCCATGAACTGTTTTCGTAAAGCCCTCTCCTCCTAACAGGTAATGTTACACTAACAATGTCAAAGCACCTTGTGAATAGAAAAGAGTCTCGTAAGAAAGTTTCTATGTAGGCTAATTGTCAAATCATTTGCATGTTTCTGGTGGATTAGATCGTTGACTTCTTTAATTGTTTATAAAAGGTTTACGATGACAAGAAAGACCTCAGCCAAGGGATCATGTTACACATGTACAAAGCTAACTTTCTAAACTTTCTGCTTGTTTCACAAGGGAAATTTATTTCTTCTCAACTTTATTTTTATTTTGGATTTTGTGAGACATTTAAAGAGAAGGGAAAATATGATGAGAAAGCGACTAAATAACAAGAGCGCTGTCGAAATTTGCTTTAACATAATTTTTGAGCCATTTATAGAATTTTCTGGTGTTGCTTCATAGGTAATTTAATAGTTTTTGTCTTTTATATTCAATATTTTTATGTGAACTCAATTTGGAAGCAAGCAATTGGTAGCACTGTTTTTCTATATGCTGCACATTTATTTTGATATTTTGTCAAACTAAGCATGAGATCCAAAACCTGTTTTACAGAAAAGTAAAATATTTCGAGCCTAAAACTTACATTTTTATTATAACCAATCAAAACTTTCGAACGACTGTGAAAGTTTATGATTTATGACTGAGTTTTAACACAATAGCCGCCAAAGGCATTCCTTTGTAGCCGACTGCTAGATTAAGTTAAGCCCTTCTATAATAGATCTTAGGAATGTAGTGCTGAATTCCCCTTTCTTTTATTCCATTTAATAAATTCAAGGACGAACTGGACCCTTCCATCAACACAGCCGCCGTATGTGTGTAGTCATCACATATGCTTGTGAAGGATTATATTTTGGCCGAGAGGAAATTAAACTTCCGAATTGACTACTAAGCTTAAAGGAGAACTTTATAAGAGGAGTCACTAGTAACCTCACCTACCCTCGGCTTCATGCCATATATCCGAGCTAAAAGAGTCTTTCTACTTCAAAAGTGAGTAATTAATATTTACTTGTATATGCAGTTTACTCTTGAACTGTTTACCAAATGTTTGCAAGAAATCATTAATGGTCGTGTTAGGCTTGTCTGTTGATAATATTAAATTACGAAATTTTTGTTGCGCAAAGTAGACTAGACAAGACTCTTATTCTAGTTGGGATATAAGATTATAAAATCAGTCAAGATGACGAGCTGAATTAAGTCTCGAATGTTTTTGATTGTCCATCCGATTAAGTACAAGTGGTGCCAGTGGCCAGTGCGCTTATCACACTTCAGAAAATGTTAAAAAGTGGCCCTATAATTGGGGTTTGATAGATATCTAAAAAATGATCAAAGCCTTGTCAACCAAATTAAATCTGAAATTTCTAAAAATAAATATTTCAAATATGAAGCAGGATAACTTACAAAAACTAAGTTAGCACTTAAACTCAATTGCGTACGCCGCCTAGACCAAGATGTAAAAGTGTGTGTTTTGAGCCTAAGCATTTTTTAGTGTGTTAACGTTTTTTGAAGAACATACTTTGTTCATGGGCTTTCTCTTCTAGGCGATACTTCAAGTAATTCACCTCTTATCATATATAATTACTAACTAGATGTCAAATCATTACATTTTCCTTTGCGAAAGTCTGTGATAAAGGAAATCGTTACTTACCATATATGATACCACTGGGATATTCAAAGTTTGAATTGAATCAGTCATTTGAGAAGAAATACATATTTCTAATTACATGCATATATTTACATACACGCATGCATAAGTACTGTATAAATAACGTACTCAATTGTGATTATCTGTAAAATGCAATATGTTAAGAGCCACTTTTGAATGTGTCATTTCGCATGTGTATTTGTATATGTTCCGTTATTTATGCATTTAGTTGTCAAATTGTAAAGTTAATAATTCATGTGAACCCTAATGCGTCTGCATACATCCTATTTGTTCTTACATAAACTATAGATGTTGTCTATTATGGCAAATAGGTAAATATGCACTCGCATTTGTTAAGCCCTTGCGTAGCCGATGTGGTTTGTTTATCTCCAGTACTGATTATGAAACATTTATGACATACTCACGGATTTACATCAAATATATATATACACAAGACTATAAGTATTTAAGTTGTTGTTGTAGCGGCATCTGACAATACCCAAATAGTTTTGGAAAATATCGCCGATTAAATATAATGTCAAACAAGTAAGGAAGGGCTAAGTTCGGATGTAACCGAACATTTTATACTCTCGCAAAGTCAAATATTTTCGGTAGAAGGTCAACTATAGGCACTGGGGTCCACATATTTAGTACTTAGGGGTTTGAACAGTTTTGGTTCGATTAAGACAATTTTTGGCCGCAAGGTGGCATACTTTAATTGGATTATTCACGCAAAGTTTTACCCCGATATAATCATTGTTACCTGATTTGCATAGTGGAAAGTGAAAGAATCAGATGGAATTTAAATTGTGTTATTTGGGAGGTAGGCGTGGTTGTAGTCCGATTTCGCCCATTTTCGCACTATGACATAGAAACATGAAAAGAACGTTATGCACCGAATTTGATTGAAATCGGTTGAGCAGATCTCAAGATATGGGCTGTGCCACGCCCACTGACTAATTTTGAACGCGGTTCCTATAAAGCCAATTTATACCGTCTCAGAGATAAAATTTAATGTCTCTGGCGTGTTTAGTTCTTGATTTATCGCGCTTTTAGTAGTTTTTAATAGTACCGTTATATGGGGAGTGGGCGGAGTTGCCACCCGATTTCAACTATTTTCACACCGTAAATAGAAGTGCTAAAAACATTTGCTTCTAGTGAATTTTGTTATTATAGCATTAGCGGTTTAGGAGATATGCACATTAAACCTATTAGAGGCGGGACCACGCCCACTTTTTAAAAAAAGTTTTAACTGCAGATGCCCCTCCCTAATGTGATCCTGTGTACCAAATAACAGTCTTGTATCTTATTGCGGAGCTTAGTTATGGCAAGTTATTTGTTTTTGATTAATGGCGTTTTGTGGGCGTGGCAGTGGTCCGATTACGCCCATCTGCAATACCAACCGTCTCACGGCACCAAAAAACATGTCTACCAAGTTTCATAAAGATATCTCAATTTTTACTCAAGTTAGAGCTTGCACGGACGGACGGACAGACAGTCACCCGGATTTCAACTCGTCTCTTCATCCTGATCATTTATATATATATAACCCTATATCTAACTCGATTAGTTTTAGGTGATACAAACAACCGTTAGGTGAACAAAACTATTATACTCTGTAGCAACAGGTTGCGAGAGTATAAAAATTAAATGCGATAATTGTATTAATTTTCTCCAGCCTTTTCGAGATGAGAACCCGAGGACAAAGTATGGAAAGACAGGCTTCGAGGTTATGGAATTCTACACTGTTAGAACTTGAACACCGTCCCTCATGACAGATATTGAATATTGTCAACAATTTTTGTCTTCTTCTTCTTAAAGAAATAAAATTGAGGGTTGTAGAATATTTGGAACTTTTTTCGATGATTTTTGCATATAGGTATGTATTTTGCAAGATCATATCAATTATCGCTTTTTCCATGTTTAATATAGACTGCAAGGTCGTTGTTTGAGAAGAATTTCGTATTTCATCCCAAAGGACGTTCTTCTTAAAAATCGTATGTAAACAGTTCACCGCCATTTCTTTTTTTTTTATTCAATGTGAAAGTACTTCGATCTAGAACTCAGTAACTATATTTCCTATTCTTTGGGGCCATGAGATAAGAAGTTGATTCTCCTCTATATTGAGTACCAAGGTGACTGCTCTTTACTGTTAAGTACAGGTCTATTGCGGTTATTTAAAGTCGACTGTCGTGGAAACGTTACTGTCACTCTTTCATTTGTGATGAAGTTCTAGCACAATGAAGCAATATATTTTCATGAAAAACTACCAAAAACTAAACTTGTGTAAGAGTTACATAAAGTATCGCTCAAGTGTTGTTGAATGACGTCAACTATGATTTGGGTTTGCTCAAACGGGTCAGAAGTGGTGACGAAACGTGGGTATATGGTGTTGACGTCGAAACAAAAGCCCAATCATCCCAATGGAAGCTGCCAGATAAACCAAGACCGAAAAAGCTCGCCAAGTTCGATCAAATGGGAAGGTTTTCCTCACTGTTTTCTTTGATTACAATGGTGTGGTATTAATAAAGAATACTACAAGGAAGTTATGCAACATTTGCGTGAAGTAATACGGGTCAAACGATCGGGACAATATTTGACGTGCAGGGCTGAGATACATAAATTCAAATTTAACCTAAAAATATTTTATTTTGGCGCATATCGCCTGCAGCATCCTTGCATATATTAATGTAACATTGCTGGTAACCCGCAGAATGTACGAGTATTGATATGTAGTAAAATAAGTATGTATATATTTTATGTTAGCAAATAATTTATAAGTGAATTATAGTGCCGTAGTTGTCGTCTAATTTAAAAGTTAAGCGTTAGAAATAATGATTAAAAAACGAGGAAAACACGAAGTGTAGCAAAAAAATAAGATATCAAAATAACGTGCCGTTAGTCAGTGTTTACTACAAAGCGTTGGTGTCCTCTCAAAGCAGCTAACATACAACAATTATTGTTTAAATTAGACACAAAATATTATATACAAGTATATTTAGTACTGACAGAACAGAAAGATAAATCGATTGAGTAAAAAATAAAATTGTTGTGATGCTCTGGTGCAACTGTGTGTGTGGAATTGTGCAAGCTGTTTGCTTTGGTGGCATTTTCCCTGCGCTGCCAGCTTATGCAGCGTTGGTGCAATAGTTCTGCGCTTGGTTCATTCTGATATGGATTAACACTGTATGCTTTACTTACTCCTCACCTGTCTTAAACATCTGTTAATACTATTTACTGATTTCGTTTTTTGTTTTCTTCTTTTTACTTTCTACATCTCCATCTACACTGTCGTCTTGGTCAACATTTTTATTATCGTTTGCGTTTCGGTCCTGGTGTGAATGTTTGTGCTACTTGTCCGGGTCGTCTCCGTCCACGTCTCTTTCGCTGCCGCAGTCATTGAAGTGCAGTGAATTTAAGGCATTGGGTAGTGATTTTGTTCGAAATCTTTCTGTCGCTCTAGCTGCGCCTTCTTTGTGGTCTCCAGCCGACGATCAGTGATAGCCACAAATGGCAAACGTTGCTTGCGTCCCGTATTACCGGTACCCACTTGTCGCGGTGACGCATCAATCACACGGTGGTAGACAAACGAGCTAATGGTACGTCCCATAACGGCATTATCAACACCCCTTTCTGCGCTATCTGTGCCATCTGCGTCATCACTACCAAAGCCACTCGGCGTTACCGCAACCGCAGAAGTTGTTGTGGCTGCCGAGTCGTCACCATTCATGCCATCATCACCATTTTCTCTGGGAGTCATCGTCGTGGTTGAAGCGGCTGCTGCTGCAGCGGTTAGCGTTTTATAAACACTCGGTTTGTAAGCACTGAAACGTGACAACGATTTGTGGTAACTGCCGCGTGAGCCAAGACCGTTGAATCCAACGTCACCAGGAGCACTTGCAACTTTCCCACCGCCTAGGCCATATATATTGCCCCATCTGTTACTGTTAAGTTCACTACTAGCTGGCGCTAAAAACGCTAGTTTGCCACGACTGCCGCCACTTGGTGCAAATTGCGCGCTACGACTGCGCGGCTTTCCGATAAAACTGCCAGCGATGGCCGGATATGAGGGCAAACGAAAAATTGCTGATTTTGGCGTGCTCGACACAGTGGCAGCGTGCGCGGGGTTGGGTGTTGTTAATTTTTCGATTTGCCATCTCATTTGTGCGCTTCCTGCCAATTCGTTTGCATTCGATTTATTTTCGATTTCCTTTTGCCAAAAGTCAATGTCGCCATCGTCGGCAGCATAAGCGTCGATGTCTGTGTCGGTTGAAATGCTGACATCTTCGTCTGGCAGTTGGTTGTTTGATTGTGCTGCCGTTTTATAGGTGCTGATTACATCTGACTTGCCGCTTACATCTGGGTTGACGGAGATTGCTTTAGATTTTATCAACACACCTGTTGTTTCCCCTGTCGTCTGGGTAGTAGTAATTTGCGTCAGTCGTTGCTGTGCAAATAAATCTTGATAGTGATGTCGGTCTTCCTTGCGGTTATTATTGTTACTTGCACCAATACTGCTACTGTCAGCGCTGGTGATATCACGATTATGATAGCGCTTGCGTTTCTCTTTTAGATAGTCGTCATCAATGCGTATTCTACCCGCAGTACTGCTTCCACCTGCGCTTCGACTGCTTGCATGAGGACCCGGCTGCAGTACTGAACTCGACCAACTGCGCCCCAAAGTTGGTGGAAGGCGTGTCGGTGGCGGTAGAGTGCCTTCAAGCAAATTCAGCAATTGCTTATTGCGTCTGTTGTATTTCTTAATGTAGGGTGGTAAGTTTGCGTCCTCATCATGACTATTCTGCGCTTCCTCCAACTCGGCAGCGCTCTCATAATCATCATCGTAGTCTTCTACGGTGTCAGCCAAACCGCTAGCGTCGACCTTTACTTCTGGATAGAGTTCAGGGTGGTCCTCGCGGAAATGTTCATCATACAACTGAAACTGTACACGTGCCAAGTGGGGCCACTTGGCATAGTAACGCTCCAACTCCTCTAATTCTGTGATTTGATGTCCCAGTTGTCGCGCTTCATGTTCCGCCATATCGTGCCCAGTTTGTTTCAGATGTTGTTTTGTGTATGCGGGTGGCGGTATCGGTGCCTGCACCAAGCCCAACTCCACTGCGGCCTGTGTGTCTGAGGCGTGCGGCGAGGGCGGATCAAGTAGTTTTCGTTCATCGGAATCTTTTCGATGTTGTTGCTGGAGCTGTCTGTCGCTTGATTGATAATGTTTACTATTTTGATGATGCTTGTGATGATTACCGCTGCCACCTCTATGTTGATGTGAGTCGTGGTGTTGTTGTCGATGCTGATATGGTTGTCCGTGTTGTCGATGATGTTGGTTCTGATGCTTTCCATGATGTGTGTGATAATGCTGATGTTGTTTTGCGGCGTGTTGTCGCTGCAGGTGTTGATGATTCTGTTGCTTCTGCACAAGCGAAAGGTGGCTGGCTGATCTCTCACGCTGCACTTTATCTTCGTTGCTGTAAACTTTAATACCATTACGTAACACTGGGCTTACACGACGGTACCAGTTATTATTGTCCGCTGCTATCATGTGCTCCATGCTACGTTCGTGCGCACGCAAACGCTCCTCGTCTTCTCTAGACAGCCTTATCTCTGCAATACTCGTGCCCTCCCCTTCGACGCCTGTTGGCTTGTAGCTTTTCATCGACACTGCTTTAGTCTGCATGCCCTCGTCGTCATCCGTCTCTAAGTAATAGTTTACCTGCCCTTCGTAAAAATGATTTGGGTCTCCACCTATGCGCCTTTTGCTGTTCGCTCCGCTTGTAGCCAACACAGCAGCAGTCTGATTGCCTACAACAAATATTGGTGATGCTGGTAATCCACGTGATTTTTCCACTTCAATTTTCCTTGCATATTTTCTTAACATTTCTGAATGTTTTTGATCTCTGGCCTTAGCAACATTTTCTCTGGTTTGTTGTTGTTTCCGATAGTAATCGGTGTAGTTGTCATTTATCAACTTCGTCTGTGTTGAATTGAGTGTGTGCTTAGCACTCATTTCAAATGCATTTCCCATAGGCGCCAATCCTGTCGACATGTACGGCGTTGCTGTTGTTGTTGCTGCGTCAATTGCTGTTGTCATCGCTTTAGCTGTCAAGGAGGCTATCGTTGCATGACGGAGGTAATCCTTATATTTTTTCTTGTACATTTTATGTCCATAGCGTCGACTGTTCCGACGTTGCGCCTTGTAACGCTCAAAGGCTGAGGCTACATAAGGCTCGTCAGCATTGGACACTTTACCTACATTGCAATAGGGTAGATAATTTTTGTTGTTTGTAATTGATTTTGTATGCGAGTGCAAGTTTTAATTATGTATTGCTTGCATGGACACCAGGTTGTAGAGGGGAAGAAAAAGAGAAAAAAGCAAAAATCGTGAGCATTTTTGTTGATTAAATTTTTATAAACTAGAAACGTTGATTGTATTTATTTTTGTTGAGTGGTTGAAACCAATTGATTTTACTTATCATTCAGTCTAATAAATTCAAAAACAAACAGACAAATGTAATTGGGAAAAAAACTTTTCTTCTTAATTTCATATTATGCAATATATTCGGAAACCAATTATAGCATTTTCATTTCACTTTTTCTTTCACTTTGTAATGTATTGTAAAACCATAAATATCTTGTTAAGAAAGTGGTGGCGATATATTCTTGTTTTTTATAGCCACTGAAAGTAGTCCTCGAACTCATGCCCTAGAATACCTCGTTAGATTATCAAAACGACTTTAAAATCTTTACTGATAGAGTATAATATTTATTAATTCTAAACTATGATTTGCCGAATAATAAGTGAAGCTCTAAGAAATTTGAGAGCCTTAAATCAATATTTCGGTCATAGTAAAACATTTTTGAAAATATATTAAAACAAGTAAGGAAGAGCTAAGTTCTGGTGTAACCGAACATTTCATACATTCAGGAAGGAAACGTCGGAGACCCTATAAAATATATATATAAATGATAAGCATGATGAGCTGAGTTGATTTAGCCATGTCCGTCTGTCCGTCTGTCTGTATATATACAAACTAGTCCCTCAGTTTTTATGCTATCGATCTGAAATTTTGCACCTGTCCTTTTCTAACAAAGAAGCTGCTCATTTGTCGGAACGACCGATATCGGACCACTATAGCATATAGCTGCCATACAAACTGAACAATCGGAATCAAGTGTTTGTATGGAAAACTCTTTCATTTGACGAGGTACCTTCACGAAATTTGGCACGGATTATTATTTAAGGCATTAATCCAATCTTCGAAGAAATTGTATAGATCGGATGACTATAGCATTTAGCTGCCATACAAACTGAACAATCGGAATCAAGTGCTTGTATGGGAACTCTTTCATTTGATGAGGTATCTTCACGAAATTTGACACGGATTATTATTTAAGGCATTAATCCAATCCTCGAAGAAATTGTATAGATTGGATGATTACAGCTAATAGCTGCCATACAAACTTAACAATCGGAATGAAGTGCTTGTATGGGAAACTCTTTCATTTGACGAGGTATCTTCACGAAATTTGACACGGATTATTATTTAAGACATTAATCCAATCCTCGAAGAAATTGTATAGATTGGATGATTACAGCTAATAGCTGCCATACAAATTGAACAATCGGAATGAAGTGCTTGTATGGAAAACTCTTTCATTTGAAGAGGTATCTTCACGAAATTTGGCATCTATTCTTATTTAAAGCATTAATCTAATCTCCGAAGAAATTGTGTTGATCGGATGACTATAGCATATAGCTGCCATATTAACTGAAGGATCGGAGTAAAGTGCTTGCATGAAAAATTTTTTTATTTGACGAGGTATCTTCACGAAATTAGGCACGAGTTATTGCTTAAGGCAACAAATTATTCTCCACAGAAATTGGTCAGATCAGATCACTATATCTTATAGGTGCCATACAAATTGAACGTTCGGAATCAAGTTCTTGCAAGGGGCCTTTGTATTTGTGAAGGGTATTATAGCTTCGGCGCAACCGAAGTTAACGTTTTTTCTTGTTTCGGTATAAACTCAGCCCGTGGTTCGAAAATCATTCCACTAGGTATTTGGGGCTAAAGGAATTATTGACCCGATACAACTCATTTTTGACACACAGGTATATTATTATTCGAAAATAATAATCTTTGAATTTCTATAATATATCTCACAGATTGACCGATATTTTTGATCAAATGTTCGCGTTAAGAACTGGGGTCCACATATTCACAATATATGGGGGGTTGAAGAGTTTTAGTCCGATTTAGTCAATTTTTGGTAGTAAGGTTGCCCAATTTAAAAGCACTATTCATGCAAAGTTTTATCCGATATATTCATTGGTGCTTGATATGCATACTGGAAAGTGAAAGAATCAGATGGAATTTAAATTGTGTTATTTGGGAGGTAGGCGTGGTTGTAGTCGGATTTCGCCCATTTACGCATTATAACATAGAAATATGAGAATAATGTTATGCACTGAATTTGGTTGAAATCGGTTAAGCAGATCCCAAGATATGGGTTTTCACCTAAAAGTTGGAGGTGCCACGACCACTGTCCAATGAAATATGCACATTAAATCTATTAGTGGGCGTGACCAGGCCCACTTTTAAAAAAATTTAAAACTGCAGATGCCCCTCTCTAATGTGATCCTGTATACCAAATAATAGTATTTTATCTTATTGCAGAGCTTAGTTATGGCAATCTATTTTTTATTTTTTTATTAATGGCGTATTGTGGGCATGCCAGTGATTCGATTACGCCAATCTGCAATACCAACCGTCCTACGGTACCAAGAAACATGTGTTCCAAGTTTCATGAAGATACTCCGATTTTTACTGAAGTTACAGCTTGCACAGATGGACGGACAGACGGTCACCCGGATTTCAACTCGTCTCTTCATCCTGATCATTTATATATAGGTATAACCCTATATCCAACGCGATTAGTTTTAGGTGATACAAACAACCGGGTGGGGAACAAATCTATTACACTCTGTAGCAACATGATGCAAGAGTATAATATAAAATATTTCAGACCATTTTAATACCATATTAAACTTTTAAAAATTTCTCGAGATCTACAGTGTCAGTATTCGTTATTTAAATTATGTAATATATTTCCGAATATACTAAGTGAGCAAGTGAGCTTGGCTCCATTCAATCAGATATCTTAATATAAAATTACAAGTTCTTATCGACTCCCTAAGTCGTACATTACTTCTCCAAAGACTGTACTCTATTTTCGCGCTTTACACACCACACGCTTTCCACGGTGCTAGAAACTCAGCGGAATATCAATTGAGCAATATTAAGCCATATACAGGGTAGGAAGCAGTTGCGGTTTACCCGCACGTCCCGCTGTCAATCAGCAAATCACATACCGTTCAACACTGCGTATGAGCAAAAATGCTCTGTAACTAACCAAAACTGTAAGCAGTAGTAGCACACAAATAAGGTCACTGAAATACGCCAATAAGATGTGCATAAGCAGCTTTGGTACGTGGAAAATGTGGCGACGTTTTAAGTGCGTTAACGGCCGTCATTTGGCATACGAATGGGCCGAAATTTCTCTACGTTATTGATCGGTTGGCGGTGATTCGAGAGGAATGTATACGGTTATGTGAATCATTTTGATGCCCTGCAAAGCGGCGAATTACATAATTCACATATCGGCACGTAGGCCACAATAGATGGTGTGTCTTTACTTTTGGCTACATTTTGCTGATGTACTGCTAGTGTGCATCCCGCAGACCAAATGGATTCAAGCTGACGTCGTGCATACGCTTTGTATACTCGTTATATAATATATGTATGTCTACAGACGATTCTATATGGCACAGGAAGTGGTAATGGCAAACTGTGCCAATGTACTGTCGCAACGTGTCTCGCTTTCACAATCGCTCACAAAGGAATACTCATTGGCAGCATTTCAATTTGTAATATTTATTTTGTATATTATTTTCACGCCACTTTGTGGTGTTTTTGTAGCGCAGAGAAGTGTGCATTTACGTATAAATTTACTCGGAACAACACTCTAGGCATTGTTTGAAAACACGAGTATAGATGGTTCTACATTAGCTACATTATTTATTACAATCTATCCCTTAAAGCTCAAACTTTAAAATGGAAGTAAATTAAATGCTGGTTTAGTACGTATTTGATGTTGTCCTCTGACCACCACAAGGTTACAGTGATGAGGCAGTGAGGAGTAATAGTTTAACTTTTTTTATATTTAATTGTGGCATCAATTAAAGAAAACTCCGGGAGAGACAAATATTCTTTAATAAGTTGGAGTGATTATTTTTTATACCCTCGCAACATTTTGTGCAACGACGAAATTATTTTGTTTTGTTCGGTATCAGTTCAGTAAAATATTTAGTTTTTCCTATAATAACATTGAAATCAACATATTTATGGAGAAGAGATCATTCACTGTCAATAATAAGCGCGTTCATCTCCAAGGTGCCAGATCATAACACGAGTTTTCTTAGCTGCTTTTAAAAAGAAACATTCATGAATATGCCAGGCAATTACTCAATAATATTTCCGTATAATTATTGATACTTGATGGAATCGGTGAATGATGTTTTAAACAGCATATTCAATAAAATTAAAGTTAATTTCAACACCCAACAGTGGCTCAGTGATAGAGCAATTTTGGCTCCTCGCAACGACCAAGTTACATATATCTTAACATAGCCATTCATGACACATTTTAAGGGGGAGGAGGAGAAGGATTTTTTGCGTTTAGGGTTGTCGTAATACCTATTTTCATCAACAGTCACAATCCAATGCAAAAATAACAACTTTTTTTAGCGTTCAAGCAGCACTTCTGATAAGCAAAATCGTCTTTCAACGTCCCGTAGCTTCAATTCCAGGTTAGTCTTCTAATCCGAACTCACCACTTTTACATCGCGCATGTAGCCTTTCACCAAAATACGAATACTTTCTGCGGAGAGTTTCTTACAAATAACAGTACTGAAAAATAACTCCCCGCAAAAATACTTTTTCAGGCACATGTTCAACATATTTGCATTCGGTTGCATCGTTCACTTTAATCGGTCAGTTTTTATAATAGCTCTATGATATATTGATTCGATGTGATCAATTTTCTCAGAGATTGCAACAGTGACTTAGGCCAAATTTCGTGAAGATATCTTGTGAAATAAAAAAGTTATCCATACAAGAATTTAATTCCGAAGTTCAGTTTGTATAGCAGGTAAATTCTATAGTGGTCCAATATCGGCTGTTCCGACAAATGAGCAGCTTTTTGCTGATAAACCGGCGGGCTACCAATAAACTCTGAGCTTCTGGGTGTTACAAACATCGTGCCAAACCTAATATACCCTGTTAAGTTTGTGATGTGAAATGATTGTTATTTATTCCAATACTTGTTCGGAATAATAATCAAGTTACGCCACCTATAGACAAAACGCACGAATATAGTTAGAATACCCAGCAATATCATCAGGTTAGTCTGCCCTAAAAGCAGAACACTCGAAAGCCCGTGCTGTAAGGCACAGTGAAAGTGGTGAGCTCCAGATTGACGTGCAACTTTTACGCTTTAACTCGCAATAATCATAAACAGTTTACAACAAAGAAAATTTACATTGAAAGGTTTGTAAGTTTTGCTGAGCTCTCACACAAAAAAGCAATACTAAATCAAAACAAAATCCAAAATTGTGCGAAAGCAGCAAACCGATAACCCGCAATATTGTTTATACAGATTTCATTCGCAAAATATTGCTTTCCAAATATTTTCCGGAATTAAACAAACTTTGGCTGAGAGCAACTTAAAGACAACCAACAACTTCAACACGATCGCACAGCGAATACTTGCAAAACAATAAACTAACAAAGTGCTTAAATTCACACGCAAATGTACACACAAGCCCACACATACATACGAGATATTTTATACTGTCTAAACATCCAAGGCAACCGCACACACATCCTCATGTATATACATATGCTGGTACAACAATTGTTTTTTGGCAAAACCAACGTCAACACTTACCCGTTAGCGAATGTTGTTGTTCTAGCTGCAAGTGATTTCGTATTGCATGAACAGCACCAAGTTGGGCCGCATCATTGTTGTCAGCAATTTTTGTAACAATGTCTGCTGTCTTGGCCAAGCTACCGTTGGTATTCTCGAGCTCATCCGCATCTGCTTGTTCTTCAGCGAATGCCTTTTCGCGCTTCTCCGAGCTGTTTGTTAAGATGCCAAAATAGGTTATTGAGTAATCGGCTTGTGGCTCTGCTACCGTGCCAACGCTGTCAGCAACTTCAACGTGCTGCGGAAGTTTTTGTTGCACATGCTTGGGTTGATTTTCAGACGTTTCAACTTTCTCTGCGTCTGACACTTGCGTGGACGTGTTTGCCTCATATTCGCCTTCGATGTGAGAGAGTTCGCCGTGGTGATGGCGTTTATAAGAGTGTCCGTTGTTGTTGTCATTATTTTTATTCTTGTTGTTTTTGTTAGCATGGTCGTTTGAGCTGTTGCTACTGGCTCTTTCAT
Source organism: Bactrocera oleae (assembly GCF_042242935.1). NCBI lineage: Eukaryota > Metazoa > Arthropoda > Insecta > Diptera > Tephritidae > Bactrocera > Bactrocera oleae. Next base: position 32,318,050 of record NC_091539.1, on the reverse strand, counting down.
TTCGCTTGAATTTTTTAATTTGTCGATAATCTTCTTCTACATGTTTACCCTTCATAGATGCTAGCCTCACTTCTGCCCTCCCGCCTCGGTTTTGCTTGACAATCGATGCAGTTTGATGGCCGACCAGTTCCTTTTGCAAGTGCTGCTGTTGTTGCTGCCCTACAACGTCTTCTTCATTACGAAATTTGTCCTCGATATCGCCGATCGCCGTTTCCTCCGGTTGATTATCGTCCGTGTACCCCATTTCTGATTTATTGTTTACTTGTTTACTCATATTGTTGCCTCTATAGATAGCAGGGTTCTTGATGCTTTCGCTTTGCTCGTCAACAGCAGTTCCATTGATACCGGTATTGTCCGTATTGTTGTTATTGTTGCTGCTGCTGTGCATGTTGTCGTTCGCTTTGTCATCATTGTTTACTGTTTGTCCCGTTGCTTTATTAAATTTTTCTGCAACTAAGTTTTCAATAAATTGCTGATGCCGCCCGCTCACGTCCCAGCTCTGCTCTTCATAACTCCGTGCGTCCTCTGCTGCTATTAATTTGTGATTTTGTTGTCCTCTTGGATGTCGCGTCAATATAAAACTTTGCCTTGCTTCACTCACACTGGGCAGCGCCATTGGCTCCTCAGCCGTGATGTCCGACGCATTCGCTTCATCTATGGAATCATCATCATTGTAGACAGATGTGTTGTCACTGTTATATTTTCTGTCATCACTGTTTTTCAATTTGTTGTTTCGCTTTCTTATAGTTTTCCTTAGCTGCGCGCTTTTTTCGTTGCTGCCTTTGTTTTTATTGTCTCGATTGTTACTGTTATGCTCGTAATATTCTACTTTCTCACGACTGCTTTCTGATGTGCTGAATTTTTGCGCTGCAAGTATCTGCATAAATTGAAAATAAGCGAAAGAAATAAATAATTGAGTCAGCAAAGGAAATTTAATGTTATATCGGAAATTGAAATAAAATGAAAAATTGTAATATTATATTTTAATAGCTTTTAAGCTAAAATTACGCATTTGCATTTTTACGGTAAACAATTAGTATGAACATAAGTTTTAAGTTTTTTTTATCATATTAAGGAAACCCGAGTTTAATATTTGAAAAACGAATATATGTATTTACATAGGTATGTATGTAAACTTAATTGTTTGTGTTATTAAATAATTGAATGGGGAGGGCCCTATCTTCAAATAAACAGTCATCGCACCGCAATATTGGGCTCACACGTCACTTTTTACATTTGGTTCCCAACAGGGACTAGGACTCAAGTGGCTCCGTTCGACCTTGCAAAAGTCAGTTAAAAGTAGTGCAAAGCCGCAAAGATACCTTGGTAGTAAAAGACTTCATAATAAGCCATCCAGAAACTGTGGAATATGGAACAAGTTTCGCTCGATTATAAAAGCAAGTGGAACTGGTTACAAAAATACGTTTAATTTCCATACATTATTTTAATTGTATTATTACTTATATGTGAAACATGTGAGATGAAAAACGCATATTGTTTTAAAGAAAACCACTTTTTATTGAAATTCGACTTCATTGTTCGTTTTCGTTGCCATCGAGAACGGTCTTCAACTTTACTTTTTATTTTTTTGTAGTAAAAGCCATATTTCTTAATCTCTCTACCACTTCTTTTTGTGACGTGAGGAGGTTATCGTCGCAACAGAGATCCATTTTGAAGACCTTTAGAAAACGTGTTAATTAGGCGAGTTAAATAAGTTGAAGAATCGCTGGGCCAGCGCTAAAACTATTTTTCCGAAAATTTCGGGTTTTCTTTGTAGGCCAAATAATTTTTGGAGCACCCTCGCATATGCATATGCATACGTTGTACATGCTTTGACTTTTCCCGTTGTCCTTAAAGTCTTTCATCTCTTAATTTATCTTTTTTGATTTTATTAAACTCAAGAGCATGGCATTGTTTATATTTTGTATTGAATAGTTTAAATTTTTGGCATGAGCTCATAAATTTCTTTAGAAATAGTTATTTTTCCTCATCCTCGCCTTGCATTCAACACGCATCGCATTTGTGTACATTGTTATACAACTTTTGCCCTTCAACCTACCACGGCTATAGTACTCTGGTGCCGTGCTGTTCGAAAACTGACTTCTAACTGACTGCTCTTCTTTCATGCACTTTACTTTCGTATTTTATTTAAGCTTATTTTTATTTCGAGTACTTTACGATTTGTTTTCTTTTGATAAACTTTTCATGGTTAAGAAGCTTATGTTAAACAATAGTTTGCTCCTAGCTGCAAGTGCACATTCGTGATGGCCACCACAATTTGGTATATAACTACATACATTTTCAGTGTACTTTAGTATGGAGCTAACCGAAATCGACATATAAAAACATAGAATTTAATCAAAGCTTGATATTTCTATACATTACTGGTTCGTAGGTTTGTTGATTTGGAAAGTTGGTGTAAGGACAGTACATGCCTAAACTGAAGACAAAGTGGAAGAGGCAAGAATCTCATTTATGTACCATATATTATAATTCAATTTAAGAAAATACAATTTTGTAGCCAATTGAACATGAAAACCGAAATTTCAAATGTTCATAGGCCAAAAGTAAAACCGAGTAGGCAGCACGCGTACTTCAAAGAGAAATCCGTTAATACCGCCCTATATGTGGTATTTTGGACGATTAAAAGTTCCTTAGAAAAACGAGAATTCACCCAGTCGCATTAATGACGTAGAAGGTACATTCAAAAAATTTTACATTTCAATCTCCCTAAATCTCTTTAAAGGGTAGAACTACGAGTATTGTACTTTCGAGCTCTGCCGAATATCTCGGAGTTATTCTAGTTAAAAAACGTAGCTGGAGAGAAAACATGGAGAGCAGGGCCTTCAAAGCCCTTTAAGTCTGGAACTCCTGCCGAAGACACATTACCCCAAAGTGTGGTTTACAAACTCACCACGCCTATTGGCTCTAAACAAGTGTCATCTCTCCCATACTAACACATGGTGCGATGCGATAGTTTGGTAGTGACAATCAAAACTATATAAACAAAAACTCTAGAGGTTATCCTCGATATTATACCAATACATTCAAGTGAAGTATGAGGCAATGCTTACGGTCAGTCAGCATGGTATCATACTGGACCTTGTAAATGAACTCAAGCTAAATTAGCAATGCGATCAAGAAAAGAAAATCAATGAAGAGTTTACCACAACGTTTTCATTCTCCAGTAGAGAAGTATGGACCTGTGTATTCTGTGATCGACAGTTCCAAAGGCGAAATATATGTACATACTTACCGACGGATAAATGGGTGAAATAGGAATAGAAATCCATACGCAGAAGATAGCTTCAAACTAATTGACTACAATCCAGCCTTTTAGACCAAAACTGTTGATATAACAGAAGGTGTAGTTGGCTTTTGTTTTAACCAGCAAGTCCATAAACCTTCTGATGGAGAGCTAAACCCCAAATAATGCTATACTAGATACATAATTGATTAACCTGCCTAAACAATTCAGACCCTTTAGAGGTTTTTTGAAACAATGGACATGTAAAGCACGCGCGAAGGAAGATAAGAAGGTGGAATATCATCTTTGCGATTGCCCAGCCTTCAGCCGGATGAGAAGGATATACTTCGGCACCCATAGCTCTAACTTAAGAGACAGGACACAAGAGGTGAAAAAAAATCAGGCTTTTTACCAAAGCTACTGAGTTGCTGGATAAAGCTTAATTTGGTTACCATCCAGGAGCACAATGGACCTAATGATAGCCTAAGTGGTCTGGCCTCCCTTTTAATCCAACCAATCAATATTGAAGAATTTAATCGGACTCCTTTTGTGATAAATAAAATATAAATCTAATTAAACGATCTCGAAATAAGGCCCTTCATTAAAATGTAATTGTCAACCTCTGGAAAGGAATTGGGATATTTCCACGCCCACAAAACTATAAAGGGGTTTAATTAAGCCACAAACAAAGATACTGCAATTTTGTATAAGGCATCGAAATATGGAAAGTGCACTGAAATTTTTTAAAAACACTATGAAAATAGTTGAAGTCACTTGATAACTACACCCACCCTCGTATAACGCTTCTGTGCGTTAAAGTCCGATAGGTCCGCAATAAATACCGAAGTAATTTAGATAGTATTCAATCCAATTTGAACCAAATTTGGTATACAACATTATAGCGATATCTTACATTCTGAAAATGGACAGAATCGGTCTACAGCCACGCCTACTACATCCAATATATCACAATTTTAATTATCTGACTATTTGCGGAAAATAACAGTCAATTAATGAAATTTATAGGAAAAATGTTCTCTTACGTCGAAAATTGATAAAATCGGTTAGTAATTCCGTTATCCTTCATATACCTAACATAAAGATTTTCATACATCCGTTTAGTTTGTACCGTATATATCGGTCAATATGTAAAATATCTTAGAAAATATTTAAATGTATGAAATCGATATGCGTATTACCCCAACTTCCATCAAAAGATTTCCGTTATTCCAGCAGACTTTTTGGTGAATTTGTCGTTCGATATTTAATAATATAACTGCTAGCTAAAACATAGAAGCATGTTGTCGAGTATACTTGAATAGTCCCTTCTTCTAGCCTCAATATATCCGATATGGAAAGTTTAGCGCTGCGTATGAAGAAAATTGGTCTAGACCTTAGCCTGAACCTCATATTCCTCGTATAATGATTTCCGATTGGTTGACCTTTTTCTTATAGGTATACCCATATTAAATGTATCCTCATTGGTTGAGTTTATGTCACATATGTATGTACCTATATCTTATTTGTTTGAGTTATTTAGATTGATTTTGATAATTCGAACGTGACACCAAGTATGATTTTAAGGCAATCAAAATTTCACCGAATGATGAATGTCTTAAGCAACATTTTTAATATAAAGATTTGCCAACACTTGAAAATATATACACGCTTTGATGGTTGCAAATTATGAGAGTATTAAATATACAGTTATATCCGAACTTACCCTTCCTTATTTGTTTGTCGGTGCATTTTTATACTTTCGCAACATGTTGCTACAGAGTATAATAGTTTTGGTTACTTAACGGTCGTTTGTATTACCTAAAACTAATCGAGTTAGGTATAGGATTATATACTTATAAATAAATGATCAGGATGAAGAGACGAGTTGAAATCCGGGTGACTGTCTGTCCGTCCGTCCGTCTGTGCAAGCTGTAACTTGAGTAAAAATTGAGATATCTTTATGAGACTTGGTACACATGTTTCTTGATACCGTAAGACAGTTGATATTGCTTACTAATATTAATCGGACCACTACCACGCTCACAAAAAAAAATTAAAAACAAATAAATTGTCATATTAAAGCTCCACAATAAGATACAATACTGTTATTTGGTATACAGGATCAAACTAGGGAGGGTCATCTGCAGTTGAAAATTCTTTTAAGAAGTGGGCGTAGTCCCGCCCCCTAATAGGTTTAATGTGTATATGTCTTAAGCCACTAAGCTATGTAACGAAATTCACTGAGAACAAATGTTTTTAGCACCTCTATCGACAGTGTGAAGATGGGTGCAATCGGGTGACAACCCCGCCCACTCCCCATATAACGGTACTGTTAAAAACTACTAAAAGCGCGATAAATCAAGCACTAAACACGCCAGAGACATTAAATTTTATCTCTGGGATGGTATGAGATGACTTTATAGGAACCGCGTTCAAAGTTAGACCGTGGGCGTGGCACCGGCCGCTTTTTGGTGAAACCCCATAGGTTGGGATCTGTTTAACCGATTTCAACCAAATTCGTCCATAACATTCTTCTCATATTTCTATGTTCCAAGTATAGCAATGAATCTAAAATGGGCGAAAATCGGATTACAATCACGCCTTTTTCCCATATAACACCATTTTAAATTCCATCTGATTATTTCACTTTCCATTATGCAAATCAAGCAACAATGATTGTATCGGGGTAAAACTTTGCGTGAATAATGCGTTTAAAGTATGCCACCTTCTGACCAAAAATTGTCTTAATTGAACCAAAACTGTTCAAGCCCCTAGATACTGAATATGTGGTGCCCAGTACCTATAGTTGACTTTTTACCAAAAATACCGTTCAATATGTATGATAATTAATTGAAATTCATATAATAAAGTAAATAAATGAAACTCTCGACAATAGTATGTTTTTGTGTCAAAAATGGGTTGAATCGGATCAATACTCCCCTTAATATAAAATTTTGCCAACACCTGATGTAGTTTCCCTTGCAAGTTGCGAGAGTATAAAATCTTCGATTACACCCGAACTTAGAACTTCCTTACTTGTTTATATTCGTTCCTTTGGGAGTAGCCCAACTTTATACCGGTTTTGTCCAAATTTCTTACTATGTTTAGAAAATAGGTGATGGAATATACTTTTAGTTTAAATTGAAGGCGTGCTTGCATTAAATAGAATTTCCTATTGAAATATATAGTTCCATCAGTTGTGGTTAATCTATTCTTCTATTATTTGTTATTTATGCAACATATCAGCACTATTTTTCTTTTACCTAGCTTTTTTCTTTTAGCCATTCATGATTTCGCATATAAAATGGGCAAGTATTAAGAACTGAGTTGAGACTGCCATTTAGTTTCTTTTGAATTTTTTTTTTTTGATTTAACTCATTTTCTATGAGTTTTAAATATATGTATATCAATAGCCATTAAATAAGTTGTATGCTGTTGCGGTTATAGTCCGACTTTTCTCCAATACATTGGTATCTTGAACCCATTCAATTATACTTGAAGCAATATGTGGAAGGGAGGTTCAGAAATTTCTTGCAGAACATGCATTCTGGTGCTTGAAAAGGTTACAGATAGATTTTTCTTACTCTTCTTTAGCATTTTTGCAGTGGTTTGTACATACGAGTTCCTTCGATTCACTTAATGGTACTTGTAGCATGCATTAAAAGTTTATGTTTTTGTGTTAGGTTTCGACCTTACTCTACTTACAATATCAGCTTCGGGTTCAACATCCTCATCGTCATCTCCAACATATTGCGTACTGTCCGCATCAATAGCATCGACATCTTGTATGTGTTGTTGGTCCAAAATATCCTCGGGTATAGCAGCTTCAGCTTGCATATTGAAATCTATAAGGCAAGAGGAAAAAATTGACAATATTTGAGACAAGTAAGTAGAATGCAAGAGTGTTTGGGTAAATATGTTGTTGGCTTTTCAGCGAATATGTGGATAAGAGAAGCCAAACTGAAACAAAATCCGTTTTGTAAGTGTGGTTTTTTTAACCGCTGTGAAAAATGTCGACCACACATACACAGTTTGTAAATACTAAGGGTTATAGTTTCGCCACCAACTTTAATACCAATATATAATATAACGGCCACAAACGTTCGTAAGTTCAAAGCAAATAACCGTTTTGGTGTGTGAGTTGCATAGCTGTGTATTTAGCTCTGACCGGTGCATATGAATTTTGTGGAATTTATCAAAGAACAAAGTTTGGCATACAAGAGAAGTAGGTGAAAGTATTGTACTAATTTAAAAGTGCTATAAAGCTTTAGAGCTATAGAGCTACAGAATTTCCGAAAGAGATAGCTGTCAAACGAGCTGTCACCAAATTTAGTTTGACATTTATATTTAGTGTCTTTTGGCAAATTACGAGGCGAAGGCTTACAATGGAACATCTTTTAAAAATCCTGAACATTCTTTTCCAAAGCTACCGTTCTATTCGGCAAAGTTTAAAAGCTCTTTGCACACATCAGCGAGTCACACCTCTGCAAGACTTAAAGGCACCAAATGCACAAGTTATTATTAGTCCATTATTTTACAAGACTTAAGATGAAGCCAACGTTACTATCAATCGTTAGCGCTACCCAATTCATTCTCGATTAATTGAAAGAGTTTTTGGCGAATTTAATCTGAGCTAGAAATCAAGATGTCAATTGCCTAGCTAGCGTATGTTATTTGTCTCCGTTAAAATAGTTTCCAAGTCAATGGTCTAATGAAACAGCTCAGATTGAGGAGTTGGAAACCAACATTTAGTGCTTGTTTTAAGAAAAGAGTCATAGTCTACTTATGCTGAAAAAAATGGTGCTTAAGAGATCTGTTAGAATTAACCATACAACTAAGAGTGACTGAATTCATTTGTATTTCTCATAAATAAAGTATACATATACTTGTATGTATCTCTAATAAAACGGTCCTCGATTCTTCTGAACTTTTCTTTTATACTTCAGTTTATTTGATCCGCACTCGTCAAGGTGTAGTGGATAAATTATTAAAATAAAAGCAAACATTATGTTCTTGAAAACTTGTAATATTTACATATGTATTAAACACTAAAAGTTGAATTTTAATTCCTCTGGTGAAAATATGAAATAGAAGTTGAAATATTAAATAAATAAAAAATTTTTCTGTGTATATTGCAAGCTCATTTAAAAGGATTATAAGGTATTGCTTGAATTGACACTAGATTACTTCTCATATAAAACATAGAGAGTTTTAGTTACTGTCAGGGCTTAGTTCTACATACTAATTTCTAAAATCCTGCAACACTTTATGCAAAACATTATTTCGTAAGCAACCACATAAATAAACTAGTTTTATTTTAATGAAAAAAAATATCAATTATGTAATATATTGCTTTATTATTTACAATACCTTAAATATTAATTGAAAATATCGTTTGGCATTATTGAAATTCTGGGCATTAAATCGATTTCTCACACACTTTACAGGCGTCTTCAATCAACTTCTTTTTTGGCTCAAGAGCACTGTATTATTGCTATACGGTATAGCTCATTGAAGTAGTATAACTTCGTTATAATTAGGCAATTCACAAGATTCGTCTTATATCTTACAAGTATGTCATACCTTCATCAGCTGGTAGTGAAAAATTACGAATACAAAAATGCCATGAGAAAGTGACAAAAATAAAATTAAAGCTTCTTAATGTTGAACCGCGGCATTTTGGTTTATATGGCAACCACAGAAACAACAAAATATTTTTATAGTTCACTTTTCTTCAACTTAATTTACCTGAATATTGTGGTTTCCTTCCATATTATTAAAGAAATTGCTGAAATTTATATATTTTATTTATTTTAGACACTTAAACGTCAAGAATAAAAAAGTAAACAGATACATCTGATAGGACAGCATACCTCGCCGTGTTTTCTTTGTTTTCAATTTTGCGTGGGAAACAACAACAGTGTTGATATGACAATCATAAAAAATAAGACAATATGACACCTTTTGAATACCCTAAATATGTATTTAATTGAATATAGCAATATATTTATTATATACCAGTTGTTTAATTGAGTATATCAATATATTTAATATATACCAGTTGTTTGTTCGATTCACCAATTTCCATAGTTTCACGTTGAGTTGCAGATAATTTTATTTTTTATACCCTGAATAGGGTATATTACATTTGCCACGAAGTTTGTAACACCCAGAAGGAGACGTCGACAAGGAGAACGCTTACATCAGCATATTCGCACTATGGAAGAGCGATACCAGAGTCGTAGGAATGTAAATATGATGGATGATTACTGCTCAAGCATTCAAAACAAGACTGATGTTTCTACTCATGCAAGAAAAGCACATAGAAGAAAGTTATTTTTATGTTAAGTAAGAGCAATATATTTTTAATTCTAAAATCGTAGTATTTTTGGCTAAAAATGTAATATGTTCATATTTTGAAAACAAAATGGGGCAAGAAGCTTCATAAAACAAATATACTGTTTCCGAGTGTAATAAATGTGGATATACTTATATACTATGTCAGTGCATGGTAATCTTAATAAAATTTGGTGATCTCCTTTGTTACTTGATATGACTGATCTCGCTTCATTTATTCTCCTAGACCCTAGCATAAAGTAATCTAAGAACTGATTTTGCCCTCAGAGATTGCAAGAAATAAATAAATAAATAACCAAGACGAGTTTTAAGACTGTCAATATCATTGGCATGAAGAAAACAGAAGTCATGAGAAACCTAAAACTAGTTTCCTCTATTTGGATCCGGAGTTCACAATAGGTTGCAAGAGCGATATCTAAACGAAATCAAATGCATACATATAATTGGTGTCAATCGGTTGGTAATTATCATCTAAATAAAACACCGATTACTTTATTAGGGTTAGCTTTGACGCCTCCGAATGTTTAATACACTATATTATATGCATAATATAATATGTTAAAGTATCTCATTTTCGGATCCGCTAGTTTATAAAAGAGTACACCAATGTCAAACCTCCCAGTGTTTTTCTCACATTAAAAATATATTATATTCATATATAGCTCTTTAATACTTCCAAAGGACCTTAGCCGTAATTTAAGATTTTCGATATCGCTTCTCATTTTGGTTTGATAGTGTTTCGAATCATAATATGTACCTGTTGTATAAAATTTGAAAAGGTCTTGATGAGCTTGTGATATTTGGTATTGAGTTCTATATATTACTAAAGAGTAATAACCAAGGTATCGGTATTACTTTTATCATATTATATCGCTAGTAATGAACAGATTCAATAACCAAATGGTTAAAATAGTACTCTACTTTCTACACCATTACTTATTTGGTTTACCAAGATGAAATACTCTCTTTTATATCGCAAAATATTGTTCTTTTTAGTTAATGTTGTAGGTAAGTGTCATGTAGCTGTAACTTGATGGCGAGACACTTACTATTCGTACGTCAGTATCAAAATCATTTATTAACTATTATAACTGTAAATGATTACTACATAGATACCAATTTTAATAAGTGCCTTTGTAAATGAATGCAGACGTAATCATAAAAGTATACATACAAACTAACGAATTAATATCAAAGTTGGGCTCAATGTAGTTCCATTTGCGGACCTTTGCCATCGGCAGCAACACACAACGCCCCATCGTGCAATAAACCGTTCGAACATTGCTCAAGGCAAATGCTACTGCGCTTACGGGTCCCATTCCCAGATATAATTATAGTAATTAAACTCTAGAGAAACCAAATGAAATCCGATGCTGTTGAATGAGTGCCCGAACCGATGTCTCAGCTGTGTTGCAGCTATTGTATATACATACATATGTGTATATGGTATAAATACCATTTATATATTTTATACATTTATTCGTGCTATGAGCATGTGCCGTGCATCAGCGCGCAGCAGCTTTCGTCTGCAACATCGCTGACTGTCCGCGGATGTTTTAGCGCTTGACGGATTTGTGTTCCAACAGTGGACGCAGCGGTGCAAAAGTAATGTACTCGTAGCGCGCGAAAATTAAAATGTTAACAAATGTCACAAGGGCACAGTGCAGATGGCATGATGAGATGTACGGAGCTTGGCGCTAGCAGCAGCCGGCGTTGTGTAGCCAGTTTTAGACTTTTTCTCGCCTTACCCTTCACCGCGCTGCGCAACCGTCCCAGCTGGGTAGTTGCAACTAGGATGAAGCATTCCACCTTTATTATTTTCGTTTTTGCGGGCGACGTGGCACCCCGGGGTATGCATGTGACATTTACAACATTTGCGAACATTGTCTGGTGTGACCTGACCCGCAGGAGGGGCACTGGTAAGCCGGAACATTTCTTTTGAACTTTGGTAGCATGCTTTGCATCCTTTGGGCATACATTCGCCACCATAGTCACTGCGCTCAATATTATCATTACTTTCCAGCACATTTAGACGTAAATACATAAATATGTGTTGAGTTATTTGTACAAGTATATTTGGTTAACCAGCGCGAAAAGTGTAAAATATGAACTCACTTTAGTGCCCTTATTGAAAGTGAATTTAATTAAATCCTGTTAAAATAGCGCAATTAATTACTTTTAGTGGTGTTGATGTATGCTTGTTGTTTGTGTGCAATCTCGCTGTGGGGGTGTTAAATTCGATGCTAGTTGTTAGTTGTAGTTTGAGTATATCGAAGCCTCGAAGTGGGAACTGACACTTCCACCCAAGTATGTATACTTCAAAAGCTGCCTTAATTCTTTGGAAGTTAGGATTATTTCAAAGGCAAATTATGCGAAGATGTTCAATTAAGCGCAACTTTAAAAATAATAATGAACAAGTATAGGAAGCAATGTATTGCTCTATACCACATAAAAAAAATTTAAGATTTTAAGGCATATGAAATATTTCACAGAAAAATCTTTCAAATAAGGCCCGATAATGCAGCCATACCACAATTTGTACCAAATGGTAAATTTTTGGAGGTGCAATTATGTTTCCTGAACCAAAGAGGATTTGACTCTCGCCAATAGCGACAATTTTGTTTGTTGTCGAACCTATTAAGCCAGAAATGGGCCTCATTTAAGAAGATGATTTTCGATTAACGTTTTTTTCGAGAACGGAATTTGCGTAATAATCTTTTGCTATTTACAAGCATTGTACCAAAGTGAAAGGTGACGGAATCCTTATTGGTAGACGCTGTATAAAAATAGCATTGATGTGGGGTTAAGCCAATACTCCCAAATTTAAGTAATGTAGTAATGTGCTTCTCGTGAAGAAATTTTCTACCAGCTAACAGCGATACAGATGCTTTATTCTGATTGAAGTAAGTTTGAAGAGAATGATGTGACCCTTTTTACGACTAAATTACTTTTTATAACAATATTAAACCAATTCTTGAATATGACACCACAATCTATTAAATCTACTCAGACAAATACAGGCAGTATAAAAGCGTTTTGTATTTTTGCTTCAAGAAATTTAGCTGGGTTTATATATTTTCGTCGCTTGAACCTTGTTAACCCTCCCACTCTTGCTATTTGTAGAGAAATATTTAGTGCAATTTTCTATCGTTAAACTGTTGGTTTTTACAGTTTCAATCTCATGTAATTGAAGTAAGTTTTATTATTTAATCGAGCATAGCAAGCTTTTTTTCCCATAGCCTTACAAACTAGGAGCAACATGAGTGGAGTGTTGTTTGCGTCAAGATTTTAACTTTAAATCGGACGTTTGTTTGTAATATATCTGGTACGTTAACATATTTGCTTAATTTTTGTTTAACCTTTGCTCCGTCAATGGATTTCGTTGTATAGCTCATCATCAATTAAGAATGTTAATATATTGTATATCGAGAGGACTAGGATGAAAAGTCCTTGTCCAAATTTTTTTTTTCACGTTAAAATAATAGGATATTCGCTTTGCTTGACAATCCTTGCTTTAACAATGAAGCGAAGAAAGCAACAGTATGATGAGAACGAATTAACGTTTTGTCTTTCAGTGTAATAAAAATTGCGACTGTTGCTTGTCAAAGCGTAAAAAGGTGAGAGTTTCCCAACTTTTTTCTTCGCCTTTCTGCGTTTCTCTTCGATGCAAGCGTACTCATACAAAAGTAAAGTAGTAGTATTAAAATGTCTAACGCAAAGCGAAGCAAAAGTTATATGTAAATCAGCCTTTATTCTATTGGATCTGTGCTAGATATTTTTCTCACCATGAAACAATATTTTATCAAAAGCACTTTTAGACCAATAACTTGAGAATGATTGGATGAAATATCATTAAATTCTAGTATCATTTATTTGTCCTTTTTGCAGTATTTTAAAATAAGTAAAATCGTATTACGATCACGTCATATATTGCATTAAAAAAAATTACAACTAAAGCTGCTGACTTGTAACATTCGTGATGCAAGAATGGTTAAAATTAAGACGATTTACGACGACTTACATAACGATCAATATACGTGATATTTTCTTGAGCTTAGCGTTGTTATTAGCAACATAGGTATTTATAGTTACATTAACACTGTGCAAGTTTGGGTTTCCCAATTATTTACCGAATGGAAGAAACATTTTTTTGCCGCCAGCTTGTTCGGTTCTCATGAGGGAAAATTTACTTCTGACAGTAAAATTATTGAGAACGCTCTTCAAGACATGCTTTAAGATTTCTCCAATAACTAGATTTCAAGAGAACTGCTAAAAAAACGAAACACTAGAAGAATGCTTTTCAATCTCATATCATAAATATATATATTTTTTTAATTATAATGTCAAATATATATTTCCAAATAAGAGTGACAGATTCATACGGTAGACGTATTAGCTTATTTACGTCATTCCACACCGAATGAGACCATGCTCAGCTCATATTTGTATGATAATAAAATGGAATATTTTTAACACGAAGACAGTTGATGCATCCGACGTGAGACACGCAGCTGAAAGCAATTAGAGAATTGGCCAACGAACGGTTTTAAAAAGTTGAAAAGTCAGTATTCAAATTAATAGTCCTATCCTTTTTCTTCTTTCCTAGGTAGAGAAAGGAACCTCTTTCACTTTATTATCACCAGTAGGTATCGGATTAAACGTGAAAAGTTTCTGCATCCAGTACCAAAGAATGAAAATGACTAAATTAGAAATAAGAAAACTGGTCCACTTCAATAAAATATCACACATATTGACCCAGATAAACAGTTTTAATTCAGGTGGAGTTTGAAATTATTGACATGATTTTATTATTGATTTTCATATAAGGTCATACCATTACCCTAAAATATTATCTCTGACATTCATTAAGATGTAATATATCTGACCAATATATAAGGTATAAAGTCAACCTCTCTACTATATATGTTAAGCCAAGTAGAAACTAGTGGAAGTATTCACCAGATTTTATCCTTGTTTGGTACAACGATACACTGTTATCAGGAAGATATTTACTCTGAATTTCTTAAAGATAACGCACATATTGGCCGCTATAAGTGGTATAAAGTCAACCGAAAGTTCAAAAATCGTTTTATTAGGTACATACGAGTATATGGGAGCTAGGGGAGCATCGACACTGGGGTTTCGGGGTTCAAACTAAAATACCATTATTTGTGTTGAGTTTCATTTTGATACCGTCATTCGTAATTTTTTTGCTGTACGGTGAAAGAATCAGATTACATTTAAAATGGTTATATATGATATATTGCTTAATGTCGGAGTTGTGTAATACACCAAATTGGCTTGAAAGGGCTCCAGATTATATCTGAGTCAAATGATTTTTCCAATTTTGACACCGGCTTCTATGAGGCCGTCTGTATAATAAAGAATTTGAAATTAAATTCCCCTGAGAATATTTGATTGATATAATTTTAATAGTTTCTGGGATAGTCACACTAAACTAATTTGGGAAAGTCATGCCCACTTTTTAAAATTTTTCAAACCACAGATGCCTCTTCTTACTTCTATTTGCTGTGCCAAATTAAATTTTTATACTCTTGTAACATGTTTCTACAGAGTAGAATAGTTTTGTTCACCTAACGGTTGTTTGTATCACCTGAGACTAATCAAGATAGATATGGAGTTGTAGATATACACATGATCAGGATGCCTAGACGGTTTGACTTTCGACTGTCTGTCTGTCTGTGCCAGAGAAAATGAAGATATCTTGATGAAACTTCTTACACAGGTTTCTTGACACCAAAAGAGGGTTGATATTGCAGATGGGCGGAATCGGAACATTGTTAATAAGATACTCGTACAAGGCTGATATTTAGTCCAAACGAATTGCATTTGCAAAGGGCATCTATGGTTGAAAATATTTATAAAATGTGGATGTGGCCCGCCCTCTAATAAGTTATCCCAAACCGTTTTAGCTATAATAACACAATTCGCTTAGGGCAACTTTGTTTGGCATCCCTACTCGCCCTGTAAAAATGGGTCACTTCAGATTAAAACACCGCCCACTCATCACATAATAGTTCTGTTAAAAACCTGGTCATTTGTAATCAATAATACATGAAAATATTCAGACTATATTATTTCCACCAAATACGACCTTTACAATTCAGCCACTAGTTCAGCGAATCGCTTAGTCTTATTACATAAGGAAGGAGGACTTAAGTGCATGCGCGAATATTTTTCAACTTGCTAGCGACGATTTCTACATTAAAGATGTCAACGAATTTTTTGAAAATTCTATCCTTAATGATAATGAAATTCTCAAAGTAATAGATGGAAACAGCAAGAATAATGAAAACGAAACAGGATGGGAGATTTACAGTAGTAACCATAAGTTTTATTCGCCAAGGCTTAAAAAAGGCAACTGATCGTGAAAACATTTTTTAAACCATGATCGAAATAACACACACACCACAGCGTCGTAAACTTTTTTCGTTCCTCTATTGATCTTGTTATTTTTATACTGTTGCAAGATGTTCCCGATTCAGAATAATAAGACGAGTTGAAATCCGGGTGACTGTCTGTATGTCCGTTCGTGTAAACTGTAATTTGAGTAAAAATTTATCCATCTTGATGAAACTTGGTACACATGTTCCCTGATCACATAAAGAGTTGGGTAATCGGAAATGAGGGTAATCGGAAAATTGCCACGCCCACTAAACGCCATTAATCAAAAACTTATAAATTGCCATCAATAAGGCACAAAATAGGATACAAAAACTGTAATTTGGTACAAGGAATGCATTAACGAAGGGCCCATTCAAGTTATATCACTCAAATTTGCACAAAACACGTCTTTTCGAAACATCCTACGTAAGTGTGGAAATAGATGAAATCGGATTATAACCCCGCCCACTTCCCATATAACGGTTTTGTAAAAAACTACTAAAAGTGCATTAAATCAATAATTAAATGCAGTCAGAGGCATTAAATTTTTAAATCAGGATGGTACAACAGGGATTTATAGGAGTCGGGTCAAAATCAAGGAACGGGCGTGGCACTGCCCACCTTTAAGTGAAATCATATATATCGGAACTAATAGACCAATTTCGACCAAATTCGGTAGTTGCAATTACCATGGTATTTATCGACAACTTCACTTTTGATGTTGCCTATTTCGTTACTTTATTCGGATATTTTTCGGTCATTTCATTTTACATAATTTTCTTAAATTTTTGTACGCTATATATACTTAGTACATATGTATGCCTCATTGGCTGCTATCCAAATTACGTATTGCCGCGGCTGATGATTCCGTATATGAACTCCGTGTTATTTATTACCATTAATAGCTACGTACCATATCATCATGCTTCTACTACTTATTATTTCAATTAAAAGTAAGCAAATATAAATCTCTCAACGCAATAGAGTGTACAATATTTTTGGTCAGTCCGTCTTTAGCAAATGCCTATAAACAAACAATATGGTTTGCTCACGCAAGAACATGCCACATAATTTGCCCGTTGCCCAGCATACAATTTCTCCTCGAAACTTGTCATTCAAAATGGTTGCTTCGTTAAGGTTTTTCTTTAATTTTTTAATAACTAATACTGTGCCTTTGCAAAGTCATGGTCCCTGGCAACAAATGTTTTATCGTTTCACGATTTATATCAGATGCACTTGGATTTGGTGAACTCATACCGAAATAATTTATTGGTAAATTCGCAATCACAATGCAATGATCCTCAATCATTGTATACTGCATCACTAAATATATCGTTAGATTGTACGATGCCGATATAATATATAATCAGGCATCGAATCTTTATGATTATCCCATAACATTCGTGATCGGGCCGGGAAACATGTCGTCAGTATTAAAGCAAATAATAGATAAATATGTGTTCCTATGCAGTTTAATGCTGGATCAGCAGACACACTGTAAAAATTATTGTCTTCTTTTATAATATAGCAAGCCTAGTGCAAAGCACGCATCCTTAAACGTCTGACAGTGTTGTTCATTTTCAAGTACATCTTAAAATGACAATGGTCGGGTGACATTAACCAACAACAGACGCAGATAGAACCATTTAGTCTGCCTCGGATTGGCTATATATACACGACCCAAATTATTTGATTTGAATAAAGCAACTGATGTCCATTTTTATACTCTCGCAACGTATTGCATAGAGTATAATAGTTTTGTTCCCCTAACGGTTGTTTGAATCACATAAAACGGTGACTGTCTGTCCGTGCAAGCGCTAACTTAAACCAGTACACGATTATAACCACATCCACGCCACATACAACTGTTATGTTAAAAATTACTAGTGCGATAACACACGGAATAAAATAGCCAAAAGCAATAAATTTCACTGCCAGGATGGCAGAGAAGCGCTTAATGGGAGCCAGTACAACAATGAAATAATGGGCGTAGCACCACCCACTATTATTATTTCTCAGGAACTACTTAATTAATATCAACCAAATTTGGTGTATTACACACCATGGAAATGGGCGCAATCGGTTGACAACCACGCCTACTTCTCATATAACAGTTTTTAAATTCCATCTGATTCTTTCACTTTACAGGACACAAAACCAACATCAAAAAAGTTATTAGAGTAAAACTTTGCACAAATGTGTAATCTAACGCCCAAAAATTGTCGAAATCGGACCATAACTTTTCAAGGACTCAGACACCAATTATGTGGACACCAGTGCGTATGGCTGATTTTTTACCGAAAAATCGGTCACTCTATGAGTTCTAATATTGAAATTCGGGAGAACATTTTGGTGAAAGCAGCATGCTCTTGTGCCATGGGTAAAATTAAAAGACCCCAAATACCTAATATAAATGCTTTCGAACTTCCGATTGACTAACAGATCTATCAGTGAATATGTAAGAAACCTTAATGAAGTTTTGAAAGAATCTCTTTCTAATAATAATGTATCTTTGTCTGTGATTGTAAATAAGCAATGACATACTTCCAACTTTTAATTAAAATATATACGAAAACCCCGTGTTCGGTTACCCCAACCAAAAAGGCCGTTTTCGAGATGGACAAAGAAATAATGTTTAATTCACAATGATGACAAAATTAACCTGAGAGTTGTACTGAAAAATTAAAATGCACTGCTACGATCGAGATGTACATAAATAAGAGAGAAATGGAAGCCGATTTTATTTCATCCCTACTCCGTGATGTTTGCTGGTTGAGAAATGATAGCTGGAGAAACTTGGCGCGCATAATTGATTGGTTCATAGAATTTTACATGAAAGTTATAGTAGACTACAATTATTGTATTCGATTGCCAACTTGCGAATCTGTGGATGGAACAGTTTAATATAAAAATCACGATTAAAAATAAGGGGTTGATTGTATAAGGGTGAAAATTTAGAATTGTTTGTATTTTTTAATGCTGAATCATGCAAAAAGAACAACAAAAATTGTGTTAAAAAAAAAAAAATAATAATATTTGGGGTGGACCACCATTAATATTAAAGGGTATGAAAAATAATGTTGTCCGGTTCTCAGATGTACTCCCAAATTTCATCAAAATCGGTCCAGCTGTTTCGGATTAGTATGGCAACAAACACTGTGACACAAAACTTTTAAATATTAGATGGATACAACATAAAGAAATTAGTAGGATAAAACTGCATATTTCATGTTAATTTCATAGGACCACAGATTGACACTTATCATTTGTTTATATCTTGCAGAACTTTAATCTCTATTTACATACATTAGATGCAAGCAATTTAAGCTCGCGTAAAGTTTAGGCAACTAAAACTATCGTCCAAGATCTTAAAGTACAAGTATACTTTAAACAAGGCGTCAAATTCCTCTAGAGTGTATTTTCATAGTTTTGAATGTCAAATGAATCATTACACTAGCAAGTGCGTGCTAAGTGTATATGAGTTCGTAAGTACGCACAAGTAGTTCTTAGTCGTACGAGCGTTCTCTTAATTGCTTGAAAATCTCATATTTTGTGGCATTGTTCTGGTGGACATTTTAATTATTCCTTGATTGCTCATCATTTCGTCGGACTATACTGCCCACATTTAATCATTTTCCAAAATTGTTGCGGTGAATATTTTATTAAATTGAATTAGAACTGTGTGAATATCAATGCGCCCCACTTTGTTTGTTTTTTACGTACATATTTCGTAAACCTCTGTGACACTTTAAAGCAGAGGCGCGTTTAAGGGTACTCACGCACGTAATCAGGTCGTGTTGACTGTTAATCGTAGTAAAAAGTAAAGCTCGGCGCTAGCAATATACAAATATCTAAAAAACAAATAAAAATACGAAAAAAATACAACATGCTCGTAAAAATTTAAATAATTCAGCGTGACAGCGTGACGCGTCGAAAAATGTGCCAAGTGCTGCCGTGTGCGATGCGCGTGGCAAAGCTAAATATGTGGAGCTTAGCGTGCATGCGAAAACTTTCAGAGACCCCACGCTGAGAGTGGGGTTATATGTGGCCGGTTGTCAGGCAAGCCATTCAATTGTCCACTCGTGTATATTGCTCGAGAAAGACCCTGCACATAAAGCTTTCAAACATGAGATCCACAAATGCACATACATATATACATATATATAATTGCCACACGAGGTTAATTTGAATTTTATATGCGGCCACAGCTGTTTTTGTTCATTTTCTTAGATTTTTTTGTTTTTTGCTAAATATTTTTGCTGGAAATATTTTCATTATTAGGATTTACTGTTCATTTACTATTATATACTCACATGACTTCGTTTATTATTATGAATAAATATGCCCAGCACATTTACGGGTATGGTGCATTAGCACTAACTGAAATTAATATACACTGGTGGCAAAAATCATATGGACAAACCCATTGGCTTATTTCAAAGCCCAAAAAACTTTTTACCAACATGTAGGTTTGAATCACTTGTGACTATGCAACGATGCTTGATAACAGTAGTTTCTGTTTATTTTGTTTACCATCAATTATTTCTAGAATATTGGCGTAAATTTATTTTGTGTAAGTTGACAGCGTTTTGAGGTGGAAGAAATAATAGGGACACTCACCGTAAATTTATTTTAAAAATAAAATTTCGAATTCAAACATGTCAATAACATTTTGGCTTTTAATGGATACAATAATAATAAATAAAATAGTAGTCTTAGATTTATAGTTAAAAAATGATAGGAAGAACAAGTAAGGAAGGGCTAAGTTCGGATGTAACCAAATATTTTATACTCTCTGTACTATATATGTCTATACTTTGTGGATCTTGCCGTCTTGTTCTATGTTGACCGATATTTTCGGTAAAAAGTCAACTATAGGCACTGGGGTCCACATATTCAGTACCTAGGGGCTTGAACAGGTTTGGTTCAATTTAGATAGTTTTTGGAGGCAAGGTGGCATACTTTAAACGTATTATTCACGCAAAGTTTTACGCAGATATAATCATTGTTGCTTCATTTGCATACTGGAGAGTGAAAAAATCAGATGGAATTTAAAATGATTTTATATGGGAAATAGGCGTGGTTGTAGTCCGATTTCGCCCATTACATATAAATATATACTATAACATAGAAATATGAAAAGAGTGTTATATACCGAATTTGGTTGAAATCGGTTAAACGGATCCCAAGATAGGGGTTTTCACCCAAAAGTGGGCGGTGCCACGCCCTTTGTTTAATTTTGAACGCGTTTCCTATAAACTCACCTCATACCATCCCAGAGATCAAATTTAATGTCTCTGACTTGTTTAGTGCTTGGTTTATCGCGCTTTTAGTATTTTTTAACAGTACCGTTATATGGAGAGTGGTTGGCGGTGTAACCCGATTTCACTCATTTTATATAGGTGCTAAAAACATTTGCTTCCAGTGAATTTTGTTATAATAGTTTTAGCAGTCTAGGAGGTATGCATATTAAACCTATTAGGGGCGGGACTACGCCCACTTTAAAAAAATTTAATGTGCAGATGCCCCTCTCTAATAATATCCTTTATACCAAATGACAGTCTTGTATCTTATTGTGGAGCTTAGTTACGGCAATTTTTTGTTTTTGACTAATGGCGTTTTGTGGGCGTGGCAGTGGTCTGATTACGCCCATCTGCAATACCAACCGTCTTACGGTACCAAGAAATTTTTGTACCAAGTTTCATATAGATATCTCAATTTTTACTCAAGCTACAGCTTGCACGGGCGGACGGACGGACGGACGGACAGTCACCCAGATTTCTACTCGTCTCTTCATCCTGATCATCTATATATATATAACTCTATATCTAATTTGATTAGTTTTAGGTGATACAAACAACCGTTAGGTGCACAAAACTATTATACTCTGTAGCAACAAGTTGCGAGAGTACAAAAATGAAACATGGGCTGCGAAATGCATGCAACTATACAAGAAAGGAAAAAGTATCAGGAAAAAACCAATATCACGAACTACTCCAAAAACATGATATTTAATACCCTTCACGGCGTGAAAAGCCCCGAAACTAAATGAAGAAAAGTCAAAACTTTAAACCGTTTCAACTAAATGTTGGTACGTTAGTACCAGAAAAATCCATTTAAAACATCTAATGACTTGAAAAAAAAATTATTAATGCAAATACAAGTCATGAAATTCCATTGCTCAGGTATACTAGAGTGTCGCAAGGGTCCTGTCCTGTGTACTGCAATATCTTGTGCCAACTTGCAATTTTGCATTTCAGTTAGTTTAGTGCTTAGTGACGACACTTTTCCGATGACACCCATCTGCAATACCAACCTCTCTTGATCGCCAAGAAACATACGTAACAACTTTCATCAAGATATCTCAATTTGTGCTCATCTTATCGCTTGCACGGACAGATAGACGAACAGAGAGTCACCCGTATTTCAGATCGTCGCGTAAAAATGATTATTTATATATATATATAGCTCCATAACTATCTCGATTAGTTTTTGGTGATACAAACATCCATTAGGTGAACAAAACTATTATACTCTGTAGCAACATGTTGCGAGAATATAAAAATGGGAGTAGCGGCTACGAATATATAGGAAATTTTTATAAATTTGTCTCTATAGATAGATATATATAGATGGGTGTGGTACAAAATGGTGTAAAATTTAGCCACCTCAATACTAAGGTGACTTTTGTTTTGATTAAATGCATATTCAGAGGCCATAATTTGCTGATTAAATAACACAAAATTATGAGCAACATTTGTTGTGGCAAGCTGAGCTGTATTAGAAACTTAAGCAAGGACTTTACTTTGTGATGCAGATATATACTTGTAATGTTACAAACATAACCCTACTTTATTTATATTTGACATAACTGTTAACAAGCCACTTTCATTATATCAAATTGTCCTACATGTTATAAACAAAAGGTATTGTTGCAGGGCTTAAAATCAATAAACTTCCTTACGTAATCACAACACACACAGCAGTTTGCCTAAACCCGACAACCAACCAAAAATGGCGTATAAAAATAAGCATTATCAAAAACATGGGTAATATTGATAATGATAATAGCAACCACAGTGATAGCAAATGTGTGAATATATTTAACTCCTTTCAATTCCATTAAATTTTAAGCCGATTTGGAAAATCCAGTAAAGAAATAGAGTTTAGCCAGTAATCTGAATGGCCTCAAAGTGCCATAATCAATAATACCACGAGCATAGAAATATTGATATGTTTTTAATCCATTCGTGTATAAGAAGTAGAGATACTTTTTTAATAGTTTATTACGAAAATTCACGTTCTGTAAATAATGTGTTTTGCGCGCTTCGCTCAACTTATGGTGAACATAATCGGCCTACTGAGCGTATGGAACGGCCTGGCGCTTTTTACGAGTACGTCGAGATCTTAATTGAAGCGTACAAAATACAGCTTGTGCAAGAACTGAAGCCTCTCGACCTCGCTCTATGGGATCTTTCAAGAAGATCCGACGTTTTCGAGCCAAATTTTGTTCAACGATTAGGCGCATTTCTGACTCAATGGGTATGTAAACAAGCAAAATTGACGCATTCGGTACGAAGATCAACCTAAAGAGATTCAAGAGATGCCAACGGTTGTGTGTGGTTTGTGGGCCGGTGAAATCATCGGTGCATATTTCTTCAAAAATGATGCCGGCTAGAATGTAACCGTCAATGGCGACCGTTATCGCGTCATGATAACCGACTATTTGATGCCTGAAATTAAGTCATCGAGAATTGGACTCAAAAGATGGACCATCTGAGACGTAGTCGCAGCCAATAGTTGAAACAAATAATCAGCAAAAAATAAATGCCAAAGAATGTTCTTCGAATGATAATAAACATTCCCCATTAGATTTGAAGTTTCTGTATTTTTTCTTGTAAAGAACCTCGAAGTGTATCACCCTTTACATATGTACTTCCTGATAGGCAACCATGTATGACTTTTTTTCCTATGACAATCAGTGGAAGTGGAATGAAATATTTAAACAAGTATTATAGGCGATATGGCTTTCGGATAACCAAAGTTTCTTTTTAGAAAACAATTTCTGCATTCCCTTTAATCTGGTCGCTTAGACTGAAACAAGACCACCTTATACCAAAAAATTAAGAAAAAATTAAGAAATATTGCTCTACAGTCTTTGATGATAGGCGTATTTTGTTTATTCAAAAAGTATGGAATATTTCTGTTTACGTTTTTATAGATCCAGTTGTATATGGTACAATTAAAAACGGAATGAGATTTTGTCCCAGAGTCTAAATGTGAATAAAATCTTAAGTTCTAGCACCAAAACAAACGCAATCTTATTTCAAGCTTCATGAAAACTATTAGGTACTAAAGTTTCCAAACCCAATTTTAACTTTTTAGGGTTTTTATGGTTGTTTAAGTGTAACTTCTTAACAAAAATCCTTAAAGTGTGAAAACGACGACACCTAATTAGAAAATTATTCATTGACGCCTGAAGGATTGAAGTCGGGATTGCCTTAATTATCGATTTAGGTCAGATTTCTGGGTTTTGTATTGTACGTCTCTTGCTTGATATAACTCCATAAAAAAAGGCTAGTGCAGTCAGGTCAGATGACCTTGGGGTCAACGGAAAATGGAGTTTCTTGAGCTCCGCATTAACTGGTCTGGCTATGTGTGTGTGCAGTTGCTTAATCTAGCTAGAGCCAAGCGCTATTGAAAGGGATACGTCTTTGACAGTGACAGTTACTATTACACCATTTTCTTCAAAGAATTATGGCTCGATAATACACCTTGAAGTAAGTGCGCGCCCCACAGATATTTCTGGATTTCATTCACTCCATGTACGACAATTTTGCAATTCCGTTTACATCTAAATAAACATTCAATTTAACAAGTTGTTGCCTTCTTCGGCAATCACTTAGCAAAATTCCAGGCGAATAGGCAAGTCTAGAGGGTTTAACCGGCTTGTTATTTGAACTTTGCACGTAAACAGGTTTAAGACATCATGAATTAGCCGTTGTAATGACCGTCTGCTAACTCCGATAAGTTGCGAGTCGCGATTGTTTCTTGAACACGAAAAATAAGGTTCTCGATGGTATGGTTTTTTTGCGATACTTCCAGAAGTGGCAAACATCTTTACCAACCTCATAATGGTCCATCTATGCAAAGCATTATACAGCTGTACAGTCCAAACCTTCTTTTCGGTATCTGAATCATTCATTTTCAAAAAATTTAAATAATAACCTGCCAAATAAAAAAAAATAATCCAATTACTCACACAGGAAAAAAGTTATTACGGTTTGTTTTTGTAGCACGATTTGCGCGCTACCCTGTATAACAGGTTTGTTGTTCTTACAAATCCTGAAAATCCTGAACGAAACCTTAAACACTACTGCATAAGCGCCAATACATGCGCAAAGCTCAAGTCTTTGGCTGTGGTAAGAAAATCATAAATCATTTCAAATCCATATGCTCAACATGTTTTAATATAGACATTAATATGGTGCATGTTCATATTCGTAGAAACATATTGTGATATTTGGGTGTAAGTAATAAACATATTATATTTCTATACATGTGTGTGTATACATATATGATATATAAGTACTCACATGCATATATAGATCATGTGCGCCAGCTTGTAAATGCGGCGAGGGAGCGTTAATGATCTGCTGGCCTGGAAGATTGGGAAGCAATGTTCGCGCAAACATTTTTCATGTCACAACAGTGGTCAAACTTTTTCATCATTAATTTTCGTTATATCAAATAGCAAAAAAAAGCTACAACACAAATTCGAAAATAAATATAAACGATTCCAAATTGTTACGATTTACCAGCAGAGTTGCCCAACTTTGATTGCTATTTGACATATTTAATTGCTTTTTCTCCCATGCGATTTTCTTTTTCGCTAATATATAAGCATTGAATATTATAAATGTACGATATCAATTTTTATACCCTGAACAGGGTATGTTAAGTTTGCCACGACCAGAAGAAAACGTCGGAGGCCCTACAAAATATATAACTATACAAATGATCAGCGTGACGAGCTGAGCCGATTTAGCCATGTCCGTCTGTATACATATACGCGATTTAGTCTCTCCTTTTAGAAATACTTGAAATTTTGCACACGTCCTTCTCTCCTCAAGGAGCTTAGCATGTCTCAGAACCGCCTATAATGAACCACTTTAGGGTATAGTAAAGGGAATACAAAATTATCGATCCAAATTAAATCCTTGCATGGACAGCTTTTTAGTTAGGATATCTTCGCGAAATTTGGAACAAATTATTGTTTAAAACAGGGCTACATCCTTAGAGTAAATAGTTCAGATCGAACCATTATAGCATAAAGCTAACATACAAACTGATTGATCAAAACCAAGATAAAGGTCTTTTTATACTCTTTTATGCTATAAAAAATGCACCCGTGAAGGGTATTAGGGACTCCCTGCAGCTAAAGTTAACGTTTTTTCTTGATTTATATATATGTGATTACTTTATTACTTGCATTTATGTTTACATATTATATTATAGTTTGCTAGTTGTATATGAAAGTTTCTATCCAAATAGTCCATGAACTGGATCTTTATTTAATTTCTTTTAGGAGAGGGCTTGAATTAACTTTTCCAACTGCATATATTATATAAGTTTTACTATTTTAATATATTGGATTTGTGGGGCTTATAGGAGCATTAAATCTACAACTACTAGCAAACTATATTCACCCCTACCGCACAAGGGAGAAGGCAGAGGGAATATTAAACATGAAGCCAACCACTGGTAAATATGGTTGGTTTCACAGAAACCCATTTTTTATATATCTTATATAATGTGTAGTAAAAATATATATTGATTATGAGTATCTTCTAATAATGTTATGTTTGGATACTGAGATATTAATTATTGAAGTTTATTCCGACTCTAGTGTTTGGACTAAAAATAAACACCTTCATAATCGATCTATGAATATTAAGTTATTTTTTCCTCGAAGAAATATTAAGTGCAAAATATTCTTTATAGTACAAAATACTTTATTTAAGTGACCCTTGCGCGGTTATGTTTATTTATATAACTCTTTCATATTCTTTACATAGCATCTTAAACTAGCAATATAAACTGCTTTAAAATGATTGGTTTGAATATTTTGAATGTTTAGGTGCAGTCGAACTTTAGATAAGCTCGGTATTTGTAAACTTTAGAGGTGAATGAAATATTGAGATATGTGTGTGTGTGTCGTTATTGTAAAGTTTTCTGAGTTCATACGTATTCGTTATTAAGCAAAGTTGCCAAGTGATTATCCGAACTTTTGGTGCCATATTAACTTATACTGAGTTCATGTGTTAACTTTGTCTCATCAAATATGTTAAATTATTATGATTATCATTGAAAAATAGCTTCTTCACCAAACCTGGTGCTCTCAGTACTATCCGACATATTATATATCAAGTTACAGAAGGAAATGGGAGGAACGAATAAATTGTTTCATTGTTTGTTCTATTTTCTTTCCATATACATATGTAAGCCAAATCCATGTATGCATCTTTATTTCATTATTTTTCTAACAAACAACTGTTCGGTCGATTTTCTAGCAGATGTTCTGTGGCACTTCTGTCCATATTATTATATTTCATATTCACATCCGTTTCTTAATATTATGATTTGGGGTCATATCCGGTGTGTTAATAAACGATTATATACATGCATACATAATAAACAGATATGTAAGACTTATTTGATGCTTTCATTTTTATGCGAAAATGTTAATCAATGTGGCTGTTATGTTTTTTTTATGTCCTCAAAGTAGACAGTGCAGATTTGCAACCTACTAAATTTTATTTTAAAGCTAGTTAAAGCAACAACTGGTTGTTGAATGTACAACATATATCTGTTAATTTTTCCGAGCAAAAAGGGCGAGAAATTTATGTCTGCTATATGGATTAGAAAGTTATCCGGAATATGGAACAATTTATATACCGGTGTTGAGAACGAAGATATCGTGTGTGAAACAAAAAAATATCTAAATTTAACTTGTTTAGTCAACTGGGCATAAATCTGTGTACTTCATGGGATTACTTTAGCAACTTCTCACTATTATGGTAATTATCCTCAGCAGTATTTGAGGAAGTTAATCTCGAAAGTATTTTTGTTATCTACAATAGAACGAGCTTTTAAGATAACAAAATGTTTAAAACATTTTTTTGTTTCATTTTCACGAGCTTTTAAGATAACAAAATGTTTAAAACATTTTTTTGTTTCATTTTCATTGCAGTCCATTACAAATCGTGCCGTAGTGTGGCGACATGAATTGTTCCGTTACAGCAGTACAGAGGACTATTTTTGGATTACACAAATAATATAAAACTGGACCATGTACAATCATTTTTGCAGACTAATCTTGTAAGGGCCGCTTTCTCAATGTCTGGTTAGCAACCATCTGTCAGTTAAGTTCTGGTTAACTCAACCGAAGGAAGAAGTCTTGGTTGAGTTAGCCAGACCTTAACATCGAGAAAACTACCCTAAGAGTATATGTATGTACAAGTGTTTATATGTCTTCTTTGCTAATAGAATCTGCCTACATAAAACGAGATAGTGGGTATAAAGATGAAATGCAAGTGCGTGTCGCCATAGTTTGAATTAAAGTTTGCGACGTGTCGTTAATTGCGTACAGTAAGGCGATTCTAATTGGTGATATAAAAGTGTCTGCATGTGCACAGATTTACATAATTACATTTGGTGGACGTGGTAAAGGCGATTCGCATGCTATAAAGTTGGACAATAACTGTGTAAAGATACGAGTATCATTCATGTTTACAAACGTTAGGGCGTATAAGAAGTGGGAATGGAATTAAATTGAAAACAGTGGGATTTGTGGACGATACTTGAAAATATGTAAAAATGTTTCCAAAAACTTCCAAAAAAAAAGTATTAATGAAAATTTTTCACTGAAAATGTTATTTTTCTATTTTTTCGACAAAAGCGAGAACCAGAGGAAGTCATACCTTTAGAGTCTTGACAAACTTTCGAAAGGAAGGAAAATTAATATATTATTTCAAAATTTTTTGAAATTGGTATGAATCTTTCAGTAAAGTATTGGAATAGCCGAGATATGGTCTTACAGCTGAATGTCTGGATATGTGAGATCGGGACTGCTGCATTTAACCACACTTATGTACATTTTTCATATACTTAAGTATAAAACCCACATTTATCGTATATTTGTTTGTGTACTGGAAATTGGAGCACCAGCTGCTCCTAATTCGCAGAGTTCGAATGTAGTTTGACTGGCTGCCACACTAATGTACCTATGTATGAGCCTATTGAATTCTCAAAATTAGGATTGTAGAGGATATTGACATATTGCGGAGATTATTTAATTGAAGGCTGAAAATCATAATTTCCACTACTTGCAAATGTTGTTTTGATAAAATTTTAATTCGTGTTAAATACACATTTACATATATAGGTATATATGTATTCAACATAATATACCAATTTATCTTCATTTTTCCACAAATATGTTGTAATAGATCTTTGCAATGAATTTTCTGAAATGGCTTGAGTGATTCTTAGTTATAACAACTTCTATAGAACTTACTAAACCCTAATATGTAGGTCTAGTGCTTTATTCCTACCTGCTATGTCCTCTTTTTAGACGGAGGGAAAACAATATTAAGTTTTAAATCAAATAAAAAATTATTAAGCTGTCTGGTCCTATTTATTGATATTTCATATTTGGATATTTAAAAAAAAGTTCGTATAATTTCTCAACGTACACAATCTACACGATCATAGCTTATCGATACTTCTCTTACTAAAATTGAATAAGAGCATCACTGATACGCGCAAGAATTTATTCACTCTATATCGACCCACCTTTATGTCAAAAAATCGCTTATGCACAACGCGGCTGGTTGTTAGGACCCGATCGATTTAATCGGCAGAGGCAAGCGAAGCATACAATTCTTGCGCAACTTGCAAAACAAGCTTGTGAATCCCATAACGTTGCTTTGCGGCTGTTTGGCGTATTCCAGATGAATTACAATTTCATTGTACTCTAGTGCCGCTCGGCTGTCAATGGGTCTCGCAGTCATTTTGTCATGTGACGGCAAGCGGCGGGCGGTCCACTACTTTCTGTTAAATACAGACAAATTAAAACGTCAAGTTGTGCTGTTTAATTGACCCGTTAGGCTTAGTTCAATAGCAAACAAATCTTCGGATAGCAACATTTATGGGATTTTAGACTCGCACACAGACGAATATTCGTTTTGATATAGAAGGCCGCAAAAAATCGTCCAGGCATACGCCGGCTTTTCAGCTTAAAACTACATGCATACCAGTACATGTGCAGGAGAAGCTAAAGCAATAGTTAGCAAACGAGCAACACGTGTAAATAGAATGGAAATGGCTCCAATTTCATTTCTTTCCCAAACTCATTCTGAATGCATGTGCGTGTCGGTGCCAGCAATGCGTGGTTGAAGCCCTCGTCCACATAGCTCGCAAATCGTCTTTTATGCATTGTGCGTGAAAGCGGTTGCGCAATGGCTTAAAGCCACATCATTTATGGTTAACGGGCTTTCAGAGAGGAGTGAAGAGGTGGAATTCGGTAATAACACGAAGAGAAACAGCACAAACAGTAGCAATCTGCGGTTTGGGCACAACAAAGAACCGCGCATATACTAAATACACTATGTTATATAAGCTTATATATACATACATGCGTCTATACATACTTACTCATGAGTATATATGTGTCCATACCGTGTAATAAACATTCATGAAGCATACGAACTGGTGCGAATATAGAGTATTTAAAGGTATTGCTAGTTCACGTCTCAAGTGTATATTTATATAGACCAATACAGGAAAAAGATATGTCATAGATCAAGAAGCTGCAGGGAAGAATAGGAATTTATCTATATTTGTTGATTACTTGAGGTCTGATTGGAAATCCGATTGCAACACCTAACCGCAAGAGATATAAATGGACTTCTTGTATTATTGCTTGACTTGCAAAAATATTTAATTTTTTCCCCTCACACGTAGAGAAAATTGGCAAACTAGAAAACTCAATGTCCAACTTGGGACATCTTATATAACAATATTGTTTACCACATATCAGAAACAAAATTTTCACAATTATCATAAACCTCTCCGAAACGCTTCAACGTTAACATTACCGAAATAAAACTGACCATACTTGTTATAACCACGAAATCTTAAAAAACAAATATGTAAATCTACGAAATATTTCTGTCACATACTTATGTATATGTATATGTTGGTATTTTTGCTTCCTGTATAAATTTAGGTAAACACCTTATAATTTAATCTATATAAAATAATATTAAAATATGAATTAGCATACGAGAACCCCAAAGAGGATGATACCAATAATAAACGAAATCGGACCATACCAATAATACTGGTATACCGACCGGAGACAAAATCTAAATATAACTAATATTATTCTCTAATAACTCTTATTTTGCAATTTTGAAAAAGTTTATAAAAATTAATTTGGTGTGCAAATGAAATTTCCCAATGAAAAACATGCTGCTGATACCAAAAAGGGGCTTGATGAGTATTAATCGGGCTCTCCGCTACCTCAAGCGAAGTTTATCGTTGATGAAAAACCAATCGCCGGGACTGTAGCCGGTTACTACTTTCACTATAAAAATGGTATCAAAAGTTGAAGGATGGCTAGCACCGGTATATCGCCCACGATAGTAACTCTAATGAATAATAAAATCGGGTTTTGTTTAAAATCCTACGAAATTTTCGATCTATCCATTTTATGTGTACTTGTAAATATATCGAAAGATGGAATTTAAGTTGGTTATAAGACATAAAAAATTAAAATCATAAAATAATGAAAAACACATTTTTGCATAACCAAACACATACAATTTGATATGCCCTTTTGAAGATACTCTACAAATTCAGTCCGCTAAAAATAAGTTGTGCTCCATTGATTTTACACTCAACACGTAAAGTATGACTATAGAAATGATTTACAAATAATTGTATATGCAATATAAATCGTTGCTAAAAATAACTACACATTTCCAAAATATTTGATCAATGGTTTGATTAATCGTGACAAATGGCTGCCATGGCAAAAGCGAGAAGTCACAAACGAATCGCAGTTCATCGGTATTGTGACACAAACAGATTTCAAAAGCATAGCAAAAACAGATTTACATATCACGCAACGCAGAACAGTGAGTAAGTAA
Organism: Bactrocera oleae; assembly: GCF_042242935.1. NCBI lineage: Eukaryota > Metazoa > Arthropoda > Insecta > Diptera > Tephritidae > Bactrocera > Bactrocera oleae. The sequence continues at coordinate 32,285,824 of NC_091539.1, read as the reverse complement.
ATAAAAATTGTTCAAGGGCGGATCGTTGAAGCAGGCCTCGATTTATCTCTGAATATAATTTTTTTAAAGCAAAACAAAATTACTCTAAATTGTTACTTCTAGTAAAGTTGCATCGAGAGCTCTTGAGGACTTGATATAATATCCAAAACTTTAGTCCGTCCATCAGTCCGATGGACTTTTAAGCCTGTATGGTCGCTCGTTCTCGACCTCTGTTAAACGTTACGTTCATGACAAGTACATTTAAGTATTTACGAGGTATATTGTTCTACATATTATCATGTACGTTCATAGATAATTTTATTGCTTAGTCTGTCTGTACATGTCCTAATGTGAACCATTTGTGTGTAAATAGACAAAATTTACATTTTTTATTTACTTATTATATAATTTGCGACAACCATTCATGACATGAACATACCAATACACATACAATATATATAAATCAAATCCATCAATGACTCACTCCTTTGCCAACATAATTTGTTTCTTAGAATATTATGTTTTATTTTTCTATTTTATTCATTTACACACTGCTGTGCCATAACATAGGTTGTTGTTGTGGCTGGTACTACTGACTTTGTGGGCTGACGATTTGGATCAAAATGTATGCTTTCCTTTAGATGCCGATTTGATTTGTCGCGCCGCCGACATTAAATGTCGTCTGCGAACTCATTTCAGTGTTTTTGATTTTGGTTTGCTTGAAACGAAATTATTATGTTGGAATTAAAGTACAATAGCCAAGCGTAGACCTGTTTACAAAGGCAAAATAAATAAAAAAAGACTTATTGGTAGATTGGATAATAATTACACATATTTGTAGAAATAATTTCTTATTACTATCGCACCGTCTGCAAAACTCTGAATATTTAATTCGGAGAAGCTTTACGGAAATCAGTTATTAGGCTAGGCTTTACACCCATTTTTTGTTCTAATAACAAATGTGTTCCGAGTTATTTACTATCATTTTGACGATCTGTTTATTTATAGCTCATTTTTAGTTTATATATAAACTATGTATAAACTGTATATGTCCGCCGAATGAAAACGGCTATTACAGTTATAGCTCGAGATCAAAATTAAGAGCAAACAGTTTCATACTATATACGAATGTACCAAAACACACTGATAGCTTAAGTATAACCTGAATAAAGTAAATATATAAAGTTTTCCACGAATTTTGTAACACCGAAAAGGAAACTTCAGAGACCACATAAAACACATATGTACGGTATATAATGATTAGCATGAAGAATTGAGTTGATTTAGCCATATCCGTCTGTCGGTATATACGCGAACTAGTCCCACAGATTTTGAGATACGGATTTGAAATTTTGAACACGTCCTTTTTGCCCCGAAAATCTGCCAATTTGGCGGAACCGCGGATATCGGATCATCATAGCAAATAGCTGCCATACAAACTGAACGATCAAAACCAAGTTCCATACAAAAAACTTTTTAATTTGACAATTTTATGAGCGCTCTTGATTTATTGATTTATTTTAAATTGAATTGTAAACATACATTGGAACATTTGTGGTTGCTTTGGGTTAGGAGTTAGAAGTTGTTTTAACAAAATGAAGTTTCTGAGATTCAAAATAGAGTTATATGGAACACAGGCTGTATGATGGGTTTGAAGTTAGTTAAATAAAAATGGTTGAGATTACTAAAATAAACAAAGGATGGCAAAGTTCAGTGAAATATATTCTACAATTTTCTTTGATGTCTTTGATTTATATTAATTAAAATATATTACTATTAGTATTGGTATTTATTAGAAGTTATACTTAAATATGATATCTAAGTGCTAAGAAGGAGTTCGAAATAAAAAATATATTATTATGCAAATAGCATTCTACTAGAAAAGTGTAAGTATATGTGATATTTAAATAAGACAATGTTTTAACAATGACTGATATTGAAAAGAAATAAACTATTAGTTAATACCTTTCAAATCTAAGCAGGAATGAAAACCGCGATACCCGGACATTTTGTTTGGGTCGAAAAGTTCCGTCGGTCTTGGTGGCTGATTTATTTGTGACCTATCCTCAAGCATGTAAATACAGTTGCTTGCTTTCTAGAGTTATAGAATAATTATTTGGCGAGAACGTGTCGCCAACACGTTACACATCTAACAAACTTGGGTGAGCATTGGCAGTGAACGCAAGGAGAGAAAATATTCTACATTAAAAAGGACTTTGAAGTAGGTGGTATTTGGGGTTTAAATTACATATTAATAATGAAAGGTGAATTGAACGGCTAACCTGTAATTGTAATAGTATTTTTCCCAACAAAATACAAAATGTAAGACTTATATTAGAAGTTAAAGCTGAAAGGAGAATTATAGCGAAAAATATTTCTAAAACTAATCTCCCCTGTTTATAAATATATACACTTTTTGTTTACCATATGTCCACTCCATTGTGTAGTAAGGGAACGGTAACTACAATACTTTTCGCTTGCCCTTTTAGTTCTTTTATTATACTCATGTAGCTCAATATGTAGCTACAGAGTATAATAGGTTTGTTCACCTAACGGTTGCTTATATCACCTAAACTTAATCGAGATAGATATGGGGTTATATATACATAAATGATCAGGATGACGAGACGAGTTGATTCCCGGGTGACTGTCTGTCTGTCCGTCCTTTCGTATGTCCATCTGTGCAGGCGATAACTGGAGAAAGAATTTAAATATCTTGCAACTTGGTAAACATGTTCCCTGGCACCCAAGGAGGGCTGGTGTTGAAGATGAACGCAATCGGACCCTCAAAACGCCAGTAGTCAAAAACCTTTATGGTTGAAAAAAATTTTAAAAAGTCGGTAAATCTTAAAACAAATGCGCCAAGGACATTCAATTTTATACCCGAGATTACACAAAACGGTGCATCTTCGTGCTTAAAATGAATAAAATCAAGTGAAAACTTCCCTTATACCCCCTATATAACTAACCTAATAGACCTGAAAGTATTTCCGCAGCTTAACTTCTGGCAAGTTGCAAGACTTTGTAATGTTCGGTTCAACCCGAACTTAGCCCTTCCTTATTTGTTTTTTTTTTTGTGTACCTATCAACTGCATACATACATACATTTATTACTCAATAGTACTTGCCTCATATAAACCGATTACTTTAGGTATAAAATTGTATTAAACCGCAGTGTGCTTTACCGAATTATTTACTTTGAAGTGACCAGAGTAAAAGCAAGTATATCGAGTATATCGTATTCATCATAAATACTAGTGTATTTCTACTTTGTTTCAAAATAGAGCAGAGAAGTCTTAATACCTCTCAGCCGAAATCCACAAATGTAGAGAATGAATTATCAGCGATTCTACTGCCACCTCAGATCTACTTATATTATAAAAGTTTCAAGTTCAGCAAGTGTCGATTTTTCGGAGAATTTTTATATCAAAAATTGTCGTCGATATTTTTTATATTTCATAGCCACCTATAGTCTCCAACTGAGACAAACCTCGAAGATCCCACAACGTTCTATAGAAGTATTAGTACAGTTTTTCTTTTTTTAATCATGCTACTACCTAACCAAAATTTGCTTTGGTGATATTTATCAAAAAAATGCGGAAATACGGACACTTTTTTTACAATGACTTTAAACCCGACGACAATTGTTTTTAAAAAATGGTCGGAAAAGTGTTTGAGGTGCTAAAATTTGCACTGTTATTTTATGAAATATGTGTCTGATATACTAGGCAATGCTGTCAATAAAAACACTTTTGCAAAATATTTGATCCAAGAATTCCAAATGAGCCAATTTGAAGCAAATACAGCTGCAGTAAAATATCCATATCTTTGGCACAAGCAGGCCAAGATAGGTGAACTAAATATTTGTTGAAGCAAAATTCTTCAGTATAACTAAATACAAATTCCGGTTACTCCGAGATATAATTTAGCAAGCGAAAATAATCATAATGGCTTACGAATTACAAAAAATTACAGAGGAAACTAGGAAAACTTGCGGCTGCGAAATTATTTAAAAACTTAAATTAAGTTAGGATTCTAATTTGAAATTTACAAAATTTTTACGAGTGAATAAAATATCTGAAAAATGGTAAGGAATCACGTGCTCTGTTTGCATGGCATGCTGAAAGTTCGTAATGCAAAACAAATATTTAAAGGAAATTATCCTTTTATTTATATTAAAACTTCAACAAATAGCTTTTGATTGTGGGCTGAACTTTTAGATGGTACTGCAAGTTTTGACCAAATCACAAAAGGGAGTTGGGGGAAGGTAAATATTTATAAACATATTTTGTATACGAACATGCATACTTACAAACATATTGTAAATATATAAATGTTCGCCGGCACCTTTTTGCTTCTGGCCAAAGAACTTTTTTCATTTCATTCTGATAAGTGTTTGCTATTCGCTTCGCCGCTCGCCTGCAGCACACAAACGAAAACTGACACCGAAACAAAAACACGGACGATGTTGACACCAGCGATGACAGTGAAATGGCGAAATATTGAAATGAGACAGATTGCGATGACTACCTTAGTTATTGGTTGACTGGGCGTCGGGTATCTTTTGCTTGGCATTTGGCATTTCCCTTTGGCGAAAGTTTTAATCGCGTTGGCGGCCATGAATGTACAATTGTTGGAGGTGCTGGTTTTGTTGGAGGAATGAGATAGGCGGTGGGTTAGATCTTTCTCGCCATACGAAATGGATTGCGGTATCGCGTATAACAGGCACAATATCAAAGGTAAGACTTTAACGGTTATTGCTGTTGCGACCTCCCCACCACCACTTACCACATGAAAACTACAACTTTTCAGCGCTTTGTGTTGTTGATGAGTTCATGTGCGGCGGCAATTTGTTGATTCAACTCGCTTACATTGCTGGCAATAACGCATGTCACGGAGTAAAAGGAAGGCAAAAGCAATGTTGCGTAAAACAATTATGATTAATGTTTATAACTTCTTACCTGTGAGGATTTCTCAAATAAAGTTGTTTTTGATTTGCGTTATTTTATTTTCAGTTTCTGTACTTTGCAGTTTTCTTACTTTTTAGAAAAATAAAAGTTATTTGAAGGTGGTTTCTGTAAGGCAATGTGCTATAATCTAGACAATTAGAATTTTGTTTGTGTCATGTCGTGTGAGCTAGCTGTAAAGGTTTAGAAGAAAATATTGTATATTTCTATTTTAATTGCAACAGGCTGCTATACATATAATAACTTTAAAACTTAATACACAATTTTTTTATTTATTGCAAAAAAAGTAAAAAGAAAATTAAAGAATGTTTATGTATTGTTACCTACGAAAAACAAGGTTTTGATGACCATGATTGACAATGAGTAAAAAAACATATCAATTTTCTTTTTAAAATATGTACATACTAATAAACCTTAAAGGCCAATTAAATTTAGCAGCATGCTTTTTCTTTCTTTCCCGTAGACATTGCCGGCAAGTTATTGCTCCGAAGTGTGCTCTTAGGCTCAGAGAAACGTATATGAAGGGGTCCGAACAAAGAAATGCCAAAATTGTCTCCTCTTCAACTGCATTCCTGAAAACCTGGATCGTAGGAGCTACGAAACATGGTTAGACGGTAGTTTTCTTTAAGGTAATCTCCGTTAATCTTAGTTGTAGGCTACCTGACCACTGTAGTTTTTCAGGCAGAAGCAGCTGCTATTAAGGTGACGGTAGACGTACTGTTACAAACTGCAAAGCCAATGAGCTAGCCGGTCTAGGCACCCTTGCCCAGCTCAAATGGGACAGAGATGAATCTCCATTGGCGTCTTGGGTTCTAGTACTTCACCAATAGACCTCGCGAGCGCTTAGCAGGAGCTGGTTGACAATCAACTCCTATGCGACTGCGAGATCCCTTTGAGTAGGTGAGGTGAAAACATCAATTGTCCAGTCCCTTGCAAGACTGAGGTTTAAACATCTCGGCAGTTTTAACCTTGGCGAACCAGGAGACATAGCCGAAACTGACATTAGCCGTCGCAACAACTTTGTGAGAGGCTCAAAGCGCTTTGTTGAACTCGTCAGTCTTAACTTCGGCGAACCAGAAGACATAGCCGAAACTGACATTAGCCGTCGCAACAAATTTGTAATAGGCTCGAAGCGCTTTGTTGAATTGTAAGGGTCTTATGATCTATTATATTAGAGTTTTAGATACCACAATAGACTGGCGTTCTAAGCTGTCTAAGTGAGATCCCTGTTAGCATCGACCTCGTAACCTAACCTAACATAACACCATGCGTTTTCTTCAAACCAATGGAATATTTTTCGCTTTGAATAATATCAGTTTGTTCGCTTACTGCGAATATTAATGGGAGACAATGCAAACTACTTAGAACTAATTTTAGACAGGAAGCCATTATGGAAACCAAACCTTGACGCTAGTATAAAGAAGACAGCTACAGCACTTTATAAGGATTGTAAAAAGATGGTGAGGCCCAGATGCGGACTAACGCCTCGCGTAACTTACTGGCTGTACACAGCAGTTGTAAGGCTGTTTATTGGTCTGATGGCCAATAATCTACTCAACAAATGTGAAGGAAAAATTTACGACTGAAGTGCTAAGAGGTATTTGATATTAAGAATTTGAGTTCAAAAATTTTCCATCACGTATATCTATTAATGTCATTTAAGTAAATGGTGGTGGTTTGACGCCTACACCCCTTGACTACAACACAAAAATTCCTAGGGTCCCAAAATTAGCAAGAATACTGAAGTATAGGAAACAAGAAAAAACGTTAACTTCGGTTGCACCGAAGCTATAATAACCTTCACAAATACAAAGGTTCCTTACAAAGCTTGATTCCGATCTTCAATTTGTATGACAGATCGATAGCTTAAACACTGAAGAACTTGTTTGTATATATACAGAAAGACGGGCATGGCTAAATCAACTCAGCTCAACATGCTGATCATTTATGTATGTATTTAGAAAGTTCTCGTTTCTATCCAATATCACAGATTTTCATAATCCTTTAGAATTAAACTTAAATTCAACGTCCAACGTTGCGTACCTTTGAGAGATGAGACAGGGACACAGAATTAAGTATCTATACGGGTGGGTCCAAACTACATAATCTAATCGCTAGTGGTGTAACAGACCACTGTAGTGTCTTTCAAGCAGAGATCACAACAATTAAAGAAAGCCCTATTGCTCCGAGTGTGTTCCCAGCAAGTAATAATATTTTTATACCATATACAGATAGCCAAGCGGCTTTGAAATCACTAAAGACCCTTAGGGTTTCATCGAAGATAGTGAAAGAATGCCTGGATCTCTTACTGGATCTAACATCCTTTTCACGATAAACCTGCAATAGATTCAGTACAGGTGGGTACAGTTATATTCCTGGCAACTGTGAAGCAGATGAACTAGCCAGAGCATGCAACACTCTACAATAAGACTCCGTTAAAGAGGGAATTTATATGCTACTTGCAGAAATTTAATCGACAGGCATGTTATAGGTATATATGTATGTATATAGCTGAGTTTAAGTGGAGACAATGCCTTACTTTCTCAACAGGCAAACCTGGCATGAATGGAATATGGGCGGCACATGCGAAATATCAAAATTCAAAAGGGATGACATAAGAACTCTAGTAGGAGTGCTGTCTTATTTGCAGACCACCAGACTGGGATACCATACAAGGACTATTGTACAAGCTGCCAAGAGGCAGATGAAGAAGAGCCTATGGAACATCTTCTATGTGAATGCTAGGCTTTGTATAGGCAAATAATTGCAACAGTGGAATAATTTACAAAGTAAAAATGTCAGTCCTTTCCCTCATACTGCATTGAGATTTGATAAAAGTATTATTTCATCCAAAAAAGTTTATATTCCATCAGTTTTTCTTTCTCCCTCTCATTTTTCCTCAATCGGTTGACCTGACCTGTTTAAAGAAAGTTGAAGAAAAAGAGAAAGATAACCTATATATTGATTACCCTCTCAAATATTATTTTCTTCGCGGTGGAACTCACCGCTTGTACAATTTCTTCACCATGAGTATCGATCATTATGCAAATTCACAAACACCAAGTCGGTGTGTATATGTACAGAATTATTTAACAAAGCTTTGGTATACATATTGATGTTGATTTATGACAAGAAGTGTGTAACATCAATAAGTTAAACTCTCCAAGGCTTTATTTGGCATACATTTGTTCAAATATACTTCAGGAAAATCTCAATTCACTCAAAAATGTTCCTAAATTACTTTGTGTCAAGCCACGAGCATGTAGTACATCTACAATATTGCTATATGGAATGTGCAGTACATATAAGAAGGATGTGCATAAGAACATGGGTATGGTATGTATGTATGTGTAGAACTGTGCATGCAATAAATTACTAAAAAACTGTACACTTTATTTTCATTTAGACCACCAGGGGCAACTGTATATTTGTGAAGTTTTTACTGGAGCAATAAAATTCAAAAACCAAAGCCATCCATGCCTTCATGCTGCTATTAAAAAATTAAAAGGAGAGGGGAAGTGAAGTCTTGGTGGTGGACCATTAAACCGGGTCTCGAAATAAAATAATAACAAGTCCACATTGTGCTATATATGTATATTTAACAGTATATTTTCAAATGTAATCGTGTACAAATTCGTATTTATGTACATATGCCCATACTAAGTTGCTAAGCAACGTACACAAACGTAAACCATCGCGCTATCAGTAGAAGGTGCCGGCAACACTTTCATATTCGACCATAACAATAAATTTTGCAAATTACGATTTTTTCCATTGCAAAAAGTATAAAAAATTCAAGCAAACGGAGCAGTGAAATAAAAGTAGGGGCACCAACGCCTGGCAATATAAAAGGAAATGCAAGTTCGGAACAGAAACTAAAATGAAAACCAGCTAACAACATTTCGTGTAGTGCACAATAATAAACAATATCGACCAGTTTGAAAACATGAACAGCAAAGTGACCTCATTCGTGGAGTACACTAATATAATTTTGCCAAGTAAGGAATTTCTAACTGCGGACGCAATCAAATATTTAAAGTGTCTGACTCATATACTGGTTGAAATTTCTGACACCCTTTTACAATTAAGAAACGACATAACTACAGTAGACATTGACTCTAGCTATAACTAGAGAATAGTTAAGCTTCCAATATATACAAGGTGCGTTCCAAAGTAAACAGGACTTTAAAAAAAAAAGACAGAACAAATGGTTTTATCGGCAAAATCAATTAATTTTATTTTATTTAAAATAGTCTCCTTCTGCTTTAATACAGGCTTTTGAACGGTCCAAAAGCATGTCGAACGAGTGTTTTAGCTCGCTGCCCGGTATGACCGCCAGTATGCCGGTACAAGCCTTTTGAATGGCCTCCACGTCTGCATAACGCTTTCCTTTCATCAGCAAAAGCAGTTTTCGGAAAAGGTAGAAGTCGCACGGTGCCATATAAGGTTAATACGGGGAGTGGTTGATTGTTAAAATGTTATTTTTGGTCAAATAATCGGCCACAAGCGTCGATCGATGAAACGGCGCATTATCGTGCAACAAGCGCCTACTTCCATCTTCGCGATATTCGAGCCGAACAAGTCGAATACGGCGCACCAAACGCTTCAAAACTCCAAGGTATATAACCTCTCATGTTTATTACTAATAAAAAATGGATAATTCACTACTACGAGGGTGGTTCAATAAATATTTATCCTCACCGCCTCACACCGAGAAACTCTACTACATTCCTGTAGACAGCTCCTGCTTAAATTTCAGCCGAATCGGATTCGTAGATTTGTTTTTATATGTGAACCATTTTAAAATACCAATTGGAAGTTCGACAAATTTATACACGTAGAGCTCATTCACAACCTAACATAAACACAAATTTGCATGATAATTAATTTATTCTACACTCTAATATATAATTTATATGTATATATTTCCCACTCGGCCATAGTGCCTAGAACGAACTTTGGGCCTCAGTTATGATTTATCAAATGCAAGACCGGCAAACAAGGCCTTCGAAAGCGCCATAGAAGTCATTAAGTGAAATTTATGTAAAAGTTCGCTAGCTCTTGACATATGCATAACAGAAATTTTACTAAACATAATAACTCATTTGTTATACGAAACTCTCCTCTTCGGCTTGAGAGAGTACATGATTTTGTAATTGAGGCTAGCGATAAATCACGGTATACCGAAGAAATGACGAACTGGCACTAGGGATTCCGCAAGAATCAAAACAATGCCGCAATTAGTGGGTTCTGTTTGAGATCGTTTTATTTTTATACTCTCGCAACATGTTGCTACAGAGTATAACAGTTTAGTTCACCAAAATGTTGTTTTCATCATCTAAAGCTAATCGAGATAGATATAGTTTATATAAATATATAAATGATCAGGATAACGAGACGAGATGAATTCCGAGTGACTGTCTGTCTGTAACTTCTACCGTCTGTCCGTCCGTCCGTCCGAGCAAGCGATAACTTGAGTAATATTTGAAATCTCTATCTCGATGAATCTTGATACACATGTTCCTGGACACCTAAGAAGCATTGGTATTGCAAATGGGCGGAATTGGACTATTGCCACTCCCACAAAACGCCAATAATCTAAAACCAATAACTTGACATAACTAAGCTCCCCAATAAGACACAGGGATGTTATTTAGTACAACGAATTACACTAGGAGGAGACATCTATGGTTGAAAAAAAAATGTTTTTGTGGGTGTGGCCCGCCCCTTAACAAGCTTAATGTACATATCTCCTAGTCAAAATAACCAAATTCGTTTAGAATAGATCTTTTTGCCATCCCTACCCACCCTGTCAAAATAGGGGAATTCGGATTATTACCTTGCCCACTCCCCATATAGCGGTTTGGTTAAAAACTAATAAAACTGCGAGAAATCTATAACTAAATGATCCAGAGACATAAAATTTTACGATTTGCGTGGCATCGGCCATATTTAGGTGAAAACACATATCTCGGGACCTACTCTACCGATTTCAAGCAAATTCAGTATGTTACATTATTCTGATATTTATACATTACAGTGCGAAAATAGGCGAATTCAGACAAAAGCCACGCCTATTTTTCATATACCACAATTTTAAATTCCATCTGATTCTTTCACTTTCCGGTATACCAATCAAGAATCAATTAATGGATCCAAATAAAGCTTAGCACGAATAGTGCCTTTATGATGTGCCACCTCATGACCAAGAATTTCCCACACCGAAGCAAAACTGTTCATGCCCCCAAATACCAAATATAAGGACCACAGTTCTCATTGCGAACTTTTTATTGAAAATATCGGTCAATCTGTGAGATGTGTTATAGAAATTTGGAAAGAATCCTTTCCTGATAATAGTATGTCCGTCAAAATTGGGTTGAATCGGATCAATAATTTCCGTTGACCCCATTTACATATACCTAATAGAAATATTTTCAAACTTCCGCCTGTCTTTGTACCACATATATCGTATATGATTAGGCATAAGGTATTTTCCCAGCTTTGATCCTGGTAAGTTGCAAGATTATAAAATGTTCGGTTGGACCCGTTTTTTTTTTAACTTTATGTGTGATTTATCATGCTAGTTCGGTTATTGTTTAAAAAAAAGTGGTTATTTGGAGCTAGAAAGTATTGATTCGAAAGAAAGTATTGATCTCTTGATTTTGACTTTAGCTAACCAATTGTATTGTATTTCACTTCGACTTTCGAAAATGGACTGTATCGGTCATCTGTGATTTAACTAATTTAATTGTTTAGTAACAAAAAAATTAATTGTTAAATTGTCAATATTATTGTTGGTTCTTGTAAACGTTCACCTTTAAATATCGATATTTAGTCGCTCTATATTACTCAGCGTTGCACTGCTTTCATATAATATATAAATGCAACATTAGTGCCCTTTTCATTTCCCTCTTGCATGTTAATAGCTACTTCAAATTTTTTGTTTATTCTAATGGTTTATTTTTGATTCCCACACTGCTACTGCATTATCAAAAATTGAGAAAATTTTATACTTGTAGTTTCAAAAACGAACATTCTCAAGCATATAGTTTTATGGTTAATTTTAATAATTAAATTAATCCGGGTTAAGCTATTCAAGTTAAGTGAAAGAAAAAATTCATATATAAATAATTTGTAGATTCAGTTATTTCTTAAATAAAAAAGTAAACAACGCCCGTGCAATAAAACAGAAATTTCTCTTGCCTATCGCAAAGAGGCAAAAATAATGAAAGAATTCTATTTTATTTTTATATTTATGTGAAATAGCTTATTATCACCAAATCTGTCTATGTTCAGATTAGCACGTGTCCCAAATTTTTTGATACGAACATTTTCGATAAGTTATCATAGACACGATGGTAATGATCTAGGTAGAGACGTTTTTTTTTATTGTGTCATTGTATATTGTGAAGATGGCGTATAGGTATGAGCCTACCTCACACATAAATATTGGGTCTATAACTATATTCGTGCGGTTTGACAAGAGACGGCATAACTGGACTATTATTTCCTTGCTCCAATATTTTGAACATGTAAAGAAATCGGGAGGCCTATAAATTGAAGCTGATGTTGAAAGATGATTTTGAATGTCAGAAATTCTGCTTGAACGCAGCAAAAAGAAGTCGTCTTTACATCGGATTGTGAATGGTGATGAAAAATGGATCCACTACGACCATAACAACACGCGGCCTCTTGATGCAAGACTGGTAAAAAACTAATAGAAAAATAGCGATAGGGAAGTCTTATCCCACCTGCCTTACTTCGCAGGCCTTACCCTTTGTGACTACCATTTGTAACGCTAGATGCAGAACGCCCTCACTTAAATATGATTCACATCAAAACAGCGTATCAATAATTGGCTTGATTCATTCGTGCCCACCAAGCCGACGCAGTTCTTATGGGAAGAATGCGCAAATTATCAGAAAAAATGGGAAAATGTTGTAAAGTCAGATGAACAATACTTTGAATAATACTATGGTACATGTTTTTCTTAAATAAACATTCAAATTTGGAAAAGAAAACCGTACGAATATAGTTATTGACGCAATATATGGTTCAAAACCACCGAATGTAAAACTTATCTTCGTAAAGAACAATAAATCTGTTGGTATGAATGATATGAAAGAAAATTTGAAAAGATTTACATATAAATCAGTCAAAACTGTTTGGAACTTTTCGACTTATTTGACCCAAATTTGGTGCAAAATAGTGTTTTCTTCTTAGCATGGTTTAAAGATTGAAAAGATCGGTTGACTCTTTTGTATATTTTCCTGAGGAAGGAGTTTTATTACTATATTTTTCTTCCAGTCAGCTAAAATTATACCAAAATCATTGGGGGCAGAGAAAAAGAAAGGCTGATTGCACTAATTTTTGATATTGCTCAGGTATACTTGAGAACTTATTTTCAAGCAATTTTATAAATTTATAAATATAAACATAAAGATGAAGTCAATCGGACGTTTCAAATACCAATTATATGGGGCTAAGGCAAGTTTCCGCACGATTTCATCCCTTTTAGGCAGAAAGATACACTGTTATTAGAAAAACTCGCTCTTTCCATTTCATTAAAGTAACTAGTACATAGAACGATATATGTGGTATAAAGTCAACTGGAAGTTCGAAAATCTATTTATCAGGTATATGGGAGTTAAAGAAGTATTGACCCAATTCAACCCATTTTTAAGCAAGGGTATAAATTGTCAAAAAAATTTTTTTTTTTTTAATTTCAATAATATATCTCACAGATTGACAGATATTTTTGGGTCTGGGTTCTTCAAAAGTTATGTTAAGATGAAATACCTTGTGGGAACTATTTGTGCAAAGTTTTATTCGGATACATTGATTAGTTATTGATTTATATACTAAAGGTAAAGAAACATATAGAATTTAAAATTGTGCTATATAGAAGGTAGGCGAGGTTATAGAGCGATTGTTTCACATTATAACATAATATCATTAGGATAATGTTATGTACTAAATTTTGTAGGAATCGGTCGAGTAAGCCCGGAGATATGGATTTCCCCCTAAATATTGTAGTTATTAATGTTATGCTATGCTTTTAGCACTTTTTAACAAAACCGTTGGGAGAGAGCATGGTTATGATTCATCCATTCACACTGTCGGTAGGAATTTGTCCTAAGAGAATTTTGGTGATATAACTTGAATTTTGGGAGATATGTACCTTAAATTTAGTGGAAAACGAGGCCACGCCTACTTGTGCCCCTTGCTACTGCAATCCCCTGTACCAAATAACAGGTTTATATTATAATTTAGGGCATTTTGTGTACGTACTTTTTTGTCAAGGATTTGCTTTTTACTCAAGTTGCAGCTTGCACAGACGGACGGACGGACAGACAGTCACCCGGATTATAACTCGTCTCTTCATTCTGATCATTTATATATACATAACCCTCTATCTAACTCGATTTGTTTGAGGTGGTGCAAACAATCGTTAGGTGAACAAAACAATTATACTCTGTAGCAACATGTTCCGAGAGTATAATAATGTAAAATTTGTAGGCCACTAGGATAATATACTTGTTAACAAATCATTGTTACTTTTTAATACCGGGTGGCTCACGGATCGTGCTACAAAAACCAACCGTAATAACTCTTTTTCTGTGTGGGTAATCGACTTCATTTTCTTTTTTTTTTGTAGGTTGTTATTAAAATTTTTTAAGAGTTAATGCTGGGGATCCCAAATTAATAATTTTAGTCAATTATTAAATTAAAAATTAATATGGTGGGCCTACGACCCTGTATTAGACATGTTTGATGCTTGTCCGATGAGAACTTTTAACCGTACAGTAGAAAATATTATTAAGTATTGAATTATTCTCAATACAATTTTATATTAACTATAATATGCATAACACTGATTTGTAAGTATAAAAATCGCACATATCATATTTGAGTGAGCGTGGTATGTTCATTTCAATGCATAGTGCTCCTGCCGGGTTTTCATGCTGTCTGAGATCATATTAAGCACACATTCAGATATAACATTTATGTCGTAAAATGAATACATAAAACCAGCTAGCACTAAATATCTACATTTATCGCAGTTGACCTTTTCGAAATCGCACATTCTGATTATGTTAATTGGAAATAATTATTATTACTTCACCAAACTGGGCTTTCATTTGGCGCTTACTCCTTTCAGGACTGTAACTTTACGAACATACTTTTAAACACGTGAGCAAGTGGTTTACTTAAATGCATGCAGCATTAGAAACGGTAAATGCTGGTGAACGGTCTCGGCACCTTTCGCTCTACGGTCGACGGATAAGAAAAATGGCAGTTATTCGTACCATTTGCATATACTCTCCGCCAAAATTAAATCTTCGCATTTAGCATTACAAAGAGTTTATATGGTGTGCGGCGCAAAATTGCGTGGCATGCGATGGCTCATGGGATTGCCTGTCTTTCTACATTCCTTATCGATTTTCATTCACTTTTCGTGCTTTTTCATCCGCATTTTTTCTAGTTTTTTGCCTCGTTGGCCATATTCTGCTGCAGCTGCCACAGGCTGTCTTCTCGAAATTTTGGTATGGCATTGTGTTCGGTATTTGGGTTTTATGCCTTTTCCTTCAGCTGCAATAAAAACGAATTGACTATAAAATTTTTACAGCCGACGTGTTTGAGGAAGTTAAGATGGCGCGTTGCCTTGTGGTGCCTCCTGGTGCATGTATCAAATGGCGTTTATGGGTGGGAGTGCTTGCGAATATCAGCAATTATGTATATGTATGAGTTAAACGTGAAGAAGTTGTGCTTAAAAATAATTACTATTTTTTCAATAAAAGTTAAAAAAATAACAACAAACGAGGCCAACTGTTTCGCGCACCGGAAGTTGCTTTAACTGGCGATGTCACACACCTCAAAGCTGACTTAATGCGTTTTTCCATCGTCTTCTGTGCATTTAATTCTCATATTTAAGTGATTTCTTTATTTTTCACAATGAACAATGCATTAAATTTTAAATTTCCTCGTTAAGATAGTTGAAATAAAATTTAAAAGCAAAATCCAGACAGGCGCGGCACACCGCACAAATTTTTTTTGTTGTTTTGCCGAAGCGATTGTCGTCGTGTGCAAAATGAGCAGCAGGTACGAGCAAGCGAATGCAAACCGACTTGTAGTATTCTTGTAAGCAATCGTCTTTCGCTTGCTATGCACGCCAGCACTATAATTAAAGCAGGCGGGCATAAATTACTGCCGATGACGGCAGCAGACACAGTAAATACTCCCAGCTGCTACTGTTTCCTCCACCACCATCTGTGCGCTGTTGCATCTCCACATCAACCCTTGTTCGTAGAACATTACCGCACGTAACTGTTGTTGTTGGGTGCTCGCTTTTGGCTATTTGCTGCCTTACAATATTATGTGGTTTTCGGAGTGTCGCTGCAGCTCCTGCTAAGTGGAGCAATGGTATATTTAAATATTCCGCTCGAAAAGCAAAAGTGATGAGAAATGATTGGTAAATGTGTTATTGCAGCGATTTGGGTTGAGGATATGGTAACCTTTAGAGAATAATGTGATAAGATAAGAGGCAGACAGGGACTGAAAAAGGTAACCGCATTTATATTTATGTTTATACATATATTTATATATATGCGAGTAATAAAAGCGAGTAAATGTATTCTTATGTTAGTTATGGATACGCTGAGTAAAGATTTTGCCAGTTCAGCGTCGAATTTGGAATCAATATTACATTAGGTTGCCAATGTAAATGGGCTGATTACTCGGATGCTTGAAAGAACTACAGTAGACGGCCGGAAACTAGAGTTGATAGAGAATCAAGTGTGCAGTCGAAGCGAGAGGGTTTCGGAGTATCCCTCTCTGAGACGCTCTATGTATCCAGTTTCCTGGAGTCTGATAGCAACCTTCACAGCAATGCATCTGCCAACTATGTCCGCGGGTGCTATATGTAGAATGGCATTAAGTGCTATCGTTAGTGTTGTACGTAGTTCCCCACAGATGCCAATTAGAGCCGCTCGTTGAACACATTCTAGCTGTTTAGCGAGAGTAGCTTTACCGAACGCTCTCCCCCAGACAAATACACCATATAACAGTATTGGTTTAGCTACTATTTCGCAAAGCACAATTTTTGGTAAGAGACCCCACCGCTTCCCAATAGGTCATTTACAACAATATAAGGCAACCAATGACTTTCTCTCCTTCTTATCCGCATTGTCCTTCCATGATAACTTCATATCAAGAATTAGGCCCAAGTACTTCAGCTTTTCGATAGGGTGAAGTCCAGAGACCCTAATGAGGGAAAAGGTGCATCCGGGATTTTATACCTTATGGGAAATAAAACGAGTTCAGTTTTGACTGGACTTTCTGGATTGACAGCTAAGCCGCTTCTTTCCGTCCAGCTAACTACCACGTTGAGGTACCCTTGTGTTATTTCTTAAACGGTATCAATATTAAATTAAGAAAAAAGCAGCAAATGTTACTTTAAATCTAATTCTAATTCCTTTAACAAATTATTACTCCGTGGCGATATACATTGTCGTGATCAAATAAAATGTATATATATACATGTTGTTTGAAAAGTTTCTCCGCACGAAATGGAAAAATACTGTTTTTGGTACGAAATAATTGTTTTTTTTTTAACATAATCTCCCTTAACTTCAATACACTTATTAGAATGATCCTCCACTAATTTTATGCCATCCGTATAATGACTTTCCGGAGGCTTTGCAAAACACCCTTCTACGGCTGTAATAGCTTCTTCATTCGACGAAAAACGCGGAAACCACGAAGGAATGGTTTCAGATTTCTGAAGAGGCAGTAGTCGCTGGGAGCCAAAGTTATAAAACGAACTGAGAAATTTGTTTTCGATCTATTTTTTGTTGAATTGTTAACGTGTGCGGGACTAACTTTCCAAACAGCTACGCTTAGTCAAACTTGGATCTTCACTGACAATATTATTTATTTGTTTATTTATTTATTTATTCAAGGATACAACGTACATATTACATACAAAGTATGCACCTATAGAGGTGTTACAAAACACCTGTACATAGACCTGGTAATATTAGTTTATTATAACTAAGTACTAATCTATTAATAACAAATGTCATTTATAATTGAAAAACAAGAGAAAACATAGTATTTTTAAATATTAGTGTCTACAATCAACTCAGTTATTTTTTTTTTGCTTGCTTTATTTTTAATATTTAACAACTTTAGACTCAGCGGTAACATATTGTAGTATTTAATTGCTATATATTTCGAATCTTTGTAAGATATATTTTAATTAATCTTTGATAACTGTAACGGTTTAGCTCTAGCCTTACCTTTATATTCATTAAATACCTCTCTACAATCGGAATAATGATGACATAGTGACTCAGAAATAAACTTCTTTTTAATACCCAGTACGGGTGTTCTCTCGTTTTTATCCCATAAATGATTAATTCATTTATCTGGTATTTTTATTAACAATTTTGTAACATTCTTATAACTACCTCCCCAGGCAATAATTCCATAGTTGACTATACTATCGAATAATGCGTAATTAACTGTTTTTAGTGCTTTCTTGTTCATTATATTTTTAAATTTTGAGAATATAAATAGAAAATATCTAGTTTTTTTTATGACTTCTTTCATATGAATATCCCATCTCATGTGACTATCAAAATATACACCTAAGTATTTACTATTATCAGTTCTTTTAATGGTCTTATCATAAATTTTTAACTCAAAACTTTCTGAAATACTGTCTTTATATGAACCGAAAGTTATGTAGTTAGTTTTTCCAACATTTAGAGTTAAGTAATTATTACACATCCAATTCCCTATTAAACTTAACTGCACATTCATTTGTGATTCAGCTTCCGCCCAAGATTTACCTACACATTTAACTATTGTATCATCTGCATAAGCTGCTAAACAGTTTTCAGGTAGTTCCTTAAAGATATCATTTACATATAGAAGAAAAAGCAATGTCCCAAGATTGTACCTTGCGGCACCCCTATTTGAACTTTACATGATTTGCTTTTTACCCCGTTAAATTTAACTACTTGATATCTGTTTTTAAGGTAGTCACGAATTAAATCAACAGCCATTCCTCTGATTCCATATCTATATAATTTATCCAGCAATAAAGCATGATCTACTGTATCAAAAACTTTTGCTAAATCCGGGAAAGCTATCACTGTTGAATTATTTTTATCAATATTAGTGTATATAAAACTGGTAATTGCTACAATTGCATCCTTAGTGCCTTTATTTTTTAAGAAGCCATATTGGTTTTTCGCAATAATTTTTGAGTCTGTTATGAAGTTATAAATTCGTTTATGAATAATTTTTTCAAAAACTTTTGCTATATTAGAAATTAAGGATATTGGACGATAGTTATTTGTTTTATATTTGTGTCCTGATTTATGGATTGGTAGGATTTCTGCACATTTTAATCCATTTGGCCATATTCCTATAGTCATACAGTTATTAAAGATAAATTCCAATGGTTTACTAATAAATTTACTTATTATTTTCCATCAACTCCCCCAGCTTTGTCTTTTAGGTTTCTTATTACTTTTTCAATTTCTTGTTCATCAGCTAGCTTAAATAAAATTGACTTAGTATTAATTACTAAAAAAATTTACAAAAGTATCAGCAATTTCCGCAGAGTTAGTGATCTTCACATCATGTTCGATTAAGTAGTCTATATCTTTAGATGCCTTTACATTTTTACCTAATTTATGATTTACATAATTCCATAAGTCTTTACTACAGTTAAATTTACTATTTATCGAATTACTCTCATAATTACACTTAGTAATTTTTTTAACTTTGTCCAGTTTTTTACAGTAAGTATTGTATTTTGTTTTTAGTTCTATATTATCTATATTTTTTTCCATTTATTATATAACTTCTCTTTAGTGTGACATGACTTCATAATGCCAATCGTAATCCAATTTTTTCGCTGTTTAAATTTACGATTGTTGTGTTTTGGTTTTACATGAGCATTTTTGTGGGGTTGTTTTTATTAAAATGTTTATTGTAATAAACACAGTTTATACATGATTTTATGGTGCTGGTGCATTCTCTAGTATCATGCTTTCCAGCACAAATTAGACAAGCTGATTCATTGTTACATTTTTTGCGGCTATGATTGGTCCGGCCACATCGAAAGCACATACTCAAGTTAAAAACATCAAACACACGACAGCTCTTATGGCCAACATAGGTAACTTTATTGGACATCGCACTGAGATAAATGTTAGAAGACACTTCAAGAATTAAGCTACGTTTGTTCTTACTATTAGTAAAGTCAGCTATAATTTTAGATAAGTTCTTCCTTGTTCATGCCACTTTCTATATCAAAAATTTTGATTTTGGGAGCATTCATTTTCTCCTGTACCACTTCAAAATTTTCACCTAGTTTTTCAGTCAGTAGGTCTTTGGTTCTTAAGACATCTTCCTTACTTTTACACTTAACTATCACTGCACCCGATTTTGTTGTCATTACATTTTTTATTAGAGCACTTGTGTTAGTAGATATATATTTTTTTTAACTAGTTGAGCATAGTTTTTATCCGTTTCTTTATTCTTGGTCTTAACTACAATCGCTGGAACTTTTTCAAACACTCTTTCTTTCTTATCCTCTTTTAAAATTTCAGCGTACGACTTACATTTGTTTACTTCTGCTTTATTTATTTCCAGTAGATTCAGTTAATAATTTGTTTTTAGATTTCAATTCTTGATTTAAATCACGTAGCAATTCTCTTTCAACCTTGGCATTCAGGAGCTGTTCATCCTCATTGTTTCTCACTGTTTTATTGAGAAGATCTTGTGAGCTTGATGTATCCAACATTACACTGCTGCTCAAACATAACTTAAGATCTTCTTTTTCGTGCTGTTTTATATATGCTATTATTTTTCTTGAGTTTTTATCCAGCGTGGCGTGGTCGGATGAGGCTACGTTTACATCACCATGATCCAGACACACAATCAATCGCTTACCCACGTAAAAACCTTTTTTAAATCTATTGAAGTCACCTTCGTGATAAACACATTCACAATTTTGGGAATTTTCATATTTGAATGACACTTAAAAGTTTCGTCACACTTATCACCAAGCTGCACAGCTTCGTCCCTGTTCTTGCTTGCACTTTTGCATTTTGCTGCAGAAATTTTCACCGCACTTTAATCTACTCTTCCAATCACCCCTTCTTCGTTATTTTGTGCTGCTTTCATTTTAATTCTCCGCTTTTTTGTTTTTGTTTTCCTTGTGTGTGCACACCAGCTAGTTGAGTTTATTAATTGTGCTAGGTATTGTTTTCAGACCACTTGCGCTGTTGTTGTTGCTGCTGCACTTATTTACGCAAGCACATTTTTTGTTAACTTCATTTTTGTTTTTTATGCTATTTCACACTTTTATTTTCATTAAAATAATTAATTTAAACTGTTTCAATAACTCAGTAAGTTTTCTCTCCAAATTTAAAAATTTTTAGAACATATTGTTAATACCACAAAAATCACCACATCTGACATGTCCGCTTGCTCAACTAGTTTGAACTTGCTCATTGTATTCTGGTATGGTTGCGGTTTTTGGTCGTCCTTCGTACGACCACGTTTAAATTCACCAGCCCAAAATTCAACGGTACGTTTTGAAAATGCGGACTCCTTATACACTTTTAACAAATGTTTATAAGTTTCCTTTGGTTTTAAACCTTTGAAAACAAAGAATCTTATCAATGCGCGAAATTCAATTTTCTTCATATTAAAAAAATACACGTCAACTTTAAATGACTTGTAAACAAAGAATTAATTGACAGAATGACTTGTAACTTTGCATGTGTTCTCACGACAGATGTGCTAACTTGAAAAAAAACTTGGAGCTAGTAGTTCCATTTCTTGGTGAGACCAACCAATATTTCAACCAACCTGTAGGTACATATATATAAAATTAAAAGCCTATTTGCATAAATATATAAATATACTTAAAGTTTAATGAATCAGCTTTTATCTTCAAATAAATGATGTAAAATTGGGGATGTTATATTTTTTAGAGTAAAGCCATTTCAAATATGCTGTTTTGCCTATTAAGCTTATAATTAAAAAGATGTGTTTTACATGAATAATGCTTTTGTTCTTCAAATTTTTAAAGCTTTATGGGTTTGGCATGGCGTATACGTAATTTAGTTTTGATGCAAAGAACCAGCGAACATTTATATGTAAATTTATGAAATCAATTTATATTTAACTTATTAATGCAGAATATACATAAACTCATTTTCTGATGAATATCAAAGTTTTCTGGAATGCTCCTTTAGATTATTTGATCAAATTTGACCCGGATAGACTCAATTGAAATGTATGTATGAACGAAATCGGCACCGTCTATATAAGTTTGATTAGCTGTTTTTACATTCGTGTAACTCTTAAGTAGATTTTTATACTAATTGGTATTTGATAGCTTTGTATTTAAGACGGAAACTGTAATAAATATTAAAGTATAATTTTAGTACTACAAGGTGCGTTCCAAAGTAAAGAGTAAAAAAGTAACAAAGTAATCTCTAGTGGCGCCATCTATATGTCGACTAGTGCGTTAGAATCTGCTATCCTTTATCGACTTCCAGTAAAAATTTAATGACATTTCATCTATTGGAAGTGAAGTTATTGCGTTTTAAGTGTCAGTATGTTTTTGTCATCGGTGCGAAAATCAGCTTCGAACAAAGAGCCAACATTAAATTTTGTTTAAAAATTAGTAAAACTCTTACCGAATCGTTTCAATTGATGAAACAAGTTTATGGCGATGATTGCCTATCACGTAGCAGAGTGCCCGAGTGGTTTCAACGTTTTCAAAGTGGTCGTGAGGACATAAATGAGAAATGAGCCAAAACCCAAAAATTCGCGCCAGGAGAAGTCAAAAGTTAAGACAATGGTGATTTGGTTTTATGATTCCAAGGGTATTCCACAAAGAGTCCACAAAAAATTTGTTCCACCCAGCCAAACCGTTAATGCGGTATTCTATCTTGGAGTTTTGAAGCGTCACATTTTAACAATCAACCACTCCCCGTATTCACCTGATATGCCACCGTTCGACTTCTACCTTTTCGGAAAAATGCATTTGCCGATGAAACGAAGGCGTTATGCAGACGTGGAGGCCATTCAAAAAGCTTGCACCGGCATACTGCCGGCCATACCGGGCAACGAGCTTAAACACTCGTTAGACATGCTTTTGGACCATGCAAAAAGCTGTATTAAAGTGTAAATTTATTTAGAATAAAATTAATTGGTTTTGCCGATAAAACCATTTGTTCTGTCTTTTTTTTAAAAGTCCTGTATACTTTGGAACGCTCCTTGTATATATATTATATATATTGCCCTAAAAGAAACGTTTAAGACCATATATATAAATGACCAGCATGACGAGCTGAGTCGATTTAGCCATGTCCATCATTCTGTCCGTCCGTCTGTCCGTATATACGCGAACTAGTCTCTCAGTTTTTGAGATATAAATCTGAAATTTTGCCCACTCAATTTTGCTCATTTGTCGGAATTGCCGATATCACACCACTATAATATATAGATGCCATACAAACTGAAGGATCAGAATAAAGCTTTTGTATGGAACACTCTTTTATTTGTGAAGGGTATTCTAGTTTCAGTGCAGCCGAAGTCAACGTTTTTTCTTGCTTAAACCAATCAAAACTGTTGTAGTATTATTCAAGGGATTTTTATTTTCAGCTAGAACACTATTTAACCAAATTTTGCATATGAGAGGTTATGTTAAATTCACTGATGAATTTTCGAAAGAGAATATCACATATTGTTTTTAGGGTTGGCTCACTCTTATGATCCCGACCACCAAATCATATATATCTTATACGATGTCACCTTCTGGGTGTTACTAACTTCATGGCAAACTTAATGTATCCTGCGCAGGGTATAAATATATATGTAGGTATATTCTCGTACATGTATATGAAAACGTTAAGACCTAACTTATGTTATACTTGTTTTCATTTTAGCGGCTTTAGGAAACTCTTTTTACATTTTGCTGTATACAGTAAAATGTTTATCATATTGGAATGACAGCTTGCACATATTTATAACTGCACTTTTCTCTCCACTAGTTTTTTCATCAATCGTTGTTTTTTATATGTCTGGCTGAGTTGGGATGCAGCTTATGTACAACTCGCTATAAAGGTGTGCTGGGAGTACCGAGCTTCCAACAGACGTACAGCAGACTGTTATGCGCTCGTTTTTAATATTTGATGTCACCCTAAAAAAGGGAAACACAAACTTAAATAAATAATAAGAAACATTTTGAGAATTAAAAGGAAATAAACAAAATGTGAAAGTATCGCCAGAACTGAAAGATGAAAGAAAATATTTCTTAACTGCCAGCGCATTCAACGAATTGATTTTCAGACTAACGGCACGGATATTCGCAGTTTTCTTTTTTCGGTCTTGTCACTGTGGCCTTTGCGGCTTGCAATTTCACTGTTCATCCTGGTTCCCTTCACTTCAACTTATTTTCTTATGGTCATTTACTGCAATTCGCATCTCACTGAGTTAAAATGTGCTTCCTTAGTATATACAATATTATATTCAATTACATGTCCGTATGTAAAGGCAAGTACATTTATAGTTTGCGGTGCAAGTGTTTAACGAGGGATAGAAGAAACATATTACGTAAAATATAAAATACTTATTTTGCTTAAATTCCCTTAATTAAAAGGAACGGACAAGTCTAAAATAAATCGATTTCGATAATTCGTTTTTTTCCTTATGTCAGTGTCCCCTTAAACCTTTTCACTATTTAACCAAGTGCTCTTAATATATATACTAATCTACGTATATAAAAATACTCAGAAGGACCCATCCAACATATTACTAGGAATAATTTTATACAAAAAAATTATAAGTAACCAAAAAAAAACGTTAACTTCGGTTGCACCGAAGCTATAATATTCTTCACAAATAAAAATCTTCCTTACAAGAACTTTATTTCGATTTAATTTCATGAAGATACCTCGTGAAATAAAAAAGTTTTCCATGCAAGCACTTGATTCCGATTGTTCAGTTTTAATGGCAGCTATATGCTATAGTGGTCCGATATCGGCCGTTCCCACAAATGAGCAGCTTCTTAGTGATGAAAAGACAGGTGCGAAATTTCAGATCGATAGCTTAAAAATATATAGCTTATATATACAGCCAGACGGATGGACGAACAGACAGACGGACATGGCTAAATCAACTCAGCTCATCATGCTAATCATTCATGTATATATTTTATAGGGTCTCCGACGTTAAAAATGGTTCAAGAGCTTAATATGTATGTCTGTACATCTGTATATACGAATTAGTCCCTCAGTTTTTGAGACACCGACTTCAAATTTGCACATGTCCTTCACTGCCCAAGAAGCTGCTCATTTTTCAGAACAGCCGATATTGGAAAACGCTACAAACTCTGAATACGTTGTTCAGATTAAACCACTATAGCACATATATGTCATATAAACTTAAATGGGCGAAATATTCGACAATGGTCCTACTATAAGTCATTGTTCTTACCCGATTGTACTCAATTGTAATAACGTTCCTATGCACTTTTTTTTTTAATTTTTTATGGTTTCTCTTAATGATATTTTATGCCTGAGGAATGCTGGTAATGAAATTTTTCATTGCACCTTGTTTAATCGAAGTGGTAGAAGAATTTCTCGTAGCGTCAATCTTTTAACGGCTACCTGTCCAGCAAATGGCTTAGCTGAACTAGAGAATCGTATATCAGCGCATATAAATCCCTAACTTAGTTTTTATTTTGTTTCCACCATAAGTTAGGACTTTGAGGTGCTATAATTTCAAAATTATTCTCCGACAAGTATTTTTTTTGATGCCTTATCCAAGGTATTAATATTTTGTATTACCATAGAAGAACAAATGAATTGAGTTCTTCATTCTTGGAAGTACAGTGATAATAGTGCCTGAAAGAAAATGTATATTTGCGTTCATGTAGCTTATGATTGTTGCCAAAGAGTGTCAGATTCGTTTATTAATAAACCTAAACAAAAACAAGTAAGGAAGAGCTAAGTTCGGATGTAACCGAACATTTTATACTCTCGCAAAGTCAAACGGTACACTCGTTTGAGATTTCTTTGTGGATTGACTGATATTTTCGGTATAAGGTCAACTATAGGCACTGGGGTCCACATATTTAGTACCTAGGGGCTTGAACAGTTTCGGTTCGGTTTAGACAATTTTTGGTCACAAGGTGGCATACTTTAAACTTTAAACGTATCACGCAAAGTTTTACCCCGATATAATCATTGTTGCTTGATATGCATAGTGGAAAGAATCAGATGGAATTGAAAATGGTGTTCTATGGGAAATAGGCGTGGTTGTAGTCCGATTTCGCCCATTTTCGCACTATATTATAGAAATATGAAAATAACGTTATTTACCGAATTTTGTTGAAATTGGTTAAGCAGATCTCAAGATATGGGTTTTCACCTAAAAGTGGGCTGTGCCACGCCCACTGTCTAATTTTGAACGCGGTTCCTATAAAGTCATCTCATACCATCCCAGAGATAAAATTTAGTGTCTCTGGCATGTTTAGTGCTTGATTTATCACGCTTTTAGTAGTTTTTAACAGTACCGTTATATGGGGAGTGGGCGGAGTTGCCACCCGATTTCAACTATTTTCACACCGTCAATATAAGTGCTAAAAACATTTGCTTCCAGTGAATTTTGTTATTATAGCATTAGCGGTTTAGGAGATTTGCCTAGATTAAACCTATTAGAGGCGGGACCACGCCCACTTTAAAAAAAATGTAACTGCAGATGCCCCTCCCTAATGTGATCCTGTGTACCAAATAACAGTCTTGTATCTTATTGCGGAGGTTAGTTATGGCAATTTATTGTTGTTGATTAATGGCGTTTTGTGGGCGTGGCAGTGATCCGATTACGCCCATCTGCAATACCAACCAGATGGACAGACGGACAACGTCCGGTGTGTTTAACGTGAGTACCTGCCGTCGACGGCCTTATCTCACGGCGCTCAAAAGCACAGCGTATCAATACAATGCGTTGATCAGCGCCCCAAAAATGCTAGGCATTTTTCAGTACCGATTGGTAGTGTGGAATGGACACACTACACACCTTGGTAAGGTTCGAGGCCTATCTAAAACCTCTGCCGTACTTTGGGTCCGGCACCCGGTTGCAATGCAACTCCACATTGAACTGACAAAACGTCAGTTCTTCCCGCATTTGGGTATAAACCACAACCACCACGATACTCCCCGAAGGGCCAGTCCGCACGAGCAGGTTGGAGCGAACTCCAAGGGCCCCTGCTCCCCGTGGTACCAGAATTAAGTCTCCGGTCAGACCTCGTAGCCGAAGCTACTACCAGTTGAGCCTCCATACAGCTCTGGACTGGTAACCAAGGGTTGAACCCCATACGCACATTACACTCACACACCTTTCACACAAGAAGCTAACCCTAACTCACAGTTAAACGCCTCCGCCGCCTAAACAATTCACGCGCAAACGACCCTAACTGTTCGGCATTCCGACTAGTGGAGATCACACCGCTAACATCTAACCGTCCATCAGTCCAGCTAATCCCCATACCCCCTAGATCCCTAATGTCCGAGTACATCGGGCACTCCGCGATCAAGTGAACCCAGTCTTCACGACGCGCCCCACACAAACACCCCGCCCTATCAGAAAGGTGCCTCTGATGCAAAAATGCATTCAGAGGCCCATGCCCCGTTAACAAAAAACCCAGACTCAGACAAAATCTGAAGTCTGGGTTACCCTCAACGAACCTAACATCCCGGATGTACTCATAAGTCACCCGACCGTTAGGACTATTGTCCCAACGGTCTTGCCACCTACTCCTAACCCTATCATCTAGAAGCCTCTTGCTCCCTAGAAATCCCTCCCTCTCCACATAATCATCGGAAATCCAATCATTCCGCAGCAATGACACACTCAAGCCCCTTCTTAACCTGAATGCAACAGCTCGCTGTACAACAATCAGGTCAAGAGGGGGTGCACCTAGTAAAACCTGCATCGCATCCGTTGAAAGGACAGACGGACAGACGGACGGACGGACAGACAGTCACCCGGATTTCAACTCGTCTCTTCATCCTGATCATTTATATATATTATACTAGGCGCCCTCCGCTGCGCTCCGGGACGCTCGCTTCGCTCGCTCGCCTACGTCCGCCCCCCGCCGAGCGCGAGTTAGCTCGCTCTTATGTTAGTTGATTTTCGACAGCAGCAGAAAACTTTTATATATAATAGAGAGATATAACCCTATATCTAACTCGATTAGTTTTATGTGATACAAACAACCGTTAGGTGAACAAAACTATTTTACTCTGTAGCAACAGGTTGCGAGAGTATAAAAATAGAGGAACATCTTAAATTCAGCTTGCTTAATACACTATCAGTGCTGATCATTTGATAATAGAAGCATGTAACGACCATTAAAATTCTAAAGTGAAAAGTTATGTTTATACATTTCCACCAGGCGTCAATAAATAAATAAAGCCAGTCAGGCAGTCAGCAGTCCAAAAAGACAAGAAGTGCACTTAAATGGCCATGCAAATGAACAACGAAGGAGCGGAAGATGAGCCAACTTTGTTGTTGAATTTATTATGTGTCAAGTGCCAACATTAATACACCACAAAAACCTGCTGAAGAAGCATTCAGAAGTAAGTAATAAATTCGGCACGAGATTTATTATATTTCATATTTGTTCCATTTGCCACCACTTGGCAAATGTCTTTGTACGGGACTTTCCAAAATGAAAAAGTATCATGTAGTAGTACTGAATATCTAAGAGATTTTATGACTTTATAAGATGTAGATATTTTGCACCTACTGGGCAAAGCAGATAAATTATTCTTTAATAAACATACGGACCCAAGGCAAGAGCAAGTATTTAGCAGTCAATTGTAAATAAATTATTTTGCAGAATATATAAATATATATAAAGTTTGCATATAAAAAACCGGATTGAGGAGAGGAGTCCCTTGTTGTTGTAGTTGTGCAGAAAGCATCCTTCCAAATTTTTTTCAGGAATGCTGCAATTATTGGCTGGATAAAAATTAGGGTCTGTTCCGTTACGTGAAAATCTAATATTCGGCTAAACTCTAACTTATAAATTTTTAGCCAGAATATTTCATGTTCTAAAGCACTGCGCACATTTTTAGCTTGAATATAAAAATCAGATATAAAATTGCGATAGCTGACAATTTAGTTTACTCTTCTTTCGCATTATACCTATGGACACATAAAGTAGCTTGTCGGATATGCCTAAATCTTTTACTTGTGTAATGTATTAATGTAAAAGTGTAATACGAGTACTTATATTTTATTACATGCAAATTTTTATTATTAAAAAGTCATGAAAGCTTACGTACTATACATACATACAGTATCCAAGCTAATTCGCACAAGTTGCCTGCATTACTACTTGCCAGCAAATACACGAGCTAACGCTTGCCCGAAAGTAATTTAATGTGACAGCCTTACCACCGCCTCGTCGTCCTTGGCAACGCCGTGGAAACTTTGAGCACTTCATGTTTGACACTTCTTGCTCTATGCCACTTCCAAATCTGTGCTGTACATATGCACATGCATCATATATTATATATACATATATATATTACACATATACATGGTACCTACACATATTTACAAATCATAAACATAGTTCATGAAGTCATTTAGCATGCACAAAGTACACATAAAATTGTCACTTTATTTTTATAAGTCACGTGCTTTGGATTTATGTATAAAGCACATGAATATATTTTTAACAAGTAAGGAAGGGTTAAGTTCGGATGTAACCGAACATTTTATACTCTCGCAAAGTGAAATAGTATATTCGTTTGAGATTTCTTTGTGGATTGACTGATATTTTCGGTAGAAGGTCAACTATAGGCACTGGGGTCCACATATTTAGTACTTAGGGGCTTGAACAGTTTTGGTTCGATTTAGACAATTTTTGGCCACAAGGTGGCATACTTTAATCGCATTACTTACGCAAAGTTTTATCCCGATACAGTCATTGTTGCCTGATTTGCATAGTGTAAATGGTGTTATATGGGAAATAGGCGTGGTTGTAGTCCGATTTCGCCCATTTTCGCACTATGTCAATATGAAACGAACGTCATGCACCGAATTTGGTTGAAATCGGTTAAGCAGATCTCAAGATATGGGTTTTCACCTAAAAGTGGGCTGTGCCACGCCCACTGTCTAATTTTGAACGCGGTTTCTATAAAGTCATCTCATACCATCCCAGAGATAAAATTTAATGTCTCTGGCGTGTTTCGTGCTTGATTTATCGCGCTTTTAGTAGTTTTTAATAGTACCGTTATATGGGGAGTGGGCGGAGTTGCCACCCGATTTCAACTATTTTCACACCGTCAATAGAAGTGCTAAAAACATTTGCTTCCAGTGAATTTTGTTATTATAGCGTTAGCGGTTTAGGAGATATGCACATTAAACCTATTAGGGGCGGGACCACACCCACTTAAAAAAAAAAATTTAACTGCAGATGCCCCTCCTTATTGTGATCCTGTACACCAAATAAGAGTCTTGTATCTTGTTGTGGAGCTTAGTTATGGCAATTTATTTGTTTTTGATTAATGGCGCTCTGTGGGCGTGGCAGTGGTCCGATTACCAAGAAACATGTCTACCAAGTTTCATAAAGATATCTCAATTTTTACTCAAATTAGAGCTTGCACGGACGGTCAGACGGACAGACGGACGGACGGACAGACAGTCACCCGGATTTCAACTCGTCTCTTCATCCTGAGCATTTATATATACATAATCCTATATCTAACTCGATTAGTTTTAGGTGATGCAAACAACCGTTAGATGAACAAAACTATTATACTCTGTAGCAACAGGTTGCGAGAGTATGAAAACAGCAGTCCTGTTGCCACCCGCACAAATATAAACATATGTGACTTGAGCTCGGGACGCAGTTGTCAGCAAATGCATGTAAGTGCTGTAACTACAAAAATAAAACACATGAGTTCTTAAAGAGGGAATGTTTCTAAGCTCGTAGCAATGGGACTAGGGTGACAAATGCGCACACAATTTTTTTCTGTTTTATTTTTGTTTAATAAGTATGAACCATTATTAGCTTCTTATCTACGTACATTCCTTAAACAAACAATACTTCGTAAAACAAGGCCTAGTTAGATTAAAAGAAGAAAAACTCGGCTGCACCGAAGCTATGTTACCATTGAAAAATGCATTTTTTTTAGCACAAATAGTATAAAAATGTTTTTATCTTAATTTTGATCGGTCAGTTTGAATGGCAGCTATATACCATAGTTGTTCAATCTAACCCATATGTTCGGAGATTGCAGCGATGTCTTGGATAATAATCTATGCCAATTTTATGAAGATGCCTTCTTAAACAAAAAATGTTTCCATACAAGTACTTCCTTTTGGACGTGTGCAAAATTTCACATCCAGATTTCATAAATTGCGGAACTAGTTCGCGCATATACAGGCAGACAGAGAGACGGAAATGGCTACATCGACTAAGCTCGTCACTCTTCATGTCTTATACAAACACCTGCCAAACACATACTAATTGACATATGCAGATCAAATTTCACACGAGCAAACAAAAAACAATCTAAAAAAAATATTCTATGCATTCCGGTTTTGTTCGCCGTTTATATGGACCTGTCCTAGGCAAATTTAATTTTGAGTGTATATACTTTATAAGGTCTCCGACGTTTCGTTTTGGGTTTAGGTTAATTTATCTTGCTCAGAGTTTTAAATACTTTTATGGTAAGAAGTCAGGGCCAAATTTCGTTATTGCGTCCTAAATTTTCTGGCCTGTAAATATAGTATGCTTATCTTAAATTTACCATCATTGATAACAATTATAAAGCCTTCATTCAGATATTACTTTCCTCGATAAGAATGCACTTCGGGATATCAGTATAGAGCTACTGCCTTTTTCTATTTGCTACCAAACTTATTTTCCTTTTCTTTTCATTAAATTAGTATACGATATTGATTCTGTGACTTCTTAAAAGTTTTCAAAATAAATCAAAAAGGCAAATCATTGACAAATCTGCGAAGATTTCGTAATTTTCATTTTCTTACGCAAAATTGAAAACTTCTAGCAATAAGAAAATAATAAAAACTCCGAAAACGACTCAAACTTTATTAGGCAAACAACTAAGCGATAGTTAGGTTATGCAAAAAATACGCAAAAAATGGTACAAAACTAACACAGTTGACTTTTGCGGCTCAACATCTCTAACTAGAAGTTAAAGTCAGAAATGTAAAAAAACTTGAGTGGGTTGCTTCCCTTCCGCCATCACCAGCTTGTTTTGAAAAGTAACTTTGCATTTTAAGTCTTTTATATTTTTTACCATTAATTTGCTTGGAGTTACACTCTTGCGTAACTTTGTTGATGCAAACTTTTGTGGTATAAACACATACGCAGTAGGCTACGTCATGCTGTGATCTTAATATTTTTGTATAATTTCTTCAAGAGTTAGATTTTATATTTCATGGAAAAATTTTATTCGACGTAAATTAAAAGCAATTCCATTGAAAGCAGAATATTTTTTGTTAGCAAACCATGTTGGTTTTAGAACTTAAGAGAATACATATTTCTTAACCACATAAGTATTCTCCAACGAACTCTCAGCATATCATAAAGATTTTCTATCCGTTTGGTTCGATTGTTTTCTGTGAGCATGTAGGTTAATATTTAACAGTTTATGAGGAATTTTTTTTATAGAGTTTTACTATCTGATTAGTAATGGATTGTTCATTTTAAAATGAAAAAATAATTTTTTGTACAAGATAAAAATAAAAAACCTAAAAGTTTGATTATTTGAATTTTTCATATATATTTTGTGGAAAAGTCTATAAACAAGAGTTATAGATCTTTTCATTAACAGTTTATAACCTTTAAAAATTCAACCACGCCATTCCCCTTCCTTTACCCGATCTTAGATCGACCGTATATTATTTTTTCGATGGGTTTAACCTGCTATGAATTTCTTCCTTTTTTCATTATTTTCAAAGCCTTCTGCACTAGTCTAATATACTAGTTTTGCTCACTTAACAGTTGTTTGCAAAACCTAAAACTAAACGAGATAGATATAGAGTTATACATATATGTATATATACCATACATCAATATAAGCAGTATGACGGTGCGAATTTATTTTCATCTAACACACGAATTAAGATACAAACCTCTAATTCAGTATTGAAGAAGCGTCAGCGATTTAAACATTTAATGAAACAATTTTCCCCTTTACATTTCATCACATCATAACAATGAGTGAATCGTTATACAACCACGCGATAGCTCAGTGAAAATTTACTTTATATAGATTAAATTTTGCAGTAAAGATTTTATGATAATGCCCACTTCCACTTCCAAATTTGGAACAGAACATCACTCGGATATTCCTACGACACCATGTGAAAACTTGCAATACCCAATGAAATAAAGCATCAATGAAGATATTGAATAAAATTTGTGTTAATAAATCCTTCAAAATATGCCATCTCCCGTCTAAAAAGGGTCAAAATCGGACCACAACTGTTCAAGCTACAGATGCCGAAAATGTATATCTAGGTACCTATGGCTGAATTTTCTCCGAAAATATCAGTCAATCTGTGAAATTTATTAATGAAGTTCAAAGAACATCTTTCCCAATGTTAATGTTCGCTTGTTTCTAAAATGAATAATCTGGTGTCAATACTTCTTGTCCCGTTAGTATTTTAAAGATGCTGACATCATGTGAAAACATTTTTTAGCATGGGTTATACATGTCTTAATTTTTTTGCTTTTATACCTCAAAATAAGGTTAAAAATAAACAAGTAGGTAAGAGCTAAGTTCGGTTGTAACCAAACATTTCATACTCTTTCAACTTGCCACGATCAAAACCAGGGAAATATCTTCAGGTGCATACGGTTTCTTAGAACAATAAAAAATCAATATATGTAGTATATGAACCAATTTCACCAATTTTCGGGATTAAACTATAGTAAATCCAATATTATACTTCCAGTAAATTTTGCTAACGTATCTTACTTATTTTCTGAAATATGCGATATAAAGTCAGCTGTTAGTTCGAAAATCATTCTATTAGGTTTATGGAAGCTAAAGGAATTATATATTATATACTGGAAAGTGAAAGAATCAGATGGAATTTAAAATTGTGTTTAAATAAAATTTAATGTCTTTGCGATGTTTAAAGCTTGATTTATCGCGCTTTTAGTATTTTTAAACAGTACCGTTATATGGGGAGTGGGCGGGCTTGTCACCCGATTTCACCCATTTTCACACCGTCAATAGAGGTGCTAAAAACATTTGCTCCCAGAGAATTTGGTTATTATAGCTTTAGCGGTTTACGAGATATGCACATTAAACTTATTAGGGGCGGGACCACGCCCACTTTTTAAAACACATTTTAACTGCAGATGCCCCTCCCTAATGTGATCCTTTGTACCAAATAACAGTCTTGCATCTTACTGCGGAGCTTAATTATGGCAATTTATTTGTTTTTGATTAATGGCATTTTGTGGGCGTGGCAGTGGTCCGATTAAGCCCATCTGCAATACCAACCGTCTTATGGTACCAAGAAATATGTGAACGCAGTTTCATGAAGATATCTCAATTTTTACTCAAGTTACAGCTTGCACGGACGGAAGGACATAGGACAGACGGACGGACGGACAGACAGTCACCCGGATTTCAACTCGTCTCTTCATCCTGATCATTTATATATATATAACCCTATATCTAACTCGATTAGTTTTAGGTGATACAAACAACCGTTAGGTGAACAAAACCATTGTACTCTGTAGCAACAAGTTGCGAGAGTATAACAATCGCTTTGGGACGTGGAAAGATACCGTTAGATTTACCAAAAGTGCGTTTATTTAAATAAGTGCACAATACATTGCGACAAAATGATAAGGCAGTCTTTAAAAAGCTGTTGATTAGTGCGCTCGGTATTAGTTTCGATACATAAATATTTTGTATTCAAAACTTGGGTATTAAAAACGTGGTAAGTCGCGTTTAGCTCTGAACAAGGACAAATTTCTGCTTTATATACAGAAGCATGATAGAAATTGCCAAAAGTTTGTGCAGATCTTTATGCGGCGTACAAAATTTTGTAAAAAACAGAGAAAATTACCGGAAATTAAAAACTACAGGTCGGCCAAAGATTCTAACTACGCGTGAAACCCGTGCTATTTCACGAATGACATCGAACTCTATGAAAAGTGCGGCAAAAATGAGGAAAGATCTTTGTCTACAAGCATCCATCAGGACAATTCGGAGATCTATCAATGCACAACTACACATTGTACAATCTAAATTAAAAATAGTGCCGTATTTGATTAAAGAGCAGGGAGTTGCGTAACAGGAATATGAGGACCAATTGGCATCTGGTAAACAATTTATAAATACAGGTAAGTTTAATTTAGTGCACATATTATTTTTTAGATACTTTTTTCTGATGCGAAAAAATATAATCTGAATGGACCAGACGGTTTTAGCTATTACTGGCGAGATTTTCGGAAGGAACCAATGTGCTTTTCGAAGCGGAATTTCGGTGAAGGTTCGTTGATGGTGTGAGGCGCATCAGTTCCAGTGGTACCTTAGAACTCCACTTTTCATCAAATCGGATGAACAGCCTGGAGTATCAGAGTGTTCTGACGGTTTGCTGCCTTATCTTGCTAAAAATTCGAGAACCACCATATTGAATTACTTGACTGGCCTCCACGTTCTCCCGATATGAATGTTATGTTATAGGGACTGCTTGTACGCCAGGTGTCTGCCGAAAATAAACAGCACGGATCAATTGAAGAACTGAACTTATAAATTCCATGCCTAACAAAGTTTATAAAACAATTGAAAATAATGGAAATTTAATAAATTAATAATAACTAAAAAATGTTACAATTGAAATAAAAATTTCTTTACCAAAATTACCGACCTCATCATTTTGTCGCAATGTATTGAGCACCTATTAAAATAAACGCAATTTTTAGTAAATCTAACGTTATCTTTTTACGTCCCAAAGCGATTTTTTCTCTCTCATTTATATATAGAATTTTTGTAATATGGTTACCATTTTCAAGGAATTTCCGTTTGCTTATATTGTACTAACTTCGAAGTGCCTTTATCACTTTGTCGCGCACCTTATTACCCTATATCAAACTCGATTAGTTTTAGGTTATACAAACAGCCGTTATCTGAACAAAACTATTATACTCTGTAGCAACATGTTGCAAGAGTTTAAAAATACAAGTAGTTCTGAATTTGGGGAGAGGGCTGGGTTGTGAACCGGGCTGAGTAGTAAATAATCAGCACTTTTTCCCCCTAATTGACCGATATCACCATCGGTCATTGTAAGCTTGTATATTATCATTAGCTAGTTTTTGTGATAACACAGAAGCATCCAGTCAGATTGCTTGTGACAGCTGCAGACGTGGTATTGACAGTTGATCGCGAAAAAATTCTGATTATGCTATACAAGTGACTGAATTTGTGCCGAAAAGGCAAGAGTTATGCATATTCGTTGATTGTTTTGATTATATTTTGCGATTTATAAATTTATCGAATATTGGTTCATGTCTTATTGAGATTGTGGATATTTTATTTTTGACGTTTACAAAATTGGGTCATGGCTGAGTTGGGAACCATCTCGGTGGTTAGATTATAAACCACCCGTAATTCATGCTAGAGTTGCATCAGAACTGTCAAATATCACTATATATTGTACATTGAAAGGAAGTATTTTTATGTAATTTTACTCTATTTTATATATCAACCTTACAAACCACCTCCGCAACCCCAAAAAAGGCTACCGAATACAAGGAAATGAACTTTAAGGCGTTGCTGGGTGGCACTAAAGACAATTTGTAAAAGTAACAAGAAAAAAACGTTAACTTCGGTTGCGCCGAAGCTATAATACACAATAAATAATCACAAATACACCTTACAAGAACTTGATTCCGAACGTTCAATTTGTATGGCAGCTATATGATATGATGGTCTGATCTGACCAATTTCTGCAGAGAATAATTTTTAGCCTTAAATAATAATCCGTGCCAAATTTAACGAAGATACCTCTTAAAATGAAAGAGTTTCCCATACAAGCACTTGATTCCGATTGTTCAGTTTGTATGGCAGCTATATGCTATAGTGGTCCGATATCGGCCGTTCTGACAAATGAGCAGCTTCTTAGTGAGAAAAGGACAGGTGCAGATCGACGGACAAACAGACGGACATGGCTAAATCAAATCATCATGCCGATCATTTATGTATATATTGTATAGGGTCTCCGCCGTTTCCTTCTGGGTGTTACAAACTTCGTGGCAAACTTAATATACCCTGTTCAGGGTATAAAAAGCCATACGAGCAGCTGCCCGTGAATATGGAGTCGATAGGATCACGCTGACCCGTCACGTGAAAAAAGTTGCCGACCATTTCACGGATATTTCTACTGTCAGTGATGTTGATTGGTTTGAATTCATCCGCACTTCCATACGCACATTACATCGTACATGGTATGGTTTTTAACTTTTTTCAATCATTTAACTATATCTTCTTATATCTGGGAGTGTTATCATTTTTTTCTCATTAAATTGTTTTCCTTCCAGGTTTTCTCTCCCTCGCAAGAACGGGCCCTCGTTGAGTGTATTCTGAAATGCGTCAATCATTATTATGGCCTTAGCATTAATGAGTTAAAGGAATTGGCGTGTCAGTTTGCAGTCAAACTCATTCAACCCTAACATTTTTACCGATGTCCAGGCTGTAGAATTGAATGCTCGTGAAGTTGAATTCTCAGTGAAGACGAACAACCATGAATAATTTTCGATCCATTGAACGTTGGGTGGGAAAAAACCGTTGACAGCACTGCATCACTTCTCGATCAAAAAATTCAAAAAGTGGCCGAAACGCAATGGTAAGCTGCAAATTGACTTCACCAGACAATATTGATCTTTTGAAGCCGCAGAAACAAGCAACAAAGGTATCAGGAAAGGCAGCGAAAAAGAAGGCATGACCACCACCAGCCAAGCGTCCGAATACATAAAAATCATCAACCCCTTCAAAAACAAATTTATTTGCAAATTTGCATCAAATGCAACTCATGTGGCCTTTCATTTCTTATAACTTAATGTAAGCGTTCTTTGTGTTCTTCCGAATAAGCTTTCATTTATCTGTAAATTTATCTCAATGAAAATGTAACATGTGTTCATAATTTCAAAGACAATCTGTCAGTGATCAGCTCGTCATAATAGTGAGACCTATGGTTTCCAAGGAAATCATGCACTACTGCCATAAAGCTGTTCCAGGCTTTTTTCTCCTCATTGCTAAGTAACTTCGTGAAAATATCAAAATCCATAATTTTTTTTCAGGGTCTTCAAAGAGTCCAGCTTTTATTTTCGCCTCTGAATGCCTTGGAAAAAATCTTCAAGTGTTTTAAAACTTGGGACTCATGATTAAGAGCCTTTACAAATTGTATAATAAGACCCAATTTAATATGCAATGGCGGCATTAAAATAGTTTTAGGATCAACAATTGCTTCCCATTTAATATTGCATTTTCCCACTTCGGTATATTTTGGTACGTGCCTGCCAATGTATGACAAGGAATATCAGTTTCTTCAAATAAACCTTTCACGCCATTAGAAAGTTAAAGGATTAGACATAATATCTATGCAATTAGCTGCCGTACGAATTGATCGATCAAGATCTTGTATGGAAAACGCACTTCAGGAAATTTGGCATAGATTCTAATCTATAATAATTATTTTCTTAACGCTACAACCTCCGAACATATTGTTCAGATCGGACCACTATAACATATCTCTACCATTCAAACTAACCGATCAAACTAAGATAAAGATCTTCATAAAAAACATTGTTTCGTTATTAAGTAACCTTAATTCGACTTGAAGGTTTTTTATATAAAACAACGTGGCTAGAAAGAACTAGCAAAACGATTTTCGTTAGACGCAAATTGTTGGCCGGTAATGTTTTCAGATTTAGTTATATATACATATGCATAGTTGCTATTAGATATGGGCCTGTGACAATGGACGAATGTGAATGGGCAGACAAAGTTAACGTTTTTCTTGTTTAATAACCATTCGAAACGAATCAAAACTTTGATATGGACCGTCTGACTTGGTCCATACCATAGTTTAGATTTGTATAACTGTTGGTAATATAACGATCTTACGCTACCTGGCGTAAATTTTTGTTCAAGCATTGATCTTGTAAGTGCTAGGGGCAAAGAAATTGAGCCGACCATTATGTTAGAGTCAATGGAGAACGCTATAGAGTTATAATTAATGACTTTTTCATGCCTGAATTGGAGGATGTTGATGTGGACGATCTTTAGTTCCAACAAGTGGGTGCTACATGCTATACAGCCAACGAAATTATTAATTTATTGAAATAAACTTTTGGTGAACGCATTATCTCGTGTCGTGGGCCTCCAAGATCGTGCGAACTATTTTTTGTAGGGTTATGTAAAGTCACTTGTCTACGCAGATAAGGCCGAGACGATTGAGGCCTTGAAAAGGAATATTCGGTGAGTTATTGCTGACGTATGGCCCTGAATGCTGGAAAAATTGATCGAAAATTGGGCCTCTCGATTGAGATTTATTCGAGGCAGCCACGGCGGTCACTTGCCCGAAATCATTTTTAAAATATATTGTGAACACAAAATATCTCTTTGTTTCTATGAATACTTTTATCCACTTCATTGACCTTGTTAACTCAGCAGGTGCTTCGTTAGAAATAATGTGTCATAATTATTTAGAAATTAACGAATAGAAAAAATGAGGATTTTCGATGAAAGCGCCCTCTATCGACAATCCACCAGTCATTCAGAAACACTATGCCGTTCCAAAAGATAACCTCATTACACCGCTCGAAGCTAAGAATTTTGGCCAACACAGTTTGGCTGCCATTCTGTTTGCTTTGCTCGTAAAAGTGAAAATGTTTTCATACTTATATGAACAGATGTGTATACTTGCGAGTATTATTTATTGTGAGTATTTATTTGTTCCGTTCTTTATAATTTATGTACATACCAAAATTTTGTTCCGTGTGTACCTGGCTTTTCAATTTCCATTCAAGGTTAAGGTCAAATTTATATATAGTATTGCATTGTGTTCGTAGATTATTCAACTTTCTACAAAATAGAATGGCAAAATGGCTAAGACACAAGGCGAGACAAACTTGAAGGAATGAGAAAGCTGGTAGCCTTAAGGAAGGTAGCTGGTAAGGTGAACACTTAATTTGAATTCTCCATTTGTTAAATGTGTTAGAAAGGCAGGAAGTGTAGCGCTTATAAAGACCAAACACAATAGAGCTAAAGGTCACACCGCTTTTGACGGGTTTCATAGCATTTGAGGGATTTGTTTTAATTTTACTACGAAACGTAAATATGTGGAAATACAATTGTGTGGCCCACAAAATTGTTTGGAATATACAAAAGGCCAAATACTCGTGCATTTATGTGAATGTACCAAGCTTTCCTTGGGTTGGGCGCCCAATAGTAGAATATTGTGAATTGAATGCATCTGCGAGTTAGCAAATAGAACGATATATTTGCAGTCGTGTTCACATTTAGACTGCGAACATACATACATGTATCGCAAGATCAATGTTTACAGTACAACATTACATTTTATTTAATGTTACCGCAGCTTACCAAACATTTGTTTGTTTATCCAACTGTTCTTGTGGATTTGACTGTCGATAATATGTATCGATGTTATTCCAGCGTTCAGCGAAAACGATAAGTAATAGATATGAACACGAGCACAAAGTAACAGTGCTGGTTTGAATATTTGGTAAAACTTTGTTTTTAATTACCGCGAGAAACTGCTTTAAAGACAATTAACAAAGGTCGACAACAAGTAAACATCAGTTCGGGCACAGTCGAAGTTAAATTGTCTCATTGTTTGTTGGATTAAATACACAGACGTACCCAGAACTCCACACAAAATGTTTATAAAACTTTTCCAACGAATTCAATATTAGATACATTACAAAGTCAACCAGATCTTCGAAAACACTTAGACTGAGTTCCTATATTGGGCTAAGAATGCTCTAAGCCGATTTCTCACATTTAAAATCTGAATTCAAATTGGTATTCCCATAGAACTACGCGAGATTGTAGTTTTATACGCCCATTTTCAAAGTGTACAAAAAGATGTACCAAAAATGCTATGGGGTAAATCTTTCTGCAGTTATCGAAGCCCCAGTAGTTTAAATTTTTTATGCTCTCGCAACTAAGCTTCATAAGCTCGACCAATTTCACAAAAATTCGGTATTTAATACTATCCTGACATGCCTATGTTACGGTATGAAAATGATCGGACTACAACTTCCCATATGACACAATTTTACCGTCTACAAATCAAGTACCAACGAATATACCATATTGAGATAAAACTTTGCACAAATAGTGCTTTAATAATATCCCAAGTTAAAAAATTTGTCGTTATCGGATCATATCAAAAATTTAATAAGATACCAAACATGATTGAATCCTTTTTGTTCACCTAATGATTGTTTCTATCATCTAAAAACAACCGATATAGATATAGAGTTATACATATAAATGATCAGGTTTACGGGATGAGATGAAATACGGGTGAGTGTCTGTCCGTCTGCATGTGCAAGGTGTACTTTGAGTAAAAATTGATATATTGTAATGAAACTTGTTACATGTTCGTAGATGGGCTCAATCGGACAACTGCCACGCCCACAAAACGCAAAGATATAAACCTGGTTTTTGGTACAGGAAATTTCAGTAGCACGGGGCACCTGTGGGCTAAATATTAAAAAAAAATGGGCGTGGCCTTAGCTACAAAACAAAATTCGCTTAGAACAAATCCTTTAAGAACCGACAGTGTAAAAATGGAGAAAATCGGATTCTAACCCCGCCCTCTACCCATATAACGGTTTTGTTAAAACGCGATAAATCAATAACTAAATGCGCCAAAGACATAAAATATTACACCCAGGATGGCACGAGAGCCTTTATAGGAGCCGGTGTCATAACTTTTGAAGAACCCAGTCGCTAAATATGTGGTCCCTAGTGCATGTGGCTGACTTTTTGCCGAAAATATTGGTCAATCTGTTAGATATGTGATTCAAATTCGGGGAAAATTTTTCTTTGATAATAATATACCCTTCCGTCAAAAATTGCTAGAATTCGGTTAATATTTCCTAGACCCCGTATACCTAATACAAAGATTTTCGAGGTTCCAGTTGACTTTTTACCACATATATCAGCCAATATGCTTGTAATTTCAATAAAATTGATAAAGTGTGTTTCTCTTGCTACCTTATAACTGATATTCAAGATTTTGAAACGTCCGGCTGATTTTATTCCATACGTATGTTTATATTTATATATTTGTAAAATTGCTTGAAAATAAGATTTCAAGTATACCTGAGCAATGTAAAACATTAATGAAATCAAACCTTATTTCTCTGTCCCCAATAATTTTAGTATAATATTCGCTGACATTCAAAATAAGTTAATATGATACCAACTCTGGTTGTAATTAGTTCACGATTTGAGCGAACAACGAAGTTGAACCCTTTCGTAACATTTTTTTTAATATTATATTACAACACCTGAAGATATTTAATCTAACGACATTAGGAGAAGTGTGTGCTACAGCCGGCAATATTAAATTAATGCAAAATTTCTTCCGAATTCATGAAATTCTTGCTTGTATAAACCACTTTATATCCTGGCATTTGTAATGGATGAAAATAATTTACTTTACTTGCATATGCTTTCACTTGAGACAGTGAAATATACCTGACCGCCTGTGGACACCGCAGTTTCCTTTATTGCTTTCTTAGTGTTACAGACCCATAATTTGTGTCAGCATTTCCACTTCATAAACATTTGAGTTGCTGTAACCAAACCAATGGATAGCAAGCTCCAGCCTTCTGAAATTCTAGTGATCTATTTCGTTTTGCATATACCTATCTTTTCAAACACCATTTGTTTCAATGCTACACTTCATTTGGTTTACTAGCTTTGTTAGAGCATCATTAAGCATTTAGCAAATAAACAACATTTTCGACTTAACCAGACAAACCTTCTTTTCTTAAATAATTTACTCGTAACAAGAAATATATTTAGCATTTTGGAAACAGTAATATTTGCTATACATAATTACTATATATAATTAGTATTTTTGTCAGCCGATACGATCTGACGGTATTCACAGGTTTGGTATACCTTTTACGGAAAAA
Source organism: Bactrocera oleae (assembly GCF_042242935.1). NCBI lineage: Eukaryota > Metazoa > Arthropoda > Insecta > Diptera > Tephritidae > Bactrocera > Bactrocera oleae. Next base: position 32,242,588 of record NC_091539.1, on the reverse strand, counting down.
AGTTTCCCAGTGGGCTCTTACTCCTACTTATACTTATACTATACCAATTTACGTGCTTGCAAATACATCGCAGTACTACAATATATATTATTATATTATTTATGTACTCGTGTATATATGTATGTACTCGTAAATATTCTTGTCGAGAATTTATGTTCTTGCCCGTGTTTGGCGCTTTCTTTGTGGCTTACAAAATACCCACTTCCGACATTTTCCGACTGCCGAAAGTAAAGCGGTACCAAACTTACTTAACCATTCACCCATTCACCCATTCACTTACATAGATACACATGTTTATATGTACTCGTTTCTGACAAAGAGCGTCGTCGGCAGTTCAGAATTGCTATTAGTTAGCTGGCCGGTTAGGCGTTTATGAAATTAAATTTGGCAAAGGCTTTGAATGCCAAAAGAGGTGTGTGCGCTGTCATTCAAAAGGCAGCAGCTGGCAGTTCCACTTGTCATTATTAATGAATTTTAAATGAGTAAGCCTTCAACGGTCGTGTACTTTTCGAAGCGTTGTGGGTGTTAAAAAGCCATTATTATTTCATTTTTATGAATATTTAAATTTAAATGACATAATAATTAAATAGTTAGTAGTAAAAAAGCTATAAAAGGATATTCAACAAAAAAGGTCGAAATGGAATAAATAGGAAATGTCTGCGGTAAACCCAGTAGCTTTTAAACACTAACTATGTGAATGTATATGTAGGTATGTACAAAGCAATTGCTCTATGATGAAAAAATTGAAACCGGTCAAACACTCCATTACAAAGGAGTGACTGTCTCCATTTTGGAATAAAATTCCCGAGAATGACGTGCTGATATGATCTTATATTGCTATTCTCGAAAAGCTTCGATTGTGGACTTAGGGCAAAATTTTTAATGTCACCGCATGAATGGTTATCGGTCAATGCCTAGTCAGACAGCCCTTGAAAAACACGCATCTTACTAAACCTCTTATTAGGGCTCTTATTCATATTCTTTATATCCTTGTTACAGTTTGAAAATTGTCGACGTTGGATTACAGCCTGGCCTACTTTATAGATAACGCAATATTATATTCCCACCGCACTTTACAGTAAGTAGGTTCGATTACTGGTTGGCTGTCACGTCATATATAGACCATCTTTTGTAATGCCAGAAGGAGGTTCAGTTTAATTTTAGTTGAAAAACTCGTCATACAGCGAAGTTTAAGATAGACTAAATATATAGTTTGATCCTTTGAACTGCGAAGCCCCTTGATATCTAAGACGAGTTCTAGATAAGTTCGTTACTAATGCCCATCCGGCTCACATGTCTGCCATCAACGGTCCTACAGTCTGTATATGCAGTCGCTTTCCGGCAGCCATCACAACTTCTGACTCCATGCTTCTCAGGACATTCTCTGACGTAATATTATGTGAGGTTAATGCCATAATTGACGTTGGCATGTATATATTAATGTTCTCTATGTAATTTGAGTTTTCCTAACTTAAAAGACTTCGGCCTGGAAGATACTGCAGTATTCCGGAAGCTTGAAGGGTCTCCTGAGATCCATTTCCTTGCAATAGATTCCGGCGCCCACTCCTTAAGACATTTCTGATCCGTCCGTAGAAAAGTTTGCTCTTGCCGCCAATCTCGCAACTGATTTCGCTGCAAAGTTTTCCACTGCATTGCGAGTAGTGGTTTGCTGTCAAAAATTACTATCAAGTATGCTCCTTAATTGTTAGTTTAGCCCCGTAAAACCAATTTTGATATGAGAATAGAACATATGTATGTAATACACATAATATCTTCAACATTTAACTAAAATTTTTCAAAACGCATAATAACTACAATATTTAAACTCCAGTTACCGAATATGATAATATCAGTGACTATATACCAAAGATTAGTCAAAATTTACGATAACTCAGTGAAATGAAGTGGACATTTTTTCCTTATAAAAATTGGGCCTCGTTCTGAAAATGGATAAAATCGTTCCAGCGATTCCCATAGTCCCAATATACAATATCTAATATAACAATTTTCAAATTTCGATTGACTTTAAGCTGCATACATATATCGGATCATATGTAAGTTACCAGAATAATTATCTTCATCTACTTCAAATATGGTATAAGAATCAATAAATGCTTGTATTACTGGAGCAAAGTTATGCCAATTTAGTATTTCCGTTCAGGAACTGTTAAACAATTCTCAGTGAATACACATATAATTGTCATTTTTATACTCTTGCTACATGTTGCTACAGACTATTTTAGTTTTGTTCACCTAACGGTTGTTTTTATCACCTAAAACTAATCGAGTTAGATATAGGAATATATATATATAGGTATATATAAATGATCAGGATGACGAGTTGAAATCCGGCTGACTGTCTATCCGGCCGTCCGTCCGTCTGTGCGAAATGTAACTTTAGTAAAAATTGCGTTATATTGATGACACTTCGTAAATATGTTCTTAGCACCATAAGAATGATAGTATTATAGATGGGCGTAATCGGAATACTGACGCGCCCACAAAACGCCATTAATCGAAAATCAATAAATTGACATAATTAAGCTCCCTAACAAGATAAAAGACTGCTATTTGGTACAACGAATCGCATTAGAAAGGGGCATCTGCAGTTAAACAAAATTTTTTTAAAGTGGTCGTGGGCCCTTTATCAAGTTTTAATGTGCATATCTCCTAAACCACTAAAGTTATAATAACTAAATTCACTGGTGGAAAATGGGTGAAATAGGGTAACAAGCCCGCCCACTTCCCATATAACGGTACTGTTAAAAAATACTAAAAGCACGATAAATCAAGCACTAAACACGACAAAGACATTAAATTTTATCTCTGGGATGATATGAGATGAATTTATAGGCACCGCCCACTTGTAGGTGAAAACCCATATCTTGGGATCTGCTTAACCGATTTCAACCAAATTCGGTGCATAACGTTCTTTTCATATTTCTATGTTATAGTATGAAATCGGACTACAACCACGCCTATTTCCCTAATAACACCATTTTCAATTCCATCTGATTCTTTCACTTTCCACTATGCATATCAAACAACAATGATTATATCGGGGTAAAACTTTGCATGAATAATACGTTTAAAGTATGCCACCATGTGACCAAAAATTGAATAAATCGAACCAAAACTGTTCAAGCCCCTAAGCACTAAATATGTGGACCCCAGTGCCTATAGTTCTACCGAAAATATCAGTCAATCTACAAAGAAATCTCAAACGAAATACCATTTGACTTTGCGAGAGTATATAATGTTCGGTTACATCCGAACTTAGCCCTTCCTTACTTGTTAAATATAATTTTAGCTGACGGGAAGTAAAATATAGCAACAAAACTAAGTGAGCCTATGGCCTATAATCTAAAATAAAATTAATAAAATACCAAATTTAATTGTAATTCATTCAGGATTTTGCCGTATAATTAATGTTGAATTCTTTCGCAAAATTTTTATATAAAGTTTTGCCAACACCTGAAGGTATTTAGCCGGCTTTTATCCTTGCAAGTAGCAAGAGTATAAAATGTCCGGTTACAACCGAACTTAGCCTATTCTTACTTATTTAATTATGTTTTCTAATCTAACCGTTTTTAGTTTAACACACTTTTTTGACTTATGCCATCTGTTTGTTCGATTCGACACTCACCAAATTTGGGTCCAAAGGAACACAACTAAGATATCATAAAAACAGGCGTTGTAGTAAGGAAATACTTTATGGGTTAATGCTTTGTATTTTTCTATAAATAACATAAACCTAAGGACATGGTAATAGCTCCATAAACTCGGATTAGAACATGCACTTTAACCACAGTAATAATTTTATTGCGTCACAATCTCATGCATCGTGGACTCAGTAAAATTTTCCATTTTTTTTGCTCATTTTCCATTTATTTAGCAATTTCAAGCTTTATTTTGTTAAGGAATGGCAGAGCGCGCAAAATTCAACGCTCATCAAAATTTATTTCCCCCTTTGTGGTTAACCACCATTGTTGCACTGTTGCATTGTTGTATGCGAAAATTGCGGAAATAACAATGTCGTCGTCATGTGACATTCGTGCAATACTTGCCACAACTAACACCAACTGCAGGCAATGCGACTGCTTGAAAGAGGCACAATCTGCAATTATAATAGCGACGGAGAGGGTTGGGGTTGTCGTGCAAACAATGAGTATGAGCTTCAGACTGAATTGCGAGTGGTGGCAGTGCTTCAGCAGCACACTTTCAAAACTGACAAGCAACCAGCTGCAAAGTAGCAGCACAGTGACACTGCCGTTGGCAAAAAGTGGTTTGTTACACTTGTAGTAGTCGTGGTTGTGGCGACACCGACCAGCGATGATTGCGGTGCAGTGCTTGATGCTTACGTTGTTCGGTAATGATGTCGGTGCTTACGTATAACTTTGCGCTCCGCTTTTCGTTTGCTGCTCTTACTGTTGTTATTATTGTGTTCTTATTGCTTTTCTCGCTCTGCCCATTGCGATATTACATTTTTATATGGCAATTTTTGGAGCGCATGCTTACACACACATATGCACCTTGCCGATTGCCATGGAACTTTTTGTATTCATACATAGTATACTCGTATGTTATTCCGCTCCTCATACGCCCTGTTGAACTAATGCCTTCTGCCTTCTACCATTAGTCTGCGGCACTTATCGCATGCCTCGCGGACGCGGCGACTAAAGTGTGGAATAAAATCTACCATGCATATGTCTGTAGTTGTGTGCAAGTGTATATGTTCTCATGCTGACTCTGCTCTTGCCGCTTTGAAGTTTTTGTTCGAAATATTGTTTGGCGCAACTAGAGCGCAACCTTAAAGAATGCCGAGCAAACGCTCCAAGAAACTATGTCTGCCATACGTTCACTAACTGCTTTAAAATTTAAACAAAGTTTATTATTTAAGAAGGTTTGTAACATAAATCAAAAAATCATGAAGCCATAAAATTTTAAAGTCTTTTAGATGCCAAATCGGCAGTTGGAATATCGCAAGATCGAGGAAATCTTGAGTAGTCACTAGAAATTGCATTACTTTCAGAATCAGAGAAGTTTCCAAACAGTTGCGATCGTGACGAAATTCCAAAAGAGATATATGTATGTACTTAGCTCACTTCAAAGCAAACAATCATTAAAACCACTTAAAACAGAATCGAATTATTAATTGCTTCCATTCTTTGCAAGACCTTCGAAACTTGTAATTTTTTGACAAATCGAAATATTTAACGAAACCACTGAAATCGACTTGAACTCAAAAACATCCACCTAACACATCGAACTTTAACAGACACTCTTTTGACCAGCTTCTATTTCTAAAGGGGCTATTAATATTAATTTTTAGCTAAATTTCAAAATTCAATAACCATTCCCAAAAAAAAAAACCATTTTATACCCTTATAAATATCTTGCTTATTGAACAAGTTAAACCGCCAATAGCAATTCCATTTGAGACTGGAAATTCCTATGATTATACCGGTCTAAAATGGTTTTGTTGTCCTAAAGATATATGTATATATAATTTACAATATAAGAATTGTTCTCGTTTATTTTGAACTCTTTGTTTTCATTTTACGTTATAAAAATCAGAAAACATGAAATAAAATAACAGATATATTTATATTGTCAGCTTTATTTTGAAAAATAAGGATACATCGAAGTAAACAGAGAGACAGTGTCGAAAACTTATGTCATATGTCTTTTATGAGAGTTTCTTTTAGAATTTTCCAATTGACAATCTCTTTTTAGGAAGCAACAGTAATCAAGCAAGCAAAATGTGACGATGCCTTTCTTCATCACTTTAAGATCCTGGTGGCCCGCTCTCCTTGTTCATCACTACAATTCCCTAAATTATTTAAAAATTTATCCATATGATTGCGGAGTCTAACTTGATACTCATATTTGCACCTACATTCTGAAAGTTTGTCAGCATATTTTACACAATTTGTTTATAATTTGATGTTATATGGTTACGTAGAAAATTTTAGACTATTAACACGAAAATTTTCCAAGATTTATTTTCCAGAATTGTCATAACTTTGATATAATCTATATCTTTCAGTAATTGCTGGTTTCCCGGTATTTATGCCGCCCACTAAAGGATATTTTCTTTATATATCTGTATATTGTATAATATCTTAAAACACAATGAAGCAATTACTTTGCTATACGAGTACATACATACATATACGAGTATATACTCTTTAAATTGGTGGCGTTTCTTCATGCTTGTGTACAATGTCATAAAAATAAATACATATGTATGTCAGAATCATGTATGTATATTAGGGTGGAGCGAAAAAAAAAATTTTTTTGCTTAGCCAAAATCTGTAGATTATAAGAAAAGAAAATTTTGGGACAAAAAAAATTTTTTTTAACATCTAGAGGCGGCGCTGAGTTTAAAGTAAATTTTCGAGTTGAAATTTTGATTTTCTAAAAAATTTTTTGAGAAGTGTTCTAGAAGAGAGTCCTCTTTCATTATTGGAGTTTTAAAAAAAGTCTTAAGCGACAACATGCTTTCCTTAAGCGTTAAAATAAATTTGAGTCAAAAACCGTCACATTCGGTAATTTTCATTATATAAATGTAAAGAGTTTAAACCAAAAATAATTTTTTCTTGTCCAAAAAAAATTTTTACTTGAAATTTACTTTAAAACTGAGTGCGCCGCCTCTAGATGTTAAAAAAAAAATTTTTTGTCCAAAAATTTCCATTTTTTATAATCTACAGATTCTATCCCCAGGCTAAGCAAAACAATATAAAAAAAATTCGCTCCACCCTAATGTATATACATATATATTTGTATGTATATATGAATGTGGTAATGTAGTCTTTAACGACTTAAGCCAGCAATGGCATTTTGCACTCTATTATGGTGTCATAAGGCCTTTAAATAAGCTAAATACATACATATTTACATACACTCACACAAAGAAAGTTGGTTAAACGTGCATTATCTCCGCCTATTCACACTTCTTCCGCACTTTGGGTATCGAAGTAGACGAAGTTGAGTGACTGTATTTGCAGATGTATACGTGTCTGTACGTTTGTATGTATATGAGTGTATCTGAGTATTCGTTTTTCTTGACCGGTCTTGCTTTTGTTAGCTTGACATACTTTCACCTCATTTTATTTCATTTTATTTTCGTAGACGTCCTTGTTATAACGGTGAGTGCGCGTGTCTTATGTAACTATATATACATAGATATATACGAACTATAGCTTAATGTTGCTCAAACAGTCGCACACCTACTCAAGTATATGCAAATACAAGCAAACATTCCCTATAGGTGAGTGAGTTTGTATGTCTTGCATCAACTTCCAGAAGCCAAGGCAGCAAACCGTGCTCTTAGCAATTTCGTAATTCAATTATTTGTTTAATTGGGTCGATTGAAATTAATTTAATTAAAACTGAGTTTAAAAAAACGTAGAAAAACAACCACAATTAATTTGATAATATGTGGTTAGAAATTTGTATTTGGTCTCTCTGTAAGGCGAATGCGCCATAGGAAGTATACAGTAATCCAATTGCGGCGCATTTTATTAACATTGAATTCTTCTCTAACTTTTGTTATGTTATAAAAAATTTAGTGTTTTTTTATACTCTCGCAACATGTTGCACAGAAATATATTTTTATACTCTGCAATGACTAAAGGGGGAATTCTAGTCTAGACATTTGAAATAATTCGATAGCTTAGCTTTTTCAAAATATCTTCCAAAAAGTATTTTTTAAAATTCAAATTATTTTTGAAGATATAGCCATTTTAGTTTCGTGGCAACTGAACCAGTCAGGCTCAAGGTAGCAAGAATTCAACGGTTTGAGATTCGAGCCTCAGATACTTCAAAAGAAGAAAGAATTGCTCGTCATAAGGAGAGAAATCCTGAAATCAATCAATATGAGAGAATATAAAGGAAGACCCAATGTATGAAGCTGTGATGGCTGATTAAGTTAGGAAAAAGTAAGTTATACGTACTATTCTATCAGTAAAGCTGTCAGAAATTTAATGTAAAACTTTCAACGCTTTTTTCTCGAAACTACTTTTTTTTAAGCAGTTGCCACAATATCTCAAGTTCTAATCAGCTGATTTACTCAAGATATATCAAGAATATTATTAAAATATCTCTCTATCACATAAAGCAACAAAAAATTAAAAAATTGAGAATTGTAATAGTTAAAATAACGATAACGTTAAAAAATTTGTGAAAAATTATATATAAACAAATCAATAGTAAAAATATCAACTGCTTTTCTTTTATCAATTGTAGAAACACGCTCGAAATTCAGGTTTGCCATTTCATTATGAACAGACTTACTCCAGAACAACGTTTGAAAATCGTGTAACTTTGTTACTAAAATAATGGTTTCGTTCGCGCTATGCTATTTTTTTAGTTTTTATTCAGCGAAGAAGCTCACTTTTAGTTGAATGGGTACGTAACTAAACAAAATTGTCACATTTGTAGTTCATAATCCATTGCTGAGACTCCGTAATATTCTCAAAAAGTAACTGTTTGTTGTGTCCTATGGGTAATGGGAATCATTGGTCCATATTTCTTTAAAAATTAAGCAACATTGTGTTACAGTCAATGAACTGTAGAGTTATTATTAATGACTTTTTTGTGCCTGATATGGAGGATGTTGATGTGAACGACCTTTGGTTCCAACAAGACAGCGCTACAGCTATACAGCTGACGAAACAATCAATTTATTGAAGAACACTTTTGGTGAGCGCATTATCCTCATCCGTCGGGGGCCAAGATGAACGTTTTAACACCGATTGACTATTTTTGTGGTGCTATGTGAAGTGGCTTGTTTACGCAGATAAAACAGAGCCGATTGATGCCGTGTTATTGCTGACTTAAGGTCCCAATTGCTGCAAAAAGTGGTCAAACAATTGTGGTCTCAGCTGGAATTTTTTCGAACCAACCGCGGCTGTCACTCCGCCTTAAATAATTTTTAAAACATAAGGGCAAATCCGTATCTTTACAATTAAGATAAATTCTTGGTCATAGCATTAAATTATATGCGTTTTATTTCTTCTTGAAAACCACTTGTCGAAAAAAGCAACCTTTATTAAAAATAGGTATTGTGCCAACAATACGTCGTTATTATTTTTCCCCTATTTTAGCATGGAAACAAATTTGGTACAGAGGTTCTTAGTACAAATGGACAAAATCGGACTATGTATTTCATTAATTTTCCATGTGACTCCATTTTAAATTTTGTCATTTACATACTTCATTTACATTTACATAATTCAATAAAGTACTTTAATAATCGGCGATTCATTTCGAAAAATTTTGGGTTCCTTTGATCCCGTAGCTGATCTCCTGGATGTCCTCCGAAAAAGGTGTCTCGCGATGAAGAAGCTTTTTCTGCTTAAAAATTATTTCAAATCCCAAAACTCATATTCATATTTCTATAGATAAATACAGGTAATGATGGAAGCGCTCATCAAAATTTTCATTTTTGACAAACTGGGCCGTTCTTAAAAAAGTCGCTTTTTGTCAAAAAATTTACTCTTCAGAAGGGCTTAAAAATCGAAATTATTTTTAAAAATCTTATTCCTTCGATTATTACCTCACAAAAATATATGAAAAGTCGATCATTACAGCTGTTACGGACTCTGAAAACAGCATTTCGACAAAAAGGCATTTAAAGTTTTGGGAGCCGGTTAGACTTAATTAAAAAATTCTTAGAAATACGCTCATATCTTCGAAACTATTTGCCGGATGAACTTCAAAATTTCGGAAACTATTCTCAAATATACTTATATACAAGTGATATAAATGCAAAAACAAAAATCGATTGGGTTTTTGGCTATACTATGATTTGCTGCAGAAAATGGTGAAAGAACTCAGCAAATGCATTACCTTAGCCCAATATACTAAATGTAAATGTAAAGATTTTCGTTATTCTAGTCTAGTTGACTTAATACTAAATAAATACAGCAAATTATGAGTTATCCTTCTAAAATTTGGTGCTTCCTTTCTTCTGATTGATTGTAATCGATTCACAATTTCGTTTAGTACAATTGTTAAATTATGCGAATTTGCCAAAATTTTTTTAGTAAGAGTTTGCCGACACCTGCGAATATTTGCAGGCCTTTTGAGTATTTTTTGTGCGTCTGCACCCGAATTTAGCCCCACTTAATAACTTAAACACAATACGGGCGACAACGAATATTCGTCGTACTAGGCGACACCGTCGGTGTTTAGAACACACGATTGAATATGAAGATTAACACAATACATGACTGCGGCGAATTTCGTCCACCATGACGATTTTTGAGATAGAGCTATTTCTAATTTGATCGCCGACCGCGGCAAAAACGGCACCATCATATCAAAGAAAGGAAAAAACCGTAAGAAATAAAAAAAAAAATTCAAAAAAATGTCTGCGTTGGCAATAATAAGATTGCTTATGTTTGGTTTCGTCATTTATTGTGATATTTTTGAATGCGGAATACACACGACGGAAATCGTCCGCATTGTGTTTTACACGGCGGCAACACTCGGCGAAAATTCCTCCGACGGCGTCGCCGAGTACGACGAATAAGTTGTGTATATATGTCAAAAAGAATGTATAAAGTAATAAATAAATAAACTATACTATATCACTAAGTAAATACGTAAACAAATATATGAGTAGGCAAATACCAGCTTAGAACGCGTTGAGAGTAACGTAAATATTAACATATTTAAATAAAATGTTATTATTATATTCAAACTAAATGTATATACAGAAGTATGTACATATAGTATGCACAGTAACAAATTGTGCTGGTGAGATTGAAATGTATACTTTCATACACTACTAGATATACTTCAAAAGTTTATCATAAAATTTTGGCTTAATCACCCTTAGAACATATAGACTCATTTGTCTTTATAATTTGTTATTATTATTTATACAGTTCATTAACGAAAATAAAGAAAACGAAAGCAATTTCTTAGAAATTCTCAAAGAATGGCAATCTTTTTCGAACTCACGAGTTCTATCGGATAACATAGCTTTGCCAGTCGCGATGGGAATGATTTTCACTAAATATAAACAAAGCCACTTCAGTTAAGGTAAGTCAACGAAGACTTATAATGGTATAGCTTTTCAGTGGCAAAATGATGAGTCTGTGTCTAGTAACAGATGGTGTCAACTTTACAAACATTTCTCTAGTTAAATAAATATGCTACCTGTATGTGTATGTATTAACAAGTGTTAGACAAAACTACATAGCACTAAAAACGAACAACAACAAACTAAATATGTGATGTGAAAAGTAAACACATCAGTTTGCGTAAATAAATGGTGAGTGATAGTGGTGAATATTAGACGTATGTAAATGGAGTGACGCACAGTGTTTATCTTCCATACATGGTAATTGGTTGACAAGAACACAGTAAGGAATCGACTTTAATAAAAATTAAAATCTAATTTAATTTGAGAACGCTCGATGCTTTTGATTTTATTTTACTTAAATTTAAGCTAAATAAATAGTTAAAACAAGTCGATTCTCAATCTGTGTTCATTAAAGGATATCCCCGTTTAAATAATAAGCGTGTTATGTTGTTATGTATATCTACACACATACTTTTTTCGATGTTGACTTTAAAGTATAATAATAATTATATACATATATATGTTTATATATATTTATATATACCTTTGCTATACCTATAGATACAACATTAAATATTATGTGGTCAAAATAGATTTTTATCTTAAAAGTTTTTTTAACAATGTACAAATATTAACAGTTTTTTCGTTTCTTTCTTGAAACTGCATATAAGTGCAAGTCAACTAAAAATAAAAATATTAATGGCTTTTTGTTTATTACCATAAAAATTAAAAACCCCGAAAAGCAGATGAAGAAAAAATAACTATGATGGGGTTATATTTGCATGTCCTAAGAAAATATACCATAGTAATCTTTTTTATATATTTTGTATACCATCAAGAAGCAGAGGTTTCAGTAAACATAACGCCTACTGACTTTTTCAAAAAAGAAAGACTTTTTTTTTGGTAGAAGATAAAAATAAAAAACTTGGATATGTGAATTTTCCACATTAATTTTGAGGTTATATGAGAAAGGTGTATTTACAAAGATTATAGAGCTTTTCATTACCTACAACTTAGCTATATTACCTACAACTTAGCGATAGGACTCGTAATTTTGCCAGTTAAAAAATTTTAACGGGTAAAAATTCAGCCACGCTCCTCCCCTTTCTCTTCCCAACCTCAGATTGCTCGTAAATTTCGTTTATATTTTCTTATTCGATCTTTGTTTAAATTTTATTTGCTTTTAAAATTTTCTACCCTGGTATATACAGTATTAGTCGAAATTTTTTTGCTATGAGTTCCCTAATGAGTTTTTATCTAAGCGATGTAATTTGGGCGAATTTTCCGCATGTCGAACTAATGTTTCTCTATCGAATTGGTTCATTTCTGTAGCTTTCAAGCCACATATTATTTTAAGGAGCAAATTTGAACGAACTCTTAACACTATATGAAATCCTTTTCAAAGTTTTTAATTAAGTTCTTAAAACTGACAATACAGTTTTAGAGTATGTGTACTAAACGAAACACTGTGTGATGGCGAATTTTGATGTTTAGCCAGTCTGCTGAAGGTGTTTGTACAAGCCAGCATGTGGAGATGTTGCAACAATGCACTCAAAATAAGTGTTGAGGCCACCGATGACACCGAATTCGTGTTTGGTTAAGCTTTTATTTTCCCTAAACGTGCATACACATCCGTATGCTTTTAGTTGAGTTTGATTTGATGTTTTTTGCATTTTGCGGTCACTGTGACACGGCGCTAATCTATCGCAGTCCAAATACTCGTATATCCTTACATATACCCTAGAGATTACTTACATGAATTATTTACAATTTTCGATTTAATGATGTTTGTGATGACGTAGTGCAATAAAGCCTAAATCTAAGCTTTATTCGCACCTAAGCAAGTGTTTTCAATTTTTTTCGATGAGATTTAGGTATAAGCCTGCTGTGTATTAGTGCTTCAAAATTTACATCTTTCGACTAAAAGGAAACCAAATTATACTAATTAGAATATCACAGCCACATTCCAAATTGCGAATATCTCTGTTTAAGTATACCTTCTTATATATAAGTATGTGCAGATATAATTGATTTGATTTGAACGCGCAAGTTGCGTATACGCTCTGTTGGCCCCACAATTGCCATTATCATCACCGCATTTGTTTTGAAATTGCAATGTGGTGAGGTTTTTATATGCATCCAGTAGCTTGCGCTGAAATTGAATTAGCAGTTGTCAATATGCAAATTGAGTGGCGATAGTTTCAGGTCGCAGTCAGATCGCAAATAATACCCGCATTGCAGTTACAGAAACACAATGTACATGCTCGTTTTGTTAGTACGAGTGGGTGAATGAGATAGCCATTTTCACGCCACTTTACGTTGCCCCGAGCTAATTTGAATAAGCATTCCTTATGCGGATGAAATCACAAATTCTATGTGCGGAGTGATTTGTGGCTTCAACTTTTAATGATTCAAAAGCATTAAAGAATAAAAGCAAAAATAATAAAAAACAATAAAAGCTAACATCGAAACAGCTTTATAAGCGGTGTTTCTATTGTACTGCACAGCGTAAAGGTATGCATCAAATTGTAGTCTCATAGTTCTGGTGAATCTTTAGACCATCATTAAATGCTAAATAATATTTATTTTTTTAACTTCCAACCGGGTTCACATAATTCGGGTAACAGATTGCAAAGGCAAAGCTGGAAATGAGCTCACAGCTAACATAGAACGTTTAGCTGGGGCTGTTTGGTCGATAGGGGTAAATTAATTTTGACAACTGCATTTTATACCATTAGCCCTGACTGAAAAGTACTAGTCCGCGCCAAGTAAAATTGTTACTGGGAGGATACAACCCAAGCAATTAATAAACTTCTCTCGCTGCATACTCAGGGACACATTTGCACAAAATGTGGACTTCTCTAGTGAAAGGAGTAAAGTCCTCGGTTAACCTTGATCCAGTGCAGCACAGGTTGCAGTACAAATTCCAATTACATTTTCTATACTGTCTAAAAACTGTTCCTTCTTAGGAAGTTATCCCAACACTTTCTTGAGTTTAATCGTCGATAAATAATGACGTCTTTCGTTTTTTGGCTGATGACTTTGTTGTTCAAAAATGCTACCATTTATTTTTTCTTCGGCTTCAATAGCTTTAACTCTTTCCATTTTATAAATGTCAGAGTATATTGTTCAGAATGCGGACCAACTGAAAAAATCTAACCTTTATTCAACCTGTCTGGGAAAAACTGTACATTCGAAACTATAGGACTAAGACCTTTATTTGTGCACTTGACATATAAACAGAATATTGACAATTTATCAAGATATTTATCAAGTCATAAGCTTCTTGTTATCTTGATAATATATAAAGCTTCAGAACTTAAGGGTTACGTGTGTGGTGAACAAAGTAACAGAAGCAAAACAGCTGATTTCTGATCGATTGGATTCTTCTACAACATAGAATTTTACATATATTTCAAGGTTTTTTGTTAATTTTTAGTTCAATAATATTGACAGCAAAGCTAAACATCATCGGACCAAGCACGACCTGGCGAAATGCGCGCCAGGCTCATTCAAAATCTAGCACTGGCAAACATTCGCCTCAACAATTGCCAGAGTAAAAATAGGAACACAGATATTTCATTTATAAAGGCACTGTCAAGAGCATTTCACATCTTTATAATTTGTTAAGAACACAGCTTCTTATTAATGGCACTTATATTATGTGATAAATTATCAATCTTGACAAATTAGCAAACTGTTGAACTTGTCAAGTGCACAGAATAGGGGCAGTTTTGGCACTTTATGGCTTTTCGTGTACTACCTTTTGCAGGCGTTTGCACTACCATTTCATTATTTTATTGCTAAATCGCTAATCAACGCCTTTTAAGCTTTCTGAAACAGCAAAATAAATGCAACAATACAATAGCGCTTTCGATGGGCGAACTTTCGAAGTAAAATATTACCATGACGACCACCCTATGTATCAGAAATAAAAAGCATGGCCCTCATGGTTACCGGCTGTTTTAAATAAAATGTGCCAACCTCTTTTCAAAGCGAGAGAATTGTCAACTGTACTGAATCTCCGTAGCAATAGCAGTTAGTCAACAAAAAACTTTACTTATTGCATAAATCTTAAAATGTATTCTTATGTTCTATTTTTTTTACTTTTTACTGTGCCAAATAAATTCATACGCTTGCCATAATAAATTCCTTTAAATCGGCGAACTTTGCAGCTCCAAAAGCTAACAAAGCCATTCAAAAATTTATAGCTACACCATAAATGCTCACATTTGTAAAACGAAAACGCGCCAAATATGCATACGTATATATTTTTGGCACTTTCTTTTCGCAACCTTGGGCAAAGTGTAAGTGTTCATAAGTGTGTACAAATTCTGGCGAATATGTAAAGCGAGGGAGTGTAAAATTTACTAAGAGTTTCACCAAAAATCCACTGAAAATGCAAGGTTTGCAACTACTGATTTGCTTGTGTATATGTGATATTGTTTGTATTTTGCTTGAACTCGTATATATGTAAACTTACATGGATTTGCATGAGACTCACCATTTACATAGGCAGCGAAGTCCACACCATCATCTCCGGCAACGATACTGCTGACACCGCCGACTCTGGACTCAATGGCACTGAGGTGACGGCTCGTAGCGCGGCTCCCGGAATCAGACTGTGTGGGTGAGTTTTTGTAGCTGCTACTGCTACCGTTATCGCCATGGCGCCTCAGCAGCAGGGCTGTGGGTACAAATGCGGATGGTAGGGGATCGGTGAGCGCCTTTGACGACACCAGTGTTGTTGATGTTGTCGCCTCGCCTGTAACATGAACGCTAGCTGTTGCAACACAGGCGACATGTTGGATTAATAAGGCAACCGCCACAAGATTAAACATCCATGTGCAGCTGCTGATGCTGTTGTTGCTCTTGCCACCGTTGGTGCACCGTCTGGTTTTGTTTGTGTTGTATTTGCAGTTTTTGTCGCACATTGTACATCTCAATGCTGTACAGAAGCGCTTCAAAAATGCGTTGGTGAAAATTAAAGGAAATAACGGTATAATGCTGGGAACAGTAACAATAACAAAAGCTTTTGTTTTTTCAATGGCAATTGTGGTTTATGCAGCAATAAGCTCCAACCTTGTTTTAGTGCTTAACTTATTTTGTGTTCACTATAAAAAAAATAAATAAAAATTAAAAAATTGCGTTAATTTCAACATTACAACGCTTTGGAGGATTCGAGCATGATTTCGCTGATTGCAAATATCGCGGTGCTCACATGTGTAAGTGCGTGGGAACATATATGTAACTCACTTTACAAAACACCTTCCATTGTTCAATGTTCATCAAGAGATGTTTTTAAATTAAAGCATGTCAAAACTTTGCATTAATTGAGCGCCTGAATAGGAAGTACCTACTCACTGTGCGCTTTTTCTATTGTAGTATCAACTGAAATGACATATATGTGTGTATGTATAAGAAGTTTACATGCTTACTGCATGTTTACTCAGCCAACTTTACTAATTTACGCGGTAAACATTGACACATCTTGCGTTGTCAGCGTTCTACCGTTTTGGATTAAGACCTTGCAGGTAATATTTTCATGTCAGAAAAACACCCGAAGACTAGATATAGTCCGAATAAAGCAGATGGCTTTTGGAAGATACCATACCACCGACTTTAGATTTTCCCTTGTATTAATATCTAGACTTTAAATACTAGTTACTTTCATTGAATCAAAAATTGTCTGTAGCTTTAGTTATTATGAAACAATATCAATTTTATATTCCAGATTCAGATGAAAATCAGACTGTCATACTTAATATATTTATTTTATCATTCGAAAATTTGTGGGCGCAGAAACTCATTATTTTTCCGATTGAGTGTCAGTTTGGATTTTGAATATCAAATACATTTCCCGGCGACGGTCCTTAGAGCAAGCCAAATACTTTTGAGTTTGATATGAGTTAATTACATATACCCTGTGATCAAAAAGTAGGTGAGGTGATAATCGTATCCACAAAGAATATTATTTGAGCGTTATAAATCGTCTGAAGAATCCACAATTATGGGCGAACAACTCTTGGTTCCTTCATGCATTTACGATAATGTACCATATTATATGTGTTGGGTCTTCCCGACTTTATTGCCAAAAACTCGACTCATATTGTTCGCCTGATTTTGCTCCGTGCGACTTTTGACTACTCAGAAAAGGCCAATACGGGAGCACCATTTGACACGATTGTGGAGATAAAAACCGATTCGAAGAATGTCTTATTCCGACTGTTTCGAGGACTGAAAAGAGCGTTGGCAAAAGTGCGGTTTATCGGACGGTTATTACTTTGAAGGACGATGAAATTGATTTGGAAGAATAAATAAAGAATTTACATTTTGTAAACAAATTCACTTTGCTTCTTGACCACAGTAGTATATATGTATGTATGCAGATTAAACATACTTTGCTTTAAGTATATGTACAAGTATATGTTTATAAATATAACCACATTTCAGTAACCCTTTTACAAAAATATGGCAAGCATTTTATAACTTTATATATACTTTCAAATATTATTCTATATATGTTAACTTCTAAATACAAATTTAGGTCCAATTACATGAATAGAGAAACACATAGTCGGTAGCATGAATACTCAGTTGTTGAAATTATATTTAACAAACATTTGCAGTTAATTTATTTGGCAGTCGAAATAATTTTTCCTTAAATGTACATATATGTATGTACATTTAATATATAAGGAATATTTTGAGATTCGACTCATTGTCACCACTGAAAAAATTTGGAACTACTTCATTGCTTAATCGTAACACCATAAAATAAATAACGGTGTTCAAATTGGTGTTGCTGTAAATCTGTTGTCGATTACACTACTGTTTTTGCAACTTTTCTAGCAACAAAACTTTAATTCAGTTGAGCATAGCTAACTTTTTCGCGCGCAATTTAATATACGCTACGCGTCTGTTGGTATGTCGCGCAATTTCCATGTGTTGCACACCCACGCTCCCCAGACGGTCGTTAGCACAGAGCTTGCAAACGCGTTTCCATTTTATTGGCCACGTAGACGAAGAGAAATGTACGCACAGATCAGGATAACACGGCATACAATTACATGCGTTACTGTTTCTGTGTTACTTGATTTTATCTCTTTTACCAGTGAAACAAGTATTTTTTTACAACGCTGCTTTGTTTGAAATTTCTTCCTATTACTTTAAACTGCTACAAATTTGGCGAAATTTCACTATTTTTTGCTTTCACTTTTCTTGAATTTAAGAACTGTATGCTGCACTCTTTGAGAGACGTCCTTTAGGGACTTAACGCCACTGCTTATGCCTTTTCAGCTTCTTTCGTTTCCGCTTTGTCTGTTTCGTTTCCTTAGTTAACTGCATTATAAAACCCCTGAGCGACTTCCCAGTGTCTTTGCAACCTCCCGCCTAGCCGACAATGGCGGAAGTATTTAAATTCAATTTATTTACGCATTTATTCTCACACCCATACCCACATGCGTTTTACACCCGGTGCACCGTTAAAGGTAAAGCAACAATTTATACACACTTGTATATATTTACATATACACACATGTAAGCTTAAACACAAACTTCTTCATATACAGCTCGCGTTATCCGAAACAATAAGTATAGGTACATCCAGACACCGTTGTATACATATGTAGGTATAAATAATGTATATTGGCGCGTATAAATTGATAAATGCAATTTATAAATTGACCATTCGAAGAATACCTAAGCAGCTTTCTCGGAATATTTATGATCTGCACGCCGGCACGTTTGGAAAATAACTGACTGAATTTATGTCCTCGTTCAGCCTAATAAGGACGAATGCAGTGTTGCTTTCGTAGTTCTTCGTTGTTCGTCATCGCTCGCTAAGCTCTTCTTCCTTGATAACGTACCTGCCTCTAAGCTTGTTGTTTGTTGCAAAATGTCAACAGAGAGCAAAAATACCGCCAAAAATTTCTGAATGAATTTCCAAAGCATGCGCAGTAGTGGTTAAATTCTGGTTGATGTGAACAATTATTTACAGCTTTACATATGGCTGCAGTCGCTAGCTGTTGCTCTAACAACATGCATTTATCGGGAAATTTTCAGATAATTTCTAAGAAATTCAATTATTTCATTGTTCACGTAATGTAAATTTATTTAAATCTGCTAAACATAACAATATAAATTCCCATATGAGTCAGTGTTTCTTTTGTTTAATTTTACGAGTTTCGGCATACATTTGAGCAGTAGTATCAATAACTTTCAAAAGCGCTTTTCAAAAATTAACACAATTAGATGCGGTCTGTGTTTTCATGCAGATTGGGAACAGTAGCCATACGCAATACAAAGCACTGAAACAATTGCGTTAACAAGTAGATCGGCAACCATACAACAGTTACTTTACATAATGGGATTTTAAAATAATTATCGTATCTAAATTCATCTAAGCAACAAGTTATGTAAAATATGTATAGAATCATTTAGTGGCATGCAATATGTAAGCAAGGATATAAACGCAGACAGGAAATGGTTATCATAAATTATTCCCACTATTTTGTCTAGATCATTAGATAGATATTCAGTGCAACGGAAACATCTTCGTCTATTAGTTAGAATTATGCGTTTATATATGTTTTGCATGGAGGGCAGCGCTCTACTCTCTACTCATGCTTCTTCCCCTAGTTTAAGATATATTTTCCTGATTTTTTTTATCCTACTTAGTAGACGTCTACTACTATTTTTTTTCTATTTTGTACTTCCTAAATTCTTAATCAGTTCAGTTTTTTCTGCGATCTTAGAATTTTCAGATTCAGTATCAGCTGTTCTAGACGTAAAAGAATCAGTAACCTCCTTAGTAGTAGTGATGGAAGTAGTTTCGGTATCGCATTTTACCATTTGCAGCAGCAGGAGGTATAATATACTACATTCAATGCACCCAACCATAATTCACCTCATTTTGCTTGAGTTAATCAATTGCTGAACCCAAGATTTTAAATATAGTCACTCATTTACTGCACAGTCTCTTTATATTTAATATAGATTAAAGCAAGCTTTTAAGAACTCACCAAAATATGTTTAAATAAATCGACAAAATAGTAAAGAAATAATATTTCACTTCAAACGAATATGCTATCATTTGATAGGTTTCTCGACTTTTAACGAATATTGAGATAAACAAAACCATTCAAGCATCTAAAGAAGAGTTAAGTTCGAGCGAAACAGAATATTAGATACTTATGCAGATTGAACACATGTTTTGAATTTATTTTTAACCTTTAAAAAGGGTCCAAATAGCTTACGTCATAAACGCAATAAACTGTCAACCTTGATAGTAAAGGAATAATGCCTAACTAGTGCAAGCACGTCAAAAATAGTAACAGTAAAATCAGACGTTTTTAAATTTTACCGCATAATATCAGTTCGACTACCTCATATCTCAGAACCGTTGCACAGTTCGAGTCCTGCATTATTGTCATTGTAGAGATGTTTGTAGCAGTAAATTAATGCTAATTGTTAATATTTATATTATTATTAGTATTATTTTATTATTAGATAGATTAAATAAATAATTACACGTCTGAATTTTTATTAATATTTAATCATAATAAAATGGCCATATTTTAACCAAACACATGAATACACAAGTTATTATTATTTTAGATTAAATTTATGAAAAAAATAATTTTTTTAGGTCGAAGCCGTCTTAATTGTGGCAAGGTAAAACTTAGACTAATTTTACAATTAAATTCTTAACACTAAACTTCTGCATCACGTTGCGGGCACAGGTGACTTATTGCTGAATTGGCGGAATGGATGCGCGTATACCGGTTATTGTTACGTTGATCCAGCCTGGCAGAGATGGCATCAGCGTTTTATACGTATTGTTCTTGTTGGTGCGCTCCCGTATCGTGGGAAACGTATAGTTAAAGCTTTTGAGTGTTAACAGCGTGCAACGTCCTCGTTGACCGATAGAATGCTTGGGATTATTGTTAGTGTATCTTCTTGCCTGGGGTTTGAATCCTGGTTCTGTGTTTTGTGTTTTGTAATTTTTATTGTAAGTTTTTTCTTTAAGTATCTTTTTTTCGCTGCTGTGAGGATCAGAATTATGACTATTATAGTTGGGCGGGCCCGTCCAAAGACTGGTAATATATTTTGTTTCTGCTATATTAGCTACATTTAGTTCTTGTAACAATTGCAAGGATAGAATTTCTTCGGTTTTTGTGGTAGAGTTTGTTGATTGTCTGATCGCTGGTAATGGGTTGGCAAGTGATGCCTCTTTATTGGAATATCTTTTGTCTTGGATATTGATAGTGGAGTTGACATAATTTATGATGAAGGTTCCCGTTTACTCTAGTGGGTTTCCATCTATCTTTATTGTTCCGTTGTAACCATTAATAAGTAATGTTCCTGGAAGGATTTCTTCCTGTATTGGTATGTGCTGATTGTTGATGGTTGTGCAGTTCCAATATTGCCCTTTAAGCAATCGTGAAATACAGCTTGTATTTGAAATATCATCTAATTCTTTTCGCTTAGAAACTATTATATTAATAAATTTTTTACAATTATTATTAATTCCATAAGTTTTATCTTGACATATCATTAATTTTTCATATGGAATTTTTATTAGTTTTTTTATTTTTTTTTACTGGTTTTATTACAATTGTTTTGCATATTTCATTCTTCGTTATAGGTATACTTCGAATGTAAATAACATTAGATTGATTCAACACAATTTTAACGTCACTTAATTATTAAACTTAGCTTCTATGACATTTAGGTATGGTACATTTTCTTTTTCAAAAATTTATCTTTTTACATTTATTTCCAGGTTTGATAGTATAAATGAATGTATAGAATAATCAATATTTACTAATTCTTCTTTTAATATTCTTATTTTTCTTTCTACAATTTTTGCTAATTCGTCTTTTAATTCATTGCTTGATATTACATTATTCAAGATCATATTTGTTACACTAGTTAACTTATTTATTTTTTCAATAATTGACTTATTTATTACAAATTGATGAATGTTATTTTCTAATACATTGTTAATCTTATCACTAATTATCTGGAAGTCCTCGTGGTCTGGTGAACCAGTTATCCACTTCCATATAAGTAGTTCCTAATGTTTCTATCGCTTTTTTAAGTCTATTAGGTTTCAATTGGGATAATAAGGATTTTACAGTTTCTATTTCGTGGGATAAGAATGGGTAAAGGGAATTCTTTTCAGTGATATCATGTGTTATCGAGGTGTCTAGTTGTTCTATTATCTCGTCGTACTGATCTAGGTTTATTGAATGTATCAGTTTAAAAGTTCCTGTTTAGAGTTTTGCGTTTCCTGTTGCTATGGTCACAATTTTGCTGTTTGTATAGTCCAGTATTTGTGTTTCAGCATTGCACAAGGCAATTAAACATGCTATCCTGTAATGGTAATGTAGTCATTATTTAATTTTTATTGTGGCTTTTGTGAACAATTCGACCTGATTTTGTTACTATTGTACATCCTTTATCTTCCTGTACTAATTCTTTTTTATACTTAGGTGTAAGTTTGTTGCCTAGTCTTTTATTGATCTTTACATAAACGGTATCATCAGTATTGTATGCCTTGAATTCTGTCCTATTCTTATTATGATAATCTAAGTCCTTTTTCTGTTTGTCACGGATTTTCTTAATGTTGTCCAGTCTGTCTTTTTCTAATTGTGCTGGGTTAGTCGTAACTCTTCGTCCTCGTCTTCGTAAGGCTTCTACGGGTTTTTTTTGATGGTTGAATGAATCGAATTGTTATATTTATGAATGGCTCTGAAAATTAAATCTTTAAATGAATTATATGGGTTTCTTCGCTTTTTATACAGCGCATTATTTCTGTTAATGTACTGTGAACTCGTTCTATTTGTCCATTTACGGTACTAGTGTAGGAGGGTGTTTTGTATAGCTGAATTCCATATTAGTTTTCTAAGAATTTATCTATTGCTGTTAGTATATTGTACTTTGTTATTAGTGTGATACAGATCAATGTGAACGATTTGGCCTGGATATTCTGGGATTGGGGAAGCTTTCAATATTGGTTTTGCGATATTCTTAATTTTCGCGTTCATCTGAGGCAAATAGTATTTTTCAAGTAATTGAATTTGGTTCTCTATCTCATTCCTATGTGCTCTGTTATGTTCCTTTATAATTTCCGTGTCTTGTTCTGATTCATTTGTTAGATCTTTTACTATTTTTCGCGTGTATTTTACTCTATATCTGCAGAAATGTTCTTCCGTTTTTATTGCATTGATCACTGAGGGATTGAGCAATTTTTTTAAAAGTGTGGTAAGAATTTCCTCAGTAAATTCGGTTTCTATTATAGTGTGTCTATGATATGTTGGGAAAACGATTTGAAATTGGTGTGAAGAGATATCTCCTGTTGAGATTAGAAGACTTTTGAAAGCATTTAGTGGTGCATCTGTGTAGGGTATTAATGTTTGGCTTGAACTCTCGTCGCTATGTTCTGTAGTTGTCAATGAGTTTATTTGCGGATCGAGTGGTATTCGTGGTAGTAGTTATACTCTTCCAAAATGGTTTTCTATCTTTCTAATTTACTATTGGTGTTTTTGTAACTGAGGGCATATGTTAGTGGCTGGTGATCTGTAAATATTTTAACTGCGGTTAAGCCGTATAAGTAATTCCTTAATGTTTTTAATGACCATATTATTGCTAGCATTTCTTTCTCATTCGTCGCGTAGTGTTCTTCTGTTTTCGTCAGTGTTCGTGATATAAAAGTTATTGGTTTGTCGTCATGTTCCAGTACTGCACCTATTGCATATGTAGAGGCGACAGTTGTTAGGTGAAACTCTTTGTTGAAGTTAGGAAATTCTAACACTACTTCGTTTGAAGTAAGTGAATTTTTGATTTTGTTGAATGCTTCTATTGCTTGTTGGTTTAGTGTTACTGCTATTTTGGCTAACATATTTTTGGACATTCGTCCCTCCTCCTCTATCAAAAGGAGAGTTGGGGGTTTCGCAAGTTTGGCGTAATCCTTGATGAAACGTCTTTAAAGGCCAGACATTTCCAAGAATGACCTAAATTCTTTTACCGTTTTTGGAATCGGAAATTTAAATCCTAAATACTCAACCTTTGATTTTAAAATTCGCATTTATTTAACTGTACTTTCATATTATATTAGCTGTTGTAGTGTGTGAAATATAGTTTTTACATTGCGAGGATGTGTTTCTTCGTCTTGTCCAAAAATTATTATATCGTCTATGTAAATGTAACATTTTGTCCCTATGTGTTCTCTAAGCATGTCGTCTAGTGTCCTTTGAAATATAGCGGGTGCGTACTTTGAGCCAAATGGTAAACGGATAATTTCGTATTTAGCGTTGTTAATCGAAAAAGCTGATTTTTGAATATCCTTTTTATGTAGGGGTATCTGCTGAAAACCGCTTTTAAGGTCTAACACTGTGGGATGGGGTATTTGTCTGGTGTTGATACACTATTTAGTTTACGGAAGTCTATTACCATTCTGTATTTTTTCTCCTTTGATGCATCGATTTTATTTGGGACTATCCAGAGTGGTGAGTTGTAAGGTGATCTTGAGTGTCTGATTATGCCTTGATTTAGCAATTCTTTGATTTGTTTTTCAACTTCGTCCTTCATTGCCATTGAGTAGGGGTAGTATTTTGAATAAACTGGCCTATCTGTTGTTGTTTTTATTTCTGCTGCTACTGTCGTTCTCATTCGATTCTGAAAAAAGTGCTGGATATCTAGCGCATAGTGAGTGTTTTTTGTTAAGTGTTAGGTTCTAAGGTTAGTTAGTTAGGTCAATACTGTTAACTGATTTGGATACTTGCTGCTTTATGGGGATTTTTATGTTGTTTTTACGAAAACAACAATAGTCGTCTGATGTGTATATAACTGCGTTTAGCTGTTTTAGGCTATCGTTACGAAGAATTTCGTGAATGGATTTAAGTGTGGGTAAGATAAAAAATTTGTGTTTTTCTTCCTTGAGTCCGAATAGGTTGAGTTCGGTGTGTTGTGATATTTCGATATTGCCGCCTACTGGTTTTGCAAAAAAAAATGTTTTCATTGGGTTTGGGATTTTTTACTAATGAAGTTTGAATGTAACTCTTATTTGAACCGGTATCTATTAGAAATTTTAACATTTTTCCATCACTCGTTCTACACTCGAAGTAACGTAGCGATGAGGAGGTTAGTCTAAAAAATGAACGTCTACGAAATCATTAAAATTATTTTCTGGATTTTCCTGCACTTTTCTTATATATTCGTTGTTGTATTCTTCCCATGGCTGCATTTCCTCATATTGGGTGGTATTTTCTTCGTAGTCTTTATTATTTTCATTAGTATCTTGTGCAATATGATTCATTCGTTGGAATTTGTTCGGGTAGTTGTTGCTTAATTGGTTGGATGGTGCTGGTGGTCGTTTTCCTGCAATTCCGTTGAAGTTCGGTCTATTCATGTAGTTGACTGCTCTTGTTTGTTGCGAATGATTGAAAATTTTGTTGATACTGTTGGTATTGTGGCTTACTGTATTGGTTTTGGCCGATAGGTTGTCTATTGAAGTAATTTTGCGACATTTAGTGATATGGTTTTGTTTGGTTATACGGTGTTGTTTGGTGATATGTTGTTATTTGTGGTTGGTATGCTAGTTGTGGATAAAATTGTTGTTTTTGGAACTGGGGTTTCCTTGGAGGTACTGGGGTTGATACGTTCTACGGCTTGAGTTTTGGTTGTTGTATGTGTATTGTGCTCTATATCCTTGATTCTCCAATTTTAAACAGAGACGAAGGGCTTGTGTTTGGTCTATTGTCTCCTTTATTTCTAGGAGTCTCCATTGAGTCCTTTTATAAAGGTATCTAAAGCTTTGTTCCTATAGGTTTGTGTTAAAAGGTGAAGGGCTTCGAGAAAGGTGATTGTTAATTTCTTGGTAAAACTCTGGAATAGTTTTTCGTCCCTGCATTAAAAAGGTTAATTGGCATTTAAGGGCGGTAATGCCGCGTTTGTCCACGTAATGGATTGTTAGGCAGTGTGAGATAGCTTTCCAGTCAAGTGGAGTATTATACGGATCTAGGACAACGTCGACGTTGCCTACAATTTTATTTCTAATGACGCTTACCGAAGTACTTTGGGGTACCTCTGATACATTCATAGATCTTAAGCACGCGGTCTACTCTTTTCCTCCACGAGCTAAATTCGCCAGGGTTGCCAGAGAATTCTTGCAGGCTTCGTATAATGTCGGATATTTTGTCAAAATCGTCTCATCGTCCACTGTGTTCTGCGTCAATAGTCTGGTCAATTGCGTTAGTCAGTATGCTATTTGGGTTATTCTTTATGCTCTCTCAAACTACAATTTCCTTAACAATTCTACTGATAAGGGCTTCTAGTTCAGGAGTTGCATTGGGATTTTGTGGAGGGGAAACATTTAGGTTTTGTAGAGGGGGAACGTATGGATTTAAAACGGGTGGTCTAATAATGTTTTGATTTTGCAT
Organism: Bactrocera oleae; assembly: GCF_042242935.1. Lineage (NCBI taxonomy): Eukaryota > Metazoa > Arthropoda > Insecta > Diptera > Tephritidae > Bactrocera > Bactrocera oleae. The sequence continues at coordinate 32,216,044 of NC_091539.1, read as the reverse complement.
TTTTGTTTTAATGGTTGCTTTCTAGCTTAATTGAAATCAATTAATAATTTAATTTATTTTTTTTCTTTACTTTTTCAGATTAATAACTAATTTAAGTTATCAATCTTTGGAGTGTCCTTTTGGTGGTCAATCGCAGAGTTGTTTTGTGCTATAAAGCCGAAGGGTCCCCCTTAAAAGTGGTGAATCACGGCCTTGTTTTTATTTATTTATTGGCTGTACAAGCCTTTAATAATTAATTATTATTATATCTTAAAAAATAAAATTTAAAATTAATCTTTCTCTTTTTTTCTTCATCTATTTTTCCTTTTTTTAAATAGTTTCAAATGAACAATTTTTTTAATATTGAATATTATTCCCTTTCGTTAATTTTGATTGGTATATTTAGCTTTTTTTTCTACATGTATTTTTTTTATTTTATATATAATATGTATCTTCTATTGAAATATTTTTTTTTTGTAATTTATTATTTTCCACTTTTATTAATTTTAATTTGAATATCTTACATATTCTTTTCTCTTTTTTATCTCTATTACTATTTTTTTTCGAGAAACTTCTATAAACCTTATTTTCACGATATTTTCCTATTTTCTTTCGCTTACTTCTGTAACTGAATCTGTCTTCTATTATTGTTTTTCTATAATATCTTAGTCTATGCTTACAGTAAGATTATCCCGCGGCGGAGTGGATTATCCCGTTTGTTTTTCGCTAATAAGGTCCACTTTTTTCGCACTCTTTGCGGCTAGTGCGTTCTGCTGTTACAGGAGACTGCACTGATGTTGTAGGTTTTAATGTTGTTGCTGCTACTTGAGGAGCTGTTGGTGTGGGTTGCGTTGTCGCGGTACCGATGTTAGCACTACTTTTGGACTGTTTTACGGATCGCGACTGGCAGTTGGGTGCCAGTTGTTATATTTTAGATTAAATTCATGAAAAAATAATAAGGTCGAAGCCGTCTTTATTGTGACAAGGTAAAACTTGGACTAATTTTACAATATTAATTTCTTAACACTAAACTTACATCACGTTGCGGGAACAGGTAACTTATTGCTGAATTGGCGGAATGGATGCGCGTGTACCGGCTATTGTTACGTTGATCCGGCGTGGCAGACATGGCATCATCGTTTTATACGTATTGTTGTTGTTGATGCGCTTCCGTGGCGTGAGAAACGTATAGTTGAAGCTTTTGAGTGTTAATAACGTTAACTTACATATGCATTCAACAGTACTGAGTTCAAAAGTGAGCTATTTATTAAATTTAATACTCTCCGAATATCATTTGTTCATCGATGGGTTAACTTTAAACCCTCTAATTAATCACGATAGGTGCGAAATTAACCGAATGACCTTGTGCCTAACCCAGTCCAGTTCCATTTTTGAACTGTAGAGAGAATTAAGACAATAGTGCGCACTAGATTTTATTGAACTTGAGTAATGGATTTGGGAGTTATAAAAAATTTTGCATACCAGTAAACCACTTTTAAGTACCGTAATTTCCGACAGGATATGGATTTGTTAGGAGAAAATGTATTCTGCCCCCTACTATATTATGTTTCCTAACTTAATTTTCGCTAGCTTCAGTACACAGAGCATAATTGTTATATATATATATATATATAGGTATATGTATATATAAATGATCAATATGACGAGGCGAGTTAAATTCTATAACTAACAAATTAAGTTAAGGAATTTAGTACAAAGGACAGTAGATCTGAGGGACGTTAAAAATGTATCTAAAGCGCTCCTATCCTCGTAAACTAATAGGCTTAATATATATAAATATCTCAAAAACCAATAAAACTATACAATCCAAACTAGCTTAAGACATTTCCTTCCTGAACTTCATTATACAGTGCTAAAATGGGTAAAATGAAATATTGTATTGTAATAACTACGCCATTCTCACATAAAGGATATGTTGAAAACTATTAAAAGTGCTTTAACTTCTACATAAAAACGTCATAAGCATTAAATTTTATAGTAAATACAAGTATAGTACAGAACTTATTCAAAAATATACAATGGGCGTGGCACGTTCACGTAACGGTTGTTTATAACACCTAAAATGAATCGAGATAAATATAGAGTTATGATCAGGATGACAAAACGAGTTTAATTCCGAATGACTGTCTCTCCGTTCGTCCGTCGGTCGGTCCGTGCAAGCGATAAATGGAGTAATACTTCAGATATCTTAATGATTTATGTACACATAATCTTTAGCACCCAAGAGAGGATGATATTGCAGATGGACAGAATCGGGCCATAATATAAAATGCCATAACTAAGCCAAAAATTAAAATTCAAAACTGTTATTTGGTACGTCAAATCACAATAGGGAGGAGCATCTGTAGTTGGCATGGCCCAGCGCCCTTATAAGGTTTAAAGTACCTCATAAACCACTTATTTTGCTCAAAATGAATCTTTTCGCACTTCTTCCGAAAACGTGAAAATGAGTGAAATCGCTCATTCCCCTTACAACGGTTATATTGAAACTACGCAAAAGGCGATAACTCTAAATAGATGATATAATAGGGCCTCATAGGAACAATTTACGAAATTAAGCATAAGAACAATGGGCGTGGCACCGCCCATTTTTGGATGATATCCTGTATTTCAATAACTACTACATTAATTTTACCCAAATTTGGTGAATAGGATAATCCTTTTATTCTTATGTCATGTTTCGAAAACAGACGGAATGGGCTTATAATCACGCCTACTTCCCAGAAATAACATTTATATTTTTTATCTGGTTATTAAGATATCCTAACGAAATTGAGATAGAATTTATTAACATAATTACAGAACAAGGTATCCTAGTATTTAAAATGAATAAAATGACGAATACTTCTCCTAGCTTCCGTATACCTATAAAAGCATTTTGAAACAGCCGTTTTTATACATTATTCAGAGAAGCAAATTCAGAATAGAATTCAGAGAGCATTTTTCGTATTAATGTCGTAATGTCAAAATTGGATAAAATCGAAGCAATGCTTCCCTAAGAGGCTTAGTATATACATAACTAATACCTATGTAAGATATCTTAGCAAAGTGTACAATCAATACTATATATAATATAGCTTAATGCCGAAAATGTGTGAAATGTGTCGCGAATTATTACAGGTCTTCTATAGTACATATCATATTTTTCGTCCTCCAAACAGACTTTATTACGAATATATTTTCACACTGTAGGTAGAGGTGCTAAAAACATTTGCTTCCAGAGAATTTTGTTATTATAGCTTTAGCAGTTTAGGAGATGTGCACATTAAACCTATTAGGTGCCCACTTAAAAAAAATTTTAACTGCAGATGCCCCTCCTTAATGTGATCCTGATAATATATATAATGATAACAGTCTTGTATCTTATTGCCGAGCTTAGTTATGGCAATTTATTTGTTTTTGACTAATGGCGTTTTATGGGCGTGGCAGTGGTTCGATTACGCCCATCTGCAATAACAACCGTCTCACGGTACCAAGAAACATGTGTACCAAGTTTCATAAAGATATCTCAATTTTTACTCAAGTCACAGCTTGCACGGATGGACGGACGGACAGACAGTCACCCGGATTTCAACTCGTCTCTTCATCCTGATCATTTATATATATACAAGGTGCGTTTCAAAGTAAACAGTAAAAAAGTAACAAAGTAAACTCTAGTGGCGCCATCTTTATGTCGACTAGTGCGTTAAAATTTGTTAACCCTTATCGACTTCCAGTAAAAATTTCATGACACTTCCTCTATTGGAAGTGAAGTTATTGCGTTTTAAGTGTCAGTATGTTTTTGTCATCGGTGCGAAAATGAGCTTCGAACAAAGAGCCAACATTAAATTTTGTTTAAAAATTAGTAAAACTCTTACCGAATCGTTTCAATTGATGAAACAACTTTATGGCGATGATTGCCTATCCCGTAGCAGAGTGCACGAGTGGTTTCAACGTTTTTAAAGTGGTCGTGAGGACATAAATGAGAAATGAGCCAAAACCCAAAAATTCGCGCCAGGAGAAGTCAAAAGAAAAGACAATGCTGATTTGTTTCTATGATTCCAAGGGTATTGTTCACAAATAATTTTTTCCACCCGGCCAAAACGTTGATGCGGTATTCTACCTTGTAGTTTTGAGGCGTTTGGTGCGCCGTATTCGACGTGTGCGGCCCGAATATCGCGAGGATAGAAGTTGGCGTTTGTTGCACGATAATGCGCCGTCTCATCGATCGACGCTTGTGGCCGATAATTTGACCAAAAATCACATTTTAACAATCAACCACTCCCCGTATTCACCTGATATGGCACCGTGCGACTACTACCTTTTCGGAAAAAAGCATTTGCCGATGAAAGGAAAGCGTTATGCAGACGTGGAGGCCATTCAAAAGGCTTGCACCGGGATACTGGCGGCCATACCGGCCAACGAGCTAAAACACTCGTTCGACATGCTTTTGGATCGTACAAAAAGCTGTATTAAAGCAGAAGGAGACTATTTTGAATAAAATCAATTGATTTTGCCGATAAAACCATTTGTTCTGTCTTTTTTTTAAAAAGCCCTGTTTACTTTGGAACGCACCTTGTATAACTCTATATCTAACACGATTAGTTTTAGATGATACAAACAACCGTTAGGTGAACAAAACTATTATACTCTGTAGCAACAAGTTGCGAGAGTATTAAAACAAAAAACTTACCGATTTAAGTCAAATATATGCCGTTTTTTTCGTAAACTTGTTGCCAACGACATGCCAACTTCATTATACCCCTCTCGTAGAATGCTGCGTCCCTATTGGCAAAAAACTCGGAGAGCCAATTTTCACAGGCCTCTCTTGAGGCCAACTTCTCATCATTAAGCGCGTTCGCCATGGACAGGAAAAGATGGTAATCGCTTGGTTCCAGGTCCGGACTATAAGGTGAGTGCATTAGGACCTCCCATCCGAGCTCCAGGAGCTTCTGGCGAGTCACCAAAGACTTGTGTGGCCTGGCGTTGTCCTAATGGAACACAATTTGCCCTCTGTTGATCAAAGATGGCCTCTTCTGGATGAGTGCTGCCTTCAAGCGGTCTAGTTGTTGGCAGTAGAGGGCCGAATTGAGCGTTTGGCCATAGGGAAGAAGATTGATTCCTTGCCAATCCCACCAAACACACAGCAAAACCTTCCTGGCCGTCAATCCGGTCTTGGCTTTGACCACGACCGTTTGCGCCCGATGTTGTCGTAAGTGACCCATTTTTCATCGCCAGTCACAATCCGCTTCAGAAACGGATCGATTTTTTTTCGATTCAGCAGCGATTCGTAGATGGAAATTCGGTCCATCATGTTTTTTTGCGTTAGTTCGTGTGGCACCCAAACATCGAGCTTTTTTTTGAATCTAAGGTTATGCAAATGGTTCCAAACGGTTTTCTGGCTTATCTTTAGTTCCTCAGAATTAAATTAGTGCTCACGTGACGGTCTGTTTCCACTATTTCCATGATTTTATCGCAATTTTCGACGACAGGTCTCCCGACGCGTGGTGCATCTTTGACATCGAAATTACCGGAACGGAACCTAGCAAATCACTTTTGTGCTACACGTTCGTTTACAGTATCGGGCCCATAAACTAAATTAATTTTTTCAGCCGCTTTGGCTGCTTTTTCGCCTTGATCGAAGAAAAATTGTAAAATATAGCGAATTTTCTCTTTGCTAGTGTCCATCTTTGACGAGCGCTCACCACGTACTGAGTCAATCAATCGAGAAACTGACAAACTTTAGCGCGAATAAACACGTTTTCAGCCGCGTATAGTATGACATGATGTGACACATAACACTAGTACTATGGACAATAACGCCATCTCTTAGATAAAAACCGAACGAACCTTTTACTGGACCTAATATAAAGCAGTTATTCCAACTGGTAATAATTTATTGACATCGACGGAAGTGGCCGCGATCAAGGTGGCGGTAGAAGTACTGTTACGTAGTGTATCTTCGTTTAGAGAGGTGAGCATTCACTCCGACAGCAGAGCGGCAATACAAGCCCTGAGTGCGCGAACCGTGCATTCAAAGCTAGTCAAGGAGTGTCTGTCCTCGCTAGAATTAGCATCAGGCTACTTCAATATCAGGCTCGTTTGGGTGCCTGGTCACAGCGGAATCGCTGGGAATTGCAAGGCCGATGAGCTGGCCAGGGGGGGTACCCTTGCCCCGCTCACATCGGAATGGGATCGAGTTGGTTCTCCACTAACGTCTTGCATTCTCGCTCTGGACCAATGGACCTCGCAGGAGCTCAGCAGACGCTGGTCGGCGACCAGCTCCTGCGCGACTGCGCGATCCTTCTGGCCGAGAGTGGATCGCAGGAGGTCGGGGGATCTTCTCGCCTTGAACAAAGTTCACCTCGCCGCCATGGTAGGAGTTCTCACTGGGCACTGTCCAATGGGAACTCATGCGGTGCGGCTTAGAATACTACCCGATGGCAGTTGTCAAAGCTGTATGGAGGAGGGTGAAGTGGAAACATCCCGGCACTTTCTCCTCCATTGTCCGGCTTTTGCTAGGTTGAGATTGAAACATCTCGGCAATCATACTTTTGGCGGTCCAGAAGATCTGGCCGAAACAGATATTGGCCGTCTCAACAAGTTTGTCATAGGCACAAAGCGCTTTGTCGACATGTAAGGGTCTATTGATCCGGCTCATAGGAGTTTTGGGTACCACAACGGACTGGCGTTTAAGCTGTCCAAGTGTGATCCTTCTTAGGATCGACCCGCTATACTAACCTAACCTAGACTTTGAACAAGCAGACTCAATAAATAAAGATATATTATATTAACTAAAAAATATTACACATGGAATTCGGAAAAAATCTGGTTTTCCAATAGGGATGATATTCAGTAATATTCACAGTTTCATCATGGAAAGATATACGCAAGAACAACTTTTCGTGCGCTTTTGCCATTTTATGGTCGTTATGGTTATAATGAATGATGCGGTAAATAAACAAAACTGTCGATTCTGGTGCGAAGAAAAACCACAAATTTTCATGAACAACCATTACATTCACCTAAATTGACAGGTTGGTGTGGTTTTTGGTTTGGTGGAATAATCGGTTCATACTTCTTTCGAAATGAAGCTGAAGCGACTGTTACTGTCAATGGAGAGCGGTAAAGATCAATGATAACCAACTTTTTATGGCTGCGATTGGAGGAAGTTGATCTTGACAACATCTGGTTCCAACAACACAGCACGTGCAACAATCGAGTTATTGCGAGAAGAGTTTGGAGATTCGACAATTTCAAGAAATTGTGACATTGAATGCCTTCAAGAAGTAGTGATTAAACAGCATTAGACTACTTCTTGTGGGGTTATTTGAAGTTTTTGGTCTTTCGCAATAAACCAGACTCTCTCAAGCTTTAGAAGTCAATATTGAACGTACTATTCATGACATACGAGTGATTTAGTATCAATTATACTTCACATTAAATAAAAACATATGAATTTCCTTAATAATACTCTTTATTTCGTAATCAGTTCTAAATCACACGAGTAAGCAACTGTTTCAAGCTATAATTTTTTGAATTTATATACAAAATCCAGAGCCATTGGATAAGAAGTATGTTATATGTATACTGCGCACTGCTTTATAACACGTACTTAGTAGTTGGAAAGACTGAGCTATATTATAAAGTCAAATTTTTTCACTGAGACAACGCTTATCCAAAAATGGTTTGAGTGTGATGATCTCCATAACTCCGGTTGACTTTATGGAGAATATACCGGTAAATACATGCAGTATCTTAATAAAATTATGTAAGCTTTATACAGGGTGATCTATTTCGAGGTTCCCTACTTCAAATTTAATGGGGAATGTTTATTATCATTCAAAAGAACATTCTTTGGCATTTATTTCTTAAAGATTATCTGTTTCAAATGTTGGCAGCGGTTACATCTCAGATGGTCCATCCCTTGAGTCTAATTTTCAATGACATGTTCGAGCAAAGTCATGAGCTTCAAGTTTAAGCTTCAAAAATAGTCGGTTATCATGGCGCGATAGCGGTCGCCATTGACGGTTACGTTCTCACCAAAATCATTTTTGAAGAAATATGGACTCATCGCCAGGCCCACAAACCACACCGAATCTTTGTTTTTTCTGGATAAAATGGCAGATATTTAATCTGTTCAGGTTGCTCTTCGTCCCAAATGCTTTTGGCTCGAAAACGTCGGTTCTTTTTGGAACTTTTCAAGAGCCCAAGTCGTTCTATACGTCAGTCGGAGTTGCTGCAAACGTCGCCGAATCGACTCTCCACGGTCTTCGTGTACACTCTTAGCTACGGCCGCTATATTTTCTTTACTGCGTGCTGGACGTGGTCTATTCGGTCCAATATTATTCAATCATCATCATCTCAGTAGGTTGATTATGTTGATCATAAGTTGAACGAAGCGCGCGAAACACATTCTATATAGAACGTGAATTTTCGTAATAAAGTTGAACGATTAGTTTAAAGTATTTTAATACATTTGCATATTGTCACTCGGCATAAAAACTAGCTTTACCAGTTCAAGATTAGGCCTTAAATACGAAATCTGACTAACACAAATCTATATTTTCCTATTAATGCTATTGGAAGGTATGGACTAGTATAACTTATTTTTAGCTTGGCGACGGATGTAAAAAAACGCAGAAAGAAGTATAACGAAGCTGGGACCTGAAGCCATCTTCAAGAGCGCTGTAAACTAGTAAATGCCAACGAATATCCTTCTTAGCGCACATGATTCTGACACTAGTGTCAACGAAAGTTTCGTAGTTTGTAACAACATCGCCACTATGTTTATAACGTTAGCAACGTATATGTTAAGTAAAGTCCATTCTAGAAATGTGTGGAGTGTAGAAAGCTTCTGCGAAAGATCGAAAGAGTATTATGTATGATTACCTATGTGACTACTACGTGCCAAAACGACGCAGACTTAAAAGCTTAACCTTACGTATACTCCTTCTACCGGCAACAGTCTTATGATACTTCTAAGCATTATTGACGAAATATATAATCTCAAAATGCATAACCCAATATTACATATACTTAATATAAAGAATTTATACAATATATACAAAAAAAAAAATATATATATATATGGTATATAATGGATGGAATGCGAAATTTTATTTAGTTTTTATAAAAATACTTTATATGCATTATACATATGTATTTGTGAATATTTATATTTTTCAAAACACGATGTTGTACTTAGCAGATATATTCATGGTCATCTCTCTAAGGAATATATCGTTCTTAATCTATTAACAATTGACAAAATATCGACCTTAATAACATAAATGTGTTAATATTCGAAATATTATAAATAATAAAGTTATATGTATATATAAATGTAGGTTTATAAGAATAAAATTAAATACAAATAAAAGTAAGTATTGTGTTTTAAACAATTAATTTAATGATTATTTTCAATTATCTGTGCCTATAGCGTGTATACATACTCGTAAATGTACAACTAATCTTAATCAGTCTATAAAGCTGGACTTCACGCTAACTTTAATCACAACAATACATACTTAAGCGATTTGCGTTAATACATGAATATCAGTAGAAACATATATATATTCATATATATGTATGTATTTATATGTGTGTAAATTCTTTAGCAATAGTTATATATGTATGCGCTGCATATTTGTTACATATACCGAATTAGGAAGCATTCCTACGCCAAACACAGTATCTTTTTCCATAATGGTGGCGTTGGTGTGGGAGGCAATATAGTTGGTGTCAGTCCTTCCCAAATTGCAGTGTCGAAGACTTCTTTGACTTTATCCTGTAAAAAAAATGAAAATTAAATCCAATATGAATAAATTAAATTATTGAATAATAATATTAAACAAATTATCCCACCCACCGAATAATATAATACTAATAGAAATATTTTTGTTTTATTTTATTGAGATATTTCACGCTAATATCGTTATGTGCAATGTAAACTCAGGCAAAGGGACGAAATTCAACATATGGGTTTTATGTCGTTAAGAAGAACACATGTTATAATTTTATTGAAATGACTAACTATTCTACTTAATCCTGCCATATGTTATGTTACATGGCAGTGTTTAGGCAGTTTTAAAAATTAACTATATACATAAATACGTAATACATTCTTTATTAGACTTAATTTTTTTTAATAATGCATATATGTATATGAGCAATTTTGTTTTCACACAATCCCTCAACCGTTTCGGCCATTGATCAATAGCAGTACACACAGCTTCTATTGGTAAATTTCTGCGGTATATTCGACAGGCCATGTTCACCAACTATGGGTCCAAACTGTAGTCCAATGGATTCAAATCTGGACTTCCAGACTACTCTCATCTGTAACAAGAAATATTGCTTTTAAGTCACTGCTGGATTATTGCATTGTGTGCTGGAGCAGATGCTTGCTAGAAGTTCCAATGCTTAACTGCTATACCACGCCTTCTAAAATCTCCTGCTGATACATTTTTGCCGCAATTTTAATTCTTTTTCCCCTTTTAGACTTTGTAACAGAAGGCCATAACGCAACACTAGGTTTGGGGGCAGTGAATCGATTTTATCCATGCCAACTTATTATCCTTGAGATACCTCACATATTAATCGATACTTATATCTGATTCCTGGGGTTGGGGAAATTATAGTCCGGGGTTGGGTTGAGGTTTTAAAATTTTTGTATTATATATATTTTTATTGAGCCGATTGGTACAAAACTTCCGAAATTGCGAGTATTTTTTTTTTGAACTTTTTACATGAGGTTTTTAGTGTTCAAAGCTCTAAACCATTTTCCCCACAACTCACGTTGAATTCGTTTATCTACATAATTTCAAAACTACTGCACCTATCCTTTTGACATTTTAACACTATTTCTGTACATAATTCCTGAGGTATCGCCGGAGAGTTATTTTATTAATTATTACCCTGAACAGGGTATATTAATTTTGCCACGAAGTTTGTAACACCCAGAAGGAAACGTCGGAGACCATATAAAGTATATATATAAATGATCACCGTGACGAGCTGAGTTGATTTAGCCATGTCCGTCTGTCTGTCCGTCCGTCCGTCTGTATGTACGCGAACTAGTCCCTCAGTTTTTGAGATATCGATCTGAAATTTTGAACACTTCTTTTTCTCCCCAAGAAGCTGCTCATTTGTCGGAACGGCCAATATCGGACCACTATAGCATATAGCTGCCATACAAACTGAACAATCGGAATCAAGTGTTTGTATGGGAAACTCTTTCATTTGACGAGGTATCTTCACGAAATTTGGCACGGATTATTAGTTAAGGCAACAATGTAATCTCCAAAGAAATTATTCAGATCGGATGACTATAGCATATAGCTGCCATACAAACTGAACAATCGGAATGAAGTGCTTGTATGGGAAACTCTTTCATTTGACGAGGTATCTTCACGAAATTTGACATGGATTATTATTTAAGGCATTAATCCAATCCTCGAAGAAATTGTATAGATTGGGTGACTATAGCATATAGCTTTCATATTAACTGAACGATCGGAGTAAAGTGCTTGCATGGAACATTTTTTTATTTGACGAGGTATCTTCACGAAATTAGGCACGAGTTATTGCTTAAGGCAACAAATTATTCTCCACAGAAATTGGTCAGATCAGATCACTATATCATATAGCTGCCATACAAATTGAACGTTCGGAATCAAGTTCTTGTAAGGGGCCTTTGTTTTTGTGAAGGGTATTATAGCTTCGGCGCAACCGAAGTTAACGTTTTTTCTTGTTTTTATTTCACAATAAGAAATTTGCTGGTTTAGTCGCAAAATATTGCCCTTTTTCATTTAAAGTGTTTCAAAAAAAATTTTTTTATTTAAACGTCGAAAACCCTTCTCGGCGTTACCTGAAAAAAACCATTACTTAAGAAATGATTTTTTGACTTCGGATGATCCAGCACCATGTTATGATGGGCATCGCAAATCACTTTTTTCCGTTCGAATAATTGCTGTCGTTGCCATATTTATTAATTTTATACAACAATCTGTCAATGTCAATGTCATACTGTGCTATTGATTTGAATAATTAGATTTTAACTTTTTACAATTTATATAGGACTTTTAAAAATTATTAAATTTTTTAGCGAAAAAGTTGGCAGCGAATTGCTTATTCCAAAAAAATGTATCAATATTTATATTATACTCTCGGAAATTTTAACATGTTAAACAAAATTTTATATAACAGAAAATGAAACAAATCGTCTAACCTGTGTTGCTGATGAAGTCTCAATGTATGACGCTCCTATGCTTGCAGCCAAATCCCAGGCATCTGAATGTGAAATTGGACTTTCGCCATTAAGCTAAAAATTAAAAAATTATACAAATTATTGTAGTTATAAAATAGTACATAGTTGTTTTTAACCAATAGTAAATATACATATGAATTCGGTTCCCACGATAGTCGGGTCTACGTAAGCGGAACGGACCGGATTCTGCTGCTACAACAACATCAACATACATAAGCATTAATTTAGACTATTTTTCTTGTATTGAAATATTTAATAACTTTTTTTTTGCAATTTTATTAGTTTTCATATTCTCTGAATGAAGAGATAATAGAACTTTTACTTTTGCACAACTAAGTTTTTTCAACCACCTACTTCAATATACACAAGTAATGTTCGGATGTAATCGAAGATTTTATACTCTTGCAACTTGCAAGGATCAAAGACGGCTAAATACCTTCAGATGTTGGCAAAACTTTATATTAAAATATGTTGCGAAGTAATAAAACATTCATTATTCGACGAAATCCTGAATGGCTTACAATCAAATTTGGTAATTTATTAAGTTATATTATAGGTCATAGGCTCACTTAGTTTTATTGTTATACAAGGTGCGTTCCAAAATAAACAGTAAAAAAGTAACAAAGTAATCTATATTGGCGCCATCTATATGTCGACTAGTGCGTAAGAATCTGCTATCCTTTATCGACTTCCAGTAAAAATTTAATGACATTTCATCTATTGGAAGTGAAGTTATTGAGTTTTAACTGTCAGTATGTTTTTGTCATCGGTGCGAAAATGAGCTTCGAACAAAGAGCCAACATTAAATTTTGTTTTAAAATTGGTAAAACTTTTACCGAAACCTTTCAATTGATGAAACAAGTTTATGGCGATGATTGCCTATCCCGTAGCAGAGTTCACGAGTAGTTTCAACGTTTTCAAAGTGGTCGTGAGGACATACATGAGAAATGAGCCGAAACCCAAAAAATCGCGCCTGGAGAAGTCAAAAGTGAAGACAATGCTGATTTGTTTTTATGGTTCCAAGGGTATTGTCCACAAAGAATTTGTTCCACCCGGCCAAACCGTTAATGCGGTATTCTACCTTGGAGTTTTGAAGCGTTTGGTGCGCCGTATTCGACTTGTTCGGCCCGAATATCGCGAAGATGGAAGTTGGCGTTTGTTGCACGATAATGCGCCGTCTCATCGATCGACGCTTGTGGCCGATTGTTTGACCAAAAATCACATTTTAACAATCAACCACTCCCCGTATTCACCTGATATGGCACCGTGCACCTTTTCGGAAAAATGCAAAAACACTCGTTCGACATGCTTTTGGACTGGGCAAAAATCTGTATTAAAGCAGAAGGAGACTATTTTGAATAAAATTAATTGATTTTGCCGATAACATTATTTGTTCTGTCTTTTTTGAAAAGTCCTGTTTACTTTGGAACGCACCTTGTATTATACTTCGCGTCAGCTAAAATTTTATAAAAATATCTTCAAATGTGATACATGTGATATCAACTCAGCCGATGAGGACATTGGGACAGTTATGAAGCCACTCGTTTAATTTCAATATATTCATTAGTGCTTGATTTATATACTGGAAAGTCCAAAGATCAGATGGAATTTAAATTTGTGTTATATGGGAAGTAGGCATGGTTTTAATCTGCTTTCGCAAATTAGTAACATAGGCATTAGGGTAGAGCGAAAAAAATTTTTTTTTTGCTTTGCCTGAGGGTAAAATCTGTAGATTATAAAAAAAAAATTGTTTAAGATCTAGAGGCGGCCCACTTAGTTTTAAAGTAAATTCCGAGTTAAAATTTTGTTTGGACAAGAAAAAATTAGTTTTGGTTTAAACTCTTTACATTTAAATAAAAATTACCGAATGTGACGGTTTTTGACTCAAAATTTATTTTGACGCTTAAGGAAAGCATGTTGTCGTTTAAAACTTTTCTTTAAAACTCTAATAATGATCACAAAAAATTTTTTTAAGTTGATATCTTTTAATTGGCCAGAAAGAGGACTCTCCACAGCTGTTAGAACACAAAAATTTTTTACGAAATAAAAATTTTACCTCGAAAATTTACTTTAAAACTGTGTGGGCCGCCTCTAGATATTAAAAACAATTATTTTATTGGTCCAAAAATGTTTTCTTTTTATAATCTCCAGATTTTTCCCCCAGGCTAAGCAAAAAAAATATTTTTTTTGGCTCCACCCTAATAGGCTAGTCAGGATAATGTCACTTACCATTTGGTTACTATCGGTCAAGTAGATCCCGAAATATTGGTTTTCACCTAAAGGTCACGCCCATTGTCCAATTTTTGTCCTGGCTCATATAAAACTTAATTATACCATCATATTATATGTACAATTAAAAGTATATGGGGTTTTTTAATGAGTTATCGTACTTTTACTTTAAAATCGTTATATGAGGAGTGGGCGGAGTTATCACCCGATTTTACCCATTTTCACATGTCGGTAAAGGAAAATATTTGTTCCCTCAGAATTTGGTTATTAAAGCTTTATTGGTTTAGGAAATAATCACATTAAAACTCTTGGACGGCAGGGCTACGCCGACTTTTGAACTGCAGATGCCCCTCTCTAATGCGATTCGTTAATAAATAACAGTTTTATATCTTGTTATGGAGCTTAGTTATGGCCATTTATTTATTTTCGATTAATGGCGTTTTGTGGCCGTGGCAGTAGTCCTATTACGCCCATTTACAATACCCCCATCCTTATGGTGCTACAAAACATGTATACCACGTTTCATCAAGATATCCCAATTTTTAAATTTATATACAGTTACAGCTTGCAAAGACGGACGGACGGACGGACAGACAATCACCCGGATTTCAACTCGTCTCTTCATCCTGATTTATACATACAAACAACCGTTAGGTGAACAAAACTATTATACAATACTTTGTAGAAACATGTTGCAAGATAGATAGATATATAATAATAAACATACAAATATATAATAACAAACATCTAGGCATTCCGCTCGTTATATATGTATGTACATATGTAACTTAAAATAGATGCATTATTGTATTAAGGAACCGTTAGGTGAACAAGACTTGTGCAAAATTTTCCGACGGTTAACAAACCTGCAAATTTTTCAACACCTTCGAATTCTTACGCAAATCGGCCTGTGTTCCAACGAGTATAAGGGAAGCTTTTGACTTGGAAAATTTTGGTGCCCACTTCGTTTTAACAGCATGAAACGTCTCTGGTCTCACAACGGAGAAACATAAAACGAATACATCGCTATCGGGATAGCACAATTGTCGCAGATTATCCAATGTGTCTTGTCCTGCCGTGTCGCAGATGGTTAAATGTACAGGATTATCGTTTACCAATACATCCGCTGAAAAACAAAATTTAAGTTGTTAGAAGAATGTAAAAATTTTTCAAACATTTTTAAAAAGCTAGTCTTTGTAAAAATATGTGAAAAGGGTTAAAAAAAAAGGCCGCGGACGAACATTAACTCGTTAAAGTTAAGTAAAAATTATTCAAACGGTACTTCGAATTGTCTTGCAACTTGTAAGGATATAAGGATTGTGAAATATATATACAACAAGCAAAGAAGAGTTAAGTCCGGGGGTAACCGAACATTTTATACTCTTGCAACTTTCCAGGATCAAAGTCGGGGAAATACCTTCAGGTGTATATAAATTATATTAAAACAATAAAAAACGTTTACTTTGGTTGCACCGAAGCTATAATACTCTGCACAAATACAAAACATTCCAAAAGAATAAAAGAACTTTAATGCGATCGTTCATTTCTTCGGAGATTGCATTATTACCTTAGACAATATCCCATGTCAAATTTCGTGAAGATACCTCCTCAAATTAAAACGTTTTCCATACAAGCATTTGATTCTGATCGTTCAGTTTGTATGGCCGATGAGCAGCTTCTTGTAGAGAAAAGGACGTGTGCAAAATTTCAAATCGATATTTAAAATACTGAAGGACTAGTTCACGTATATACAGACAGACGGGCATGGCTAAATCGACGCAGCTCGTTATGCTGATTATTTATTTATATATTTTATGAGGTATCCGACGTTGTTTTCTGGGTGTTGCCAACTTTGTTGCAACTTAATATACTCTGTTCAGGGTATAAAAATGTAGCCAAAAGGTTCAACTTCATTGTTCGACGAAATCGTTCGTTATTAAAATATAACACATTTTGTTCAATCTTAAAGCCAGGTCGAAAGTCGGAAATCGTTATATAGGGTATAAGGCGGGCAGGAAAATGGAAGTTTGCATTAATTTTGGACATTGCATATATATGGAGAAAAGTTGCTTTCTAAATTTTATTGAAATAACTGCCACGTTGGCTGATATACGTGGTACCGGAACTGGAAGTTTGAAAATATTTACATTAGGTATATGGGGTCTATGACCCAATTGAAACTATTCTCTTAAAAGGGTATATTATTATCAAAGAAACCTTTTCCCCAAATTTTAGTAATATATCTCAGAGATTGACCGGTAATTTCGGAAAAAAGTCAACCATATGCACTGGGGTCCATATATTCGGTAAGTGGTAAGATCCGATTTTGACAATTATTAGACTCGAGATGGCAAAGGCACTTTTAGTGCAAAACTATATAGCGACATATGCATTGGTGCTTGATTTGTGTACTGGAAGTGAAAGAACCAGATGGCATTTAAAATTGTGTTGAAATTCGTCAAGTAGATCCGGAGATATTCACCTAAACGTGGGCGGTGCCACGCCCATCATCCATTTTTCATCATCTTTACCCTGGCTCGTATAAAGCTCTTTTGTACCATCCTGTGGCCCTTCTTCGTAGAAGGTCCTCATTTTTTGCCCAGGGACACGTGTACTGGGTTTCATTACGATATCTCTATTTTCTCTCAACTCAAGTTACATGGACAGATGGACAGACAGATTTCAATCATCCGGATTTCAACTCGTTTCGTCATCCTAATCATTTATATATACAAGTACATATAGAATTTTTGTAATATGGTTATCATTTTCAAGGAATTTCCGTTTGCTTATATTGTACTAACTTCAAAGTGACCTTATCATTTTATCGGGCACCTTATAACCCTGTATCTTATTCAATTATTTTTAGGTGATACAAAGAACCGTTAGCTGAACAAAACTATTATACTATGTAGCAACATGTTATAAGAGTATGAAAGTTCGATAAGTTTTTGACAACAGAAAAGGTTAATCAAGTTTTGTGGGCTCTTCGATTTTTGAATTTTGAAAGAAATTGATCAAAGAATATGTATTGAATTTTGTGTTAAAAATGGAAAAAAGTGCTCCAAGGCACTTAAATGTTAACTGCGGAATTCGGGGAGTCCACTTCATCTCAAAGAAGTTTTTTTATGTGGTACAAGCGCTTTACAGAGGGCCGAGAAGATGTTGATGACGATGAGCATCCTGGAGGAGCGACCACGTCAACAAGCGAAGAAAATATCGAAACAGTGAAGAAAATTGTTCTTCAATAACGTCGAATCACTATTAAGAAAGTTGCATAGGATGTTGGCATATCAATCGGCTCATGCCATTTAATTTTCTCGAATGTTTTGGGCATGAAACGTGTGCCAGCGAAGTTTGTTCCGAAATTACTAAATTTTGAGCAAAAGCAATATCGCATTAGTATCGCTCGGAAGTAGTTGAATGAAGTCAGTCCAGGTTTGCTCAAACGGGTCATAACTAGTCCCTGCGTCTTTTTCCTATTCCCAAAACTGAAGAAAGCAGTGAAAGTAAAGTGTTTTGCTAGAATAGATGGGATCAAATCAGAATCGAAGAAAGAGCTGCCATACCAAAAACGCATGTCAGAAGTGCTTCGAGGATTGGAAAAAGCGTTGACACAAGTGTATTATATCCGAGGGGGATTACTTTGAAGGGGACACAATAGATATTGATGAATAAATAAGTACTTTTCAAATAAATTCACCTTTTCCGTTGAACACACCTCGTATATTTGACACCGAATTTTACGAAGCAAGGCATTTCGACTTAACCTTATTTTGATATCCCGAATAATATATAATATCAGGAATATAAAAAACAAAAATAACTCAGTATGTAAATAAATTCAAACATTGGGTAATGAAAAATAGGAATTTATTATATCCCATAAACTACACTTTCCGGAGACGAACAATCGGATCATGCCTGCTTCTCTATTACTTTTCAATAAATAACCCAAACGTCAATATAAATGAATATTGAAACTTATGCAATATTTTTCAGACGGCTCATTTTTTCTTTTACATAAATTAAATTTAGTTAAACTTTTGATAATATTTCCATTTTTTTATTCACTTGCCTAGAAATGAGGTAAAGGTTTTCACTTTTTGCGGACTCAATAATGTTCTTTACAAGATTTATTCATTAGCATTTTAATACATGTGCTGCTCTGTAGTATTTGCTCAAGTGTGTGTTAGCCTGGAATAAAAAAATGCATGCTAGTCGAAATGCAGAGTTGGAGAGCACAATAATGGTATAAATATCGTTTGTGACCGCACTAGAGGAACATTCGAAGACGTGTACAATAGAGTACATTGAAGCCATGAAAATTTTACTGTTTCTAGTCATGGGCGTTGCGATCCTAAATTACGGTCAGGATAACAGAAGAAGATTCATCAGAAGGATAAGTCAATAAGCGGCATATAAAAACGCCACCACGAGTAGGTGGAATTTTGTAAAATACAGCAATTTGTTTGTTTGATCGAATAGCTTGACAAAAATAACAATTTTTCTGTAGACCACAGCCAAGGTTTTGCAATTTTTTTTTAATATGGATATTTTTTTTTATTAAAACTACTGCACTACTTTCGAAATTTTTAACACTATTTTTTAACATAATTTACGAGGTAACGCCGGAGAGTTATTTTAAAAGTTATTAACAATTTTTATTTTACAATAACAAATTAACCGATTTTTTTGCAAAAAAATTGTGTTTTTCCGTTCCAAAAATATTTAAAATTGTAACTTCGAAAAAAACCCCCTTTACGTTACCTTTGGAAAACTATTATCTAACGAATGAACCATGATTTGTTCGGATTATTCAGAACCAATTTATGAGTGGCACCGCTATTCACTTTTTTTCGAGAAGTGTTCGTGTAATTGCTACTATTGTCCTATTTTCTAATGTATCTCCGTAAAACAACATACATTAACAACATTCATCTAATGTCATACTTTAACGTACCATTAGTTTTAATAAAGAGGATTTAACTATGCCGACACGAAAAATTCACAAAAGCATTCGTTTTTTTTTGCACAAATCGTAATTTTCGTGATTGCTCGATTCTGTGTTGCAAATATTACTGAGTTCAAAATTTTGCATAATTAAATATATATTGACCGATAAGTAAACAAAAAGTCACTCAGAAGGAGCTTTATAGCAAAAAAAATATTTCTATCCAGACATTGAGCATAACAAATTAATAATAGATTCCCTCATAAAGGTTCTAAATTGTAAAATATTAAGTTTGTAATCATATTTTTATATCGTAACAAGTAACAAGTTGAGTGAGTAATCAAGACGTCAGGAAAGGTTCGACGGATGAAGGCAATCATTTATTGGTAAGTGAAGTACTGGGTTTACAATTTAAACTTTTTGCTCACTTAAACAGCTGGAAGGATCTAAAATTTGTCTTTTGTTAGATTTCGGTTGTATGCCTAGTCATAAAAAGAAGCTATACTGTTTACGAGCCCATGAGACACAAGAGCAGAATACCACGGTGGCAACGATAACTCTCTATCAGGCCAAGATTAAGCATAACACAAATCACTGACACAATCTTTTTGGTTGACTTTTTAACGCGTGTATTAATCCGTATCGTCACCTAAAATGCAAAGGCGCATATCATCAAAAAAATTCGAAATTGAGTTTTTTATTGATTACGAATCACTAAATCATGTTTTTCAACTATCAGAAAAGTTATTACCAGAATTCAAAGTATCGCATCATTAGTTGCATGATTTTCGTTTTTAGTTTTTTCCTTCTCCTGCACACTGTGCACTGTGAAAAGTGATGTTACGTTAGTTTGAATTTTAGAGAATATATCTTATGGTATTTGGTACTAGAAATGGATGAGATTGGCCTATTGCTTTCTCTTACCGAACATAAATCTAATAACATGATTTTCGTGACTTTACTAAAAATGAATGTGACTTTTGGAATATTCGTGAAATTAAAGAACTCAAAAAAAATGAATATTCCGAATGAAGAACAAGTTTGCAGGATGCTTCACACATTAAATTGTACCACAATCTTAAACTTCTCTACAAAATATTATAAAAATTATGTGGTATACTATTGATCGCATGTTGAAAAAGAAATTATAACAGTTGTAAAAAACTTTCCATTTTAAGAAAGTTTAATAATTTAAAATAATTCTGCATTATGCCCTACCTTTCCTGGCAAATGAATAAAACATACCTATGAATGAATCATACATGCAAGGAAAATAACTTTTACTTGAATTACTTTCGTGAAGCAAGCTGTATGTAAATCTGCTCACACTGATTACATGACACCGCTTAATCCCACTCATCGCCAGTTGGAAATGCAAATGTATGATAAATATAATATTTCGTAAACCAATTTGTTTTTTATTTAATATAAAATTATTCCAACATCAGCTACAAGTTCCCTAATAGTGATTCGACGGTTTTCAAAAACAATTTTTTTCACTGTTTCGGTGTTTTCTTCGCTTGTTGAAGTGGTCGCACCACCAGGATACTCATCGTCATCAACATCTTCTCTGCATTCTGTAAAGCGCTTGTACCACTTACAAACACTTTTTTGAGACAAGGTGGACTCACCGAATGACTGTGGAACATTTCAAGTACCTTGGAGCACTTTATTACATTTTCAACGCAAAATTTAACACATATTCTTTGATCCATTTTTTTAAAAAGTCAAAAATCTAAAAGCACAAAAAACGTGATTAACTTTCTGTTGTCAAAAACAAACTACAAACAAGTACTACTCGAAATTATCTTCTAATGCAAACACATGATATGTCCGATTAAAACAAAAACAAAATATCGATAGTTAAATGTACACAGCCCGGGAAAAATGAAAATTCACCTTTTACTTTGAACACACCTCATAGTCCTCTGAAGTACTTATCGCTACAGTAAAATAAGAAAGTGAATTCTCGATATTTTTCAACAAAAGTGCGACAGCACGAAATTTTGTTGCTACCGATATTTCAAACGCCTGCCTATACAAAATTTGTTCCGCCATAATATAAAAATATAGTTTTTTCCTAAATTGTTCATTCAATAATATTTTGTGATTTTATGTTAATCAACCTAACTTAAAAAACGGCCCTGTTAAGGTCGCCCTGTCATTTTAATCTCAAACTACTAAAGCTGTATCAACTAAATTGGTGGTCTACAAACGATGTGAAAATTTTAACCAAATTCGGTAGATAAAAATATATAAACATTCTTATATCACGGTTTGAAACTGGTTGAAATGGGTAGACACCTACTTCCCATATAGGTTTGGTTAGGATAGGATTGATGGCTGATCCAGAGATCGCATTTGGATGCACTTAAATGCAGCCCTTTGTGAAGCTATAAAAATAGAACTCCTGTAATTCGTACTTTTAAATCAGCAAAACGCCTTGTGGTCAATAAAAATTTGCTCAGGCGATTAATTTCTATTCCCACCAGTTCGATGGGATATCTGAAAGTGTGAAGGAAGGGCTAAGATGTTTCCCCCTCGCCTTCTTCCATTCAGCTTCTGCAGCTGGCGTCTGGTAAGATTCTCAACCTTACGGCAAGGACACCGATAGAGCGTTAAAGAATCTGATAGAATACAAATAAAATATATGAAACAAACATGATATTCTTAGTGTCATGGCAGACTTTATACCGCAAATATCGGTTAATTTGTAAGACATCTTATTGAAGTTACGTAAGAATCGAGCTCTCTTTTGCCTAATGTAATGATTTGAAATAATTCAATTGATATTATACAATTTTTATAGGTGTTTTATTAGGTGTTTATTACCAAATAACCAATGTTGAATTAATTTTCAACATTTTGCAATATACATTTTAGCCAAGGCCTAAAAATATATCTTCGTCTTTGAACCATGCAAATTGTGAGAGTATAAAATGTTCGATAACACTCGGACTTTAACTATGGAAATAAAAAAAATATCAGGAACATTGAGTTATGGATTGTATGGCTTTTACTTTGTAATTTCGTCACATCAGTGAAATAAAACTGTTTGTCTGATTAAATGCATTTAAAAATTTATGTTGTGTATTTAATTGAAATTTTACAGAACACTTTTCTCACAGCATTTTGACAAAATGATACTGCTTAAATAACATTTTTGATTCGATAGATCGATAGATTCCGGAACTGGCAATGAAAGTTGCAAAGAAGGTGCTAATACTGACAAGTAGATAAAGAACTGGGTTAAATGAAGATATTTCATTTTATGCTCATAAATTTTTATACATGTATGTATATTCTATTGTACTTATATAGATTACTAATACATAAAATTCGCCAAAATTACCTTCAAATGTTTGACAGCGGCAACTAAGCATTTTTCTTGAATTAGAAATGAAACTGGAAACATTAACTGCAGACAATTGAAGTATAAATTGTACGAAAACAAACTACGCTTATGAAATAAGAGTGTACGTCCATAAAAAGAATTGAACATCTAAAAATATAATGCAAGAGTTTTATAGCCACCCTGGTTGTTAGCATTGTGTGCAAAATTGCCACAACCGTCGGTTAACATTTTACGATGGTGATCACTTTATATTAAACAAATATGAAAGAACTAAGTTCGGGTGTAACCGAAAATGTATACTCTTGCAACTTGCAAAGATCAAAGCCGGCTATAAACTTTCAGGTGTTGGCAAAACTTCATATTATAAAATTTAGCGACAGAGTTTAACATTCACAATTCGATGAAATCGTGAACGGATTACAATCAAATTTGGTATCTTATGAACTTATTTGAAAGGTTCCATAGTTTTATTGCAATATTTTACTTCCCGTCAGCAAAAATTATACTAAAACCATCCTCAAATGAGACACATCTGATGTGTACAACGTCAACCAAAGGATTGAGATTTATTTTATTAGAGATATAAGGTTTACCAGGTGTACCGCACCGAAGTGAACGCTAAGATACAAATGTGTTGGTAGGGAACATTTGTTTGAGCCTTAATTGTGTGACGAGTCTCAATTTGTTTCTGTTTGGTTGGCATGACATCTGTCAAACCTTATAGTCATTGAACAAACAACATCATATGTTTTCATTGTGTTGAAAATGTCAAATTTTGTACCGAAAAGTGATGACTTGCGGAAAGCATTATTTTTTTGTTTCCATTTGAAGAAAAGTGCTACATAGTCGCATCGTCGCTCGTCGAGGTATATGGTGAACATGCTCTATCAGAAGCAACATGCAAAAGATATTTTCAACGGTTCAGAGATAATGATTTTGATGTGAGAAATGAAGAACGTGGAAAACCACCAAAAAAGGTTGAAAACGCCGAACTGCAAGCAATATTGAATGAAAATGATACGTGGAGTCAAAAGCAAATGGTAGCCATGTTAAATGTTGCACAATTTCGGACCGTTTGAGAGCTATGGGAAAGATCCAAAAGTGTGGAAAATGTGCGCCACTTGAATTGATTGAAAGATAAATGGAAAACCGAAAAACAATTGTGAAATTTTGCTTTAAATACACGACAGAAAATCATTTTTGCATCGAATTGTCACTGGCGATAAAAAATGGATTTATTTTAAGAATCCTAAACGGAGCAAATCACGGGATTCGGTAAGAAGGCAAAGCTCTGTGTTTAGTGGTATCAGAAGGGAGTGGTATATCATGACCTTTTAAAATCTGGGGAAACTGTTAATACAAATCGATACTGACAAAAAATTATCAATTTGAACCATGCATTGATCGAAAAACGACCAGAATGGGCAAGAAGACACGGCAAAGTAATTTTTTTACACGACAATCACATGCACACAAAGCAAAGTCGGTTCATTTGATTTCATCGATGCTACAGGCATTTACTAAGCACCATTTCGGTTTCTACACAGAACTTTTAAGAGTCTCCCCTTGATTGCATTAATATTTGACATTGTTCGGGTATTCTTGCGAATTTATTTTCAAGTAATTTTATAAATATATATATATAATATATATATATATATATAAAGTAAATTTTTGCCCGATTTTATCTATTTTAGAGACAAAGATACATTGTTATTAAGAAAACACGTTCTATGTCGTACATAGGCATATGTCGTATAAAGGCATCTGGAAGTTCGAAAATCTATATTTAGGTATATATATGGGGGCTAAGTGAGGTATTGACTATCTTTGGGGTCTACATATACGGCATTTCCAAGTTTGATTTGCATAATGAAAAGTGAAAAGATCATGAAGAGATTTAAAATTTGTTTATATGGAAAGTACTCGTGGTTGCAATCCGATTACGCATATTTACACCGTAACATACGACTGCTTTAGTTATTAATTTATAACTCGTGCGATAGTAGTAGAGTAGTTTTTAGCCATTCGATTTCAACTTTCTTCACACTGCCGTAAGAGTTGTCGAAAGGATTTGTCCTGTGCAAATTTGGGTGTTCAGCTTGAATAGTTTGGAAGATATATACATTAAAACTATTAGGAGGCGAGCAACGCGCACTTTTTATTGATTTTCAAACCACAGGTGTCCGTCCTTAATGCGATTCTTTTCTTCAAATAACAGTTTTGTAGCTTAATTTCCGTCGCAGTTATGCCAATTTATAATTTTTCGATTAATGGCGTTTTGTGGGCGTGGCAATGATCCGATGGTCGAAACTCACTATATACTGTATATAGGGGATAGGGGGTAGTTGCGTTTTTTTTTTTGTCAGCGGCATCCTTAAATAAAGTGGCAAATTTACGTCGAATTTCCACTTAAATTCTAAAATTAGTACAAAAGAAATGAAATACAAAACGAATTAATTTTCTAATAATACTTACATCCATTTAAACAAACATTAAAGTTTGTGCGTAATAAAAATTTTCGGATATATTAAAATTTCTCCATTTTCTGCAGCCAACTTTACGTCTTAACGCGCTGTCAAAATCGAATTTTTCAACCGCTCAGCGTTTCCGCCGCGTTTGTTTCAGTATGCGCCATACAAAATCTATGGGCATGAGGAATTTTTGACAGTAATTTACCTCTGCGAGCTTACATACAAATTTCCTCGCTTTACGTGACAGTTCATACTGATACAACGAAGCACAGAAAACAAAGGATATGCCACAGTGAACGCTTTGCTTTCAGTGTTTCCATAATAATGGCGACGCGTTGCTTGGCTAAGCATAAAAAGATGAAAGTTGCCCAACACTTTCATTGGCTTCTTTTTATGTAAACGTACTCATACATAAGCGTACATCGAACTTTTCTGTCAAAACAAATGTCTGACGTAAATCGAAGCAAAAGTTCTATGTGAACTGGCCATAACACTCATAAAAAAGAGCATAAAACGTGCACTAACGATGGGACAAAGTGACAATAAACTCAATCTGCAATCAGCAGTTGACTGAACAGTAATAAACCTTTTCGTGTTAGCTTTCTGGGGCGCGAATAGTGGCCATCTTGGATTTTCAGTGGTAGCAACGCAGTGCTGTATATGGTTTATTGAAGTAAATACTAGGCAAATTTTAATTCCTATACATCAAAAACTGTTAATAGTGTTGCTTAATATAATGGGAACATATTTATTTATGGTATGTTTTATTAGTAGATGATTTTTACGTCATAGTATGTCATATTTTGTCTTTATTAAATTGATTTACTGATAATCGGATACTCTGTATAATAAGTAGTGAGTTCTTATGAATAAAATGCATCCTTGGTGCTAGATTACTCGATGATGAGTTATCTCCTGGCTCTATTTGTTTAAATTTGTCCGACAGAAAACCTCAAATGTTTTGATTTCGTTTATTAACCTTGTAATGCAATATCAAATAAATTTCCTCTATAAAGGCTAACGAACTTCTCAATTCTTATAAATAGGTCAAACGAAAACTCACAATCCAAGACTGTACCTATTTGCATGCAAATATTAAGAAATGCTTGAAGCGTGTTTCACACTTTCACAAAAAGAAAAACAACTAACAAAATATTAAATAACAAGTAATATCCCAATAACATTAAACAAATAAGCAAACTAATTCAAAATAATCACTTTAATAACGTCAAAATTTGCATAACATAATATTTATTAAAGTGTTACTCATAAAACTTTAACATTTATATGAAGCTTAAACGCTAACACGACATCCCAATTACCATAAAAATATCTAAAAAAAGGGTAACATAACACCCTAAGATTTAAGTATACTTATGTAAATAAACCCAAGGTATATACTTTCTAAACGGGTTATTGCGGACGGAGTTGCATATTTTACATGTAAAATTAAAATAATACTTACTCGATTAAATATCATATGGTGTCCTCTTTAAATGGCAACTTGTAGAACTATAATCTAATTGCCATTTAACCTGAAATAATCTTAATTTTGATACATTCATATCTACGTGCACATATTCAGTCCAGCATAGACATACTTTTGATGGTTGATTCGCTCTGTCACACAGTAAACGCAAATATAATATATAAATAAATGATCAGCATGATGAGCTGAGTTGATTTAACGATGTTCGTCTGTCTGTCCGTCTGTCTGTATATATACAAACTAGTCCCTCAGTTTTTAAGCTATCGATCTGAAATTTTGTACCTATCTTTTTCTCACTAAGAAGCTGCTCATTTGTCGGAACGGCCGATATCGGACCACTATAGCATATAGCTGCCATACAAACTGAACAATCGGAATTAAGTACTTTTTTATTTAACGGCATATCTTCACGAAATTTGGCATGGATTATTATTTAAGACAATATTGCAATCTGTAAAGAAATTGTATAGATCGGATGACTATAGCATGCAGCTGTAATATTAACTGAACGATCGGAATAAAGTGTGTGCATGGAAAACTTTTTCATTTGACGAGATATCTTCACGAAATTAGGCATGAGATATTATCTAAAGCAACAATGTAATCTCCGAAATAATTGTTCAGATCAGATTACTATAAAATATAGCTGTCATACAAACTGAACTATCGGAATCAAGTTCTTGTAAGGAGCCTTTATATTTGTGAAGGGTATTATAGCTTCGGTGCAACCAACGTTAACGTTTTTTCTTATTTCAAATTTAGCTACAGTTAACTGCAGTATTATATATTATATTACTATGTTCTACATAAGTCACAAACCGCTTATGCCTTTTATTTGTATTCCCTTTTTTCTGACAACGCCAGTACTAGTAATAAACTAGAGGTTGCCTAACCGCTACGTATAGCCAACCAATCCATTAGTTAAATGCAAGAGAATAGCAAAGCAAAATCTATTCCCATTCTACTAATAGTGATGTGCCTTTTCTTGCAAGCTCATCAGCTTTATCACTGATAAATCCATGACAAATCTAATGCTGACAAGCACTCCTTAACGCTCGGTCGTTGAACGATGCAATAGGCTCAAAAAGATAATCATCTTCTCTAGTCTGATAGTAACGTAAATATTAGAATTAAGTGCCATAGTTGATATGAACACACAAAGGATTCCACAATAGTCATTAGGATTACTCTCCCGTTGTGTATGTTAATAAACAAGACCTTTTTAAATTTATATATTATACAAAAACAACGAGCTTTAAAAATATATATTTGCTGCAGCTGCATTTAAACTCAGCAGCATTTAACTGTTGCAAAACGCATTGCCCATTTTGGTTAATTAACCTACTTCAAGACATTATTTACTCTTCAACATAATTGCCTTCATATCTGTCTAAACGGCAATTTCAGTATACCAACATGAAATGATCCATAGGCGCAAAGTTAGCGCTTTGGTGAGTGAATGAATGCGAGCCTATGGCTTGATTTTATGTGCATGACATACATTTCAAGCGGCTGCTCCGAAAAGCGGCATAATCTAACACACGCACAGTGTGCATGTACGGAAGACTACACGCTACAGTGAAATGAACTAGTTGCGGACCGCCTCCTTTCGTTGTGCAATGTGCAAGTGAAATCAGAAACAAAGTTAGAATTTGAGCCAAGAGATTGGATTCATGGATCTGGAGCAGATTTACCATTGTGAAAACAAATGACAAATTGACTGTCAAAAGCTCTTCTAATTTCTCTTTTAAATTAATATTTCTTTTTTTTTTTACTTAAGTTTTATAATTAAAATACAAATCGGGGTTTGTTCATTTTCAGTCCAGATATTCTAGTTCTAAACTAGTATATATTTTATCTAGAGTGATACTTTGTTGCAAACATTCGTGAGTATATTTTGCCTGAACATATGAACAGTCCATCAAAAGGTCTGATGTGCCTAAGCGCGTTGACACACTAAAAGGATTGTGCGGGCTATAAATTGCAGCAACTAAAACAGCGATAATATAGCCTGACTAACAGTAAATGGTAACACATGCAATGCAGTTGTGGTTGTGGTTGTATATACGGTTAAATACACTATACGCCATCAGATTAGCATAATTAGTTAAAATAGTTCACTTGACTCATAAAAATACGGGTATAAACCATTCACAAATATCCAAAATAATTAAAGAAGTAGGGACAACTATTTTAAATGAGAGATAAACGTGAATTCAACCAAGCCGTGGTACTTGTTTTATTATAATGTGAAGTAAAAGGGTCAGATAAAATTTAAAATTAAGCATGGTCGTAATTCGATTTCGCCTGTTATAATGTTTTATAAAGATTGCAAAACATGATTACCCACCAAATTGGATTGAAACTGGTCGAATGGTTTCTGAGATACAGCAGTTTTCCATTGTTCAATGCAGTCCTTCCATAGCATCTTTGCTGTAAAAGTTAAAGATTCCTTAGTGAATTACCGCACTGCTAATAGATTTCAACACAACTGCTATGTAAAGATCACATTATGGTATATTAGAAAGTGATCGAAAGACTTGTCACAAGCAAGTTTGGTTGATATAACTTTAATGGTATTTGAGATACGTACATTCAACCTGCCATTAGGTAGGACCTCGCCCAATGTTCAACAACAACTATCCCTACCTGGAATTACCCCGTCTCGTCACTCTTTATATATATGTATATAACTCTATATCTATGTCGATTAGTTTAATGTGCTATAAGCAATCGTTGGGTGAACAAAACTATTATACCCAAAATGTTGCGAGAGTGTAATAACGGCGCCATTTGATTGCTTTCTCTTTTTATCATAGCAAGAGCATACGAAGATTTAAAGTATAGAGATTAAGAATAACAACAACAACAGCCTTTATATTCAACTTTCTAATGTATGATGACGCGCAGTGTACTTTAAGTGCATATAAAGATGGAAGTGAATTCGCCTGTCGCCTACCTCGGAGGGCAGTGATATGTGAGCACATCATAATTCAATCACTAGCAGTGGCATTAACTGTTCAACTGAATGCACAAGTACATATCTATAGATATATATGGTACATGTACATAAACGCTTGTGATGCATGACTTCCAGCAAGCTATCCCTGCAGTGTAGCATCAAACTAGTCAGCAAGCTGTAAGAGTTTACAAGTAGAAATTTCTGACAGAAAGTAAACAAGCCAGGAAGATATTAGACGTATTTCAATTGAGGAACGATTTTCTAATGGGTTAATTTCTATGACCAGTGAATTGGCTCAAATTTACAATTTAATACGACATTTTTTTTATATTATTTTTTGAACTTATATGATTATGGTCACATTTCTGTCAGGAATCTTTCTACACGCAAACACTATCCGTTAATTAAAAGTAAATGGGATAGACGGCTGCCTAGTCATGCTTCTAGTTTATACTAATTGTGAAGTAGTTTATAACTAGTGGATTTCACTGTTAGGATGCAGTACCGCGGCTACGCCATGTAATAACGCAGACCTAGTCCGCGCTGCAAGTCAGCCTTCCCCTTACTCTCATTCACTCTCACCGACTCAGTTTATCATGGAGTGGGCACAGTTTAGTATATGAAAAATGCACATATTCGAGTGACGTGCCTTTCAATATTTCATTCACAAAAATAGCACAACAGGAGCAACGGAAAGGAGAAGGCACAGACAGAAAGGGGCGTAGAAGTGAACAAGAGATAAAATAGTGTTGAGAGGAAGAGTTGTGTGAATATAATAAAAAATAGAGGACAATGAAAGGAAAAGGAAGTGAAAAATTGGCACGCAAACCAAGCTATTATATGCTTATACAGTATTGAGAAAAACGTATGCAATTATTTCACTCTTAGAATCCTCTTTCTTTGATGTTGCAAGTGTGATTCGAAGCTGTGCAGTAACATCTTATATTACACAAGCTCAATGGAAAAGGGAATGGAATAAAACTAATGAAACTATGACTATGTAAGCATGAGTCATCTGGATACCCTAACTTGTAAAATATATATATATCATATATATATCATCTTTCAAACTCTGTTAATTTCAACATTATTTCGCGGTTAGGTGTATATAACAGACCAGACTGAATCAGTATTTAATTTCATGGTTGTTCTAACCTTAGCTGACCACTCGTCCCGGTTTGGCCGGAACAGTCCGGATTCCGAGTAAAGCGTCCCGGGCTTAGAAAAAAAAAAATGAATTGAATAAAATTGTGTTGCTCTCTCACCTATTATATGTCGCGATTTTCAATGACTTATTATATGGAAAAAATCGATGACTAAAACAACCATCCCGGATTTTTCATTTAATTTTAGGTTTGTTTGGAATCCAACACATCCGTTTTCGCTTTGCAGAGCCTCCAAATACTTTAAAGTTCGGAGAAAAAGAGGCGCCTAAGCAAGAAACAGCCTCTAGCATCACAGTCGCAAAATGACTGTAAACGAGTGTAATAGATGAGTCAAAAACAATGTCGAAGAAGCAAACTACTTCGTTTAGCATATTACTGATGTTTTCAAGAGAAGTTTGTTGCAAAACCCAAATCGAAGAATGCATGACTCCAAGAATGTGAATAGAACTACAATAGCTAATACTGCCGATTACCGTTCTGGTGAAAGCCAAGAATTTAATGAAAGAAAAAATACAATTAGGTATTGGTTAATAAATCACAAGTTCGATGTTTTCTTGTATTATAAATCGACCTGGATGCAAGGAATCCAATGGTGGGATATTGCGTGCCCATCAAATGTGAAAACTTTAAGTAATTCAGAGAAAACCATAAGCGAGGGATTTTATACTGGATGCTACTATATTAGAAATTATCATTTTCATAGCTCTGAAAAATCCTCTTGCTGAAATACAAAACATTCGATCCAAATAAAGAGCGACATCTATTCGAAACAGTTCAACATAATATTTTGAACTCCCTAGACATACTAGATTAAGATTAGTTATCTTGTACAATCTAATTCAATATTATATGAAACTCCCAATATCTGCAGCATCAACAACTTACCACAAAAAAGTATCGCTAATCAAATCTAACTTCGGTTAACTATTTATAATATATAATGATTTTAATAACGACGACAGTCGAAAAAATTTGATTTAAATGAATTCAGTCAAAAAGTTTATTCAACTGAAATTTTTTTAAATTTTTTATTTAGACTCTCAAACTAGAGAAAATATCAGAATGATCGACCAATTATTTCAATACATATACACATGCATGAATGTGTGTAGTGAACGCTTATACAGGTTGTCGAAAAATTAACGCAAGATTTAAATTTGCCTTCATTTATGTAATAAAGGGTTGACAACCCTAAAAACAAAACAAATCGACAGCTGACAGTTTAGGCTTAGTAATAATGGAGCGTTACACGATAGAACAACGTGTCTTCATTATTGAACAATTCTTCAAAAATAATGAAAGCTTTGCGGCCGCAGTTCGTGAAACACTTCAACAACTGCATGAGACATTTTTGTATGGAAAGCCGTGAAGGTAATTTGCCCGATGTGTTATTCCATAAATAATCCTATCCTAAGTCTTTTATGATTCAATAGCAAAATACCATTCAAAAGACTAAAAACTATGTTTTCTATTTAATTCCAATCTTGCGTTAATTTTGGGACAACCTGTATAAGCGTTCACTACACACTATGTATACTTGTAATATAAGTCACAGAAATCATGACATCTACAACATTTTTTTCGGTTTCAATTCTAATTTTGGCGACTAACAGTATCCGCAGCAACCCTAGTTGTATAGCTTATTGTACAGCACTGTTGTATTGAATCGTGTGTACTCTGTATTAGCGTTTACACAGCCAAAATAGTAACTAAACAACACTAGTGAAAATTTGTTTGCGATTTGAGTTTAAAATACTGAAATGTGATCTCGTTTTCTTAATGCCCCTGGGCGATTATGTACTACATATACCACTGCCATAGTTTGTTGAGGAAGAATCAAGAACGATGTATGCACAGATTAAAAAACAAGTATTGTACACTTACCGTTATATATGTCCGATGCAGTTGGCACGTGCTCGGTATTGAAGCGATTTTTCAAATAAGTCAAAATCAAATTAGTCTTTCCCACAGCACCATCACCAACAAGCACACATTTGATGGAAGGTGTTTTCAGTTGCTTCGGCTGAGATTTCGTTTGCACTCCAGACGTATCGAATTTTTTTTCTACGAATGGCGGGAGAGTAAAGTTGTATGTCTGCGCATAGAATATTATAACTAATGAAAAGGGGCTTAAGTGCAAATTATATACTTAAAATCCGAAATAAAATGCATCTTTTACTTTTATTGCACTATAAAGTCTTACGTTTTGTACCGTCCTTTCAAATGCCTTTACATTTTGTGCTCGATTTCTGCTGTTGCACCTTAAAACTTTTTAAATTAATGCAGTTATCTTTTGAAACACTTTCAAACACACACAAATACATATAATATGTACGTACTTGCAGAGTAAAAAAAACGATCGAGAGAAGTATTTAAATTTGCACTTCAGCACACTTTTACAATACTCACCTTTGGCGCTTCGCTTTGATTTGCTTTTTCGCAGCAGAAACTTCACCCCCTTACCACTGCTGTTACGTGAACTGGAACTTGTATCGCTGCTCAACTGCAAAGAGAACGAAATACGAAGAAAAATTATTTAATTACTCTTGTAGTAGGATTTCGAAAATAAAGAATATATGGCTCTAGTTATATGCATAAGTACGTACATATGTATGTATATACTTAACCGTTTTAATGTATAATTGCAATACAAGGCTGCTTTGTTATCCTTTACCTCGCATTTAGCATTAGCTTGGAAAAAGGCTCTCAAGGATTCAATGGAAACAAATGGTAGATGTATATAAGTAGTCTATAGTGGCTGAGAATTTCACTAGTCACAACAAAACACAACCCACGCATAAAAATTTATAAAAACATTTAACAAAGTATCCCCGGGCTAATTGGACTTCCAAAATTGCATAGTTTTTGGTTCAATTAACCGGATAATCAACTAACCGATACTCGTTCAATTCAACAATTCGTCCAATTACAGGAATTCCGCTTAATTTGGCAACTTAATCAACTAAAAAATAATAATATGTGCACTTTAAGTATTTATTTAGTATTCAGTAATGATATTTAGATAATATTTTTAACTTCTTTGATGAGCAAAAACAATAAGTGCTCTGCACCTATATATTTAGGGATCTTTGTTATAAAAAATAAACTAGTGCATATTATTGTCTATACTCGTATGCAGTACTTTCATTCAAAAATTAAAAGATCCTTGCTTATATTTTTAAAATGTTAATTGAAGAAGTCTGTAATTTTTTTATATATTGTTCAATCCACGAGAAATAACGTGCGATTTCATATTCCCTAATTCACACAAAAACTTGGTTTCTATATAAAAATATCTTTGAAGTTCTTGTATGTATTTTAAAACTTCGAGAGCTGACGAAGGTCTTATGTATGCCGCGGATTATTTTTTTAACCAAAGCAATTCGCCAAGGGAAATAAAAGGTATATTTTTTTTCAATAAAACATATTTTTAAACAATTTTGCGGGAAACCAATTAAGCGGGTTAAATTATGCCGGAAAATTTACGCGTATTTTGTATATATTTTTGACCATTCAGGTGGTTCAAATAAGCGGGAAAATCAATTGACCGGGGGATACTGTACTTTAGAATATAAATTATAAAGTTGATTTCTTAATGTGATTATGTGATTCTCCCTTTTTAGGCAAGGTTTTTATATTTGACATAGCACATTAGTAGCTAAATACAATTTAAAGAAAATGTATGTATGGAGAGGAAGAAAAAAGCATATCCAAACAAGATGAGACAAATGACTTATGAAGGTTCATGCCTGAAACAATAGTTTTATTTGTCATTGTGAAATCGAATTCATAGTTGTTTTCTCCTTCCATCCCATCTTATTAAAATCTTTATAAAATATTTTTTTTATATAACTTTAATTGCTGCGTCGTATAGTAATAGAGAATTGCCGTTTTGATGGTTGATTAAAAGGATTTTGCGACGAGTTCTTACTGCACTTTACCGATAAGTTGATCAGTTTGATTTCACTCACAATCAACGGAGATATTGCATGCCGGCCAAAAGCACAGGAGCCTGACTTAGAGAGTGTATGAAACAAAGAGTCAAAATGTAAGCGTTGGAAAGCAAATGACATGCAGACCCGATTATAGCCGCCAAGTGAAATAAAAGTGGCAATAAAACGTACTTAGAACGTACTTACACTAGAGAGAACACCGCTCTGCGACGTGAAATTCAATTGGGAAAGTGTAGTGATTTTTCGTCACTACTTTCATTTACATATCCGCATTAATCAGAATTATAAGCGCCGGTAGCGGGTTGTAAGTACACCTTAAGATGTAACTGCTCTGTCAATTTGATAATGACGACAAACTACTGTGCGGTAGTCACGGCTACTTGCAAGTAAGTAAACACCTACTTTCGCTCTAACATTGTCATCTTTAAAGCATGCATGACGATGCATTATGATAAAATATACAAGTGAAAAAATTTATGCAGCCACACTAGTGGGATTAAGGCGTTGCCGTTGTTGCCGACTAAATTAAAGACATATAGCTTAGACCAAAGAAGTGTTTCGTGGTATTGCTGCGCCAGTATGAGTGTACATGCGTGCCACAGAATTATGTCCAATTTAATATGCGCATATAAATTAGTAAAACGATGAGCTGAAGTTGCATGCCACACGTTCCTAAAGTAGTCACATATTTACTCATATGTATGTATAATATGAATGAAAGAAAGTATTTCCATTGGCGTATTTCTGCCGCCGCTGTCCTTCTCGCCATTTTGCTTTGGCAATAAATTTAAGCTGCTGAGCAGAAATAGTGCTGACTGTGTGTACAAAAAGGTATGGCAGTTGTGCCGATTCACCTACAAAGTTATGTGTACTTATTCAAAAACATTCATCATACCTCGCTTTGTGTGCCGGCGAGTGTGGCGGTATCACATGTGAACACTAACAGCTGTCTTTACTAGCGCGCATACGGTGGTTACTCGCTTTTGGCTATGCTAATTTTTGTGCTTTTGTACGCCAAAAAGCTAATTGTAGCGCAATTTTAAATCCTTTAACATTTTGTGTAAAAAGCTTGCATAATATTGTGCCACATCTTTCTCCTAAGAGAGTATTCCGGTTTTTGACACAATCGGAACCGAAAGAGCTTCCATTCGTCGTAACTGGTACCAAATAGTTAATTAGCCTGTTAGTTGAGAGCATTATTTTTTTAGACTGATTCTTCTCTAAGACGAACCTTCTATAATTAAGGTTAAAGGCACCAGTACTAAAGTCACAGCTCTCGAAGTAGTATTTTAAGTAACACAAGAGTGCCTACTCTTTCCTCTTTCCGGAGCAGGTCCTTTATGGTATAAGGACCAACAGCGATGTACGGTTCGGGTACTACCATTCTGGTGGAGGCTCCAGAGCGGGCCAGCTCGTCAGCCAGATTTGGCACCCATGGTACCCAAATAAGGTGCACTTGGTTGCGATTCAACCGTTCTATGCACTCCTGCACTAGTAGCGATTTAACCTCATAAACCTTGCCGCTTGACTATAGCCGAGTAACGCATTTACGAAATTGCGTTGTAGGTTTATCTCTATATACCGACTTATAGCATAGACTCACGCTTGGAAGATGCTTAGAAGACTTCCCATGTGAATGGAGAGATTAGTGTGTGGTCCTACAACTCCTGCACCAATCCCCTCCGACGTTTTCGAGCCGTCGGTGTACCACTTTGATAGTGCTTTCCCTTAGCAGTAAGTCCAGCGTGGAATCATTGCATTCCGCCTTACTGCCAAAGTAACTTTATTCTTCTTAGTGAAGCTTACAACTTTGGTAATACTGACCCTTGCGAGAACAGCCAGTGGTATCTCATGACTTAGAGCTTTCATCTGTTGGGACGAGATTACCTTCCCTCTGCCAAATCCTTCTGCTTTGAAGCAAAGAATGTTTGGATGTCTGTTTGATTACTATATGTAGCGATGTGAGTTCCAGCATCACTTCCAGTGCTGCTGGCGGGCACGTACGCATTGCACCCGACGCGCAGATGCAGGCAAGTCGTTGCAGATTCGATATTTGGAGTCCTACCGATGTCTACGATGCTTTTGAAGCCCAACCCTTGGCTAGATCTAATTCCCTTTGTACGATATCGTAGAAAGTGCCTACGAATTTATTGTAATACCCCTAGCTAAAATAACAATGTCATCCGCATATTCCTGACAGCAAATTCCATTGTTAGTTAGCAGCTCAAGTATGTCGTCTATAACTAGGCTCTATAGTAGGGGGAATAGCACTCTACCCTTTGGACAACTTCTTGTTGTGCCAAGACGAGTTCTGGTATCACCTACTGTGGTTTCAGCTACTCTCGTGCGCAGTACGGTTTCTATCCATCTGTGTACCAGTGCTGCCACACTCCTTTTCTCTAGTGCTTTTGCCACTCTTTCGTGAGACGTATTGTAGAAAGCACCTTCGATGTCTAGGAAGACGCATAACATAACCTCGCACCGATCTAACGAACTTTGAAAAGATTCCTTACAAGAACTTGATTTTGGTCGGTCAACTATGGTGATTCGACCTAAACGGAAAATGCACTATTGCTTTAGATAATAACCTGTGCCGAATATCGTGAAGGTACCCCGTCAAATAAAAAAAAGCTTTCCATACAAAAACTTGATTCCGATCGACTAGTTTGTATGGCAGCTATATGCTATAGTGATCCGATATCGGCAGTTCCAACAAATGAGCAGTTTCTTGGTGTGGATGTGTGCGAAATTTCATACGATATCTCAAAAACTAAAGGACTAGTTCGTGTAGATACAGACAGACGGACGAACAGATGAACATGGCTAAATCGACTCAGATCATCATGCTGATAGGGTCTCCGACGTTTCCTTCTAGGTATTATAAACTTCGCGGCAAACTTAATATACCCTGTTTAGAGTATAAAAAAGAGTCTGTTGATGGCACCAAGTGATGCAGCCATTCATAGTTGGGTTGTTAAATTTCGTGCATATCAGTATCGAAAACGAAGAAAAATGTCAAAAATTGTAACAATCACTTAAAAAAGGGAAGAGATTGGATTTATCGTTCGTGAAATATTTGAGTTTTAATGTAAAACAATTTGGTAATTAATTCAGGTACTTTATGATGAATGTAATGATTAAAAGATCAACAATTGCAAATAGAAAGTCTACTCCAGGCAAGGAAAAGTTTATAAGCGGAGTAAGCTCTTCTAGGAACAGCTAAGAATTAAATTTGAAACTTTATGACATGCAGAAAATTTCATTAAAAATCAGTTTTCGAAAAAAAAATCAACTTTTTCAAGTAATAATACCGAAATCATTAGCAATGGATCCAAACTTCATCCATATATGTACTTGCACACAGGATTTGTATAACACAGAGCATAGTACACAGCGGACGCAATGCCTTATGATTTATCACAGTTGTCAACGCATTTAATTTTATGTCTGTTTCCTTGTACAAAGGACTTTAAAATGTGCGCATGTGTAGAAACACTTCGAAAGCTACACTTACACACATAAATGAGTGTACAATTTGTTTTTCGCTTTGTATTTGTCTTTTCAGGTGACACAACATAAATTAGTGCAATTTATTGTAATTGTTATAAATTTCAATTATCCATGCAATTATTTTGCTCATAAAAATCAATTTCCTTTTACTACAGTACGTAAACGTTGATTAATTGTGAAAACAACAAAAACGTTAACTTCGACTGCACCGAAGCTATAATGCCCTTCACTGGTACATTTCCTATAGCATTAATGGGTATAAAAAGATTTTATCTTGATTTTGATCGTTCAGTTTACATGGCATCTACTAATGAATAACTTTATGAGGATATCTTGTCAAATAAAAAAGTCTTTGTACGTTACTTCATTTTGATCGATCAGTTTATACAGTTTCGCCAAATGAGCAGGTTGATAGGGAGAAAAGGTCGGGTGCAAAAGTTCAGATTGATATCTCAAAAACTTATCAACTTACCATATATATATTTTATTGTGAAAAATTTAATATACCCTATTCATGGCATAAAAACTACCGTCTATTATATTTGAGATATTTGTGTTTAACGTAGCCCCTAACAATTTATTTCGAACACTTCTTGTACACAGTATTAATCAAGGGGCCAATTCTTTTGCCTACAGAAATGTAAACTCATTTTATTGAGTTCTCCATTTCTTTTTAATAATCTTGAGCACTATAGTGAACATTTTTGCATGAGTTTTTGCCTTCAGCTCCCCATGATCCAAGGATTGCTTTCATGCACTTTGTCTTGGAAATAACCTACGACAAGAAATGAGGTGGAAACCTCATTTAAAAACTGACGTGTTAATACATTTCAGGGCAGACATAATGAACCAACATACATCGTCATCGATTCCCATTGACTTTTTCGTTTTATTGAAAAGAATGAGATTCAATTACGGTTTTGGTCAAAAGCTCATGGATTTCGAACCAGAATCAGACTGTGCTACATAAGACGCGCCACACATCAAAACTGGGTTCGTATTTCAGCGATAATATTCAAATAAAGCTTTACTATTTCGGCTCCTTCCTTTGATGTGAATCGCCTGATGGTTGAAATTATACTAAGGTGAAGTTTGTCTAACAAACTAAAAAGCTCAGTATCGGATTTTCAATAGGGATAATAATAATCGTTCACATGTGCTCGCTATTCGTGCGGTAAATAAAGAAAACTGTCGGTGCGAAGAAAATCCACAAATTAGTCATGAAAAACATTGCATTGACTTAAATTGACAGTTTGGTGTGGTTTTTGGTCTGGTGGAATCATCGGTTCGTACTTGTTTCGAAATGAAGCTGGTGGCACCGTTACTGTGAATGGAGAGCGATGTAGATCGATAATAACCAACTTATTATGGCTGCAATTGGAAGAAGTTGATCTTGACAAAGTCTGGTTGAACAAGACGGGCCTATGGGCCACATTTAATACCATTAGGCTACCTCTTGAGGGGTTATTTGAAGTGATTGGTCTTTAGCAATTAACCAGACTCTCCTCAAGCTTTCAATATATAAAAAACATGTGAATTTCCTTAAGAACTAGTGTGTTTGTTTTAATCATATCACTCTTATTGGAAAACCCTGTAAAAGCGA
Source organism: Bactrocera oleae (assembly GCF_042242935.1). NCBI lineage: Eukaryota > Metazoa > Arthropoda > Insecta > Diptera > Tephritidae > Bactrocera > Bactrocera oleae. The sequence goes on along the minus strand of NC_091539.1, from coordinate 32,176,099 downwards.
ATTTTATTCAATGATACCCCAACTAAAAATGAATAGCACACCCTGTATGAACAAGTACACATAGGTTCGAATACACAAGGGCTCGAATTATCAACACAGAAATTTATGTTTTCAACACAGCTACAATGTTTGTAAAAAATGTAAACTTTTTTTTTTTATATCATTTAATAACATTAGCATGGATGTGCACTTTATAGCCTGCAGATAAATTTCGAAAATTAACAGTTAATGCAAATACTAATCTCGCATTTTAAATAAATGTTGAACACGGACAGGGTTATTACAAACCATGATTATATAAGTTTCTAGGTTAAAAAGGGGAACGTATCGACCGACTTCGCAAACTTTTAGTACCAAACCATATTATGCCTAAAATAACATGTTTACTCAATGCCCCCAAAATATCTCTCCTACCTCTAAGATCCCACCTTCAGAAACATGGTAAAGTGGAGTCGGCCGAATGCAGAGCAATCGTGGAGGGTAATAAGACACTGGAACATTACCTTTGAGAATGCCCAACCTTTAGCCGTTTGAGAGGGGATCTCCAAATGTTACAACTTAAAAGATATTGGATATCTAGGGTGAAAACAAATGAGGTATTTTTTTCAAATACATTGCGTTGCTGACAAATACATAATTGGTTAGCACTTGGGTGCACAAAAGGCCTAATGATAGTTTAAATGCCGCCTGCGGTCTGGTCTGCAACCTTTCAACCAACCAACAAAAATATCTTACATAAAAAAACTCACGCGTAAAACAAACCAGAGATGCGGAAATCAGTACATTAGATATAAGTAACATCATTATGTTTTAGACAGCACCGAACAGATTTTAGCACATTGTTACTAGAAGATTTGTACATTAAACGTGTTTTACAGCTGGGGCCCAGCACTTAAAACAAATTCATTTGGGTATGATATATGTACATATATATATAACTGTATAACTCGTTTAGTTTTGAGAGTAACAAGCAACCGTTAGGTAAACAAAACTATTATACTCTGGACAACACGTTTCGGGGGTACATATAATATGTATATCGTTTATTTTTCCAGTGAAAATTTGTAATTTGCTTTTGAACAATCAAATGACACGGCCTTGAATCATCTCGCTCACATTAAAAAGTCGATATAATATTTAAATCAATATTTTACTAGAGTTTCGTAGGATATGTATATTTTGTATACTTAGATATTCTATGTATGTACCATGTATGAATTTTTTCACAATTTTCGCCTTTTGTTTTGGAACATCATCCTGTTTAAAAACGATTTGCATCTGGGCTAGATTTAAAATTTCGTGTGCTTGTAACAAATGTATTATTTTAAAGTAATTCGTTATTCATTCAGTTCATTATTTATGGTGTCCTCTATTTTTTATCAAAAATCTTACATTATTGAACCGCAGCCCTGCTGTACAGTTTATATAACTTGATGGTCTTAAAGTTATCCAGGGAGATTAGATATGTACCATGAGCGAACATCTGACTAAATGACTTGGAAAATTTTCAGATAATACTATATCCGCCAGTCAAATCAAAAAAAAAATTAATAACACATTTTCAATCATCAATAGTCCAGTTCTCTTGTATACGAAGAAAGTCTCTGCATTCTTAATATTACCTATAGATACACAAGCACTCTATATATATATATATTAATGCTTATAAGAAAGTGCTCACTTCCTTTCATATTTCAATTCCGCTCCTTACAGGATAAAAAGGGAAATTTGAAGAAGTTAGCGTTCTCACAAATATTCCATGTCGCAGGTGAGGCATGCAAATGTAAATAACGATAAATAAAGAGTAAGAGCGTTTAACACAAATGCACGGCCATGCATATCTCAAAAATATTAATTATACAACACGGCAACCAATTATTGCACACATGCATACATACAGACGCTAGCGTAGTTTACAAACCAAAATGAATCCGTGGACATTAATATCAAGTCAGCAACATTTTGCAACACATGTGCTTTATGTACGAGTTCATATGTGACTAAACGCAGGCATTTGTTTGTATTTCAGGTTGCAAAGGATTGACTGTACGTACGTATATATATACATGTACATATGTGAAGACATTTGTATATTTTTGGTCGTTCTTGGTATTTTGCCGATAGAATTTTGTTATTCATTTTTACTTTACAACGCGAATTAATAATTAGAATTTGCATTAGAAAAGTGGAACGAGTAAATTCGAACCTCAAACGAAATAAAAACAAAGGTGCTTTACTTATGCATATGAGCAAGTTTTTGGAGTTTGGTGGGGATACCGTGCACAGTGGTCCATCTAAAAGACAAAACCAAAAAAAACAAAAAAAAAAAAACTTAAATTTGTCCGAATTTCATCTCCAAATTGATCCACACATACTATCCAATAATATCACAATGGACGGAGCAAGCAGCTCGTAGTAAAATGAATCATAATGATTCGAAGTACAAATTGAATTGTTTAATTAAATTTCAGTTAAATTTTGATATAATTTTTTTAATCTTAATATTTTCTTAGTGCAATGTCAGTGTTTAATAATATTTACAATTCAGACTTTAGTTCCGCTCCATCCGTATGCGATCTAGGACTTTTTTCTAAACAAAAGTTAATATTTCAATATTTGCCATTACTAAAATGCAAATATTACAAAGTTAGCATTGTAAAATTTTCAAGTCGAGCTTCACTGACATTATTTTTGGTCCCACTTCCCTTTTAACACCGATAATGCGCGTCGCGAACACATTTGCATAAAATTGAGAATAAGTCATTTGAGAGGTATGAGTGAATCTTTCTGAATATTATGAAAGTTTGCAATAAGCGTACGTCACCCATCATAGAATCTCAAAGCATTTGCGTAGACCCAAATTTTGATAAAAGCTAAAAATATTTGAAAGGAAATCTATATATTATTACGCTTTGTGTTTCTTTTTTGACTGTGTTGTCGTTGACATATATGGATAAAACTTATACCGTTAGAACGCAGAAGACGTGCAGAAGTGCACAGCGTTACGTCAACGGGAACAAAGGTAAAAATGCGTTGGCGCAAATTAAGCGACTATAAGAACCGCGGTGGCGGTTTTCATTGGTCGATGTTATTACTATATTGCGCGTTACTCTTAACACAGTCGTATACAGAAGTACATTTCGTCGTTTACGGCGTATATATTGTATTTTCTATCGAACTTCAACCACTGGCGACCCTAGTATAATTAAATTTGGGAAAGTGAAGCCTTATAACACAGATATTCTTATACAAGTATACCCCAAATGTACAAATGTTTATATATACAAACTGACAGATCAAAATCACTACCTTGTATGGAAAACGGTTCTCACCAAATTTGGCATGTATCATTGCCTGAGACAACGATACAATATCCGAATAAATTGTTCAGATGGGGCCACTATAACATATACATATGTAGCTGGTATACAAGATGGCAGATTATAATCAAGTTCTTGTATGAAACACTTTTTTAATTGATAATATATTTTCACGAAACTCGACATAAATTATTGTACAAGGCAACGCTATAATCTCTCAACTAACTGTTTAGATCGAACCTCTTTAGCATATTTATAACTGTCATTCAAACTGACCGATCAAAATCAAGATAAAGACCTTTTAATAATCTTTTACGCTATAAAGAATGCACCTGTGAAGTGGTATTATAGCGTCGGTGGAGCCGAAGCTAACGGGTTTTCTTGATTTTATATATCCTGCATACGGTTCCGGTGTTTAATATAAAGATTTGAAGTAGCACTTAGTTTTGCACTTACACATTCCATAGAATTTAGCATTTAAAATTGTTTATGTAAATATCGGTTACAAAAATATCGATGTATGTATATCCAAGTGGCACAGAAATACTAGTATGATAGCTACATATGCATCAGCAATATGTATTATATACAGATATAAGTACTTATCTATATACGAGACGCCAATTTATGTTCTTTGTGAACGCAATCTGGACACATATGGATGTATGTATTATATAGATTTAAATGACTTGTACCGTTTCAGAACTTGATGAATAATAATTTGTTGCTCTTCACTTTGTTTTCTGTTTAACTTTCAAATGCATATTTTCATAAAAACTATTCACAAAAAAGTGATCCAAACTGTTTATTTTATATTTTCAAAGCTTTGAAACTGTTAAAAAGCAAATAGCGGGAAGCAAAGAAGCAGTAGCGATAGCAAACCTATACACACATACATACATATATGACTTGTAGCAGATAAGCAAAACATTTCCGCATGATATATTGTGGTACATAAATTGCGTTATAAGATGAAGTATCCGATGATAGCTAGCAAGGGAACGTTTAAAAGCAAACCATCTACGCGATGTAATATGGTCTACATTTGCAGGCTTCTTGCAATGGAGTCAACGAGTTGATTTAGTGGCAACAATTGTTACATTTACATATGTACATATATTCAACAAACAGAGAAGAGCTTAAGTTTAGTCGATCTCTAATACAATTTTAGATGCTCCCGCATTAGGTAAGGAGGAAAGACGGCAAACCTTTTTAAGATGTCTGCAAAAATTTTACTATTCAAAGTATAACGTGTGAAGTCAGATTACATTACTAGCCGAAGTTGTAAAGCGATCGCGCTTACTTTTGGTATGGAATGAGCTTACCCTCTCGGTACTATAATACTTCTACTTAGTTTATTTACGATTATTCTTCTAGTGACGAATTTCTAAACGCTTTTTAACTAGCAACACCACATGGATTCCTTACACTGGCTAAAAAGTTCGCCCCGTACCTACGAGAAGGAGATACTAGAATTGAATGCATATATTTTGTAGTTAAACCTAACTCTCCAAAGACCCGTTTATACATTTCACAGCAGTGGTGCAAATGGCACGTGAGATATAGCTTTTTGGGTGATGCAAGTTTTGGTAATCTGAAAAAAAAAACAAGCAAGGAAGGGCTAAGTTCGGCTGTAACCGAACATTTTATACTCTCGCAAAGTCAAATGGTATACTCGTTTGAGATTTCTTTGTGGATTGACTGATATTTTCGGTAGAAGGTCAACTATAGGCACTGGGGTCCACATATTTAGTGCTTAGCGGCTTGAACCGTTTTGGTTCGATTTAGACAATTTTTGGTCACAAGGTGGCATACTTTAAACGTATTATTCACGCAAAGTTTTAGTCATCTCATACCATCCCAGAGATAAATTTTAATGTCTCTGGCGTGTTTAGTGCTTGATTTATCGCGCTTTTAGTAGTTTTTAGCAGTACCGTTATAGTGGGCGGAGTTGCCACCCGATTTCAACTATTTTCACACCGTCAATAGAAGTGCTAAAAGCATTTGCTTCCAGTGAATTTTGTTATTATAGCATTAGCGGTTTAGGAGATATGCACATTAAACCTATTAGGGGCGGGACCACGCCCACTTTAAAAAAAAAATTTAACTGCAGATGCCCCTCCCTAATGTGATTCTGTGTACCAAATAACAGTCTTGTATCTTATTGCGGAGCTCAGTTATTGCAATTTATTTGTTTTTGATTAATGGCGTTTTGTGGGCGTGGCAGTGGTCCGATTACGCCCATCTGCAAAACGACGTGTCATTTATGAAACGCTGTGAATGTAAATTGGGCGCCGCCTGAGTTCACACTATTTAAGGAACGTATTACTTATAACATTATATCACCAAAATATCCTAAGCAAAGAAACATCAAAACAACTTTATGTTTCAGTAAACAAAATATGTATATCAAAACAACCTTATCTTCGAATGAAGATCATGTATCCAAAGAACCTAATATTAGAACAAAGGAAATGTATTAAGACAAACAATATGTTATATGTATGTATGTAAACAAACTATCAACTAGTCATAAGTAAACTAGTAAGTATAAATAGCAGTAAGATCTATATAACAAGTTAGTCTTAAGAATATCAATATAGAGTACACATTTCGGTGCAGCATAAAAGTATAGTTTTAATGACTCATGTTGTGTAAACGATATTAACTCACTCAACAGTCTCATTGTCTTTCAAATGAATGAAAAAGATACCAACATTACGTGAATCGGGCTTCGAACTATCGCAAGATCTGTGTATCGTCCTCGATAGCAACTATATTGAATAATAAAATCGATACAAATTCTTCAGTGTACCTGTAATTTTAATGCTTCTAATGCATTTGAATTTTCCTATGATGCAGTAATGTCAGTAAGCCAAACGGCAGTCAAGCAGTTAGACAACCAAACTAGCCGACCGGCCAGCCAGCGTGTCTGTTGTCTTTACGGTCATGTATTAGAAAAACACTCTTAGCTTGGCTTGTGAAATTACTCACAGTTGAACAAGCATAGTTGGGTGAATAACCACTTTGTGTTGTTTGCATTGAGCGCTCATTGCAGGTCTTCAAGCTAAATGCAGCTGTTTTTATACTCTCGCAACCTGTTGCTACAGAATATAATAGTTTTGTTCACCTAACGGTTGTTTGTATCACCTAAGACTAATCGAGTTAGATATAGGGTTATATATATATAAATGATCAGGATGAAGAGACGAGTGGAAATCCGGGTGACTGTCTGTCCGTCCGTCCGTCTGTCCGTCCGTACAAGCTGTAACTTGAGTAAAAATTGAGATATCTTTATGAAACTTGGTAGACATGTTTCTTGGTACCGTGAGACGGTTGATATTGCAGATGGGCGTAATCGGCATGCCACGCCCACAAAACGCCATTAATCAAAAACAAGTAAATTGCCATAACTAAGCTCCGCAATAAGATACAAGACTGTTATTTGGTACACAGGATCACATTAGGGAGGGGCATCTGCAGTTAAAATTTTTTTTTTAAGTGGGCGTGGTCCCGCCTCTAATAGGTTTAATGTGCATATCTCCTAAACCGCTAATGCTATAATAACAAAATTCACTGGAAGCAAATGCTTTTAGCACTTCTATTGACGGTGTAAAAATAGTTGAAATCGGGTGGCCACTCCGCCCACTCCCCATATAACGGTACTGTTAAAAACTACTAAAAGCACTAAACACGCCAGAGACATTAAATTTTGTCTCTGGAATGGTAAGAGATGACTTTATAGGAACCGCGTTCAAAATTAGACAGTGGGCGTGGCACAGCCCACTTTTAGGTGAAACCCCATATCTTGGGATCGGCTTAACCGATTTTAACCAAATTCGGTGCATAACGTTCTTTTCATATTTCTATGTTATAGTGCGAAAATTGGCGAAATCGGAATACAACCACGCCTATTTCCCATATAACACAATTTTCAATTCCATCTGATTCTTTCACTTTCCACTATGCATATCAAGCAACAATGATTATATCGGGGTAAAACTTTGCGTGAATAATACGTTTAAAGTATGCCACCTTGTGACCAAAAATTGTCTAAGTCGAACCAAAACTGTTCAAGCCCCTAAGTACTAAATATGTGGACCCCAGTGCCTATAGTTGACCTTCTACCGAAAATATCAGCTAATCCACAAAGAAATCTCAAACGAGTATTCCATTTGACTTTGCGAGAGTATAAAATGTTCGTTTACATCCGAACTTAGCCCTTCCTTACTTGTTTGGCATTGGTTTAGTACACATTTGGATTCGTTGACGCTTAGAAAAACACGCGCCGTCCTTGAGGGAAAATTATGCAACAGCGGCAAGTAAAATAATAATGAAAGAATGCAGAATTTCAACAGCGAAAAATGCTCGCAGTGCGGCAGTGTTGCTGTTGCAACAATTGTACAGCAGCGGAAAAATACCAGTTCGCAGTTATATTTTGCACAACGTTTTTGTGGCCGTAGCTTACTTGTTGGCTTATTTATGTATGCATTTATGCGATATAGTTTTTAATATTTATTGTGCCGCTCATTTTTTTGTTTGTTAGAGCTTTGGAATTGAGTTGATGTAAATTGCACAATCACGACGTTGCAAGGAACGCTTTACTTTTTGTTGGTTTTTATCTCCTTTGGCGTTGTTTTCCTTACTTGATGTATTTTATTCACTTATGTAGCAGCATTTAACCGCGGTAAATTGTATGTAAGTATTTTATAAAAGAGTTGCAAACGAGCTCCCACTTCCCTCGCTTCTTTGCGTTTCTCTTTCGACGGTATTCGACATATGTATATACATACGTATAAGTACATTAAAGAAGACACGACATAATATATTTATCACAACCGCCCATCTAAGCGCGCTCAAGGTGGTGTTTATTCATCGCTGCTGTTCGTGATTGGTGATGTTGCACCGCCACATGTTTTCAGCTTGCTGTTCGCCACCACTGCGGTTGTTGCCTGCATTTGCGACGACTGTTCACATAAGCGGTTGACTTATGGCATAATCCTTTTGTGCTTGGTAAATTCAGCACAGTGGTTTTCAAAATGTATACGCAATGTAAAAAAAATTAAAAAAAAAAAACAAGAAAAAACGCTGCACCGAAACTATAGTAATACCCTTTACAAATACTAAACATTCCTAACAAAAACTTGAGTGTGACTCGCTCTGAATAGGTTTCACCGTTGCCTTGGACATATCCTCGAGTGAACTTCACAACGCGTAAAAACTGTTCGCGACTTCAACGGTAGATTTTCTTGTAAATTCGCGAATATGGGTTTGAGTTAGCGGGCGTTTTCTTTAACTCGAGATATCCTACTTAGATCATGTAATCTGAAAACGGTTAAAAAAGAAAGACTTGAAAAGCAATAAACAGAAAATACATGCATAGCAGTTGTTTCGTGACATACCCACAGAACATTTATACTAAGTGCCACAAAGAAACCGTTTTTGACAAATTGGAAGTTTCAATTTCCAGCTTTCACTACACTATGCTTAAAACAACGAAACGGCGAATTCGTTGGAATAGATATTAGCGGCCTCAATAAAATGTGATAGGCAAAGCACTTGGGTCTCTTGATCTTTACCTATGTGTTTGGCTACACAAAGAACCGGTGTTTCAACTGTTCAAGCGAAAACCCATGATCTTCGTTATCGAGATCAATTCCGAAACTTAAACTAATAAAACCAAAACATGTCTGTATATAACACCTTCCGTTGTGCCGGCCTCCAGCGGGCTTAAAAAAAATTCAAATTTCTGGAAGGTATTTCCTAAACGAGCCACTGTTCGCTAAAAGCGCATGAAACCACAGAGAAATCTAAGTGTTAACAAATGCCTCTGCATGATATATTCGGCGAAGCGCAAAAAACGCATTTTTAGTGAAATTTTCGTAATACAATAACAACAAAAACTCACTCGTTGCGGTTAATCAGCAACTCAATTCATGCACTCTACGATGTTAGGTAAAATATGCAAGACAAATAGCAAAAAGTATTTGAAAAAAAAAACACTTTGCGCAGTGAGTTGCAGTCTGCAAATGAAGTAGTAGAAAAACCGTCAAATTAATTAACTCCACTCTAGCACACAAGCGAATTAATAATGTATGGTATAATGACAGCGAAGAGTTAGGGTGACATGCATACTCCTTATGCAAAAACCCAGTAGCAAAGATGCGACTCCAGTTTTGTCGCCGGAAATACTGAAATAAAAATGTATTTCCTTATAAACTACTCTTTATTATAATCTCGCAACATCTTGCTACAGAGTATAATGTTGTTTGTGTCACCTAAAACTAATCCAGGTAGATATGGAGTTATATATTGGTAAAGTAAAAAATTCGTTCGGTTTTTATCTAAGAGACGGCGTTATTGTTCATAGTACTAGTGTTACGTGTCGCATTATGTCATTTTGTACGGCGCTGAAAACGTGTTTATTCGCGCTAAAAGTTTGTCTTTGACAGTTTTTCGATTGCTGAGGAACTAAAGATATGCCAGAAAACCGTTTGGAACCATTTGCATAACCTTGGATTCAAAAAAAAGCTCGATGTTTGGGTGCCACACGAACTAACGAAAAAAAACATGTTGGACCGAATATCCATCTGCGAATCGCTGCTGAATTGCATCAAAATCGACCCGTTTCTGAAGCGGATTGTGACTGGCGATAAAAAATGGGTCACTTACGACAACATCGAGTGCAAACTGTCTTGGTCAAAGCTCGGGGAAGCGGCCCAGACGGTGGCCAAGACCGGATTGAAGGCCAGGAAGGTTTTGCTGTGTGTTTGGTGGGATTGGCAAGGAATCATCTACTACGAGCTGCTCCCCTATGGCCAAACGCTCAATTCGGCCCTCTACTGCCAACAACTGGACCGCCTGAAGGCAGCACTCATCCAGAAGAGGCCATCTTTGATCAACAGAGGCCGAATTGTGTTATATCAGGACAACGCCAGGCCACACACGTCTTTGGTGACGCGCCAGAAGCTTCGGGAGCTCGGATGGGAGGTCCTAATGCACCCACCTTATAGTCCGGACCTGGCACCAAGTGATTACCATTTTTTCCTGTCCATGGCGAACGCGCTTAATGGTAAGCAGTTGGCCTCAAGAGAGGCCTGTGAAAATTGGCTTTCCGAGTTTTTTGCCAATAGGGACGCAGCCTTCTACGAGAGGGGTATAATGAAGTTCAGGTTAACGAGACAAGCTGATATCCGGTTCACTGTTTGTCCGTCTGACTGTGCAAGCGATAACTAGAATAAAAAATTAGATATATTGATGAAACTTGCTACGTATGTTCCTTGGCATACAAGAGAGGTCGATATTGCAGATGGCCGTAATCGAATCACTCCCACGCCCACAAAACATCATTAAACGAAACCTATAAAATGCCATATCTAAGCACTAAATTAAGGTATATAACTTTAATTTGGTACAAGAGATCGTAGTAACAAGGATACCCGTTGACTAAAATATTTTTTTATGTGGTCGTGGTTCCGCCTCCTAAATGGTTTAATTGTACATATGAAATCCTATATCTCACGACCTACCCGACCAAATTTGGTTTACAAGGTAATCCAACTATTCCTATTAGACACTGTGAAAGTGGCCGAAATTGGACAACAACCACGCCTACTTCCTATGTAACATAACTTTAAATTTCATCTGATTCCTTCACTTTTCAATATACAAATCAAACACCAATGAACATGTCGGAATTAAAATTTGCTCAGGTACTGCCCTTAAGGTATTTATGGTAAATTTATGTTCAAAAATTTTCGAAATCTGGCTATAACTTTCAAGGATCCAGACAACAAATATCTGGAACCCAGTGAAAATCGAGGAGAATTTTTTTATGATGACAGCATGCCCGTGGGGTATGGGTAAAATTGAGTCAATACCTCCCTTTGTTTCAATATATATGTATATATTTATAATTACAATATTAAAAGAGTAAACAACCTTAAAAATTTGTTGAAAATTCATTAGTTTCTAAAATCTCGATCACTAATGCTTTAATAAAGGCAAAAAATTGAATTTTATTCGCAAAAATGTAAATATAAGGGCAAGAGGGGTTTGGATTACTAAAATGCAGCAAAGCTCCAATGAAGAATTCATCACCGGCATTGTTAAAACATATTTTGACACATAGTATCTATATGGATATGTACATATGTACAGTGAGTGTTACTAATAACCATATGGAAGCACGTTTTAACAACATGAAAACTATTTAAATGCACATTTTGCTCAGTACTTCAGCCAGAAAAAAACGCACAGCGCTTCTTTTAAAGTACTATGCGTGCTCGGCATAAAGGGGCGGAAATCATTATATGAATCTATCTAGAACTATGTATATAAATGAGCTAGGTTAGAGCAAAATATGTAACGCTAAACCAAACTCGGATCGAGAAAACATGTCCAGCTCCTTTTGTCAACATCTCTTACAAATAAGCGCTGTTTGCAGAATAAAATAAACCGGATGATCGAAAATTTTATTACCGTGTATAATAGGGCTAGAAGAGCTCTAAATAGCCATTAAACTTGTATGCACGTGTATGCTAAAAATAGTATTTATACCTAATTTATTTAAGAAATACTCAAATTATATATATGTAGGTGAACTAATCTTATTAAATTCTTGTACATGTATTAGGTGGACCACGTCTTCTTCATATACGTCACATTTTAAAATATTTCAGCTCATTTGATTTTGTAAAAGCTAACTTCAGCATTAACAAAGATCTTAAAAAAGGCAGAAAAAACGTTAAATCGGCTGCATCGAAGCTATAAATCCTTCATAGGTGCATTTCTTATTGCAACTATATGTATAACCAAATCTGAAAACTTAACCGGCCAATAGTTTGCATGCAACGTTTTTTTAGTTCCTTCTAGCTACGCTCTTCGATATAAACAACCTTCAAGTCGACTTAAGGTTACTAAATTATAAAGAGATTCTTTATAACGTCTTTATCTTGATTTTGATCGGTCAGTTTGTATGCAGTTTGTAAATCCTAAAGTCGTCCAATATTGGCGGTTCCGACCAATGGACAATTTCTTCCGGAGAAAAGGACATCGGATATCTCGAAAACTGATGGACTAATTCGCGTACATGCAGACAGACAGATAGACGGACAAGGCTAAATCGATTCAGCTCGTGAATCATTACATATGTACGATATATATATACATTATATGTTCTCCGAGGTTTCTTTTTGGGTATTACAAACTTTATAACAAATTTAATATACCATGTTCGGGGTATACAAAATTGCGGGTTTTGAAACATACGAAGTAATTATCTTCCAAAAATTAGTGCAATCGGTAATACATTCTGTAGGTACACTCTTTACGCCAGTTAGTTTGGTTTTTAGCAAGGCCCACGTGGCAAGTAAGGGGTATTAGTGGAGGAGGGGGGAACTATTCTTCCGATAGCCACACTTCGCAGTTTTTAAGAGCGGCATCTGACACATTCGGGCGTGGAATAATTTAATGTCAAGATGATTTAGTATGAAGACAGCATAGATAGGGGACATTCCAAAAGGACAGAACTTTAGTTTAAAATGTGTAAAATTACTAGAACGATCACACAAAATTGACTTTAATGTGGAGCAAAGTAAAAACAGCAACTGCCAGGCGTAAGTGAGTGGTTATAATAGGCGTGTTTTAATTGACCGTCATAAGCTAATAGTTAAATCGTTGACAAATAAAACGCACTTAGCTTATTTCATATTTTTGAATTATGTTGGCAACGCGGGCAAGAACAGTCAGCTGATATTCAATTTGTTTAAAAATGTCTGACATGAAGAGATTAGTTTGCATTTTTAAATTTGTAAACGAATTATTAAAATACCTTACAAATATAATAATTTGTTTAATTGACGTTAAGAATGAAAAACACTGAAAACAAAAGTTTTAATTGTCTTAATTTTAAACGAAATCCCATCTGCTGTTTGCAAAAACCCAACTATTGTGAACCAAAAAAGATAATCAACTGGCAATGCCTCTAGATCAACATTTAAGCTATGGTAACTTTTGATTAGCCAATATAATTATGTTGGTAGTCTTCCATACAAAATAAGCTAATATGTAGCGTAACGTGCTGGTCAAATAATACATGCCTAATGTTAAATTTTACGTAAAAATTGTGGAAATTTTATTACACCGGGTTCATTGAGTCTGTTAACAAAGGGAACAACAAAACAAACTCGAAATTATAAAAGTAGTTAACTAGTTGACCCAATTTGTGTGCCAATGTATGTGGGTATGTTCGCGCACATTCAAAGCATGGAAGCACGCAAGTTTAAGTGCTTGCCGCACACTTGCAACAACACTTTCTCAAGTATGTGCGCACGAGCATTCACCGAAATGAGTATTAAGCGCGTGTGGGTGTTTCAAGTGGCCATTGTTCTTCGCTCCATAGCGTAGTTTTACTCATTTATTCTTCTAGGCCAACCGCAATATTAAGGCTTGAATATGTATACGCACACGAAAACTTTCGAATATACTTATAGTGCACACATTCCAAAGCAGACCGATATGCAAGCGCAACCCACTCAGGTTGAGGTAGTCATATTTACAAATTTACCTTTTCACCTTAGCGATAATGCAAGTGTAGCTCTTGAGAACTTAATATTTGTCAGGCAGTCAAACAACACCCACAGTTCGGATCATTGTAACAATCAAATATGTACGTATGGTACATGCATACAGCTATGGCAATTGACTTAGCCATTGATGCAACATGCTATGCACATAAGAAGCATTTCCAATGGTTATAAGAGGTACAAAGTATGGTGGTTATTGTGGAAGACGGAAAGCTTATTACACTCTCACATCCCTTTACTGTTGGCCTTTCTACATTTATGAGGACCATTAATTAAACTTATGAAAAAAGATGGCTGATTTGTTTTTAAGAGTAAAGCCTATTTGCGAAAAAAATATGAAGTGTGTTTAGGCTGTCAAAATAGGATTTATTTCTAAGACTATGTCCGCCCTGAATAGCTATTAAAATATCGGAGCGCTTCAATTAAAAGAACAACATATAAATCGAAAAGTAGAAAAAAATAAAAACAATATGGTAACTATCAAAATCGATTAGTCTCCATCCACAAAGAATTAATAATTAATTATCTGAAAGTTCCTCTGCCCCTACCTGTCAGTATATTAAATGTAAATGATGGATGTGTAAACGAAAAAATCGTGTAAAGGTTATCGCTCGTTTTTTTTCATTAATAATTCTTATGGTGGGTTTATTATTACTGAAAATATCAAGATCTTAAATATCTTTTATTTCGTAATGCAATCGACTTCATGCTTTTTAGGTGCAAAGGCAAAGAAGGACATAACACATTTATCGGCATCATTATTTTTTTCATTAAGTTGCCATTATATCTCCAAAAGAAGAAAAAACTTCCGGTATTAAAAATGGCAAATTTGATCTAGGAAAAGGAATTGCTTTAAAAGCCTGTTTAGTGTCATGGCAATTAGACCGGTGTAGTCTTAACTAAACTTTGAACACATTCTTTAGCAACTTTTTTCGACACGTTCAAAAAATCTCTAACGCAATTTGAAATTTTACACTCGTTCTTTTCTAACCAAGGAGGTGCTCATTTCTCGGAACCGAATTTGACTTAAAGGTTGCTTTTGTCAAACAACTTGACTAGAAAATTTCCGTTAGATGCAAACTGTTACCCGGTTACGTGTTCAAATTTATATTTACATATAGTATACAAAATGTACCTGTATCCACTTCACTTCCTTTTCCCCTCCTTTACTACAGCAACCTGTAAGTCTGTGCAATTAATTTTTCTTTTCTTAAATTTTTTTCTAAACTCTTGAAATATTAATAAATAACTAATAAAGAAAAGATACTAAAAATATGAATCGTTGGTTTTTTACCGAGCGTCAAAAAAATGCCGAAATGCTTTTATTTGGCTAAATAAACTAACACCTGAAAATAGTTCTGTATAGATGACAAGTCTACCTATATATTGTATATACATAAACGATAGCAACTGCTTACTAACGCCTCAAGTAACTGTCAGGTGAATGTTTGACGTATTACTACTTTTCACTTAATTTACTAAGCTATAGTATACGTATGAATGGTATGTACTATATTTGAAAACATTGCTGTATAAAGCTAAAACCTGTTGCTACTCAATTGCTCCCAGCAAAAAGATGGACAGTGCGTTGTACAAACCCTGTAGTGAAACATAAGAGTAGCGATTAAAATACTACATAGTTCACAACTATGAATTTAAAATTCGACGGAAGTTGAAATAGTTCGCTACTGGAATTTATCAACAATCCTGAAAACATTCGACTTGTACCAATATCGAAACTTTTTATTAAAGAGTTTTTTGTCAAGTCAACGAATTAATATAGTTTAGTACAATTTTACGTTTTATTTTACCTTTTATCGATTTTTATTTTAGGCGATTATAGTGAATAAATTAACTTGTTAAATATATATATTTGGATATATTTTTGTCTAGTAGCTTGTGTGGTCGAAACGCACTCGACTGATTAGTTTGGAGTTAGAGTAATTTAAAACTAACTGATTTCACTACTGGGTTCAATATCTTTTCTTTCACCGACTCACTGTACTTTGACTTGTAAATAGAGCGAAAGATGTGCAATAAGATGTACATACATATGTATATATACTACTTCGGCATCTTGCTTGACTCATTTTAGCTCATTCTATTCTTGTGAATGGACAACGACACTTGAGGGCTGTAACTCTGCAACTACTCTTGGTAATCTTTTGCTTATTTGCAGTTGATTCATTTAATGACGCAACTAAATGAAAATGTTGCAACCATTAGGCTATATAAAATAAGCTTTGTAATTTAACTTAATTGTTTTCACGATTATTTGCGGAATTATAGTGGGAAATAAGTACTTTTAGCGTCTGCTATGAAGTGTGAACTTTTAAGGAATCAAATGGATCTAAGTAGTTGTCTTTGAGCTGAATAACTACAAAGGTATTAAATTCATATGTCACTAAAGAAAACCGTCAACTAAAGCTAGTGTCATCAAGATAAAATAAATAAATGAAAAAAATAACGAAGCACTAAATTCGGGCGCATTCAAACAGTAGATACTTTCGTAATTTGTAAAAACAAAGAGTGTGCGTAATATCTCGAGCTCTCTGTAAAATAGTATAACAAAGAAGTACTTGTAAGAGAGAGATAAAAGTGGAGAGAAATGTGTTTAGTTGGCAATACTTTTTATAACACTTTCCGGCCAGGATTGCGAACTGCGCTAATTATCAGTAGCATAATTATTTACATTACCGGCCTGGTACCTACTTAGTTTCATTAAGGTATCTTACTTTATAGCTGAAAAAGATCTTCTCTGGAGTAAATTTGTGTAGCAAAAATTAGTAACATGTAATAGATAGCTGATGGTGGATATATAATGATAGTTATGGTACTGAATGACATTATTCTAAGCGAGTAACGGAAATTATTATAATATATTGAGTAATGGCACCTAAAGAGTATACCGAATTTATTCGTTTTACAGCAAATTTTCTAGAGTCAAGTTACGCCTACTTTTCAAAATTGTGGTGTTACATATGCAATAGCGCCCTACATCCGCTTCAAATCTGTTTTAATAAAACCATTTGTGGACGAAGAAAGACAGATAGACATCGCTAAATCAGTTTGTTTCGTTATTTTCATTTACATATATAACTTTATGTTATGGGTAATCGGTAACAAAACTTTTGCAACCTAAAACGGAACCAATAGTAGGTAGTATACTCGAATGTCCCAGAGTATTAACCAATTAGAAAACTTTAGACAACCAAGCGTTATATCTGCAATCGGTGAACATTAAAATCAAGCAGGGTATACTATATTATCAACATATATGTATCTAAATAAAAATGATAACCTATTGATTGGTATACAACTCGACAAGGATTTATATATATATATTATAACATTTTATTTATTAAAAATCCAATCAGTAATTAGAGTGCTAATTTGTGAGTTAATAATATAATACTCATATAAAATACACATACATATACATATGTATGCTTAGTATTTAGCCACCCACCCACCATCTATGCGATCGAAGCGAAATATTCTTGCAAGAGTTTCTCTCAATTCTCTTCGCGCTTCTAATTTTCTTTGCGCTTCTAAAGTACAAATTAAGCTAATGAAGTGCTTGCCATTTAATGGTGCACACCCCCGCCCCTTCTTACAAAAACTTTTCTGCATACTGTCCTCTCGCGTAAAACAAGTATTTAACTTTAAAATCCATTTTCTTCTTTACTGCTTCATTGCGTATTTTCTTTTCTTCCACTCCCACAATTTAGTCGCTAATTTTTAATTTTTGTATGCTTTATTCTTCCATTTCATTTGTGCGCTTTAATTACACTTGACTTGTTTAATTGGTGAAAGACTTCCGCTGTTTTCTTCCTTTTCCGTGCCATTTTATTTTCTTTGTCTTCTATTTCCATTCGCTTAATTCTATTCCTTAAATGCGTTTACAAATAAGTTTAACGGCAATTAACCACAAAAGGACAGACAGACTCACTAGTGACTACAATTGCCTTGTGTTGTTGTTATTTTCAATTTGTGGTTGCAATTCTTCTCCTCAATATATATTCTTTAGGTGTATATTCATCTATAGTATGTAGGTGTGTGCAATTAACGTTATTGACACTTAATTAAAATTAAATTTTACAACGGCAAAGACATTGAGCCACATTACGGTATTAGGAAAGCTGTTTCGTGTATGTACAGACACGAGGGCATATAACTGGTACTTACAAGAACATTAACTGTCTTGTGGACAGTCAAGCGTAAATTAAGGCAACTCGCTGCAATCAAGTCTCACAGTGTAAGGTTATGCAAGATGCAATCATTACACTTGCAGTGGGCAACTCAGTGAACATTAATTGGGAGAAAACGCATAAGCGGACGAGTTGGACCGCTGCCTAATATTCTTATCATCATTCAGAAGATATTTACAGCAATAAATGAAAACGAAAAACTTTAGGTCTTGGAACACCACCGTTCCACATAATTGCTTTGAGGTAGTGTGGATAGTGGACAGTCCGAAAACAAAACACTCCTTTTAGAAAAGCGGGAACTGAGTAACATGGTATAAATCATCACAGAGCACCTACGTGTTCGGGTCGGAAAAATATTGTGTCTTCTATCACGTTTTTGAACACCTTGATCAGTTTAGTAATGTTTGCAGTTGCCATTGATTTTTTCAATACTCCGAAGGTTCCACACGAATAAATTAGGAGAATATTGGGGTGGCCAGTCAAGGTTACCGGTTGTAAAACTGAATAGTTTAGTACGATGTCTGAAAAATGAGAGTCTGCTTCGGTTTTAGTTACACAAATTTTTCCCAGTTATGTTTCTGGCACAAACGCCTTCCAATAATATATTTTATTTGTCACTATTTGGCGCTGGCGACGTGAAGGCACTAACGGTTGCAATTATATTGAACTGAGTTTACAAAACATACGGGATAATCAATGTTAAAGTTATTAAATTCTTACACACCGGCATACAATAAAGCGCTCTCTGTATAAAATTTATACTAACATTGTGGAATGTTCGAATTTTGGAACATGTTAATATTTAAATGAAAGTAAGCTTTCATACATATATACATACATAAAGTATTCACTTACAACAGTAACTTGGTCATTATACGGTGGGTGCTTGTCTGACACATCTATCGCACAGTTCGAGGAGCTTTCGGCTGCGGTCGGTGAACTGGTGTAAGCCAGCTGATTTTGCTGCTTTGGTAACGTGTTATCGCCGTTCTGTGGTCGATGATGGTTAAAACGTTCAGGAGGTACACCACCAAATATAAAAGGACCGCTCATATCATCAGTAACTGCGGGCACCGAAGGCGTCCAAGCCTTTTCTGATAATAACACCGGTTGCGGCTCAGAAAACGTGGCATTACGGCGAGTGCAAAAATCATCATCAAAGCGGGACGATTTACCCATATAATGCACTGCGGCCGGAAGACCATTACTACCACCGTCAGGGCTGCCGCTACCACTACCGCTAACATTGTAAGCGTTTCGCTCATAATAAGAGTAATCCGTCTCATTAATGTCATTTCCTGTTTTTTGTATCCGATACTGACCCGCATTTTGTTGTTGGTGCACCACGTCATTCCCATATAAAGAGTTTTGCTGGGGCAACGGATCGAATACGAAATCATTAGACTTTGCCGAGGGTGAAGGAGGGCTGCCGTAAGGGTAGCCTATATGCGGACTACTACGTAAATGCTCCGTATATTGCTGTGACAAAATATCGAAATCGTTAAAGCCATGCAAACCCTTGGCGCTATCACGTTTCTGTTGCTGCACGTACGGCGAGATATACGTTTTCTGTTGCGGCAGCAATTGCGGTTTCCCTTCATGCTGCTGCTGTTGTTTTTGTTGTAGCTGCAAGTGACGTTGCGGTTGATTAAAGCCAGTCGACTTCTTATTTGTCTTCGCTGCATTGCCATTCAACAACATTTTTGGCGGTTTCCTTTCACCCAACAACGGACGCTGTGAATTGTTGCATGAATGACCGCGCTGCGTCATAATACCACTGCCAGCGGTGGAGCTCAAGTATAACGACATGTTGTCATCATCATATAAGTCGTCGCTATCCATACCACCCGCAATATACGGATTATAGGGTAGCGACGATTGCTGTTGCGTCTCTTGTTGCATAAATTGTATGTGTTGCTGTTGATGATAGTAGCTGGTGGCAGCCGTTTCAGTGGAAGGCGATGCCGTTGTCATCGTTGGTATGACGGCTGTGCTACTGAAAAATTTTGTAAGTTTTACAGTCATGTTGTCGCTGGGTAGAGCAAAGCCAGTCGCTGTCGTAGGTGAAAAGTATTTTGGTGAAATGTGGATGTAACCGCTTGTTGAGCTGCTACCGGCACGTTTTCAATTAAAATCACTGTTGTAGAGTTGAGTAGAATAATAATAATTACTATTACAACTGTCTGGTTTCTTTATGCCGTTTTTTCGTCTTCTATTTTAATACATATCGTTGTGGTAGGTTATTCCGTGAGCAGAAGAAAAGGCGTTGGAATACTATGAATAAGATAAAGGAATTAAAATGAGTTAGTATGTAAAGTAACTTGAAAGAAAATGTAACAAATATTAAATAATGCTTATTCTTTTTCCTGTATTTAAATTTGATTACCGGCCAAATGGGAAATAAGATAAGAAGTTTAAGAAAAACCCCAAAATTACATATGTACATAAATATATATATATTTGTACATTAGGGTGTCCTAAAAAAATAAAAGTTTATTTTTTTGACGCATACCCTTTTAATTACAATAGCTTAATGTTGAAACAATTGGAAATTAAGTTGCTTACTACATATGTACATACATCCGACATGGTATTCATTCGGTCAACATGTCAATGGAGTTTTAAGATGCAAAGCATCAAATAACGGTAACAAAACTTCCTTCTAATAAACAAGTTTTAGCAGTGCTACAACATTTGGTCAAGTGAGTTTAACTGTAAAAGAAAGTGCAAATCTCGCGAATGCATTATATATTGGAGAAAAGCTCTGTATCGTATAACTACACAATTTATTACAAATTGTATAAAGAAAGTTGTGAATTTATTATATTTGGAGGCGTAGTTAAACAGCGGTTGTCAGGAACTTAGACAAACATGTTTGATGCTGCCCACGCCGATGTGTTTCAATTAATGGGAGCAAATGAAGGTAAGTCTTTTTTGCAACAAAACGGGAACCAGATCAACCGGGTGAGTGGACATAAAAAAGACCGATAAAAAGGAAAGGGCACGCCTAAGAATTATTGAGGAAGAGATACGGCGGTCTAAATATATCGCAAAGTCAACCTTATCAACAGTGACATTATAAACAATTTGTTTTCATAAATTAATAATTTTCATTCATTCCTTACAGACAACTAAGACTTTGTATCACTCAAAAGTAAAGCGTTGTTCACACGCCAATTTGTAATAGTTCTCTGACCAAAGAATATGTTAGTCTTTATAGTCATATCAGACTTTGTATCAAGATGCCAAGAATCACGCTTCAGTGCTGAGAGCAATCAACGATATCGTTGAAAGAGCAGTCAAGATGACACTAACATTATATGGTTTCATTACAGTTGAAGAGGAGTAAAAGCAATTTACTACACTAGCAAAGCAATGTACTACAAGTATTTAGAACACCGGAAGATTTATCCTGACTCTAAACAACAAACAAAAAATTGCATAATTTTTTGGGACACTCTAATGCACATAAATACCATACATGCAAGTATGTCCGTGCGGAAGTGTACAAAAATTTTTTATATTTAAAATTTTTTTGTTGTTCTTATTAACCGAAATTTTTGATTATATCCGGCATATTCATTAAAGTTATCTAACTACTTATGGGACAGAGGAGACTTATAAAAGGAAGTGCTTGATAATTTATTTTCTTACAGGCATTTTTAGGGATATATAGATATGTGTGTATATGAGGTGAATTTCTCATCTATGTAAATCATCTTTATCTACTTTACTTTTCTTCAAGTAATTTCTTGTCTCCTCTAGATGGTTTTAAGTTACAATAGGTTATTTTTAATAAATTATTCCGTTATTACAAAGAGAAATAGATACACAAATTTTCGATAAATTGTATTCACAATAAGTGTATTGGATCTGGTGATTACTAGGTGATTTTTCATGTCAAACCAAGTAATGGAAAATTTAAGCAGTGAAATAATTGCCGACAGTGGAAACTCTAATCGCAGGTATAAAGTCAAACAAAATAACATTAAATCATTATTTGGTAATCCGATTTCATAAGTTTTGTACACCAAATCACATTTGATTTAAGCAAATATCTTATAGCAATGGGTGTGTTAGTTTTCGATGAGAATGAGATACCTACTCAACCAATACGCACAAGTTCAATTGCTAGTCTGCTAATATGAAATCAGAACCGTTAAATGAAAAGTTACCAGTCTTTGATTTCACCTTCGACAAATGATTAAAGTAACACTAACCAAACGGTAGTAAATTTATATATTTGAGAGAGCGCGGTTATTACTATTAACTTATATTAACGAAATAAAATATTCTCATCACGCTTGGTTAGAAAATCTACATTAAACCTACAGGGTGCAGCCGCACACGCCGTTCAAATCTTTTGAAACCACATATATTCTATTCAACAATGTCCTTCTGTGCCAAATTTGAGTCATGATATAACTTAAAACATCACCTGCACATAACTGAAGTTCCGAAGTTTTATTGTCTGCAGTTGCAGTTCCGTAATGCAGTCAACATCAAAGACTTTGAAGGAAATAGACTCGTATGTATGTATATGCGTTCTACAGTGCCGAAAAAAAATTACCACTCTAAACGTGTGCAGCTAGCCGCGGAGTCCAAGTAGGCGTATAAAAAGCGTAATAAAAACAGTGCACGCAGAAAGCAATGCGAGGAAGAACTCGAGCCCGGAATAGCAACGCGAATAAGTCAAACATATCTACAGAGCTTAATGGTTTAAAAAACTGTACTTATGTGATAGAATAGCCGTAGCGGCTACAATAAAAAAAAAATTTGCAGAAAAAAGAACAAACTTTTGCATTCTACAAAAAAAATCCAATTTAAGTCGTTCGGATTGCATTGAAAGTATTACTATAATAATTTTGTAAGTATTAGGAGAAAGTAACTTTTTCAGGATTTGAGATGCAGTCAACGGTTTAACCTAACGGCTATGTTGCACAGCAACATTCTGATAAATTCTTTCTAGGCTACCCAAAAGCTTGTATAGAATACTGAAATGCCTAACATTCTAAAACACATGAATTCCGACATTTTAACTTTCTCCGAGAAAACCTTTGTGTAACCTGTGGCTTGTCTGTTGCATAGATTTAACTTTATGTGGATTTCTTTTTTTTTATTTTGAGCATAACTTATCGGTCAACAAACATTTGCTTTTAGCTGTTTGTTATTTGGTTTTTTGGGTGCAAGTTTTACATTGAAATAAATTCTCAGACTTTGCAAAGGTGTACTTCACATGTACTTCTTCATCTCATGCTTCGTAAGTGATGTGTGTTTTACTGTCATTTTACTTTATACCGATTATGTTTTTACTTCATTTATATACAGCTATGAACAAAATAATAGCAATGAAACATATATAACCAAATCTATGGTTACGTCATAGAATAGTTTGAATAATTTAGTAAAAAATATATGGTATCGATTCTCTGTGCCGATAATTTTAACGTCGTTAATTAAATTTATTTTCAATTTCTAAAGCTGCTTGCTGTTTATAAAAAGATTGTTGCTTTAAGATTTGGAGGAGATTTAAAAAAAAAATGTGACAGTAGAAGTGAGTATTTCTCATTATAAAATTAAGTACAAGTGAATACATTCGACCAAATTCTCTTATTCTGTGGTATAAAAGGAATGTGACTAGCTATGCAACAACAAATATGAGGAAGAGTAGTTTCGAGTCAATGGAGTTGAGGTCATGACGGGGGCACACTCAAGAGCTCATAGAAAATTTAAGGTTGTAAGTGGTAAGTCTTCAATAGTTAAGGTCTTGTGGAAAGTAGTCCAAGAAACATATGTGTAAATTTCTGTTAAACGCTACCAATGTCTTGTGTATTGGTTTCTACACTTTAGTAGAGAAGTGCAAGTACTGAATTGAAATATGTTTTCTCGAGCAAAAATGTCATATATTGTTGACCGCAGCTGCACATACATATGTATGGAGTTTCAAGTGTTAGCAAAAACGAAGGGTAAACGGTTGCTGAAATACCATGGGGATAATTGGCGACATTTTTCAGAAAATTATAAGCTCAAATAGCAGACAATTATTGCCCAGTAAATTTAATTTTGTAAACCGTATATGGATGCACATGAATGCACATGTCAGCAACTTAGAAAAGAGTCATGTAA
This sequence comes from Bactrocera oleae, assembly GCF_042242935.1. NCBI lineage: Eukaryota > Metazoa > Arthropoda > Insecta > Diptera > Tephritidae > Bactrocera > Bactrocera oleae. The sequence continues at coordinate 32,151,856 of NC_091539.1, read as the reverse complement.
TTTTGTCAAAACCCCAAAACAAAAGAAGGGGCATTTATTTTAGCAGTAATAATTAACATAGCGGTGTTTGTATGAAAAGTAGAACATGAAGTTTGGAAGATGTATATAATGCGGTTTAAATGTTATGCTAATTCGTACAGTAAGAAAGACTTAGTAAAAACAGAGTTAATATAATATTCAGCATATGTTTGTTTACATGCTTACACTCATGTCTTCCGGAATTATCTTTTTTGGAATTATTTCTTTGCGTAATTAACTATGGGTTAAACAAAGCTAGAGTGCCGTAATAATTGCCTATTTCGGTACATATTTGTATATATTATATAATATAAATAGCATGTTTGATTCATTGCTTTCCTATCTCAAGTGTGTGATATTGTCTGCCCAATATTTGACAAACAAGTTGTTTATTATGCAGCCAGCACTAACTGAATGCACTTAATTTCCTCTCTCATTAGACTATTATAACTTCCCGGCTAATTTAACTTAAACTTAACAAAACGAATACATACATATGTATGTATGTTCGTATTACAACCGGCGTGCAACAGCAACAAGCTTAACCCTTTAAACAATTGAAAAACTTGACCTGTTCACTTCAAAATACCAGTGCAATGACTGCCAAATACAAATATATGGTATGTACAAATGTGTATTCCCTTCTGTGCGCCCCGCTAACACCAAGAAAACCAGTTTCAACATGCACCACACGAACCACTTATGCTGGCATTCGCTACTTACATAATTATGAACTCTTCATAGCTACTATATAAAATTTTGAAATATTATTTTTATACTCAGGCAACATATTGCGCAAGAGTGTTATGCTTTTGTTCATCTGACACATCTTGGTTATTATACATATAAAATTATCGGTATTACTAGACGAATTGAATTCGCGTTGACAAAGCCCAAAACGGATTCATTCAAACGAACTTTAAAATAAACAAGTAAGGAAGGGCTAAGTTCGGATGTAACCGAACATTTTATACTCTTGCAAAGTCAAATGGTATAATAATTTAAGACTTCTTTATTTATTTTGCTTGATTTGCATAGTGGAAAATGAAAAAATCAGATGGAATTTAAAATGGTGTTATATGGGAAATAGGCGTGGTTATAATCCATTTTCGCACTATAGCATAGAAATATGAGAAGAATATTATATACCGAATTTGGTTGAAATCGGTTAAGCAAATCCCAAGATATGGGTTTTGACCAAGATATGGGTTTTGACCTAACCGTGGGCGCCTACTGTCTAATTTTGAATGCGGTTCCCGTAACGTTATCTCATACCATCCCAGGGATGAAATTTAATGTCTCTGGCGTGTTTAGTGTTTATCGCGCTTTTAGTAGTTTGTAGCAGTACCGTTATATGGGGAGTGACCGGGGTTGTTGAAATCGAGTGTCACCCATTTTCACACTGTCGATAGAGGTGCTAAAAACATTTGTTCGCAGTGAATTTTCTAAATATAGCTTTAACGGTTTAGGAGATATGCACATTAAACCTATTAGGGGGCGGGACCATGCCCAAAAAAAATTTTAAACTTTATCTCAAAAACTGAGGGACTAGTTCGCGTATATACAGACACACGGACAGACGAACATGGCTAAATCGACTCAGCTCGTTATGCTTGCAACATGTTGCTACAGAGTTTAATAGTTTTGTTCACCTAACGGTTGTTTGTATCACCTAAAACTAATTCAGTTAGATATAGGGTTATATATATATTAATGATCAGGATTAAGAGACGAGTTGGAATCCGGGTGACTGTCTGTCCGTCTGTGCAAGCTGTAACTTGAGTAAAAATTTAGATATCTTTATGAAACTTGGTACACATGTTTCTTGGTACCGTAAGACGGTTGGTATTGCAGACCACTACCAAGCCAACAAAACGCCATTAATCAAAAACAAATAAATTGCCATAACTAAGCTACACAATAAGATACAAGACTGTTATTTGGTATACAGAATCACATTCGGGAGGGGCATCTGCAGTTTACATGTTTTTTTTAAAGTGCTCGTGGTTCCGCCCCTTAATAGGTTTAATGTACATATCTCGTCAGCCGTTAAAGCTATAATAACAAAATTCACTGAAAACAAATGTTTTAGCACTACTATCGACAGTGTGAAAATGGGTGAAATTGGGTAAAACTTTGAATGAATAGTGCCTTTGAGTAGAGCGACCTTATTATCAAAAATTGTCTAAATCGAACTAAAACTATTCAACCCCCCATATATTGAATATGTGGACCCCAGTTCCTACAGCGAACATTTGATCGAAAACATCGGTCAATCTGTAAGATATGTTATAGAAATTCGAAGATAATCCTTTTCTGATAATAATATGCCTCTATGTAAAAAATGGGCTGTATCGGGTCAATAATAGCCCCCATATACCTAATGGAATGATTTTCGAACTACTGGCTATCACATACTACATACATTGTTCTAGGCCATCGTATGCACCTGAATGTATTTTCCTGGCTTTGATCCTGGCTAGTTGCAAGAGTATGAAATGTTCGGTTACACCCGAACTTAGCGTTTCCTTACTTATTAATTATCTTTATCTAAAGTATTAGGGTAGTATTAAAAATATTTGAATAACCTGAAAACCTATTATTCGAGTATCCGGTTTTTAACGAACAATCGTTCCACTGCGACTATAATAATTGGATAATTGTGTGTAAAGAAAGTTAAGTTTCCTGAAAGTCAAATAATTTGGGGCTGTTTTTCATACCGTGTATTGGGGCTTCTACACCTTGCTGATGGAATAATGAAATACAAAAATATGCGACAGTAGTTAACAATTTTTTATTACCCGCAATTTAAGAGCATTATTCTTATACGGATCGCCTAATCTACCAAGATGACTCAACGCCATGCCATCGTGCAAAAAGGGTAAGTGTTGATTGGGAACAAATCTTGTATAAATAATTTATACAATATTGGTATATTTGATCCCATTCACCTCGAATTTTTTTTTTGTAGCTGGCCAATACATTTAACGATCTAAAGATTCAACGCTTGAATTGGCCTGGAAACTCGGACGATTTAAATTGTATAAATATTGAGCACTTATGGTACATAATAAAGTGTCAAGTTGCTTAACAGAAACCAACAAATATAAGTCAATGATAAAGATTGGTTTGGTATGGTCTCGTTATAATGAAATCAATTGAGATCCTAGTGAATTCCACGCTTTCAAGAACCGTTAGCGGTGAAAATTTATCAGTCGCTTTGAATTAACTTGACACTATTTTCTTTTAGTTAATCATGAATATCATGGAATGTACATTTTTGTTAATTTTTTTAATTAATTGGCTATTCCTTATAAAAACCATTGTCAAGAAAAATGTTTGACTAATTTACACTATGTAGCCAAACAAATAAAAATGGCTCTAATATTCTAACTTTAAACTAATTGCTCATGTGAACTTATTTCAATTATATTTGGTGGTGCGTTTTTATTGACCGCAAGTATATGTCTGTATATACATGCCATTGAAAAGTTACATTCAAAAAATATTGGAATCGTATTTTTTGTTATTTCTACTCAATATGAAAAATTTTGGAGTTCAAAACTTTCAAAATTTCACCGCTCGAAAAAAGTATTTTAAACTTTTGCGTATACGAAGAAAAGCGTTTCATTAAAACAATAACTAAATAGTCAGCCTGTTGTTTGCGATTTTTCCTCAGCTTTCCATGAGATATGTATTGTATGTATTGCTGATTTTTCCGACTCTTTTTTTATAAACAAAAGGTACATTTTTATACTCTCGCAACCTGTTGCTACAGAGTATAATAGTTTTGTTCACCTAACGGTTGTTTGTATCACCTAAAACTAATCGAGTTAGATATAGGGTTATATATATATAAATGATCAGGATGCAGAGACGAGTTGAAATCCGGGTGACTGTCTGGTAGTCTTGGTAGACATGTTTCTTGGTACCGTGAGACGGTTGGTATTGCAGATGGGCGTAATCGGACCACTGCCACGCCCACAAAACGCCATTAATCAAAAAAACAAAAAACTTGCCATAACTAAGCTCCGCAATAAGATACAAGACTGTTATTTGGTACACAGGATCACATTAGAAAGGGGCATCTGCAGTTAAAACTTTTTTTTAAAAAGTGGGCGTGGTCCCGCCTCTAATAGGTTTAATGTGCATATCTCCTAAACCGCTAATGCTATATTAACAAAATTCACTAGAAGCAAATGTTTTTAGCACTTCTATTGACGGTGTGAAAATAGTTGAAATCGGGTGGCAACTCCGCCCACTCCCCATATAACGTTACTGTTAAAAACTACTAAAAACCCGATAAATCAAGCACTAAACACGCCAGAGATATTAAATTTTATCTCTGAGATGGTATAAATTGGCTTTATAGGAACCGCGTTCAAAATTAGTCAGTGGGTGTGGCACAGCCCACTTTTAGGTGAAAACCCATATCTTGAGATCTGCTCAACCGATTTCCACCAAATTCGGTGCATAACGTTCTTTTCATGTTTCTATGTCATAGTGCGAAAATGGGTGAAATCGGACTACAACCACGCCTATTGCCCATATAACACCATTTTAAATTCCATCTGATTCTTTCACTTTCCACTATGCAAATCAGGCAACAATGACTGTATCGGGATAAAACTTTGGGTGAATAATGCGATTAAAGTATGCCACCTTGTGGCCAAAAATTATCTAAGTCGAACCAAAACTGTTTAAGCCCCTAAGTACTAAATATGTGGACCCCATTGCCTATAGTTGACCTTCTACCGAAAATATCAGTCAATCCACAAAGAAATCTCAAATGAGTATACTATATGACTTTGCGAGAGTATAAAATGTTCGGTTACATCCGAACTTAGCCCTTCCTTACTTGTTATAAACAAATAATTCTTTTTCAATTTGAAACTATTTTTTTCAGTTTTTTTAATGAAAAATGTACATTGAATCGAGTAAATCGATTAACAAATCTCCCTAAGTCGCATATACTACATATAACAATTTATTCATTCGAGAGCTCTTTATGCCGAATATATATATCTAAATAGAACAGCAGTGGGCTCAGACTTTTCCCTAGCCGTAATATACCCAGTACAGTGACGAAATCGGTCTAGGCCTTGGTCACAGGTCACACCCCATGATCCTAAATAATGATTTCCTCCCCTCCGACTGACTTTTTGCTCATTTATCCAATATATTAAATTTCAGGTCTTTTAGTTTTACTTATATAGCTTCAGCGTTATATCACTACTTGATGTAACTATTTCATTATGTTAATACGATGTTATAGAGATTTGCGCTTTTTGGCTTTATTTAATAAAACTATGAGAGTATATGGCTTATCGTATAAGTTTATAAGATACCAAATATGGCTAAAATCTATTCACGGTTTCATAAAATAACAAATAAATTCAGGAGATATTTTTTATTAAAAAAATTTTTTAACACTGAAAATGTTTTCCGCCGGCTGCGAAAAAATTACAAAGAAATTATAATACGCCTATTGCTACAAGCAGATATGATGTATGAAAATTAAATAAAAGCCGACGCCCGCTGTAAGACAATATGGCAGTACCCACTTTTATAACACACTACCTTTCAAATACAATTAAAATCTTTTCAGTTTAGAGAAGAGCTTTAACTACCCGAACAACATTTTCATATTCAAGTAAAATAACTAGCACCAACAAATCTGAAGCGAAAATTATAAATAACATTCACGCTCCCTAATTATTTTCCTTAGCCATGGATGTTTCCCTTTAAACTTCTCTCAGAGCAAAGTTTGGAAAGAAAATAAAGCGCTAAAATTATGGAGATAGTCGTAATAACAAATTAAGCAAGAAAAAAGAACAAAAGGAATCAAAATAAACTTAAAGATTGTATGGCTGCCCTCATTATAAAACAGTTCACGCTGCCATTATCGGCTATTTTGCTTTACCGGCCCGACACAGACTCAATGAAGTCAACAATAAGCGCTGCATTCGTATATTGATATTTTCTTTTATGCCAAGCGTTGCACCTTGATTAAATTCCGGGAATTATACTTATATTGAATGCAGTGCGGTTGCCTAACAACACACATACATAATGCAAGTATATACATCCATACATACGTAAATATAAGCATGCATGTATATGATAGCAAGTAGTATATAATTGTGGGTAAAGAGCGAAGATAGTCGAAAGAAGACTACACAAAATTGCGCTAATAAAACATCGCATTGCAGGTTACGCAGTTTCGGAATATCTAATGCTCAGATTTCGTGTATGCCGGAGCATACTTTATTATAAATCATTAAAAATTACACATGAGAAAAAATTAATTAATTTGATTTTTAATAAAAAATGTAAATATTATATAACTTTTGGGAAATATTTTAGAAAATGTCTTCGAAGTAGTAGGATATCAAGACTTTTGCTGTACACTGTATATTTATATATTTATGTATACCTGCATATATGTATATATGTATGTGCAGTTGTGTTCATAAAAACAGCAGTGCAACAGCTTCTTATATTTAAAGATCTTTAATGACTTGCACAGTAAACAACCGTGATTAATTTGGTAGAATAGAAACTTCAAATTATAAAACTAAAGAAATCCCGTTACTTTTGCTATCTCTATCCCTTCTATGATGCATTTTTTGTAATTTCTAAAAAAACCTGTTCCTTGAAATAGTAGTGCCTGTCGTTAGAAGTCAATAAATAAAAAAAATTATTAGATAATTGTGATAAGTGATTAAATAATTTTGTCTATCGAGAAGCTAGAATTCTTGGTAAAGCTAAAGAAACAAAACCGAACCTACGGGGATTAGAAGCTATAGGGGGATACAGATCCACAATGATTTGATCGGGGTGTCCCCCGAAAGTAACTCTGTTGACGAAGAAACATGTAAGAATAAAGTTAGCAAAAGAACATTTTAATTGGCCATATACAATACAAAATGGCGAAATTTTATGTGAACCAATAAAAAAAAAATATCTTTTTTTTAGAGGAACCAGGGTCCAGAAAGTATGTTCGTCCACAACCAAACTCGTATATCATTCTAGGTATACTAAAAAATGGTTAAACATAGTTGCCTGAGCATTATGGTATGGGCTTGCTTTTCGTACCATGCTGTCGGTCCTATACATTTGACCTGTAGCATCATGGAAAGAACAGTGTATGTAAACCAATTGAAGGATGTTATGATACCATTCTCCAGCTGGGAAATGTCTATAAAAGGACGATTAAGCGGGATAACGACCCAAAACATACGACTAAACTAGCTAAGGAGTGGTTTGCATAAGAAAAGATGCACAAATGTCCTGGTCAGCGCAGTCTCTTGACCTGAATCCAATGGAAAATTTATGGTTAAATGTTAAACATATATGGGATGTTGTCAGGATCTAATAGACTCTACGAAACGTCAGTGAATGGATGTTATAAAATGAAAGGCTTTAAAACCACATATTAGTCAATCGAAAACAATTAATATTTAAAATATGTATAGTTAACTAGAATTGTTTCTGTTTTTCCTTTAACGAAATTGGCACTACTATAGAAGACAAATTTTTAAGTTGCTTTTTTAAATAAATTGTGTTAGTAAAAAATGCTTATACATACATATGTATATTGAAAAAACAAAACTGTGTACATACGCAGAAGTAGCTAAGAAATACTTTTAAATGTAACTTCATTGTTTGTTTTATAATTAGAACCCACCTGAACTACTATTTTTATGAACACAGCTGTATGTACACAATTTGCAAAATAATTACAACGAAAGAATAGTAACAAAACCAACATTGCATGAATTTTGTTAAAAGAAATGATTTTTTTAGCAAAATACCTGCTCGGCGAGAAAGCATTTTCCAGCACAACGACTTCTTTATACGGCATACATACAGATGCATACATACGTATGTATGTATAAGCTTTGCTTTGAGACAGTAATCAATGGCGCATCGAAGCAAATGCAATTCGTGAATGCAGTGAAATGAAATTAATTAATTGGATGATTTTACACAATAAGCCAAATATCAATACACACATAGATGTACATATGTAAGTATATATACGAGTTTGCGTACTTACATGGCTGTGTGGAAAAAGTGCCTAGTGGAATAAGTGAACCAACAAGCGGTGGATTATCGCAAGTGAAGGCTGAAAATAAGATTTTCAGGTGATCAACAGCTGCAATGCCTCGTAGGATAACGAAGGGAATTACATACAAAATCACAGCTGTTTTGTTAAATTAAATACAGATTATTGACAGCAGCCAACAGGTTTCCAAGAAGCGTATGTGCTGCGCAGACAATAGAACAAAGGCGGTAGCTGCCAAGGGATTGCTTTAGCGAAGCAGCAAATAATAAGTTAAGGCGAAAAAAATGCAAGACACTGTGGCAGCGAATAGGGGAAAAATGGCAAAATCGAAGAAAAATAGATAATACCTGAATTCAAATGGAAGGAAGAAAAGAGACTGAAAGTCACTAGCGGTTTGAAGTGTAAACTGGCGATAGTAACAGTTGGGAGTCATTTATTTCGTTTATATAAGAACCGTCCGTATATATATTTGTACATACATTTCTAACACTTTTGAGCAAAAACGAATAGACTGTCAACTGTGATACAAAGTGTAAAATATATTTTACAAGATGTACCTTTTTCATTCTAAATTGATTATACAAACAATTCAAATACTACACAAAAATATACTATTATCGAGAGTTGCATTTATTTATTTTATTACATGAATTTCAAATATATATCTTACACATTGACCGATATTTTCGGTAAAAAGGCATTGGAGTCCACATATTCAGTACCTAGGGGCTTGAACAGCTTTGGTTCGATTTAGACAATTTTTGGTCACAAAATGGCAGACTTTACGGGGATTATTCAATCGTAAAGTTTTACCACGATACAAGCATTGTTGCTTGATTTGCATGGTGGAAAGTGAAAGAATCAGATGGAATTTACTATGGTGTTATATGGGACATAGGCGGGGTTGTAATCCGATTTCACCCGTTTTCGCATAGAAATATGAGAAGAATGTTATGTACCGAATTTGGTTGAAATCGGTTAAGCAGATCCCAAGATATGGATTTTCACCCAAAAGTGGGCGATCCCACGCCAGTTACAGCTTGCACAGACGGAAGGACGGACGGACAGTCACCCGGATTTCAACTCGTCTCTTCATCCTGATCATTTATATATACATAACCCTTTATCTAACTCGAATAGTTTTAGGTGATACAAACAACCGTTAGATGAAAAAAACTATTATACTCTGTAGCAACATGTTGCAAAAGTATAGAAAAGGTACGCATTTGGGTTTTAGGAAAGTTAGGAAATGTTGCACTTATTATGATTCGAAGGCTGAGAAAAGAACAAATAAACATTTTCGTGAGAAAAGAGAACACGATAAGAATATCCTGTGACTTGAACTTTTAATTAAATTTTTACGAAACTATTTGCCGGATTAGTGTAAAATTTTCGGAGAATATTTTCAAATATACATACATATGTATGTAAAATTTTGTGAAATTCACAAGTGAATATAACTCCTTAAGATATTCTAATTATTAATGAATTAAATTTTATGCCTACTGACCTTCAAACACTTAGACTTAAATTTATTCCCTTCACTCTTTAATATGATATAAACCATAAGGCTTGGTAGAGCAATTGTTATGCAATTTTTTTCAACTATTGAAATATTCGTAGATTTTTGTGTGTTATATAGCTTTGACTCACAAAAGGCATCAGACGAGGGTCTTAGTACCATATTTAGTGAAAATTTTGCAGCTGCATATACATACATAAATATATGAACTCATATTCCTGCATAAGTTTTAAACGCAAAAATCAAGGCTACCTGTTTCTAGAATGAGTGAAATACAATACCTTAGCGGAAACAGCACATTCAAGCATTTGTATACAGTACACATACATATTTTATTTCTTACATTCAAGAGCGACAGCTTAAGTCTGCGAATACGAGACGAATGCAGCCATCCTCATCTGGTGAGACAAAGTATAGGCTTTATGAATAAAGCAGTTGGCAATTGGCCAGTTTCTAAATTGGGTATTTTTGGCAGTCGTACATTTTTTTTATTCTCAACTTGCATGGGTATTTCTCGATACATATATCCTGCAATTTATTGCGAGAGTAATTTTTATACATAGTACACCTCGATGACCCTATTTAAGGTGCAATTGCGAATGAATTGGAAAATCGGTAAAAGTTTGAAAACGATTAATCTCTTTTTGTGAGTTTTGGGGTAGAAAAGGGTACAATTGTATATCGTAGGACATGATCAAACATATCGAAACAATTCGCTCCATATAAAAAAAATTAAAAATGACAGTAGTCATATGTCCTTCAGACTAATCTTGAACTTGTCGCATATGTGTATTAATGTATGTACATATGTATATTTATATGTACCATATACACATACATATGTATAGGTATAGATCTAATCATTCCACGGTTTTCTATATGAAATAGAGATTTAAAATCTAGGACGTAAAACAGTAAGAAAACAAAAATTGTGAGTGAATGGTGGTCGAGTAAAAGTTGGGTTATATGACTGATCCCAAGAGAGGGTCGCCCCTGGACTAATTATGATCAGTCCTTTGCGAAGCCAGAAAATTAACTCCAGTAATTAAATTTTAAGTGTTGACAAAGTGCGTTTTACTCATTACAAATCTGCGTAGGCATTTCATTTATAATTTATCAGCTCACCTGGATGTGTGGGTTCAAGGTGTTTTAGCCTTGTTCTCGCAAAGATGAAAATGTTGATTTCTACCTCGTCTTCCTTCAAGCAATTAATGTCCGGTAAGAGAGTTAACCTTACCTCATAGACACAAATAGGGCAATGTCCACTTATAATATTTACAATTAGGGAAAGTAAAGTCGCTCGGAGTGTCAAGGAACCCCCCAAAATAACCGCAGTCGCTAACGCCACGGACTTGGAGGAAGCTAAAATTGCAAAAGTCCAACCTCAAACTGTTCTTAACTTTTTTTTTCAGATAAGTCTTTTCCAGATGAGTCCAAATTTAGTTTATTTGAATCCAATGGTCGTCAATTTGTATGTCGTAAGGAAGTCTAAAATAAAATTTAATAAGACTATGAGCATGGAGAAAGATGTGAGGAAATTGCGTTGATAATGCTATTTTCATAGATAGAATTATATAAAAAATAGATCACTAGGCAATATTAAAAATTAATTCGACTCTGTCAGGTGTTATTCTTGTGTTGGCAAAACTTTATAATAAAAAAATGTTGCGAAAGAATTCATTATTCATTATTTCGATGTGAATTCGTGAATGGATAACAATCAAACTTGGTATCTTATTAACTTAGTGTTATATAGAAAGTGGTTTGAGTCCGATTTGGCCTATTTTCATACTGTAACATGAGAATGTCAGGATTATGTTACCTACCCAACTTACACAAAATTTGGTAATTCTATTAATAAAAGACTGCAAACCACGATAGAGGGCACAGGTGTACGAGTGCATACAAAGTATTAATTTTCCTTCAAGAGTGACAAGATTTAAATTTATGCAAAGCGTACAAGTTTTTTTTTGGTTTTCGAGGTGAAAACTGAATTTAAAACAAGTAAGGAAGGGCTAAGTTCGGATGTAACCGAACATTTTATACTCTCGCAAAGTCAAATAGTATACTCGTTTGAGATTTCTTTGTGGATTGACTGATATTTTCGGTAGAAGGTCAACTATAGGCACTGGGGTCCACATATTTAGTACTTAGGGGCTTGAACAGTTTTGGTTCGATTTAGACAATTTTTGGCCACAAGGTGGCATACTTTAATCGCATTATTCACGCAAAGTTTTATCCCGATACAGTCATTGTTGCCCGATTTGCATAGTGGAAAGTGAAAGAATCAGATGGAATTTAAAATGGTGTTATATGGGAAGTAGGCGTGGTTGTAGTCCGATTTCGCCAATTTTCGCAATATAACATAGAAATATGAAAAGAACGCACCGCATGTATATATTATGCACCGAATTTGGTTGAAATCGGTTAAGCAGATCTCAAGATATGGGTTTTCACCTAAAAGTGGGCTGTGCCACGCCCACTGTCTAATTTAGAACGCGGTTCCTATAAAGTCATCTCATACCATCCATAAAATTTAATGTGTCTGGCGTGTATAGTGCTGGATTTATCGCGCTTTTAGTAGTTTTTAACAGTACCGTTATATGGGGAGTGGGCAGAGTTGCCACCCGATTTCAACTATTTTCACAAGGTCAATAGAAGTGCTAAAAACATTTGCTTCCAGTAAATTTCGTTATTATAGCATTAGCGGTTTAGGAGACATGCACATTAAACCTATTAGAGGCGGGACCACGCCCACTTTTAAACAAAATTCTTAACTGCAGATGCCCCTCCCTAATGTGATCCTGTGTACCAAATAACAGTCTTGTATCTTATTGCGGAGCTTAGTTATGGCAATTTATTTGTTTTTGATCAATGGCGTTTTGTGGGCGTGGCAGTGGTCCGATTACGCCCATCTGCAATACCAACCGTCTCACGGTACCAAGAAATATGTCTACCAAATTTCATAAAGATGTCTCAATTTTTACTCAAGTTAGAGCTTGCACGGACGGACAGACGGACGGACGGACAGACAGTCACCCGGATTTCAACTCGTCTCTTCATCCTGATCATTTATATATATATAACCTTATATCTAACTCGATTAGTTTTAGGTGATACAAACAACCGTTAGGTGAACAAAACTATTATACTCTGTAGCAACAGGTTGCGAGAATATAAATATACTTGAATTGCATTATGAAACGGCCTTTCTCTCACTTTTGGATGTAACTCAAGAGTTTTAATAGCTTAGGAGATAAATTACTTCAAAGTCAAACCACCTTCGTGTACAAGTTTTTTGTGGTTCACTGTATGTAGGCATATACATATCTCATTGTATTAAATCACAATCATGAACAATATGTCAATTGTTGATTTGCTATTCGATCCTTAAATGTTACAAGTTTCCCTAAAAGGCTAAAGCCACAACTAAAAAAAATTAAACTTAACAAGATGTTGATACAAAAATGGTAAAATCAACAAACTACTCTGATATGAGCTCTGAATTGCATATGGTAAATACGCACGCATCGAAAAGTGGAAGGTTACTGGTATTAATATTCAAGGATATCTTAACAATGGAAACAATTAAATTATGCGATGTATGTATATATGATGTATTTATACATATTAAAATCAAACAATTGTACAAATTGGGATATTTTAAGTAAATAGTCCAAAGTGTTTTAATTTAGAGTTTTAATGTAGGAAGTATACTCTCTCCAAAGTGTAACAGTTTTACAGAGCTGGTGGAGCAGCCGGAAACCAATTCATCTCGTGCTCCCGTTGGCTTACATCAAATTTCCCTAATCTCGACGCTGTCGACTTAATGAAAAGTTCACATATTTTAAGAATTTTTGAAATATTCTTATGTTGGCCTGTTTTTAAAGTTATGTATGTTTGATTCGATTGTTTATAATACATTCAAAACAATTTCTTGGTTTTTAAAGAGTAACGGCAACGTTTTTAAACGCGAAAAAATAATTTCCCTACTAGAAAAGAATTATGACACTATTGCGCATATGCAAGTGCTGCCCGTTTGTTTGGTGATCAAATATAGTTTGTTCGATTCGCTGGAGAGTAACGCTTGACGAACCGAAGACAGCCTATATGACAAATGCTACAAAGGGTTAAAAATTAGATCTGTATAATTGTACTTGGTAGATTACGCCTCATTATTCGCTATGGCCTTAATGTAAGAAAGTATCCAACAAAATCGATTTTAATCTCTTTTGATTGACCAATGTTAAAAGTTCCATGATTCACTTATTTTCCAACTCGCTAAGTAGAATATGTAGTAAGCTATATTGCCGCCATAAAATAAAAATAATGTGAAATTCAAAATCAACAATAAAGTTAACCAGTAAAAATCCAACAAAGAGAGTAAAGAACGTTTTTACGCCATCTAAAAGTTCTAAACCACAGCTAAATGAAAATAAAAACTTTCACATTGAATTGGCTTATCGTTGCGTAAACCAAAAAAATAAACAACAAAGCATTCATAATTATAACCCTAAAAATCAAGTTGAATAAGAATGAAATACGGAGAATAAAGACCAAATCCAACTTGATCGTGCTGAGCCGCAAATTGAGGCGCGTTGCAGTAAATAAATAGACCACTTGATAAACAAACCAAACCAAATGGTGAACGCAAACACTACGCGGGTGAATGTGATCCATATTTACCAAATAGTACATGTGACATGGGGCATAGTGGAGGCCACAATGGAAAGGTGCAGTTTATGTTTTCCACAAATATATGAACGTGTATTGATGTATATATTAACGCACACGTTTATTTGTTCTATACATGCAGATAGATATGTATATAGGTACATACATATGTATGTGCAGTACATGACTTTACATATCAGCTGCTGTGCCAGCAACGAAGAGATGTTCTATGCAGTAAGCCGGTGTTCAAGTGGCTGAAAGCGAAATGACAGATACCGAGGCTTCAGCATATAATTACATATTGACATATGTACGTATGTATGTATTTATGTAGCTTTTGAAAGTACATTTATTTATTTGTTACTGGTGGCAGTATTTACTTTTGGAAATGCACAATTTACTTTTTACACAAACAGCTGCAGCAACTTTGATTAAAACAGGAGGGGCGTTACAAATTTTACAAAGATACGATGTTAGTATATAAATATATATAATACAAGTATAATATGTTCATATATTAAGCAAGCGCAGAGATTTTTCGAAATTATGTTCAACAAGTCCTATTATCGAAACTCGAAATAAAAAGCCTAACGGTTGGCTCGATATGTTTAATCTTTTTATATCTAATAAGATCATTTTACTTTTCGGCCATCACCACTTGGCGATTTGTATCGATTACCCTTTCACAAAAATAAGTTCTCTTCCGGGCTTGACGACTCTAACCTTTGGTGACAGAGGTGTTTAAGGAGGTTAAATACTTAGGCCTCACATTTGACTTCACCTTACGGTAGAATAGGCATGTGGAAATAACACTGTCTAAGGCTACAAAAGCACTCATGGTATGCAGACGCCTAGCCGATAAATCCTGTTGCTGTAAGCCCAGCATCATAAGGTGTCGTATCGTTACGTATGGGAACGGTTGCTTGGTCATCGAAGGCATCGCAGACTTCGGTAAGACTTCAACTATCAAAGCTGCAAAGACTTGTCTGCGTCTGAGCCTCTGTCAACCATGCTACTTATGGCAGTAGAGGGGTATGGAAAAGGGAGGATAGTTTCGGCTTAGGACGGCCTTATGTGAAGATACACCACTGGTCTTTCTTCTAAGAGACGGCGTTACGAAGAGTAAAAGTAAGGCTGATTGGAGTGATTCCACACTTGATCGACTACTGAGGCTCAAGACCCTTGGATTCATTTATGTGGATAAGGACGACAACACCTCAATAGCGCCTAGCAAGTTCCTGGAATTCATAAGTGTGCTGGGCCTTTGGGGATATATGTGATCGAGGAACTGTCTACTGACTCTGGAAAAGTAGACATTTTAGATGTATTATACTTGTACATATATTACTAGCAAATCTTCCTCTAGTGATCCAAACCAGTTGCGTTACGATTTTTCATAATTTTCAAAAATCATTGTTTAATTAATGCTCTGCGAAAACGTTTTTTCCAAATAATAGCTTCGGGGTTTCAATTTTTTGTTTTGGCAAGTACTTTCAAAGCTACGAGCCTTTCGTTATTCAAATCGCTCAATCAGCGCTTATGTGTTTCTCCAAAATTTTCCTTTCGTTTAGGAAGCCCCGAAGTAAATGTATTTTGTTAATATCATAATTTGTTTTTATTTTTTTTATTTTTGTCATAAAATTTTTTTTGTGAAAAAAACAAATACCAGGTTTTCATGACACCTACAAGTAGATACGTAATATTTAAAATAGAAAAAATATGTACCGCTGTTCGCGTACGTGCATTTACATATGTATAAGTATATATTTATTATTTGTAATTTGATTAACTCCTAATCAAATTTGTTTACTGTAATGATTGCACTAAAAGGAAAATTATTTCTGCCGTTGCCCCGTTTCGTTGATCCATATAAAATCAATAACATACACAACTGCGCATACAGAACTTATCATTTTTCAAACTATGTAGAAAAATTGAGACATCACAGAATCACTGTAACTTTCATTCAAAATGCTAATTTGAAGAAAAAATGTCAAAGCAACACGGAAGTCCTTCACTTTAAACTGAGTCTAAAAAGTTCACTATTTTCAAAGGTTTTTATTTAAATACATACATCTTAACCCCGTTAAATGATACCTATTATACTGGGGTTGGCGTTGTTTCAAACTTACTCCATAACATTTCTCCTGATAACTGAGATGATTTTGTATGAAAACATTAACACCTAAGATCAAGTAAAGCCTTTTAGCACTAATTTAATTTATAGATATCTACAACATTAATATTTGGATGGGTATAAATCCCAAATCGGGCTATTTATGAAAGAAAATTCAAAGTAGAAAGTAAAGTAGACCTATGGACTATGTTACACAAAAAGTGATTAAAGGTGTGAGGCACTTGATCCGATTTGGTTTGTGGGGTTAGATCGTTTTTAATAAAAAATCCACATATAGTGTAAGCATTTTTTCTTAACCCCGATTCAAATCAGGTTTCAGGCTGTCATTTATTGGTAAGATTGCTGCAATGTATCACTTTTCCAATTCTATTATATTTTTAACAAAAAAAAACTTTAGATGTAATATTTTTTTGTTCTCCCTTTTGATTACAAAAAATGGCAGCAAATTATCTTGGTTGGTCCTGAGTTGAACGTTTGGCAAAGAAGAAACTTGAATGACAACCAATGCTCACTTATCACTTCCGCAGCTACATTCTCTCTCTACTATGTTACTGATGTGTTTCCATGCAATTATAACCCACTTTCTCATCGCTTTTGTAGGGAGTGGGCTGAAACGTCAGCGCTTTTATTTACAGTGCTCGATAATCAAACGGTGCTTACACTACCTGTTATAGTCAAACATGTGAGCCTTTATCATACTATGAATCTATGGTATATTTACATACAAGTATGCACATCCATATTTCAGTGTTGACATTCAACAGCTTTATTTGCCGGTAGTTAAACATCTACTACTATCAACTATCACTAACGTAGGTGTCAATGGCAATATTCTACATTAATTCCAATTAATTAATTATTCCTGATTATAATGGGTATGTACGAGTATGCATGTTTAAAGCTAAGGAAATATTAATTTATGTAATTACAAAATTCTACAACTTCTTGAGATTATAAAAAGAAAGGTTACCTATTAAAAAAATTTTAGAAAAAACAGAAAGCAGTTAATATTTTCGAAAAGGGACACCATCGGTTTCAAATCTATTATCACATAATTTCACGAGGGTAAAATAGTACATCATATGACGACACTTTTCAAAATGCTACAGTCTTTTTTAATACATATTTAGTGAATTAATGTAAAATAGATAATTATAGCAGATAACAACAAAATCATCGAGGGGTTATAAAATTTAAATTATACAATTATATATTGTACATACGTTCACATGCTCCGTAAATCAATTACGGTAACGACATCTTATTAGCTATCTGAATCTAACCGAAGTACTATTAATTCTACTTTTTCGGTTAAAACTCTAAAATATCTGCTAATAACAGTTCATGTTTCGAATATTTATTTTTTGTCAACAGGACTAGATATGTTCATTCATTTAATTTAAGAAATTTCAGGTAATAAACATTGTATTTTTTTTGTGTAATACTCTAAGAAGACGCATTTTCCTAGTTTTGATTGTATAAATGGGAACCAACACTAATGCCTTATACCGTAATTGTTGATTTTGTTAGGCACCGTTTTGATTCACTGGGTTCACACAATGTGCATAATACGCATACATATTATGAACGCATGTATGTAAGTACATATGTATGCGTCATAATGTGGGAGCATAATTTTGCCCATTGTAAGTCTACAGCTGTTGGTGCCGTGTAAAATGACAGCTAAGTACAAATTTCATCAAAAAGAAAATGAAGACTGAAAACAAAATAATATAATGCATTTTCAATCATTTTAAGCCAAAACATACACACATTTGTGCTCACTGCTTCTGACGGAGTGTCATTGTTAAAGCAAACTGAAAGACGAAGCCAACTGCATTTCGCAAGAGAAAACAGGTACGCAAACTGAGAATGAGAGAAGTTGCAACAGTGAGTTGCTCTTATTGTATTCCACTTTACACGCATGGTTATTTTATACCTGAACGTTGACGTAAAACTCATGCATATGAATGTTTCGTCATGAAGCTGCCTATACACATACATACTTATGCGTGTATAAATAAGCGTATGTTCATAAACCTATGTTTAAATAATTAGCTCAAGATTTAAAGATGCGTGAGAAGTATAAACTATATGTAAAATTACAAACATACATATGTACATATATGCGAATGTAACAGAATCCAGGTGTGGTATGAAAGGTCAACGTATTAAAGTTGTTACGTATGTATGTACGTATATTGTTCGTACCTCGCTCAAACGATTGCCGAAATATAACAACATTAAAACTATTGTATTACATGATACACACAGATACCAGTAATAGTAAAAATAGTAAAAGTAATGATGTTATGTATGTACGTATGCATTTATTTGGTCAAGCCTCTGCTCCTATTTATGTTATGCTTACAGAAGTAGAATGCCGCTTACGACTTTTGACCTACAGCATTTTTTTTTTTATATACTATGTACATACATACATATATAAATATATGGTAATTACCTCAACTGAAAAAAGTCCGCTGGTTAACAATCTTAATGCAAGAATCATGTGTTTGTGCAAATATGTCGCGTTTATGTTGTCAACAAATCCTTTTTTTTTTAAACATACGTTTCAACACTCACTATTTCAACACTTTTATTGCATCTTTGAATTTTCGACGATTTTAAAGTACATACCACCATTACCACTTTCCTAATTTCACATAAAAGCACTTAATTGCACATTCATATTTTTTTCCGCACTTATTTTTCATCGAACTGACTTTTGTAATACTTCCACTTTTACTTAATTTTTAACAAAATCATATATCGTCGGTTTTAAATTATGTGATATTTACACATTAATAACTTCAAATTAACCTTATGAGGATAATATACAATTTAATTCCGTAGAAAACTGCACTTGTTGTAATAATACAAACTAGACAACAACAAACTGTTTACACTGTTTGCATATACGCCGCGCTCGAAATAAAACCAAATTTCTCCTTTGTACGTTGATCAATTTGTATACATGTGTATGGAACGTATATTTAAATACTCGATCAGTGGAAGGCATATTGTTGCTGGCCTAACAAAAAGAGACAGGCACTGTCATGCACTACTTTGGTTATTAGCTCCGTTGGTTTTGCCGTCGCTGAGATGTTGCCATACTAAAAAATTATTACTTACATTTACTGATACAAAATAAGTCTTATGAAATGGTTTTTATATTTGAATTCAATTCAGTGTACTACAATTAGCAAGACTATATTTTTATTCATTATTAAAACGGAAATTTTTTGACATTCATCTTTTATTTGTAAATTTGCAATACGACCCGTAGCAGAGAATGTTAATGAATAGAGAATTCGCAAATGTTAAATCAAATCTTTTTGTGTACTAATTTGTAATTGCAGATGAGGGAACATCGAAAAATATAACTTCGAAAAAGAAAAATACACCACATTGTGCAAAATGCTATAAATAGACACAAGGAATATTCCTAATGAAAAGTCGTTGCGCATACCTATTTAGATTTATGTTTTCAATTTATATGATATGGCAAAATTTATAATTGTGAAAAGCCTTCTGAATTAAAAATCTGTATTGCCGGTAAAAACCCCAGAGTTTATAATAAAATAAACCTTTAATAGGCAATTTTTCCAACTTATGTATGTGCGTTGAGTGAGTAATTACTTATTGAGCAAATGATAACATTAAAAAGGTGGCTAAGCGGTCGCGTTTCCACTTTTGTGGTAGCTTAGGTCTCTGACGCAACTAGTCCACACTAGAAAGCGCTAAAACGGAAATCTTAGATATTATGTTTGCGCCACCTGTCGGCAAAGAGTAGTAATATCAGAGATGTTAACAGAGAATGTTAATGAATAGAGAAGGAGCAAATGTTAGCTGTTCTAAAATGTTAATTACGATGAAGGAACATCGAAAACGCGCAAGTTCGAAAATAAAATTTCACCACACTATCAGGGTACGAAACGAAATACACCACTATATAAGCAAACTGTATACACATACATATGCACAGATGTTCTTTGATATGCGCATAAACAAAAATTGAAATAATAAAAACGAAAGTAATTGACTTCCGACAGGAAAATATAAATAATGAGGGAAATAATATTAAAATAGAATTCAAATATCATTTAATAAACAAGGGTTATAAAAATAAAAAAGACTATATAAAAATATGATAGATTTGAACTTAGGCAAAATATTTCACGTTGCAATAAACAAGTCTGCTATGAACTCAAACAGCTATTGTTGTTTACTTGCTTCAAATGTTCACATGTCCATATGTGAATATTCTTGCAATTGCCTTCTTTTATTCGCATTTCCAAATATATAATATTTGCATATATGTACATATGTATGTCCCTCAAAATGTCTTTCGCAAAAAATCAAACATTCGCGCAAGTGACAAAAAACCGTAGACAGCATCATCGGCCAATAATATTCAATCGAACTCGCGGCTTATTTTCTAAGTATTTCATATAACAACGACAACAAATTCATTCATAAGGAACGTGCGCTGCTTCAAAGCAAAGTGCGTTCGTTCATAACTCTGCGCCGCGCTATTTTTTCTGTACGACTGGTAAACCACATTTGGTTTTCATATAGAATTCCTACGGCAAATGCGCGAAAATAAAAATGAATGAAATTGAATTTGAATGTCTTCAGTAAAATTGAAGAATCAGCAAAATTTAAATTTTACAATTTGTGTCACTGAAAATCCTACCGTCCCCCTCGCATTTGTATGTTGCCCACAAGCTGCTTCCTCACAACATTTTCTAAAAATCAGAAATTGAAGAATTTGTCTGATGTTCACTTCAGAAAAGAGAATTGGCAACATGACCTATTAGCGAGTTAAAATAATATTTTAATTTTTTTCATATTATGCACTATTTATGGCATTAAATTAAAAAAATTATATAAAATTGACATGTATATGAAATCATTAACTACTTCTATATATTCTAAGCACAGTCCATATAGTACTTTTATATGTTTACTTATTATCATTATTTCATAGTTTGTCGATTTAGCCCATTTTATCTAAATACGACGCTATGAAAATTCAGCCCAATTGGTAATCACAATATTTCAAAAGAGCATAAGTCAACTTTCAATAGCAAACCACTGCAAAAAGGACAAACGAACAACATAGCCGACCGACATTGTCGTAAAATTGTCGATTGAAACAAATTTTGTCAACTCCGCCACGATGCGCAAAATTCGGCGTCAATATGTATGCGAGCTCATATGTGTATATGTATGTTTGTCGACAAAATCGTCATTTGGTTACTTTCAACAACACAATGTCTGCGCGAACTCGCCGTTATTTCGTTGGCTTGCCACCATACACAGAGGCGTGTCAAGTGAGGGCTCATAATATATTAATATGTTGCTTAATTTGTATTGAAAAATACTGATGCATTTATGAATTATTTTCGTAATATAAAATATATTATAGGTATATATATATAAATACACATATATTCATACCTATAATCGTTTTTAGACTAAATTCGATAATTAATATATATATCTGAAATAATTATGGGGTAAATATGTACTTAATGACCCCCACTTCGTAGGGGGTTGGGGTTGTAAGGGGTGACACAATTAAGTGTCCTTTTTATGAATTCGAAGGAATTACCCGTCGGTCACCCCTTAAAAAAAGTAATGTAGATTACAAATCCGTGAGCGGAAAGTGAATTTTTTCAATAATTTATGTATGTACAAACAGCAGCGAAAAGGATTTTGACGCGATTGAATTATGAACACCCCGGTTTTGGACCGACCAGGGTTATTTTTTTGAAGCGGGGCCGAAGGCCGCCAGTGCAGAAAGGAGTTTGATGCGATTGAATTATGAACACCCCGGTTTTTGACCGACCAGGGTTGAATTTGGGAATATGCTGTTTTCACGAAATTTTAACCCTTCATATAATTTTTTTGAAGGGTGGCCGACGGCTAAATCCACTGAAATTGTATTATATTATTTTAACTCGCTAATAGGTCAATTCTCCTTTCTGAAGGGAACATCAGACGAATTCTTCAATTTCTGATTTTTAGCAAATGTTATGAGGAAGCAGCTTGTGGGCAACATACAAACGCGAGGGGGATGGTAGGATTTTCAGTGATACAAATTGTAAAATTGAAATTTTACTGAAGACATTCAAATTCAATTTCATTCATTTTTATTTTCGCGCATTTGCGGTAGGAATTCTATATGAAAACCAAATGTGGTTTATCAGTCGTACAGAAAAAATAGCGCGGCGCAGAGTTATGAATTAACGCACTTTGCTTTGAAGCAGACGCACGTTGTTTATAAATGAATTTGTTGTCGTTGTAATATGAAATACTTAGAAAACAAGTAAGGAAGGGCTAAGTTCGGATGTAACCGAACATTTTATACTTTCGCAAAGTCAAATGGTACACTCGTTTGAGATTTCTTGGTGGATTGACTGATATATTCGGTAGAAGGTCTATAGAATAGTAGGACTATAGGCACTGGGGTCCACATATTTAGTACTTAGGGGCTTGAACAGTTTCGGTTCGGTTTAGACAATTTTTGGTCACAAGGTGGCATACTTTAAACGTATTATTCACGCAAAGTTTTACCCCGATATAATCATTGTTGCTTGATATGCATAATGAAAAGTGAAAGAATCAGATGGAATTGAAAATGGTGTTATATGGGAAATAGGCGTGGTTGTAATCTGATTTCGCCCATTTTCGCAATATAACATAGAAATATGAGAAGAATGTTATGTATCGAATTTTGTTGAAATTGGTTAAGCAGATCTCAAGATATGGGTTTTCACCTAAAAGTGGGCTGTGCCACGCCCACTGTCTAATTTTGAACGCGGTTCCTATAAAGTCATCTCATACCATCCCAGAGATAAAATTTAATGTCTCTGGCGTGTTTAGTGCTTGATTTATCGCGCTTTTAGCAGTTTTTAGCAGTACCGTTATATGGGGAGTAAGCGGACTTGCCATCCGATTTCAACTATTTTCACACCGTCAATAGAAGTGCTAAAAACATTTGCTTTTAGTGAATTTTGTTATTATAGCATTAGCGGTTTAGGAGATATGCACATTAAACCTATTAGAGGCGGGACCACGCCTGCAGATGCCCCTCCCTAATGTGATCCTGTGTACCAAATAACAGTCTTGTATCTTATTGCGGATCTTAGTTATGGCAATTTATTTGTTTTTGATTAATGGCGTTTTGTGGGCGTGGTAGTGATCCGATTACGCCCATCTGCAATACCAACCGTCTCACGGTACCAATAAACATGTCTACCAAGTTTCATAAAGATATCTCAATTTTTACTCAAGTTACAGCTTGCACGGACGGACAGACAGTCACCCGGATTTCAACTCGTCTCTTCATCCTGATCATTTATATATATATAACCCTATATTTAACTCGATTAGTTTTATGTGATACAAACAACCGTTAGGTGAACAAAATTATTATACTCTGTAGCAACAGGTTGCGAGAGTATAATAAGCCGCGAGTTTGCTTGAATATTATTAGCCGATGATGGTGCGTCTACGTTTTTGTGGCACTTGCGTTTGATTTTTTGCGAAAGACATATTGAGGGATATACATATGTGTACATATCTCTCTATTATATATAAAAGTTTTCTGCTGCTGTCGAGAATCAACTAACATAAGAGCGAGCTAGCTCGCTCTCGGCGGGGGGCGGACGTAGGCGAGCGAGCGAAGCGAGCGTCCCGGAGCGTAGCGGAGGGCGCCTAGTATTCAAATATATTTGAACATGCGAATAAAGGAAGGCAATTTCAAGAATTTTCACATATGGACATATGAACATTTAAAGCAATTAACAACAATAGTTATTTGAGTTCACAGATTAGACAAAGTGGTTCGGATATGGTCTGTGGTGCTGTTGTATCAGAGAACTTAAAACATATATTTTTATATACTATTTTTTATTTTTATAACTCTTTTTTATGAAATGATATTTGAATTTTATTTTCATATTATTTCCCTCATTATTAATATTTTCCTGTCAGAAGTCAATTTCTTTCGTTTTTATTATTTAAATTTTTGTTTATGCGCATACCAAAGAACATTTTGCTTATAGAGTGGTGTAGTTCGTTGCGTACCCTGAAAGGTGTGGTGACATTTTGTTTCAAACTTGCGCGTTTTCGATGTTTCCTCATCGTAATTAACATTTTAGTACAGCTAACATTTGCTCCTTCTCTATTCATTTACGTTCTCTGGTAGCGCTGTTGGGCATTTAACCGGTATTCTAACCAAATTTTGTAAATCATTGTTTGCATTCACAAATTCATTCATTGATGTATGCTATTATACGAGTTTGTTCACATAAAAGGTTTTTGAGGCGAAGAAAAGCAAAATATTGGGCAACACTCTAACAACCAGCAGTTGCATGATATTGTCTAGCTATTATCTGCTATTTTTCAGTCCCCTGATGTTAATTGTGGACATTTGGTGAAACACTCTCATCGTTTTCAGTACCCCTCCCAAATATGGTGAAACACGCTCATCGTTTTCAGTTCCCCTGCGAAAAGTGAAATATTTTGATAATGGCCGCACTGTGAACCTTCTCTATAATCTACATTCTCTGTATAATCTACATTCTCTGTATGTCAAGAAAGGCGAGTGGAGTGGAGAATTCATTCATATCATGATATCAAAAATACGAGAGTGGCAGCTCTGTAATATTTATTGATCAGCTGATAGAGTAGAAAATATTAGATTATTTTGCTTTGCATTTCTTGATAAATATAAATTAAAACGTCACGGCATCGCGTTGTTATTGTACTTCACTTAATAAAACCTGTTTCTTTTTGATTAGTCAATTAATAAGACTATTAGATATACATATATAATCTTTCCAAGTGTCGATGAGTTGCACTTTATCGCTGTCAATCAGTTTGGGACGCCGTTCGCTGCGGATATATAATCGTGTAACGCGTTTTATTTCACTTAAACGTTATTATTCTTTTGAAATCGATATGACGAACGTTGAAATCCCGGGTCGCGCGCTTCACTATGTGCTCAAGATTGGAAATCGTGGAAAAAATGCATATTTCTTCCGAGATATACTTGGTATGAAGGTACTAAAAGTTGTTTTACTATAGTATGTTTTTCATTATTTTGATGCAATTTTTTTTTAAAGGTGCTTCGACATGAGGAATTCAAAGAAGGTTGTGAAGCGCAATGTAATGGGTGAGAATGGCATTTAGTATTTATAAATTATATATCGTTAATATTATGTATATCTGTATTAACATTTATATAGACCTTACGACAACCGTTGGAGCAAATCTATGATTGGCTATGGACCGGAATCTTCTCATTTCGTAATTGAACTCACTTACAACTATGGTGTAAAAGAATACGAATTGGGTAAATACATTCAATAAATACAACGTAGTTTAAAGCAGATAATTGTCTAGCTTGTAGTAATATATGTAATATGTAGCTTGCTTGTATATAATTCGTGTACAAGTTTCAAGCGTATCGTATTATTTCTTATATTTATCTAGTAATTTATATTCAGTTTTTTATTTTATAAAATAACATTTTTTTTTACAATATATATATATATTAAAAAATGTATTTGAAGGTAATGACTTCGGTGGTATAACCATTAAGTCCAAGGAGACAATTGAACGAGCGCGGTCCCAAAACTACCCCATTTCGGAGGAGAAAGGTTTACATGTATTAACATCGCCTGACGGCTATAAATTCTATATAATTGAAGAGCCTCAACCTCAAGCATCTGATCCTGTAATGAGCGTCATCCTACACTCAAGCAATTTGGCAGCATCTAAAACGTATTGGCATGAATTATTAAAAATGGAAGTGGAGGTAGAAGATTCTAATGTAATAACACTATCATACGGCGAAAATCAAACACGTTTAACTTTGAAGCAATTAACCGATCCTATCAATCGGGCTAAAGCATATGGTCGCATTGCATTTGCAGTACCGTTAAATGTTCAACCTGCAATTAATGCGATTATTCAGCAAGCGAACGGCACCATATTGACTCCTCTGCTTACGCTTGACACACCGGGAAAGGCAACCGTGCGTGTTATCATTTTAGCTGATCCCGACGGACACGAAATATGTTTTGTCGACGAGGAAGGCTTTTCTGAATTGTCAAAAGTGGAAGTAGATGGCGATAAGAATCTTACAAAATATATTCAAAAAGATCCCTTCCAAGAGAAATAATAACTTATTAGTTTTTAATATGCACTTAACTACAAAATAATATGTAATAAAATTACACTAAAATTGAATACTGTTTAAATTTGTATATATCTAAAAATCTTTATATTTTGATCACTTAAAATACAATTTCACGTTTTCAAACTTTGTTTATAATAGCGAGAAATGGAAAAAAACTTAGTACTTATTTTTATAATAAGAAGAAATGAAAAGAAAAAACTCTTTGTCAGGAATGTATGCCTGTAGTTACCTTTTTTTTTAACAAATTCTGGAAAAATATAAATTAACCTAAACCCAAAATTAAAGTTCGTTAAACGCTCTGGTATTTTTGATGGTGTATAAAAAAACAGTAAAACAGTACCATAACAGTAAAAAATTCACTTCAATTTCAAGAGATACGAGCTGTTGGTAACAAGCTTAAATATAAAATAAGTTGCTCATTGTCTGAAGATAAGCTATTTTTAAATACAAGTAATGAGAAAGGGTACGGCTCTAGCGGAACCAAACAAACATGACATTGTCTCTAACTTTTTTAATTATCATTCTTTAAATAATAAATATGCTAAAGTTGATATGTGAAGTATGTCCTATTCAACTTGCGCTTCCAAGTAGTTTGCTGAAATAAAAACTTTTGTCGGTTTAAATCGTGGTAACATGAAACCGCCTGTTGTGAGAAATGTTCATAGACACCTAATTTTGCTCTGTAAAGAAATGTTTGACTGCTGATTATAGAGCTTTTGAATTTGTTTGGTTTTTCTCACGTATTGGCTAGTTAGTAGTAAACTCTCAAGGTATAACTACAAAAGCTTTAGAGTATCTAATCTTGTTGAATTTGGCAAAGCCTCTCATGTAATTTTAGCACTACTTTAAATCGTACTTATTCCATGGCACAATCATTCCTCTTATTTTCCTTCAAAACAAATTGTGTCGGGCTTTTATAAGTAATGTTTACTGTCCAAGATAGCTTCACAATCAGACGCAGCAATATACACGTAGAGAGATAAGAGTAACTATTTGTTCTAAGAGCTCTTATTATTGACACCTACATATGTATGTATGAACGCATGCCCTAGATAAAACAACTGTACTTCAAGTACTTTCATTTACATAAGTACGAATTCCATTACATTTTGTTTAAATGTAAAAATAAGTTACAATTAAGCGAAGGCTAAATTGAGATATGATAATAAAACTTGGTGCACGTGTACGGCACTCTGAGGAGTTTGATATTGCACATGGGCGAAATCCGACCATTGCACAGTGGTTTCGCCCATAGGTAAAAAAGAAAAACAATCATGAGTAAAAAAAAGCGAAAAAGTAAACAAATTGTCTCTAAAATGTCCAAAACGATATCTCAGCTAAAAGTATTTATGGCCCATACAAGCGAAACTACTGTGCTATGCTACGATCATAGAACGACTAATCGAATAATATTATGGGTAAAAAGAATAATATTTTAGGAAAATAAGTAAGGAAGCACTAAGTTTAGGTGCAACCGAACAATTTCTACTCCTGCAACTTGCAAGGAACCAAGGCGGATATACACAAGGTTTTGACAAAACTTTATGTAATACTAAGGAAAGTATCGCCGTGATTTCATTTGTTTAAGGAAAGAGGATACGCTGCTATTAGAAAAAGATTCTTTCTGAATTTATAAAGTTAACCCGAGGTTCGAATATACTTACAAGTATGTTAGGTATATGGTGGCTAAGGGAAGTGTTGACCTGCTTCTACTTATTTTTAACAAAAGTTATAGTACGGTTTCGAGCATTTTTGGACGTAAGATGAAATACCTATTTATGCAAAGTTTTCTTCTGATAACTTTATTGATGTTTGATTTGTATATTGTAAAGTAAAAGAATAAGATGGAATTTAAACGTTTGTTACATGAGAATTAAGCTTGTTTGTCATCCGATTTCGCCCAGTGTCTAATAGGAATGTTTGTGTAATCTCACACACCAAACTTGGTTGAAATCGATAGAGTACTTCTTGAGATATAGGATTTCACCAAAAGGTCCTATAAAGCCCTTCTCTACCATCCTAGTTGTGAAATTTAATGCTTGTGCCTCATTTATTCAGAGAGTTATAGTACTTTTAGTAGTTTTCAACATAACCGTTATATGAGGAGTGAGCGTGTTTGTTATCCGACCTATTTTCACAGAGTTTAAAGAGGTGATAAAATCACTTCTCGGTATTTAGCCTGTACAACTCAATGCATGTGCATGTTTGTTTATATGCAAGTTCTTAAACTAGCTAAATACTAATGTATGTTTGTATTGTTAAATGTTGAATTCATGCCCTACAAGAACAGTGACATTCATCTGACTGGTCACAATCACACAGTCATAGTAACAGTTGAAAAAATTTTGTCAGCGCGCAAAACAAAGTTTCTATCAGTTTCTTAAGAGCCTTGTGCAAAAACTGATGTAAACAAACATATGTGTGTGAGTTTGCATCTCTCTTTAACACATGGATATTCGGAATTAATTCACTATATATCTATACTCCTCACTCTCATGTCTTTTTCTGAGTCTGACCATAAATCCATCATAGCTGAAAATTGTCAGTGACGACTGAAACGCTATCATAGCTGCAAATTGATAGTTATGACTGTAAGTCTATCACAAGTAAAAAGTTCTTTTGCGCAGTAGATAATATAATTTTTATTTCTTTAATAAATTCAAAACTTTTAATTAAAATTAGTTATAATAATATACATAAATATAAAAAAGAGTGTAACAAAAATATAATTAAATAATAAATTATAAAAAGAAATTTTCACTTGTTTCTACGCTTGCTCCTCTCACAAACTCTGCTGTATGTGTTTCTCCAGTTCATAAATAAAACTTAATAATAACCTACGTATATTATATTTGAAAACTCCCTCGGTATTTATTTATTTTTTTAACACAAAAAGAGTCAATGCCAGTGATGCCAACCTGGGGGATTTGCCCCTGAATTTAGGCTTTTTTTCAAGTAGTGGGAAACTTTTGGGGGATGAATTCTTTTAGGGTATTTTTTTGGGGAGTTTTTATTTTTCAAAACATAATATATAATATATTATATAAAAAGCTAATAAAAATAATTAAATTCTTAAACATTTATGGAATATACTGAAGCAAGGTATAAGAAGTTTTGGAAGTTTAAACCAGAAAGTGTACAATGAAAACTTAAAGTTGTATTATAAATATAGATTCATGCGCCTATATTGTAGCCTACGTCATTCAGTGGAATTTACTGTTGAAATGTTGACAAGTTCTGAGTCTAGTAGGAATCAAGTTTTATATTTAAAACACTACACAATTACTACCTCGCTTTAACAAGCGCAATATAGTTAATTTAATCGTAGACATATGTGAATGTATTATATATGATATGAGCAGATTAATATATATTAATTTATTATTAAAAATATTACTAAAGTAAATATTATATGAGATATAATATAAATAAGCTGACAATCATAAACAAAAAAAAAACAAAATAAGTAATTTTCCATTTCAAAGCCTTTTGAAAAATAGGGTTGTAGGGTAGGTATTGCATGCATATGTTTCTTTTGTATTTGTTATACTCTCGCAACATGTGGCTAGAGAGTATAATAGTTTTGTTCACCTAACGGTTGTTTGTATCACCTAAAACTAAGCGAGTTAGATATAGGGTTATATATGTGGCGTTAATTTATATTAGTACAACTAAGGGTTAAGTTATCTTACATTCTACTTTACATTGTTATCCTAAGAGTTACACTACTGCTATCTCTCTTACATACAATAATTAAGCTATCATAATAATGCATTACATATGAGAGCATCATCACTTGATGCTGATCACCGTTACCTAAATACGCATATAAGATATTAAATCCTAAGCTAAGCATGTCAGTTGGATTTTGGCTATCACGTCGTCCAGACGTGTATTAAATAAACCAAGATACCACAATTGGTGACCCCGACTTGGACTTTAGCGGTCATCTGGGATCAACGGTGGAATTTACAGCAAGCACCCCGTTACCAATAACGGCCACACTACTGGAGGTGACATCACGCTAAAGTCACACCACCTAACCATCATCTGGCAGCGTTTTGCATTATCAGTGCAAACATTTCGTAACTATTATTCGTTATTTTCTATATTTATTAATTAAAAATTATCCGAAATGCCTGCCGACGATGACACACCACGCCCACCGAAAGCTTCCATATTCCTGGGAAACAATTCCAGCCCTGCGACAATACGTGTTCCAAACTTCAACCAAGACAGGCCAACCCTCTGGTTCGCACAACTAGAATCACAGTTTCGTAATCACAACGTCACGAACGAAGTGGACAAATCTCACCACACAATCCCGTTGATTGACACACGCATAGCTGCCGATGCTGAGGACATTATTTTAAATCCTCCAACTGATAAGCCATATCAACGTTTAAAGACCGCACTAATTGCTTGCTACTCAAAGTCGAGAGAAGCAAAAATCCTACAACTTCTGGACGGTGAGTGTCTCGGCGACAGAACCCCTCCCAACATCTTCGACATCTTCGAAATCTAGTTTCAGACATAGACGAGGAAGTGTTAAAAGCAAGGTGGCTCTCACATCTCCCCGACCAAATGCTTGGTTATACAACGCACGGCCGAGCTACAAACATTAAGCGAAGCCGCGAATCGTTTACACGACGTTCTTAGGCCTTCTCAAGAGCATCACATAGCAGCAACATCGCTCACAAAAATTCAAGGCACCAATACTACAGACGTAGAGCAGCAACTCGCTAACATTATGAAATATCTTCAGAAGATTTTGGACACCCATCAAACCACTGGACGAAAACGTTTTCGTTCACATAATATCAACAGAAGGAGATCGGTTTCTCCTGCCTTGTCAACCAGCAACACCTGCTGGTACCACAAAAAGTTTGGCAACCTGGCTCAAAAATGCACACCTGGTTGCAAACAAGCGGGAAACGAACCGGAGAGACGTTAGCGGCGGAAAGCGCCTCTCTTCCACCATCGTACCGCCTCTTCATCACGGACCGCCACTTACACACGCAGTTTCTAGTGGACACAGGTTCCGAAGTTTCAGTTTACCCCCACAGACGAGCAACAAATACGAAGATGGCGACCGGTTACCAACTCGTCGCAGTTAACGGAACACTCGTTAATACTTACGGTGTCGTAACAATCGTTTTAAACATCAGCTTTCGCAGAGCGCTAACATGGCGCTTCATACTGGCAGATGTCTCCAATCCAATCATTGGCGCCGACTTACTCTCACACTACGGCATCCTCGTCGATCTCAAAAATCAACGACTCATTCGAATATGCACCTCAGGCACAAACAGAAGCGTGACTGTACAGTCGATCAAATTCCAACAGCCGAATCAATCATCTGGCCGAGTGGGCCATCTTTTCAGACGCATCCGAATATGGAATTGGTGCCGCTCTTCAGCAACGCATTGGCCAACATTGGCAACCACTCGCTTTCTTTAGCCGCAAACTTGCGCCATCTGTTCAAAAACGATCAACCTACGATCGTGAACTCAACGCCATTTACGAAGCAGTTCAATATTTTCGACACATGTTCGAGGGACGACACATCGTAATCCACACAGATCACAAACCCTTGATGCACGCATTCAAACAGAAGACCGAACGCGCTTCACTATGGCAATTTCGACGACTCGATTTTATCGGCCAGTTTACCACCGACATACGGCACATATCCGGTTCAAACAATATCGTTGCAGACGCCTTATCTCGAGTCGATGCCATTTTCACAGCAGTTACATCCGAAGAACTTGCGTGTGCTCAAACCAACGATACAGAACTTCAAAAACTGCTCCGTAACTCTAACACACCACTACAGCTACGCAAAATCAATAGTAATACCACGAACATTCCTATATACTGCGACATATCCACAGGTACAGCACGTCCGTTCGTTCCACAACAACTAAGACGGTGAAACTTCGAGACCCTTCATTCAGTCGCACACCCAGGTCGTCGAGCTACAAGACGCCTCATCACAAAAAGATACGTTTGGCCTACAAGGATTGCATTACATGGACCAAAGCATGCATTCAATGTCAACACAATAAAATTTCACGTCATACGATTTCGCCCATCGCAACATTCCAACCACCTTCGCGTCGATTTGAAGTACGACTAATATTCGTTGTCGCCCGTATTCTGTTAGTTAGTAAGTGTGTTAACAAAGTATCAACTAACGAATTACTACATTAACATGTTCGGTATGACTACCCCTTATGAATATAATTATTGTCGTTATTTTAACAAGCCTTATACCGAATATGTTGATCAGTGTGGGAGTTATGTATTTATAAAATGGCTTGAAAATATACAAGTATACATATATTGTCGAGTATACCTACGCAATATCAAAATAAATCAATCAGCACAGACCTTTCTATGCCCCAAACAAATCCGATAATGCCTATATCCGACTTTCTACCTGACTTTGAACTGTTCAGGTTGCTCAAAATGTGTGATATTCGCATTCAAGTGTAAAAGTTTTCTGAAAATTATGTCTTTGAAAAAAACATCATATCCCCAATATAACGAATTCCAATCCTCTGGTTGACGTTTTCCATATCAACTCAATATATAATATTATAGTCAGCCTCTTCGGTTGAGTTTATATCACATAACATACATACATAAGTATATTTTAATTGAGGATGATCTTTACATAATTTTCGCTGACTCGAAGTAAAATATAGTAATGAAACTAAGTGACTCGTGTCTTTATGTTTAGAAAGAAGAGGTCATGTGTAGAAGTTGACACCAGTGCGGAAAGTATTTGACTGCCATTCACCTGGGAGTAGGCAGAAACGATTTCTTTACAAGTGGTTCAATCAGCCCACGACTTTCGGTCTTAGACCAATTATCTCCTGTGTAGCCAACAAATAACCGTTTGGAGGCGAACTAAAGCTAGAAGGCGAACCCCCTGCATATTCTTTACACGATATGAGTCAATAAAAAGTATACTTTTGAGCTGCACCGAATTGTGTACTCTTTATTGATATTATGAGACTAACCTGTTACATAGATCTTCCTGCTATTTATACTAACTAGTATGTTTACTTATTACTAGTAGATAGTTTGTTTACATTTAACATATTGTTTGTTGCTTGTTGCAGCGAAGACACGCATCCGTCCCTGTGCAACAAGAAATGTCTGTCAACAAACACAGAGAAGGTTCGACGTGGAAAAGCTGCAATCACAACAGACAGCTGAGCAGCTTTTACTCCAATTGCACAGCAGCTCTCTGAGATCATTCATCAACGTCTCGATATAACGGAACAGTTGAACGACAACTCACTCTCACTACACACCGCTGCTGCAGAAATAATTGGATTTTCGCAAGGCCAAAAACGAGTTGGTACGATCGACTACAAAACGGAGGTGGGATAGATACCGAGAGCTGAAGAGGGAAGCGAGACATTTGAAGACGAATGAACAGCTTGTGAAACTGGCTGGGAAATTCTCGAAAATTCTACGAAAGGAGGCGACTTGCAGAAGGTTTCAAGACCGGAGCATACTCTTTTACATTTAGAGCATACAGAGCTTATGGAGGGAACACTTCTTCAAACTGCTAAATCGCAATTAAAGTGTATTTTTAAATATTAAAGTGTAGTATTATACTATGTTCGCACCGACACAAAATTCGCGAAAACTTGTGTTTTCATCCATACAAAATCTGTCAAAGGAAAACACAGTTTTCGCTGAAAACGCCTTGAAAACTTACATTCCACTCATTATAATCGGTGCCTGCTCTAGTTTAATCGACATTATTAGAAGACATATTTTGCCAGTCCTAAATGTCAGTTGACAATTTGCTTACATTCCATAATTGGCCTAAACGTACCCTACAAGAAACTGCTGATGGATTCACCAATACACTCACATTTGATATGTCAGTACTGTTAATTTACATTTGCATTTTTAAATTCAGAACTATCCACTGATTGGAGAAAGACGTACGCAGAGCTATTGAGAGGAGGAGATGGCATCAAGTGACAATTTATTTTTATATATTCATATTTTATTATATTTTTTGTTGCATTCCTTTTTATAAATATTTAAGTATATTATTATAACTAATTTATATTAAAAGTTTGAAATTTATTAAAGAAATAAAAATTATATTATCTACTGCGCAAAAGAATTTTTCACTTCTAATAGCGTTTCAGTCATAACTGACAATTTTCAGATATGACGGATTTATGGTCCGCAATGACTCAGAAAAAACAAAACAAACAAACAAAAAGAAAACAAGCCTCTTAAGAAAATGATAGAAACTTTGTTCTGCACGCTGACAAAATTTTTTTAGCTATGACTGTCATATTACCCATCAGATGACCGTCACTGTTCTTGTAGGGTACATAACAAATGTAAACAAATAGATGTGTGAACTGTCAATGAAAACTCATCGAAAACACACAATGTCGGTCAGAACGACTTTGGTTCCACAATCCACAAATTGTGTTTTCAAGAGGATTTCAATTCGGTGCGAACATAGTATAAAGTAAAAGCACGAAAAGGAACTGCCTCTATGGCGCTATATCTGAATTTGGTATTTCTGCAAGACCTATACGGTTATGTAAACTGACTGATCGTGTGATTTCTTTAACCTGATGTTGGAGAAAATAGTAAGAGCCGCAGAGCTAAATAAACACTACAATATTTAAAACAATGTACATTTGCTGGCGTATGCCGATAATATTGATACTATTGGCTTTAAAAACCTCGCTGTTGGTCTTTTTAAAGAAGCGAAACGAATAGGCAATATGGTGAACGAGGACAAGACGACTTTAAATCAAATAAACAGTCAGAGTAGTCAAGATGCGGTTGCTACAAATATTTTTAGCACCCTGATTCTTTCATCCTCCAGTATACAAATCAAGTACCAAAGCATGTGTCGGTATAAAACTTTGCACGAATAGTGCCTTTGTCACCTCATGACAAAAAATTCTCCAAGTTAAACCAAAACTGTTCAAGCTCCTAGGTACCGAATATATGGGCTAGTGCCTATAGTTAACTTTTTGTCGAAAACATCGGCCAATGTGTGAGATATACAATTGAATCGGACACTATGTGAATACTTAAAATGGCTTTCGTTATTCTAACAAGTTTTATGGCGAATATGTGTGCATATATAATATAGTGAGGTTTATTTATATATAAAATTGCTTCAAAATATGTTCTCGAGAATACCTGAGCAATGTCTAAATAAATGCAATCAGCCCGTAACTTTCTCTATATATACCCCGTAAAATTATTTCCGTCTTTTCACCTGTCTTTTAACAGTTTAGGTTGGTCAAAATATGTGATATTTCAATGAAATTAAGTTTACAGACTTTTCAAGTCTAAATTACAATGGAATTGGTTTATAGCTTAGTCTAATCCTCAAGTCCCTAATATAATGAATTCCGATCCTCTGGCTAACGTTTTCCACATCAACTCTCTGTATTAAATTTAGCCTCTTCGGTCGAGTTGATATACCTCATATACATATGCCAACTTGTTTTTAATATAATTTTACCTGACGCTAACTAAAATATATCATAGCAATAAAAATAAGTCTAAGTTTATGGCCTTAAATATCAGTCAAGAAGATGCCAAACCTAACGGTTGTTTGTATTACCCAAAACTAATCGAGTTAGATATAGGGTTATAGACATATATACATATATATACATGATTACTGTCATGCCCAAAAACGCCAATAATTGTAAACCAATAAATTGCCACAACTAAGCTCCTTAATAACATACAAGACTGTTATTTGGTACAACGATTCGCAGTTAAAATACCCCTACCGACAGTGTGAAAATGGGTAAAATCGGGTTCTCTATGAAACGGTTTTGATTAAAACTATTAAGAGAGCGATAACTCATTAATTATACCTAAAATTTTACACGTATAATGGCATAATTAAGCTTAATCGAAA
The DNA here is from genome assembly GCF_042242935.1 of Bactrocera oleae. Taxonomy (NCBI): domain Eukaryota; kingdom Metazoa; phylum Arthropoda; class Insecta; order Diptera; family Tephritidae; genus Bactrocera; species Bactrocera oleae. The sequence goes on along the minus strand of NC_091539.1, from coordinate 32,115,272 downwards.
CCAATATAACGGTGCATCTGTGAACCTAAAATGGATTAAATCGGGTGAAGACTTGCCCTAGCCCCCATAATCAGTCATTATACTGGTATTCCTACGATCATGGTATCGCTCTTTCATAATGCGAATAACCTGATGAAAGCGTTCTCCTTGTTCTTCGTCTCAATCGCCTAAATTTTCTGGGAAGCCGTCTAAATGGGGGAAGTGCATCTTGATGCTCATGCTATATTCTAGTCTCTGGAAGTGCAATATGAGCTCCTCAATGTGTTGAATGTAGCCTGGAGACTTTTTATTTCTCCTTGTTGACCCTATGGAATTTAATCCAAGATTTACTAAACCATTGTAAAGACTTCCCAAAGCAGTCCAAATAGGCCTTTTTTATATTTTCTTTAAACATATATGTAGTCACCACAAACAGTACAAAAACTTTCAAAAAGTTCTTACTAATGTAGACATAGCAGTTTATTTATGAAATTTATGAAAAATTGTTTGCCCTATAAATTAATTCAAGTAAAAAACTAAAGCTGCTAGAAAGAAATGAGGGCTGATTTGAAATCAGCGACAATTTCAAAAAATAAAAATATATAATTTTGTTTACCAGTGTAATTGAAAGAGGGATGAAGACAATTAAAGTATACTTTATTTATGTTAAGTTAATGAATTATTCTTCAACAATCTGTACTTCGAAAATAGTTCATGTTTTTACTACTAATTATAGCAATTAAGAATAAACAAAGTACAATCATCCGTCTTTAGCGAATACAAACAAACGTTTGCCTATGCGAGAACATGTTACATAAAGTTATCCGTGGGAAAGTATGGTATACCCAAATCTAAGCCACAAAAAGACAACGTTTGGACGTTTGACAACTTGTGACTATTGATCCACATTTTCTGCTTCCATAATCCCTCTTTTTGTCAGCCACTCAATATTTATATTTATAAGGAAATATTATATAATATATTGTCGATTAGAGTATTTTGTGAGTTGATGATTGTGAAATCCGTCGGTAATTTTATGCATCTTGTATTTTCATGTACAGCATTTTTTCTATTGCCAATATCTAACAGTTGCTTTGAGAAAGTTTCTACAGATGGATCTTGAAGCATATGGATGCGAATGTTCATTATCAGTTGTACTTTTCAACATTACACCACGGTCGCGATGATTATAAGCAAGCGCTGATTTCATCAGTGTATGTTGAACGTGGAATAACGGGAAATGTCTGTCTAAAATCACCAGGAATAAATAACATAGTCTTTCAATATGCTATCCAATACCTCACGCGAATGTTTGTGTGCCGAAGTGCATTCATTCCAAGTGATAATTTTACACCGTTTCAGCACTGTGGCCATGAACGATTCTGTTTTTATGTGGTACATTGCATCTAGGTTATTTCGAACGTTTAATGGCAGTTTAAATGCTATAGCATAGCTGCATAGCATATAGCTGTTCTCAATCCATTTAATAAAGTTGCTGCAATGTCAGATGATGCAAGGGCAATTGTAAATTGTTGTTTGTTCATCATTTAGCAGTGGAACATTGCGAGAAACAGGCGCTGACAATTCGACAATATCTTCTTCTTCAACTTCATTTCCCAATTTTTATCTGTGTTGATTAAATCAGACGCACTTCCATTTGGTGAGCTCATACTGAAATTACAATGTGCAATGATCCTGAACAGTAATCAATTCTTCATTGTGCATTGCGTTAGATTGTTGCACCTTGTACGATGCCGATACAATTTATCAGTTATCGAATCTTTGTGATTATTCATTAATATTATATACATTTCTGATCGGGCCGGGAAACACGTCGTCAGTACTATAGAAAATAGTAGACGAATTTGAGTTCCTGTGCAATTTAATGCTGGTTCAGCAAGCTAACTGTCCCAATGATTTTCATCTTCTAGTAAGCTTAGTGCAAGGCATGCTTCCTTATACGTTGGATATTGTCGCCCATAAGACTACCTCTGGTGACACTAACCATCAACAGTCGCAAATAAAATCACACAGTCTATCCTTGATAGACAGTATTTACTCGTACACGACCCAAATTATTTGATTTGGATTAACCAGGGCATGCATCAACTGGCGTGCTTTGCTTGAGGGGCATCCATTTTTCGATTGAGCCCATGTAAAATATCGTGGTACTTCTGTGTAGATGAGTGTTGTGCGAAAGAACCAAAAGCCTCCGCACTATTACACAATTCAAAAAATTCGGGGAGCATAGAAGATATATAGCACTATCAAGCGCTGTTTCGTTTGTGAAAAATACGGTTGGACGTTTTCGAGATGCTCAAAGAAATAATGTTAAATTTACTATGAGAATAAAATTAACTTGATATTTTGAGGATATTCGAATCTCAAATTACTGCGGCAATATAGCAAAGCGTAAAAATGTTGCAAAATTTATATTTCATGAGCGCAAAATCGCCAGGTTACGCGAAATCGCTGTTTAGTTTGTAATTAATTTATATCATTAATTGTGATTTAAGTACTCATACTAATATAATATATTACTTTAACTGCTTTTTCCAACAAAAATTAATTTTTAAGTTGATCGTATAACTGTGAAAGTTTAGAGTTGTATGTATTTTCCAATGCTAAATCGTGAAAAAATAAAAACATAAAATTTTGTTCAAAAAAATATAAAAGCGTAATATTTCTCACGCCTACCCGATAAGCACACCAAATTTCATCAAAATCGGTCCAGCCGTTTCGGAGAAGTTTGGCAACAAACACCGTGACACGAGAATAACTAAACGCGTCAGAACCATTAAACTTTATATCCGAGATGGTATGAGAGGGCTTTATAGGAGCCGGGTTTAAAACTAGACGATGGGTGTGGCACCGCCCACATTTAGGTGAAAACCCATATCACGCGACGTATTCTACTGACATCAACCAAATTTGGTTGTTAATATTATCCTAGCATTCCTACCGGTCAATTTGGCGATATATTATAGAAATTTGGAGAGAGTCCTTTTCTGATAATAGTATGCCCGATATCAAAAATGGGTTGAATCGGATCAATAATTCCCTTAGCAAGATTTTCGATCGTCCGGCTGACTTTATTCCGCTTAGTTGACTTTACTTCTGTCAGATATGTCTCATTCGGGAATGATTTTAATATAATTTTCAATTAATGACAATAATAAAATATGTATATAAAACTAATTTAGTCTAAGACTTATAATAAATATAAGTTAATAAGATACAAATTTGATTGAAATCCATTCACGGTTTTGTCGAAAAATGAATGCTCAATTCTTTCGCAACATTTTTAAAATAAAGTCTTGCCAACACTTGAAGGTATTTCCCGGGCTTTGATCCTGGAAAGTTGCAAGAATATAAAATATTCGGTTGAACCGAACTTAGCCCTTCCTTACTTGTTCCTATATATATTTACATCTGACACTAGTTTCTCCCGTATATACTTTTTACTAAATAGATCCAGCTCAAAGTAACGCGAAATTTTACGTTATTTATGAACCGATATGGAAGGAATTGTTGGAACAAAAGTTAAAAAAAGGGAGTACAATACAATTTTGAATTTAAAATTTAATGTTTTATTTTTCAATTCACACATTTTTATCCTCATTTATATAATTCCTTATTTGATATACGGGTAGTTCATAAAATAATAAGTGTAAAAGAGGTTTTGTTCTAAGTTTTTTTGTCAAGGCTAAGTTTAGAATTTTTATTTAAAAGCCAGTTTAAATTTGCTGCTCTTATTTTCATGCTAGTTATTTTGCTGGATATTTGTTTTCGCCATGGGAGACTTCTGCCCAAGTGAATGCCTAGATAAGTTACATAATTTGTTTGTGGTACTAAGATAATATTCATTTTAAAGACCTGACTCATTTTTATTCTTAGTGAGAATGTAACATAGTTTCATTTTTGGTCATTTACATTTATTCGCTTGTTGGCTAGCCATTCTTCCATCAAAGCTAAATGCTCTTCTAGTGCCCTTGACCCTCTGATGGAACATTTATTACGACATACTAGGGCTGTAGCACACTCCCCTGAGGTACACCAGCCCTTATCGTACATTCATCTGAGATGAAATTAGCTAGTTTAACAGTAAATTTCCTATTCTTTAGATCAGACTCCAATATTTTCTACAATGCGAAATAGTATTTTAATATTATATAAAAGGCCATCATGCCACACCTTATCGAAAGATTGAGCTACATCAAGGCATATTGCTGAACAGTCCTCTTTGTACTCGAATGCCTTTCTAATTTCGTTAGTAATTCTATTAACTTGCTCTGCAGTGCCTTGTTTTGCACGAAACCCGAATTGGTGCGTTCGAATTGCATTATTTTCATGGAGGAAAGGAAACATATTCGATAGTAACATGTTTCCAAATATTTTAGAAAGGCAGGATAGGAGGCTTATTGGTCTATAAGGAGGCTTATTGGATAATATCCGAAACTGAACATTGCATTAAAAAGTAAGGAGAGCATTATTACAGCAATATTTAATGCGTCCATTAACATTTTGGAGTAATTTTATCGTGTCCTGATGGCTTTTTTGGATTTATCTCTCTTATAATATTTTTAATTTCAAAAGTTGAAGTCTTAATAGATAAGAGTGACTTGGAAGCAGTGTCGGGCAAAGTTAGCAAATCCTTTTTTTGCCTTTAAATTAGGCTGAAATACCTTCTCTACGTTGTTGGCGAAGCAAGTTTCCTCTTCCTCATCACTTCGAGCCAAATTACTTCTCACGTCTCTTATGGGCATGTTGGAATCTATCGGTGGCTTAATTCGAATTTGGGCTCAATTTTTTTATATAGTTAATTTTTATTGCGTTGTTTTCGCACACCTAAGAGTTTTTCTAAGTTTACGTACAGCATTCAATTGTAGCTGAGTAAAAGGAGATCGATTTGATTGCCATTCACGTCTAGATTGCCTTTTTTTAGCTACTAGCTTCTCTATTTAATCATTTGTGATGTTTCTTAGAGTAGGCGACTTATTGTTATACCCTGATCAGGTTATATTAAGTGTGCCACGAAGTTTGTAACATCCAGAAGGAAACGTCGGAGACCCTTTAATATAATATATATACATAAATGATCAGCATGATGAGCTGTCGGATGTCAATATCGGACAATACAAACTGAGCAATCGGAATCAAGTACTTGTATGCGAAACTTTTTTATTTGACGTAATATCTTCACGAATTGGCATGAGTTATTCTCTTAGTCAACGATGTTATTTCCGAAGAAATTGTATAGATCGGATCACTATAGCATAAGGCTGCCATACAAACTCCCCGATCGAAATCAAGCTGCGATGTTAACTGAACGGTCGGAGTAAAGTGCTTGTATGTAAAACTGTGCATGAGTTATTGTCTAAAGCAGCAACGTAATCTTTGAAGAAATTGTTCAGATCAGTGATTACGGAATACTAATTGTCAGATTTCATTCAGTAATAAGCCAGTTTCTAGTTCCCCATACATTCGTTTGAACAAATCAAAACTCCTTACTAAAAAATCTCTAAATTGCATATAGGCTTACATTAATATTTTTACGAACAATGGATTCGAAAGAAAGTTATTTTAGGTAACTCGTGGTAAATTATAGAAAATTTAATCGTGTGCGTCGCATTTTTCGTCAGTTAAGGATGTACTTCAATAGTTGGTTCTGCTCATATGAATGAGGAAACCGAAAAGTATCTGAAAGTAGAAAGAGGTTGGTTTAGAGACATATTAATGTTGCAATTTGATAAGCCCTTGGTTTGATTTTAGGCGCAGTAGCTCATTTTAGCTTAATAATAAATATGATTGCAGTTAAAAGCAAAAAGTTCCCTGCTACCAATACATACATACATATATTACGGTGGAAAAACAATTCATTAGGGGAACATTTACAGAGTAATGCACGCATTCACGCGCCAGAACAAAAAAAGCAAAGTTACTGTGAAAGTCACAGTTATATACCAGCAGCATATTTTACTATATGGAAAGTGGTGAATTTTCAATGTATTTAGGAAAGTAATAAGTGAAAGGTATTAGTATCGTTTTTCGCTATAAATGTTATATGTTAAGGGGTAAATTAGCCGATTTCTTCCAAAGTCTTCCAATGGATTAAAGTTGCTTACAGATTTGTAGCCGATTAATATAACTCCACCCAACTTTTTGCAAGGGCTAAGTGGCGAATAGTTAGAAATTGAACACAGAAATTTTGTATCGAATCTATAAGTGTATTACTTTATATTTTCAAAAAGTGGAAACATATGATTTCTTGGCTGTGTTATAATGTCAAGCCAAAGATTTCTTAATTTTAGTGACACAAAGACACTTAATTGGTCATAAAATGCGTCTAGTATTGGTACTGTACGCTACTGAAGGGTGCCGCGATCAAACCAATGCTTATTTCAGGGAGTTTCAGTTTCCACTGCGCAGTTAATATGCTCAATACCCTTTGCAGGATTCGACATTTGAAATCCTTTAATGTGGTACTTTATTACTATTTTATTTTATTTCTATTTTATTACACGGTTCACATACCCTACTACCACATCCCTTTTACCGTTTTTTGGCGCAAGTCTGGGATTCGTTCAGCCGCGTCTACCATTCAAGTGCCAGTTCCTCTCGACGAGGCTATGCAGCAGTGACTGAAAGTTTCCTTTTGGTTTTATTGCCGCGAATATTTGCTGCAGTAACACCTCAACCTCACACCGGCGCCGACTGTCACAGTGTCGCGCTTGTTTTTGTCGTTATATTTAAATATTTATAGGATTGCCGAAACGTTTTAATGTTGATTATGATGAAACTGCTAGTATTGCAGTTGTTGCTCACACGTTTACTGGAAACGACTGCTTTTGCGCTATTCCGCGGCTGTTGTTGTACAAATTAAAGTACATACAGTATGGGCTTGTGTATGGAGTTTAGAGCAAATCGCTTCACAGTTATTTTTAATTTGGTTGCGTGTGAGTGCCATAAGGGACGGCGTGGCAGAAATCATTTTGTTAACTTGACAGAGCGAAAAATATTGCAGGGTTTGAAAAAGGTATTTTTTTTAGAGATATATATATAGAAAAATGAACTAAACCATTTACTCTGACTAAAACTCATGATTTCATGACCTCTGTTGCTTGTCGTATCATCCTGCTGGAACCAATTATTGTTTGGACTTCGGACATTCGTGTCGAGAATCAAAATGGCATGAATCATTTGCTTGTTATACCATTATCATTGATGGTAATATTTTCAATTATAAAGAAAAAAGGAAGACATATTTTAAGGCACAGCTAAGGGCTGAAATTCTAATAAAAGTGTTGCATAGTAATTAATTATTCGTTATTGGCCGAAATTCATACATCAACAAATTTTTCAATATAATAAGTCGCCATCAAGGTAGTAGTAGACATGGTATTTCTTTCAGAGAGGTGAATTTTCCCTTTGAAAGTTCAGTTCACAATATTGGGCTTGAGATATTTAGATACTTTAAAAATGAATGTTAACTTCCATGTCGTTATTTTTAATTGATTATACACTGAATTGGCGAAATACAAAGCTTCCTCCGAGTTAGCGCTACCTGCCTATGAGATATTGCTTGTTCAGTCTACTTTTATGTTTTTCGATCAACTTCGTCTACTAATCACCACCAATATGCATCGAATAATTCGTCCTCAAACTGGTTCCTTAACAGCTTAAAATATATATATTAATTAGACTCACAGTATCGCTTGCTTTAACAGCTAGCCAGACTGTTGCCATTGCGTAAATTAGTAATCATGCTGAGCAGTTTGATACATATTTCTCTTTTATAAATAATATTATTTTAAACATGTATTGTTCCCCTATGGTATGTATTCGTTAAGCTTGATTGTGAGTTTTTGCTGAAAAATATTTGACAGTAAAAATCTAATTCTAAGTTTGCAGTTGTGGTACCAATTTTTGAAATATTTTTGAACTACCTAAGTAATGTTCATATTTACATTTTTAAAGACAATCTTTCTTGCATAAAATTGGTGATATTTGGTGCTCATGTTCTTTGACACTCTGGGGAGAATAAAGCTGGATTATTTTTTAATAGTAGGGCCGGAATCATCAAAAGCCAGAATGCGGAATTTTAGTCCGCTAAACCTAACCTACTTAATAGTATTATGAAAATTGGTATCGAAAAGTTGGGGGATGGCTATAAAAATCAGCCACAGCTATGTTGTGTGAACTTCGAATTTTGTTAAAAGAGAGCTTTTCTTGTAAACGATATTCTTTAGCCTTTAGTTTAGCAACATTTGTCACAAGATTTACTTTTCTTTATTGCATAAATATTTTAGCGTACAAAATCTACTTTGAATAGCGGTAGGCTATGAATATGTTCAAAATAAAACTTCAGCAAAATACAATATAAGCACAGCTATCTTTTAACCTCAGTCAAAATGGAAGATAGGAAGAGTAATTTAAACTCTGACCTACTATGTTCATTAATACATCTGATAGTAACAAAAACAAAATTGTCCTATACGGATATTATTAGCCTGACACTTGTTTGTAAATTTGTGTAACACGGTGCTCTAGTTTAGATGGTCAAAGCGCTGTTGCCCGGAGTAAGTCCAAACTATCGTTTGTTTCACTTTGCGCACTTTCACAAGGAAACGTATATTTTTTTTTAGCCAATTTTCATGCTGGTGTATGGTGTGGTCTTTGTATATGGATGATTCATACTAGAGCTCTCAAATTCGACCACAACTGTCATGCTCCAGAAACCTACTGAACCCCGTTGTGAGCGCTAATACAACACAGGTGTATGAACGCTGTGACAAGTAAAATGGTCAGAACTAAATTATTAGTACAAAGCAGCACAAAAACAGAAAAGAAAAAAAACACACACACACAAAGCTGAAGACAAAGATATACAAAGCGCGCATTCGTTCGCGTTTCACTGTGCCTTTGCTCTTCCACAAATCTGTGCACAAAGAAATTGAAGTCACCTCGGTGCAGCATAATAACAAAAGCAAAAGTTGCATAAAATGACAGCAAAAAATGTGTTAGATTTTAGGTGCTCCTGCTTTGCAAATAAAAAAGTGTGCGGGAAAATAGGCAAATGACAAACAAAATGGGAAATATGTACGTGCAAAACCAGCATGACAAATGAACAATGGATAACATTTGCACCTTTTGCTTGGTAATGTAACATGACCGCAACAACAACTGCGGTGAACATACTCGCCCAAACACAAAGTCGCTAAATGCAAATTGACGACTGCCACAACAATATGACTTACAGGTGTAACACACATATGCATATATACATGTCATGCATGCATATATTCGAGTGCACACACGATTAGCGGTCCATATAAAATACATTATGAGGAGTTTTTTGTTGAACTATTGCTGCAACTGGTGTACGAGTGTAGTGGCGAACAACTTATTTTAAGAGTAGAGAAACAGAAAGACGCGAATATGATTCAGAGTATCCTCGGGGAAACGTCCAAATTTTTAAGTAGCATGGTGCGCATGTATTTCTATATAACATGAATGGAAAGATTTAGGGCTGGTGTGTTACATTTGCGCTTGCCGAAATAACAACTCTTTCACACAGAAAAGTTTAAAACTGGATCCTTAGCTACGCGTATGAAATAAGCAAGCATATTAGAAGTGGCAGGCATTTACACAGCCTTAAAAGCTAAGGCAAAACTACGTAAGAAATGTTAATAAGAATTAGTAAAATACTAAAAGTGAAAACTTTGAAATTTCGCGAATTGAGAGAGCCCAATTGACAACAAATGTTGATACAAAATACATGCCCCTGAAGTACTTTAAAAATTTCAGCTGTATTCATTGCCTACTTTGTCTTTAGCAGCTCTCTGGCTCCATGTGACTTCTTCTTATTTGCAAAAAATAAAGAGAATGTTAAAGGGCCGTCGTTTCACAAGATAGATGATATTAAAAGCGCATTGTTGAACGAGTTAAAGGCTATCCCAAAAATCGAGTTTGAGAAGTGTTTCGACGTTTGGAAGAAGCGGAAAGGAATAGGTGAATTTTGATATTTTTTGAAAAGTATTTATTTATTCATCAATATCTATTTTGTTCTATTAAAAGTTATCTCCGTCGGATATAATACACTTGTGCCAACGCTTTTTCCAATCCTCGAAGAACTTCTGAAATGCACTTTTCGGTATGGCCATCAGCCATCATCTTTTTTCGATTCTGACTTGATCTCATCAATTGTGGCCAAACGCTTCCATTTCATTGGTTTCTTTAGTTTTGGGAATAGGAAAAAGTCGCAAGGAGCCAAATCTGGCGAATACGGTGGTTGAGGCATGATTACGATTTTATTTTTGGCCAAATAACGATACTAATGCGATATTGCTTTTGCTTAAAATTTAGCAATTTCGGAACAAACTTCGCTGCCGCACGCTTCATGACCAAAATGTTTGTGAAAATTAAATGGCATGAGCCGATTGATATGACAACATCTTCTGCAACTTTCCTAATAGTGATTCGACGACTTCCAAGAACAATTACTTTCACTGTTTCGATGTTTTCTTCGCATGGTCGCATCTCCAGTATGCTTATCCTCATCAACATCTTCTCTCAGGTTCTTTCTGAACAAAACTATTACTCCCTGTAGCAACATGCTGCGAGAGGCTAAAAAATGTGGTGTAAGTATTCAACTTTCAAGGTATAGAAGGATTTTTTATGATTGTACTTTCTAAGACTTAGCAGATTGAATAAACAAAGAAATATATAATAGCGGTATCGCATATCTAGATGTACAATCCATGGCGTATACGTAATTAACAGCACTTATGCAAACATGATTTTAATTGCTAACAAAAAAAAAACACGTTAACTTCGGTTGCATCGAAGCTATAATACCCTTCACAAATACAAAGGCTATTTACAAGAACTTGATACCGATTGTTAAATTTTTATGGCAACTATATGATATAGTGATCTGATCTGAACGATTTCTGCGGAGAATACATTGTTGCCTTAAACAATAACTCGTGCCTCATTTCGTAAAGATACCTCGTCGAATGAAAAAGTTTTCCATACAAGCACTTAATTCCGATCGATCAGTTAATATGGCAGCCATATGCTATAGTCACCCGATCTATACAATTTCTTCGGAGATTGCATTATTGGCTTAAATAATAATCCATGCCAAATTTCGTGAAGATACCTCGTCAAATGAAAGAGTCCGATATCGAGAGAAGGACAGGTGCAAAATATAAGATTGATAGCTTAAAAACTGAGGGACTAGTTTGTATATATACAGACAGACGGAGAGACAAACGGACATGGCTAAATCAACTCAGATCATCATGCTGATCATTTTTGTATATAATTTATGGGGCCTCCGTCGTTTCCTTCTTGGTATTACAAATTTCGTGACAAACTTAATATACCCTCTTCGGGGTATAAAAGGTATGGAAGGGCTGAATTCGGGTGTAACCAAACATTTTATACTCCTTTAACTTTATATAAAACAAGTAAGGAAGCGCTAAGTTCGGATGTAACCGAACATTTTATACTCTCGCAAAATCAAAGGTATACTCGTTTGAGATTTCTTTATATATTTTGCTTGATATGCATGGTGGAAAGTGAAAGAATCAGATGGAATTTAAAATGGTGTTATATGGGAAATAAGCGTGGTTGTAATCCAATTTCGCCCATTTTCGCACTATACAATGGAAATAGAATGTTATGTACCGAATTTGGTTGAAATCGGTTAAGCAGATTCCAAGATATGGGTTTTTACCTAAAAGTCTGTTCAGTTCACTGTCTAATTTTGAACGCGGTTCCTATAAAGTCAAATCTTGCTATCCCAGAGATACAATTTACACCCATCTGCAATACCAACCGTCTTACGGTACCAAGAAACATGTGTACTAAGTTTCATAAAGACATTATTTATATATATAAACCCTATATCTAACTCAATTAGTTTTAGGTGATACAAAACGTTAGGTGAACAAAACATGTTTCGAGTTAATTTTATTAAGATAGCTCATATATTGGTCGATATATGTCGTGTAAAGTAAACTGGAAGTATATGGGGCTAAGGGAAATATTTACCCGATTCAATCCATTTTTGACATACATGCATACTATTATCAGAAAGTGGCTATCTCTGAATTGAAATAGTATATCTCACAGATAGACCGTTATTTTCGGTAAAAAGTTAGCACCAGGCACAGGGGTACTCATATTTGGTAATTGCGGGCTGGAGCAGTTATGACCCGAGATACTTATGGCAGTTTATAGGTTTCCGGTTAATGGCGTGGAAGTTGTCCAATTTTGCCCATCCACAATACCTCTTATGGTACCAAGAAACATGTGTACTAAGTTCCATCAAGATATCTTAATTATTACTAAAATCACAGTTTGCACGGAAGGACGGACGGACTGACAGACAGACAGTCCCCCGGATTTCAACTCGGCTTGTCATCCTAATCCTATATCTATCTCGATTTGTTTAAGGTGAACAAAACTATTATACTCTGGGGCAATATGTTGCAAGAGTCCAAAAATTTCAGATTAAGCTTAAAGTGGTGAGACCCATTGATTTTATTATAGAATACTGATTGAGGTAGTTCTATTAGTTCATGGGGTATGTATATTGAATATATTCAGTGACTTTTCAAGCTCATTAAAACTTTACATTTCTTTTTCATCTGTTACATCCTGTATTAAATTTGTATATTGCAAATAATTTGGTTACTTTTCAATAACAATAGTCCGATTAAGCTTCTTTGCAGTACGACTCAGAGTTTCATGTTTTCGATTTATGATTAGGGAAATACTGTGGATGCGAAAGCAATTCGAAGGAATTTTGCTATCGCTTTTAGTGATTTGTAGTGATCATTGGTTCGATTGTTAGCTAGTGAGCACCATTTTGCACAGAGCTTTCGCAAAGCAAAATTTTCATAAATGCTTTCCTGCTTAACCTTATTCTAAAGTCAATAAATTTCAAGACAAAAATTGTTATATGGATTTTAATGTTTGCGTTCGTAATATCTTCTTATGGACATCCATTGTGTTCTTCGACTTTGGAGCTGTTATAGTCTGTTCGGAATTTAGAAACAATTTTCGAATGATTGCTTCACCTGTTGCAAATTCCAGACCACACTCATCAACCCATTTTTTCATTTTTCATGAATATATACCATTAATTCTCGTGAACAACATAAATTAGAAAAATTAGCATTACGCAAAATGCTATATCTTGCGAACCAATTGTTGGTCAGTTGTCGAAGTTTTTATGGTGAGGTATAACTACAAAACTTATGTATTCAATTCTAGTGTGGTCTCTGATATATACCTACATATGTAGTTTTTAAAATGGTTTGATATATACATGACCCAGAAAATTTTATTTTACTTCATGAAATATTAAATAGAGTTATCCTTTGGTGTACTCTTCGCCTACCGCTTCGGTGGCTGTCCTCGGATGACCGCAGGGTTCAGCGAACTCTTTTATTGCGTACTTGTAAACTACAACTCTACTATTTCTCATCCATATGTATGTATCTGATGTATGTTTGTGTGTTCCAGTGTCACACTTTTCGCACAATGCGCACAGACGATAATGCCAGGGCGTTACATATTTACATATACAAATGTTTGTATGTACAAATTTAACTTCAACCTTTTGAATAAAACGTGAATGGGCATATTAATCAAATAGGAAAAGGACATGGACGCTTACATGCATGAATGCGTGAAAAACTATTTAAAAAATGGCTACAGTAAAATAAACAATGGTGCAAAAAAACATGCCAAAAGTCAAAGAGCCAGACAATGGCGTAAAATTTATATAGGGTGTGTTCAAAAGAAGTCAAGCATATACACATAATATATATGTATAATATGTAAGATTGTATATACATATGCATGTATAAGTCCATGCAAATGCGTGTGCTTGACTGTAAGCGGTTTATAAATGAACACCGCATACGTGTATTTCGAATTGGTCATAAATCAAATTAGCTATAGTCCAAAATGCGACCGATGAAGGACTTTGCGAGATTTTATGAAAAGGATTGATATCGATGTAAGTATGTTTATATATTTGTATTACTTTTTCCAGTTTTTCGCAGTTGATGTGAACAAATATTGCGCAATGTATAAGAATTTAGTACCAAGTATGCCGTGGAACCAACTAAAAGCACTTGATAATCAATGGATCTACTTGTTAGACTTGCAATAATTCAAATACCCTTAGTTGACGGCACTTCAATTTGGTCACTTCAGGTTGGTGTATTTCCAAAGTCGCCAATAAATTTTGATTGCGTGCACTTTTGGTCTTATTATATTAAAGATCGAGCAGTTAACAAAAAATAACTTTAAATGAGTACCAACTACTGTTAGGATAACAGCAAACAACTGTCAATACATATCACTTGCCCTCGTTTTCGGGCAAATATACGAGTTTGTTTGTATATATTCTTAATTTTTCTGCCATTTTCTGTGCTTCTATTTCCTCAGAAGCATCAACCGGGACCATTGCTACTTGAATCGAATCAACGTCCAGGTACCTGCAAAATGACGAGGCGAAAGTGCAATAACGAAAAGTGGTCGCAGACAAACAAAAACGAATGTACGAATATAAATATTAACAAGCTATAGCAGTATTGAAAACTTTGGAACTGAGCAAGAAATCAAACAAAGCTTTAGAAAGAATAGCAAGAAAAGAAGGAAAACGACGACAAGTTTAATACAATTATATAGTGAATATTGCAACGAGTTTGTGCTTGTGTATCTTTACATAAAACTTTGACATAATTTGGATAGAAGCAACTATGTATATACCATATTCAAAATACTAAATCATATTGAGTTCAAGAAAAATATTTTTAGTTCTTTGTTATAAATATATATAAATATTTAAAATATTATATATGGTTATACTCGGTTCTGAATTGTTTAGATAAGAAAACTATATGCAGATCACTGCTACTGTAATTCGTTGTGTAGTTATTGAAAGAAGAGATTCCAACCTATGGATACTACACTTATGCAGTTTTGAATTGAGCTTCCATTGGTTGAAGCTATAGTATAAAAAAAGAAGTAAGGAAGACCTATGGTCGGTGGTCACCGAACATTTTATACTCTCGCAAGGGTCAAAACCAATTCTTTCGGGGTTGGCAAAACATTATATAAAAAAATGTTGCGAAAGAACTCAACATTATTATTCGACAAAAGGGTGGAAGGATTACAATCAATTTTAGTATCTTATTAACTTATATTATACGTAGTAGACTAACTTAGAGTCTCATTACTATATTTCGAGGTATTGATATTAAAATTAATGCATGTGATAAAATTTCAGCCAAAGAGGCTAAATTTAATATAATATATTGGGTATTTGGGAAAAAGAATAACCAGTGAAACGGAAAGCATTATATTAAGTCAAGTAAAAGGTTCGCTTTTATCTAAGAGATGGCGTTATTGTCCATAGTACTAGTGTTACGTGTCGCATCATGTCATACTATACGGCGCTGAAAACGTGTTTATTCGCGCTAAAAGTTTGCCTTTGGCAGTTTTTCGATTGATTTACTCAGTTCGTTGTGAGCGCTCGTCAAAGATGGACACCAACAAAGATAAAATTCGCTATATTTTACAATTTTTCTTCGATCAAAGCGAAAAAGCAGCCAAAGCGGCTGAAAACATTAATTTAGTTTATGGTCCCGATACTGTAAGCGAACGTGTAGCACAAAAGTGATTTGCTAGGTTCCGTTCCGGTAATTTCGATGTCAAAGATGCACCACGCGTCGGGAGGCCTGTCGTCGAAAATTGCGATAAAATCATGGAAATAGTGGAAACAGACCGTCAGGTGAGCACTTATTTAATTGCTGAGGAACTAAAGATAAGCCAGCAAACCGTTTGGAACCATTTGCATAACCTTGGATTCAAAAAGGAGCTCGATGTTTGGGTGTCACACGACCCAACGCAAAAAACATGATGGACCGAATTTCCATCTGCAAATCGCTGCAGAATCGCAACAAAATCGCCCCGTTTCTGAAGCGGATTGTGACTGGCGATGAAAAATGGGTCACTTATGTTAACATCGAGCGCAAACGGTCGTGGTCAAATCTCGGGGAAGCCGCCCAGATGGTGGCCAAGACCAGAATGACGGCCAGGAAGGCTTTGCTGTGTGTTTGGTGGGATGGGCAAGGAATCATCTACTGCGAGCTGCTCCCCTATGGCCAAACGCTCAATTCGGCCCTCTACTGCCAACAACTGGACCGCTTGAAGGCAGCACTCATCCAAAAGAGGCCATCTTTGGTCAACAGAGGCCGAATTGTGTTCCATCAGGACAACGCCAGGCCATACACGTTTTTGGTGACTCGCCAGAAGCTCCTGGAGCTCGGATGGGAGGTTCTAATGCACCCACCTTATAGTCCGGACCTGGCACCAAGTGGTTACCATCTTTTCCTGTCCATGGCGAACGCGCTTAATGGTGAGAAGTTGGCCTCAAGGGAGGCCTGTGAAAATTGGCTCTCCGAGTTTTTTGGCAATAGGGACGCAGTCTTCTACGAGAGGGGTAGAATGAAGTTGGCATCTCGTTGGCATCTCGTTGGCAACAAGTTTACAAACAAAACGACTTATATTTGACTTAAATCGGACAAATGTACACAAAGTTATCATCTTTTGAAAAATCAATAAAAAACCGAACGAATCTTTTACTTTACCTAACATTAGAGATAAGGGATGAAGACCACAGTCTAGACTGATTTAATTCGTATTCAGCAGTAACGCACATTATGATCACATGTATTGACCAACATAACTGGTTTAAAGTGGGCAAGGGTACGTATTTGTGTGATTTTAGCCATTTTTGGCATTACGATATACCATAACCAGAAAAAGATCAATATGTAAGGTATAAAGTCAAGAGGATGTTTGAAAAGCCTTACATTAGTTATATGTGGGCTAGGGAAAAGGATGGGATCGATATTTTCCATTTTTGACAACACGACATATTATAATATTTCCAGAAAACTCTATTCGGTATCTGGGAGCTTGAAAAGTTATGGTCCGATTTCGATTATTTTTGAACGTGAAATCGCATATGAATTTCGATTTATATACTGTAAAGTGAAATAATCATATGACATTTAAAATTGGGATATATAATATATGGGAAGTAGGCGTGGTTGTAGCCTGATTTCATCGATTTGCACAACATAACCTAAAAAGTCAAAATAATATCATGTACACAATTTGGTTGAAATCTGTTAAACCTTTTAAAAGACTCCATTTTATGAAGTTTGTTTTAAATAGGTTAGGTAGTTTCTGAGATATATTTTTATTATTAAACCTCTTAGAGGGCGACGCCAAGCCCACTTTTTTAAATCTTTAGTCAACCGATGGCTCTTTACACTACGTTAGCTTGTACCAAATAACGGTTTTGTATATTAATTTAGAGCTTGGTTATAGCCCTTTATATGTTTTTTAAAAGCATTTTGTGGGCCTGGCAATGGACCGATTCCGCGCATCTGCAGTACCAACCCCCCATGCGTGCCGAGGAACAAGTGTACTAAGTTTCATCAAGATATTTTCATTTTTACTTAATTATCTCTTGCACGGAGGGACAGGTATACAGTCACTTGGAATTTCGTCTTGTCATCATTATTATTTATAGCTTAGCTCTATATCTATCTTGATTAAATTTGTATGTTATAAAAAATGAAATTTCCTCCGCAACATACATAATGTATGTATGTGTTTTAAGCCTTTAGTAAGGCATCAGAAATAAATTAATTTTCCAATTAGAAATTCTTGTTAGAAATCGAAATAAACAGAAATATTACATATTTTTACTTAATATGAGGTTTGTACGTTCCGACCGGAACTTGAGAACGCCAGTATGCTGGTGCTGGTGCAAGCCTTTTGAATGGCCTCCACGTCTGCATAACGCTTTCCTTTTTTCGGAAAATGCATTTTTCCGAAAAGGTAGAAGTCGCACGGTGCCATATCAGGTGAGTACGAGGAGTGGTTGACTGTTAAAATGTGATTTTTGGTCAAATAATCGGCCACAAGCGTCGATCGATGAGACGGCGCATTATCGTGCAACAAACGCCAACTTCTATTTTCGCGATATTCGGGCCGAACAAGTCGAATACGGCGCACCAAACGCTTCACAACTCCAAGGTAGGTACCGCATTAACGTTTTGGCCGGGTGGAACAAATTCTTTGTGGACAATACCCTTGGAATCATAAAACCAAATCAGCATTGTCTTCACTTTTGACTTCTCCAGGCGCAATTTTTTGGGTTTCGGCTCATCGTCATTTATGTCGTCACGACCACTTTGAAAACGTTGAAACCATTCGTGCACTCTGCTACGCGATAGGCAATCATCGCCATTAACGTGTTTCATCAATTGAAACGTTTCGGTACTAATATAACTTCACTTCTAATAGATGAGATGTCATGAAATTTTTACTGGAAGTCGATAAAGGATAGCAGATTCTAACGCACTAGTCGACATATAGATGGCGCCACTAGAGTTCGAGATCATATAAAATATGTATATAAATGATTAACATGTCGAGCTGAGTCGATTTAGCGATGTACGCCTGTCTGTCCGTCCGTCTGTATATACGCGAACTAGTCCCTCAGTTTTTGAAATATCAATCTGAAATTCTGCACACGCCCTTTTCTCCCCAAGAAGCTGCTCATTCATCGGAACTGCCGATATCGGATCAAAATAGGTGCAATCTCTGAAGAAATTGTTCAGATGGCATTACTATAGCAAAACACGGTCTTTAGGGAATATTTTGTATTTTAAAAGGTATTTTAGCTTCGGTTCAACCGAAGTTAAGGTTTTTATTTGTTTTAATTTTCAAATGTCAAATTAATTAAATAATAATAAAGTATAATTTTGATTTAACTTAATAAATTGGCGTGGAAATATGTTTTCGAACATACTTTATATACATAGATCAATATGTGTGATATGAAATTAAGCGGAGTTATTTTCTTAGCTAACATATGTAAACGAATGACCACCCTGTGGCAAATCAATGACCATCCAGCAGTCAGCATTCAACAATCATCAAAGATCGACATCCTGATAAAAACGTTGCTTTAACTAGCACCACTTATTTTTGTTCTTTGTATATATATCATATTCGCCTTTTAACTTTCAGTTCAGAAGTGGGATGAATCTGAGTGCTAAAAGTATACGTGAACGCATAAACGCATGTAAAGTTGTTCAAATAGGAAAAGTATAGTCATAAAAGTGCAGGAGCCCTAGCGCTCCGACATTCCCATTACGTGCAAGCAAGCGGCGATTCAGCAGTTACATTTAAAAGGCTAATTTGACAATGAGTGCGAAAGAATCGGTCATGTAACCAGGCAAAACCAATCAACGTCAACTAAAACGAAGCATCGAGGTGAAACGGAAAGCTATCACATTTACGTAAATATGTATCTACGATCTACAGCGACAACGAACCACTAAACGATCAACGAAGAGAGGAAGCAATGTTAAACGATAACAGCGAACGAGCAACGTTATATAAGTGCCGTTTCACACAGGGACTCAAAAGAGTCTCATACCAGTTTATTGTGGGCGAGGGGACGACGAGGAAAGACGAAGGGACCGTGCCACTCGTGTTCGGGTGGCACGCTTTGTGTTCTTGTTCGTAACAGCTCGCTGCTACCCTTTTCAGCATTCCTTTTCACTTTCAAATTCTTTGAATGGTTGCAAGAGCGCTCGGTTTGAAATGAATTCGATCTCAAATTTGTGTTCTGTTATCTATTTTTGTATGTAATATGCAAATACGTATGCATAGAATAATAGAAATATTATGACAAATTGTAAATAAGGAGAAAAGTAAGATATAGATTATGGAGTAAAGAAATTATGAATTTTTAATACGGAGTAAAGAAATTATGAGTTTTTAATACTTAAAGATTAGGAAATTCCTATTATAAATTTGGCCTTGAAAATATTAGTAGCGGATATTCAATACATTCTTGTGGATTAGGGAATTCCCGTCTTTAGTATTTCTTTGAAACTATTTAGCGGGTAGGTACTTGTATTATGCATATTGTTCTACCATATTCATGGTAATTCATTGCAAGCAAAATGTGTGACCATCCTCTCAATATACAAATGAAATACGCAGCATGCAGTGTTGCGCAGTCGAACCGCACAAATATTTACGAAAATTTTGTGAAAAGGAATGCAGAAAAACTAGACTCGAGTTGCTGGACTCTTTTTGACCGTGTAAATGCCCAGAGCGACACCAAAAGAAAATTTGAAAAACATCAGACTCTTTTGAATCCCAATGTGAAACGGCACTAACGAGAAACGAATTTTAAAATAAACAAGTACCAACGAAAAAACGTTAGACCGATTGAAATCTTACATGCGGTTTCCACGAATGCGCAACTTCGTCAAACAATTTATTTTATCGTGTATGGATTGCGCGTGCAATAAACGTAAAGGTGGGAAAACCGAAATGCAGTATCATTAAAACGAAATAGAACCGATTCCGTTCAGAACTATTCATATGGATCACTTGGGCCCGTTTCCAAAAAGCTCAAAATTTACAATGTTTTATCCTGTTAAAAATACATCAACGAGGTACGTAATCGAAGCATTAAATGAAGCAAGTAGTTATGTTGGTATGCCATTAAGTATCGTGACGGACAGAGGTTCCGCTTTTACCTCCCGAGAGTTCGAAAAGTATTGTTTCGAAAATGACATAAAACACATTCTTACGGCAGTTCGTACACCGAGACCAAACGGTCATGCAGAAAGAACAAATCGTACAATATTGTCAATGCTGTTACCGACGAATTCTACCAATAAAAAATGGGACGAAAACATACGCTATGTACAGTGGTGCATAAACACGATGAAGAACAGTACCACGAGTTGCACTCCTCATGAGTTGTTATGTGGGTATAAACCACGTGATATTTTACGCAACAGAATTATTCTTAGTTTACAAGCAAACGATGAAGCATTATATGAAATACAATTAACGAATCTTCGTGAAACGGCACCCAAACGAATTAACAAAACACGGGCAGCTGCGAAATCTCGTCTTGACGCAAAGCATCGATCTCCGAGTATTTTCCAAGAAGGTGACTTAGCCTTAGCTGAAAATAAACCACCGAGTACAGGCACGTTCATAGTTACCAAAGTTCTTGATCATGATCGTTATGTGGTCGAAGATCTTCCCCAAACTCGACGAACTAGAAAGCATTATTCTTCTGTTAATTCAATCGACAAGTTAAAATGCTGGTGTCAGTTACCAGAAGATGACAATGCCGAAGAAGAAGATATCGACAGCAACGAATTGAATGAGGTCGCTCAAGTTGGTCAGGAAAGGCCGACTGTAAACGAATGACCACCCTGTGGCAAATCAATGACCATCCAACAGTCATCAAAGATCGACATCCTGATAAAAACGTTGCTTTAACTAGCACCACTTATTTTTGTTCTTTGTATATATATCAATAAATATATCTCAATCAATAAAGTTAAAAACGTTCGCCTTTTAACTTTCACATATAATATAATTAGTGATAATTGAAATCGCTTTAGGCCTTGGTCGAGTCTAATATCTCCTCAATTGCGATACTATGAAATTTTGGTTACATCCGAAATGAGCTCTTCACCTTATTTTGTTCTAAGTGATACGATTTACGGAAGGTATGTTTCCATTGATTTAATTGAAAATATTGTGGTTTGATCTCGATTCATTATTCTCTAGATTCGATATTGGGAGCGTTTATACGGTAATATTTAGGTTATAGCATCTGATTTTAGTATGAAGAATCACTTCAGACGGTAGCCTTAGTGTCGCCCATGTAAATCTTACTCTAAATTTCCATATAAATCATATTGAGAATTTGCCATAATATTTACTTATAACTTTTAATACCTCCAGCTCGAATCATAGCATAAGCACATGGAAAAAACATTACTGATGACGATACAAATTGAAAATAACATCTTTATAGTATACATATAGCACACAAACCAATCCGAGCAAATTAATGTTTGCAACTGTAAATGATATCGAAGGCTATAAGCAATGGTAGTCAGTCTCTTTGTAGTAGCGAAGCAAATGAACTGAATACGAAGGACACGCATGCAAAGAAATACCTTTAAACAA
This sequence comes from Bactrocera oleae, assembly GCF_042242935.1. Taxonomy (NCBI): domain Eukaryota; kingdom Metazoa; phylum Arthropoda; class Insecta; order Diptera; family Tephritidae; genus Bactrocera; species Bactrocera oleae. Next base: position 32,093,165 of record NC_091539.1, on the reverse strand, counting down.
AATTTTGTGACCTTAATTGTATGAAACGCGAAAATAATTGTAAAAATGTATGACAAAGACCTCGCCGCTGTGATGTTAAGAAAGGAAAAATTGAAAGACGATGTAGTGCCGGTGCAATGGAAAGGAAATTGTTAAAAGAAAAAATTGGCAAGGCACTAATCCACAATAATCATTAATATATACCACAAATTGCAGCAGATAAAGGTGCAAGAATATATGACTTTAATCAATATCAAAATGGTCAAATCAAAATCGAAATGGTTCCAATAACCCTATGGAAAAAACCAAAAAATTATTGACAGTAAGTAAGCACACTAAATTAATGCGGAGCTCGGTGTAGCTCTTGTTATGTCGAATTCAACGAAAGTCAAACTTACACTAATGAAAATGGTTGCCATTTCAATTTTATAGCAACTTGCGATAACAAGACAGCTTAGCAAAAGGTCAAATATATGCTTCGTATTCAAATTGATGTAAAATGTCACGAAAATCGAAATAAAGTGATGATACATGCAGTGAAAACACCGAAATGTTGTCATTATCAATTAGCATTTTTTATACTCTCGCAACATGTTGCTACAGAGTGTAATAGTTTTCACCTACCTAACAGTTGTGTGATACAAACAACTAATCGAGATATATATGGAGTTATGTACATGCAAAGTGCGTTCCAAAGTAAACAGGACTTTTAAAAATATGCCGGTGCAAGCCTTTTGAATGGCCTCCACGTCTGCATAACGCTTTCCTTTCATCGGCAAATGCATTTTTCCGAAAAGGTCGAAGTAGCACGGTGCCGTATTAGGTGAATATGGGGAGTGGTTGATTGTCAAAATGTGATTTTTGGTCAAATAATCGGCCACAAGCGTCGATCGGTGAGACGGCGCATTATCGTGCAACAAACGCCAACTTCCCTCTACGCGATATTCGGGCCGAACACGTCGAATACGGCGCACCAAACACAAATGGAACGGAACCAATGGAACAAATTCTTTGTGGACAATACCCTTGGAATCATAAAAACAAATCAGCATTGTCTTCACTTTTGACTTCTCCAGGCGAGATTTTTTGGGTTTCGGCTCATCGTCATTTATGTCGTCACGACCACTTTGAAAACGTTGAAACCACTCGTGCACTCTGCTACGGGATAGGCAATCATCGCCATTAACGTGTTTCATCAATTGAAACGTTTCGGTAAAAGTGTTTCCAAATTTAAAACAAAATTTAATTTTGGCTCTTTGTTTGAAGGGCTTTATAGGAATCGGTGTCAAAACTAGATGGGCGTGGTACCACCCATCTTTAGTTGAAATGACATCTCTCCGTGTCTACTGTACCAATTTACACCAAATTCGGTAGAATATAAAATCATGACACTACTATGTTACAGCATAAAAAGCGGACTACAACCACTCATACTAATTGAAATTCGGAGATAGTCCTTTCCTGATGAAAGTTTGTCTGTATGTGAAAAATAGGTTGAATCGGCTAAATACTTCCCTTAGCGCCCATATACCTAATATAAAGATTTTCTTACATCCAGCTGACTTTATATCGCATGTATCGGTCAATATGTGTGTTATCTTAATGAAAATGAGAGAGTATGTTTTCCTAATAAACGTGTTTAAATAACTAATATCAGCTCCTCATCTATTGGTTCTGGTATGGGAGGTACCTTAATGAAACTCAGAGAGCATCTTTTTCTGTTAAAAGTATATGGTATATATCATACCTAATACAAGATTTTTAAACTTCTGGTTGGCTTTATACCGTATACATCGGTCAATATATATCGTATATACTATACGATACGTAGCTTCTGCAAAGAGTTATAGAATTTAGTTATTATACAATTATATTTTTTTCATCAACTGAAAAGGCTAAACTTATATTAAATCATCTTCAAATGAGATATAAACTCAACCGATGATGCTAAATGTAATATATTGAGTTGATGTGAGAAATATCAACCAAAGGATCGGAATTGATTATATTAAGGATATAAGGATTAGACCAAGACCAATTCATTTATATAGAGCCCCAAACCATTCATATAATTTTATAACTTTTAAGAGTCCTCTTAATTTCATTAAAATATTACATATTCTGGCCAACCTAAACGCTTTAAAGTCAGGTGGAAAGTCGGCAATCATTATATAAGATATATTGGTGGCCCAAAAATGTTAGGGCTGATCGAATTAATTTTTGACATTGTTCAGGTATTTTTGATTTCCAAATCCTGAATATCAGTCATATGGGGTCTAATGCGATATGGGATGTTGAATCATAACACAAGGATATATTATTATTAAGTAACCCGAATTTCAATAATAGATACCGATATACAGATTTACCGATATTTTCAGCAAAAGGTCAGCCATACACTTTGGGGTCCACATATTTGGCGTCTGCTTTTTTTGAAAAGTTATAGTCTGATTTCGACATATTTTGGGCGAAAGATGAAATACTTTAAAGGCACTATTTGTGCAAAGTTTTATTTCGATATATTAACTGGTTCTTGATTTATATGTTGGAAAGTAAAATAATTAGATGGTGTTTAAAATTGTGTTATTAAGGAAGTAGGCGTTTGTTTTGTCTGATTTCACCTATTTTCATACTGTAATGTAGAAATATCAGGATAATATTTCGTACCGAATTCTGTTGAAATTGATCAAGTAGGTATTGAGATATGACTTTTTGACCATTGGCCATATTTGACACCGGCTTCTATAAAGCCCTCTCGTACCATCTCGGATATAAAATTTTATGTTTCTGAAGCATTTAGTTATTAATTTGTCGTGGTTTTAGTTGGTTTTAACAAAACCGTTAAATGGGGAGAGGGTGGGGTTATAATCCGACTTCAACAGTATAACCACTGTCGGTAAGGGCTCGATATTGTAGCTTTAGTGGTTAATGATATATGCACATTAAACTTTAAGAGAGTTACAGATTGCACGGATATAAGGGCGGACGTACAGACAGACTTCCGGATTTCAACTCGTCTCGTCATCCTGATCATTTATACATATATCATATTGTGGTGAACACGAGTACCAGAACAAATCAGAATTGTCGATAAACTGCCAGAAGCAACTAGACAGCGAATTCGTAGTTGCCAGAATGTTCTAGTAGCGAACTTTTGTTAAAAATTTACTATATAAGGGCTGCCGGATTGTGCAGCAGACACAGTTCTAATTAGAGTGTTGCCGTGTAAAGAGCAATTAAGCTATAAGCAATAAGTTGTGAACTCGAATATCGAGCAATAAGTGTTAAGTTGTTGAAATTGGAAATAAAGATAAGTGTATTGCATTAAATTGGGACTTTAATTTAACAATCTAGTGATCGAGCTCAAGAGTGAGTTATAGTTAGACGATTTATCGAGAAATCCGTTACAATTGGTTAAATTCCCAAGGAGATAATTATTTGAAAATGACCAAGTTTAACGATCTGAAGATTCCACAACTGAAAAAGGAGCTGGAGCAACGTGATTTGGCGACAAATGGATTAAAAACTGAATTACAATCACGGTTGGGAGAGGCCATGGAGGCGGAAAACATTAATGTTGAGCAATATGTCTTTCACATGGAATTAGAAGAAGAGACAACAAAGATAGAAGAAAAGGAAGAGGCTCAATGCTCGTCAAAGATTGTGGACATAAACATGGTTTTTGCCGCAATATCGCAAATGTCAACGCAAATATCGACACAAATTAAAGAGCAGGATACACAAATATCGACACAATTTAAAGAGCAGGATGCATGTATAACCCAACAAATAGCAGAGGTGTCATCCCAAATGTTTACACAACAATCCCAATTGTCCTCGTTAGAAACGCGGTTGGAAAAGCAGTTCGCAGCGCAAGATGCACGTATATCAGCACAGGTGTCCTCACAGTTGGAAGAGCAGTTTGCAGCACAAGATGCACGTATATCAGCACAGGTGACCTCACAAATAGCAGAAGTGTTCTCACAGATTTCGGAAGAGCAGGATAGAATTAAAACTGAAATGGATGAATTAAAAGATCGTCTCCGGGAGATACAATTAAATCGGCCAATTGTGTCAACAGCTTCTGCCAATGTAAAACCTCCATCCTGTGATGGCACTGTTCCGTTCCCCGTTTTTAAGCTTCAATTCGAAAAGACGGCTTCTTCAAATAATTGAAACGCTGAAGATAAAGTAGCTGCATTGTTCGTTGCATTAAAAGGATCTGCAGCGGAGACCATTCCAAACTGCGAGACGAGTAGTTATGAAATGTTGATGGGTGCATTAGAAAGACGGTATGGTAGTGAGCACAGGAAGCAGATCTTTCAAATGGAGTTGCGCCAGAAAGCCAATGAGTCTCTTCAGGAGTTTTCTACAGAGATTGAGAGATTAGCTCACTAGCTTATGCACATAAATCCATGGAATACATCGAGGACACGAAAATTCAGACTTTCGTCAATGGAATACGAGATAACACTACACGCTTCGCTGTATTAGCATGTCCAAAATTAACGTTTGCAGAAACAGTTTCGTATGCTCTGACACAGGAAACTGCATCTCTGCTTTGCAGTCAAACATTTAAAGCTCACAAAGTAGAAATAGAGGAAAAAACTAGGGTGAACAAATTACTTTAAAAAATTGACAACATGCCGAAAGCACTGGAAAAATCTACGAAAGCGCATAAGAAAAATGATGGTGTGCTTAAATGCTTCAACTGCGGAAAAAGTGGCCATATTGCACGCAACTGTAACAAGCCCAATAATCCAGTTGGACGGAAACGAAAAGCTGAGGCCAAAGAAGACATTATAGATGTCCGATTAATGACTATAATATCAGACTGGGATCCGGAGAAGCTACGGAAATGTCAGCAAGAGGATCCAGATTTGAAAAGTGTAATACACGGATTGGAGATGAATAAACGTCCAACGAGAGAAGAAATAGCTGCAGAAAGCCCAGTCGCAAAGGCTTATTGGGCACAATGGAATAGTTTGAAGTTAGTGTCTGGCTGCTTACATCGCGTATGGGAAAGCGAAGATAGGCAAAGTTCACGAGCTCTGATAATTGTTCCAAAAGTAAGAATTCCTGAAGTTCTCAAGGAGCTGCACAACGGTCCAAGTGGAGGACACATGGGTATCAATAAAACCTTGTTATGGTCAGATGAAGCAGTACAATTCAGGTGCGCCGTTTGAGCGAGTAGCCATGGTCCATTTCCTATCAGTAAATTAGGAAACAGATATGTTTTGGTAGTCATGGACTATTTCAGCAAATGGCCAGAGGTATACGCAATTCCTAACCAAGAGGCAGGAACAGTAGCGGATGTATTCATCAACAATTGGGTATCGAGATATGGTGTTCCGATAGAATTACATTCTGACCAAGGGAGAAATTTTGAATCAGCTCTAATACAGGAGATATGCCAGAAGCTGGGTATCCAGAAAACCCGTACAACTGCACTACATCCGCAGTCCGATGGTATGGTAGAACGATTCAATCGAACTTTGGAAGAACATTTGAGGAAAGTTGTGGACAAGTATCAAAAAGATTGGGATACCCATATATCCTTGTTCCTGACGGCTTATCGGTCTGCTGTACATGAAACAACGGGATAGACTCCAGCAAGGGTAATTTTTGGTAATGATCTTCGACTACCGATTAATTTAAAATTTGGAATTAACGCCAACGGAGGAAGGAATACTAAGCAATTCAATAGCATCCTAGAAGACGAGATGAGGGATATACATGCTATGGTGAGACTGCGCACCAAAATTATGAGCGACAAGATGAAAGCAAAACACGACAAGGGTATTGTTATACCTATAACCCACAACGAAAGAAAGGGCTGTCTCCCAAATTACAGTGTAATTGGGAAGGACCATACCAGGTTATTAAACGACTCAATGATGTAGTGTATCGCCTACAGACCATTGGAAGACCAAGGAATAAAGGTGGTTCATCTGGAACGGCTTGCAGCGTTTGGTACCGCAAATATGTCTAATCGGGACGATCAGACTTAGGTAGAGGGCAGTGTGGCGAACACGAGTTCCAGAATAAATCAGAATTGACGATAAACTGCCAGAAGCAACTAGACAGCGAATTCGTAGTTGCCAGAATGTTCTAGTAGCGAACTTTTGTTAAAAATTTACTATATAAGGGCTGCCGGATTGTGCAGCAGACACAGTTCTAATTAGAGTGTTGCCGTGTAAAGAGCAATTAAGCTATAAGCAATAAGTTGTGAACTCGAACAACTTAAGTTGTTGGAATTGGAAATAAAGATAAGTGTATTGCATTAAATTGGGACTTTAATTTAACAATCCAGTGATCGAGCTCAAGAGTGAGTTATAGTTAGACGATTTATCGAGAAATCCGTTACAATACTATATCTAACTCGATTATTTTTAGGTGATACAAAAAACCGTTAGATGAACAAAACTATTATACACTGTAGCAACATATTGCAAGAGTACAAAAAATCCTTAATGAAGATTCAACTAATAGACTTTAAAATCACTGAATCATTATATTTTTCGGAAGAGATAAATTTAACATATCGTAGCAGTGTAGCAGAATTTCGATGTCAAAGTCAACAAGTGGAAGACTTACAGTCATGACTTAATTGCAGATAATGCCGATTCGTTGACTGTCTTCTGGTAAAGAAGATTTTTAATTTTGTCCTGGCGCATTTATTGTTTATTTAATCCAGATAAAAGAAGGCGGAAGTATATGAATTCACATAAATTCATTTAAATAAGCAAGAAACCATTTTTTTTAATCTAAATTGTGAACATAACCGATATAAAATAATTTATACCTGCCATTTCTCGCCTGACCTCATTCCATATAGTACAATACTTCCATTTTTTAATTTTTTCGCATTTTGACAATTTATGCACCATTCATAATTTCAGCAATGTCATCAAAATACATTCCAAAAATTGATGTCGTTTCGAAATTATCTAAACAATGAAACAATGTCAATGCAGCAAAAGTGAATTCAACCAAACATCAAGGGATACTATAGCAATAAAGCGCCACAATAAGACAATGAAAGTGACATTGAAACAGAAATCACTTTTTTTGCCAAATTTGTATGCTGTTGAAATATGTGAGAATAATTTTTTTGACACGCCATAATAGAAAAATACATATGTATGTATACATATGTATGTATGCATATGTATTTTTCAGTCGTGAGCTTGTTTATATATATATTTTTTGTTATATAGTACTTAAAATTAATATCAAAGTTGCTGGGTATGCGAATGTTTAGTCATTTGGTTATGCTTTCTGTTTTTTTCGGTTGGTTAATGCAACAGACAAAATTCCAAATAAGGAACTTTTAATGCACATTTAATAATCTGTATGTTACCCAATCGCGCTGTTCCAGCTTTGCGACCTTATTGAGCTAAAAGAGAGCTTCGTTGAAAAATGAAAAAAATGAATGTCAAATCAGCATTAGACCGTGTGTCATATCTCAAAGTGCTTAGATTTGCTATTCTTGTATAAAAGCATGTATTAGGGTGGTCATTTCGAGTATTTTGATCTTCATATAACAGATATATTCAGAAGTAGTAATTGTCTAACCTAATCCATTTACTATATAGTAACTAAACATCTGTCTAATTTATTAATTGCATATTCACTTTCATTATTTATCTGCTCTCTAAAATGTTGGTTTATTGTAAATCTTTATATACTTCAATAACAAACAATACATGAAGTTGCTGTCGGTTGCAGATTTATAAATTTGTTTGGGATATCTATATTATACCACCGTAAGAGCAATATAGGAAGACTTGGAAGCTAGAAAATTAGTACAATTGATATTTTGTGATATTCTGATTAATTGTCTTTATTTACTAAAAGTAACTGTAAGAACGTGCACTTTTTGTAGGGACGGGCACACAAAGTTCCTATTTAAACGCCGAAAATAAAAACAAACTACGAAGACTACACATAACATATTACTTAGTCCTGCCATAAGTTCTGTTGCAAGATCAGGCCGTTCGAAAAATGAAACTTTAATAAACTTTTTAGTAAAGTTAATTTTATTTAATAATAATGCATATATTAAATGAGCGACTTACAAAACTTTATTCAAAATAGTGATCTTTTACTTTTAGACTATCCCTCATACGATTCGACCATTGATCCAGTATAGACGTATTTGATTGAGATTCTCTAAACTTCTGCGTGGTATACGACAGACCATGTTCTCTAACTCTGAGCACAAATCGTAGGCCAATGGATTCAATTCTGTACTTACAGACGGCCAATCATCTGCAGCTATGAAACTATGAATATTGTTTTAAAAGAAATTATTTTTGCTACGTGCGCTAGAGCAGAATCTTGCTGGAATATCAAATGCTCACCATCGAAGAGAGTGTTGCTTAACTGCTTTACCCCGCCTTATAAAAAATTCTGCTGGTAAAATTTTGCCCCAGTGTTAACCTCTTTTTCACAAAAGTGAAGAGCTGTAAAGCCTTTACATTAGACTCCCACCCAAAAAAAACCATTACAGCAGCTGGATGGTGACCACGTTAAACCCTTGGAATAACTTTTTTGTGCCTTTGGATGTTTTTGCGTAGATTTTGTCGTTGTGATTATTTAAAACTTTTTCAACAGCAAACATTTTTTAATTTGTAAAAAAGTATACTTTCATGGCCGTTGGTCGCATGGCACTGAAGAAGCCGCATGCATCTGTATAGTCTAATTTGCTTTAATCGTGTTGTCAGAAGATTATCAGTTAACCGATGGTCGGCATTCATGTGGAGATCATCTCGAAGTAGTGTTGACATTGATCTGGTTCCATCCATCTCCCTTGTCATAATTTTATATTTTTTAGGGCATTACTGCGATTCTCGAAATATTAAGTTTCTTGAGTAGGTCTGAAATTTCTCTTGCACTTTTTCCACACTACGTTAAGCAATTACCGCAAAACGAATTTCTACGACTCCCCACTTCATATTTAATAAGCGAAAGCAAACATTCAACTGATATTATATATGAGTAGACACTGTACTGCCGCCGATTTCAATAGCTCGAGCGATAATCCATCGATCCCCGCTGCTTTCTTGTTTTTCTTTGAGTCTACCAGATGTATATTTTTTGTCTGCATATTCGTCTACCTTCCCACTTCAACTCTCTGTATCTATCCCATGCTTTCCTTAATTGAGTTTATATCACATATATCTCAGTAGAAGATCAACTAAATTAAGTGGGAGCAACCTTTCCGTCCCTTTGGTTGACCCTTCTCTAATTTCAGTTTATATCAAATATATCTCAGTAAAAGATCAACTAAATAAAGTGGGAGCAACGAGCTCCACAACAATCGCTCAACTGAAACCCTCTCTTGACTCTCGATATATACATACATATACATTGAAATGAAATTTCATCTTTCTCAAAAGTTTGCTACCCTAGTGTGACTACATATGTGGTATGGAAAGAAAATGTAGTTGTTAATGTTTCCATGTATGGGTATATTTATGTGCATCATTTTATTTGCAATTTTGTCAAAAATCGCCTGCTGAACTAATAATTTTTTGGCAACAATCACAACCTTGAGTTTGACTAACAATGTGTGAAGGACGTAGCAAATTATTTACTCTCACAAATGGTACCCATACAACATATACGTCTACGTCTTTTCCTGCTGTAAATCCATTATCCGAAAGTTTCACAGCATCGGTACAATTGAAATAAGTGAATTAAAAGCTCGTTAGCAAATTAAAAATGAAAATGATAGTAAAGATCTGCAAGTAGGCGGAGGTGGCAAGTGCAGAGCACCTGAAATTAATTTGGATTAAATTAAGCTAATGAGCGCAATGCACTTTGTGGCAGTGCAGATGCTCGCCAAAAATAAACAGACATTTACGCACACACGCATGCATCCTTTGTTCCCGTATGTCTGCGATTTGCACACGTCCTTTAGGTGTGTTGTTTTAAATGGCATGTGACGAATTTGTGTCAGGCACTCAGAAGGAAATGCAGACACCACTTTACATTCCCGCACCGATTGACAAATAAAGACGCAGACCTGTCAGGCAATGTCATGATATGATGCATTTCCGAGCGTTTTGAGGCGTCAGTAGCGCGCAACATACGTTGTTGACTGCTGTTGATTGTTGAAGTGCGGTTTGTTGACCAAATAGTAAAATTATACTCGCTTCATTTCGTTGTAGCTGTGATATGCTAAATGGGCAATGAGTAGGCTGGCAGCTGTGGTTGCTGCAGTCATTTGTGGTTTTGATGAGTGTATTTATCCTGTTGTTGTTGTTGTCGTAAGGCATGTGAGAACAATGTTCAGCGTGGGTATGCAGTTGTTTTCCGGTCTGTTGTCTTCCTTCTGGCGACAGTATGGGACTAAGAATTAGCTATTCAACTATTGTTCGGTGTATATAAAAATAAACATATGTAACATATATAACATATATATATCAGTTGTAATCTGCAGATACCGGTCGTTAACTTTAAATATTTGTAAACATATAGCTTCGCAAGAAATCCATTCTGAAAGATAATGTGTACTCTTCATTTCTTCAAACGTCGCAAATTTTCTCTAAGGCATATCATTCAAGTTATGCCACTTCATCAGACAAGCGTTGTTGTGAGGCTTTTAAGGCCGTTGACAGTTTGTAAATCTGGTTCCTAAAACTGTAGTGTAAGAAAAATGGCTCTTTTTCAACGACAATGCCTTATGACAATTCTGAACTGATTGAATTAGTGCCACTCGCAAGTTATTTGAATAAAAGACTGAAAAGACTAAAATCAAATGCTGACTTAATAGACAATTTTCAAAGAGCCGTTTCTAGAGCTTTGCAAACAGGAAAAAGCCAATGGGTGCGAAATGCGAAGGATATAGTGTATTCTCAAGCAATAAGAAGCCGGATGCGATTTTGCCATCTTTCTCATTAATGAGCTTTTTAATGTCTGTCGAATCCTGTTTTATTCGATTGAAAAGGTCTCAATGTTGCTCAGAATCTTTAACACGTTCCTTTGATATCGTTAGCGTATCATCTATTTCGATTCGGTGACCACAGATAAGTTTAAAGATTCCTTAACGTTTACATTTGTAACATTCTCTTTGGACATTCACTGGGTTCATCGTTTGCGGTGCTCATATGGCTTGTACCGAATTCAGCGAACTTCTTACGAATGCTTTTTCCCGACACTGTTCCCATTCAACGCTCATCAATCCACTTTTTGGTATCACCATTACACCAGGCCGACCAAAAGGCGGGTTGCTGTTTCCTAGAATCGAAAAAAGGACAATATAGCAAAATACAAACATATGCGTACTTTTCTTTTATATTTAAATAATTAAAGTACAAACATAGTAGTAGATTACAATCAATTGAAGTTCAATATCTACATAAAACATGTTTATTTTTCAAAACGGAAGGAGGTCATATGAAAACTAAACCGCATCCGATCAATATTAAAACAATAAAGTTTGACAGGCAAAATATATATTTGTATGTATTTACGTACATATGTATATATGCGAATAAATGTAAATTCTTCTGAAGAGAAGCGAACTCTCCCTTACATACTGCTGCATGTTCTTAGGTATACATATACATACATATGTGTTTAATCCTATATTTTATTAGTGTCATGACATAATTTACAAGACTTGTACTTTGAGCAGCTTATCTTCGGTCTGACGCTATCTTTTCTATAAATTCTAAATAAATAACATGACTAATTCATTCAATGGCAGCAATCTATTTATATCTGTGTTTATATAGATGTATGTGGGGATGTATATACCCTGTAGGAAAATGCAGTAGTATCAAAATAGTTAATTTCTAGTACAGCCAGATCCAATGCCATTACGCGTTCAGCACTTATTTTATAAAAGCCACTGGTTGAATATGGCAATGTCTAAACTTCATGCCAGTTGACACTCTCTATATACTTACAATTGCTACAGTTCCGAACTAGTATAAAGTGATTGCAAAGAGCGGGGTATATTAAAGGATAGAGCGCTTGTTCTTATTTTTAGGTTTATTGCTCACGTCATGCGTAAGGTAACTTTAATGCTTCCTCAACAGAAAGGCAAAACTTTGTTACACTAAACAGTTTTTCCTAACCCCTAAATCTAATCCAGATAGAAACAGCGTTAAGCATATCAAAATTTTTTAAATGTTGCGTCGTATTAATTTCCAGATGTATGCTAACACTCTAAGCAATTTTGTATTAGAGATAAGCGGAATCGGAAGGAGTTCGAAAATCTATATAGTGTGATAACTTAGTAACAAATTAAGCTAGAGATTTATCACAATGAGGAGGGTCACATGTGATTTTAAACGTTTTGAAAAGTAAGGGTGGCTCCTCTAACTGCCGATGCAACTGTCTCCATAACAGCCCCAGAAACATTAAGTTTAATTAAACGAATGCTACATAGGCGATTATTTTTAAAGGGCAACATTTTTTATATTACAGATTAACGGATCGATTTGTACCAAATTCGATTGATGACATTTTTATTGCGTTCGTTTTCACAATTTTTTAGTTTGAGATATCGGACTACAACTACGCCTATTTCCCGTAGAACACGGATTTGAATATTGTCAGATTTATTTTTTTTACAATATATGTGTATATACGGAATATGCAGATAGCCGATAATATGTTCGTTATATTAACGAAGTTAACTGTACATGGAAATAGATACATCAATTAAATATGATTTGATGCAAAAATTTACGAAGTTTTCAAGTCTCATCTACAAACAAGATGCAGTGTTTTTCGTTCTTGCAGTTGACATTTTTTTACATACCTTCATGATATCTAAATGAAATGAGCATTAGCATAAATGTTAAGGATATTGTGATGTTGAGCTAAAATTGAGTTATATTGATGCACAATTTCCCCAAATATTAATATCATAAATACAGCGATGTCTGTTAATCCGGTCAATTTTATTATAGACATCTTTGATGTTAACGATTTAATAAGGAAGTATATGATACCAACACCGAGCATAATCGTTTGAAATTTTCCGTTATATTGAGTGTTTAATGCAGACGCGATGTTTTTATAATAAAGTATTATAAACATCTGGAAATATCCCACAGTTCTTAAATTTCTAGAAATTCAGAGTATATCTAATGTTCGGTTGTACCCGATCTTATTCCTTTTTTGCTCACTCCATTTTTGTTTTTTCTTTTCCAAAGTGCTTCTCGAATTTAAATTTGTTGTAACAAGTTTAAATTTTTCTAGAGGGTGTATGTACGACTATATAACATATTTATAAAACATAATACGCTGCCAATAACACTAGGAATATATTATAAATGGTGCATACGAAATGAATATATTTGGACATTCTAGTATTATACAATAATGCATATAGATATGTACATTTTCATAAATATGTGAGTACATATTGTGAATAGTAGCTTATTTGTGTTGTGACTACATGACGTGTCAATTAATGCAAATTTTACCACCAACTACTAAAAACAAATATTTATAGGTTTAAAATAGCAAATATTTGCAGTCTTCTCAAGGTTTTTTTTTTCTAAGATTTTGTGTGTTATCAAGGCAATCAATAGAAATGAGATGAAGCCTTCCTTGTGTCTTCCAACAAGCTCATATATGGGTTGCATGTGTATGTATTAAGTACCAAACCGCTCCTATTTAGTCTCAACTGGTTTCATGGTAATGCATTACGTTTATGCCAAAAATTTATGCATGACTGCCTTTTTATGACACGAAATAAATCAAATTTGTGGTTTGAGCGCACAGTTTTACGGTAAATATGTATGTACATGCTAGTACAAATTTTCTGCGGATATCCTGCGCACACCGAAACGGTTGTATTATAAAAATGAGGAAGTGTAAATAAAGATATTTATATGGCATATCAGTACATATATACATATGAATTTATTTTGTTTATAGCTTTTTTTCAAATCACTTTTCTTAGCCATTGCGGGCATTATAAATATACCCATATGTTCTGCAATAAATTTCGGTAAATCTGCAGACATCGGCAATCGATGAGTTCGTACCTTGTCTAATTGTGCTGTTAAAAGCGATTTCGTGATGCTGGTGTTAGCGATTAATAGTTAATGAATGACAGCCAACATATCCTACGACTATATATTGGGACATACAGAGCTGCGTATCGCAAGCTTAACCGGTAAATGATGATGGTATGACCGCAATTAGAAGAAGTTGGTCTTGGCAACATCTGGTTCCAACAACGATTTATAGCGAGAAAATCCAAGAAGTCGTGGAGGCCCTTTGTATGATTTATTATATATGTAGAACTTAATTATATCGATTGTACTTCACATTAAATAAAAAGACATTTGAATTTTCTCAACAATTAGTAAGTTTTTTTTTTGAAAAAATATCATGCTACTCATATTGGACAACCCTGTATTATTGTGAAGGTAAGAATGATCAGATTTCATCTAGTTTTGACTTAGATGGAATAAACCGATTTCCATAATTTTTAGCATTGCAGATAGGTAACTATAAACAATCATAAACAAGGATGAATTCATAGTGATGTTATAAGGAAAGAGGCGATTGCAGTCCGAAAACGGTAATGTATTAATTTTTCGAACCAAATTTGGGTCAAGTAGTTTGTGTAATCTGACGCATACGCAATACTGTTACGATCCTATCTTTAGAGGAACAAGTCATAAAACTTTTTAGTAATTCCTTAGTATAGTTTTCTAGGAACAATTATAATTTATTTAGGCTTAAGTTTTTAAAAATCATAAAAAAAAATCTTTGTATTTTCATCAAAAGTGGCTTAGAATATGCAAAACAAAGCTTGGCAGCATTTACGATAGCGGTTATATTATATAACTTTAACGAGGTATCCGCATACTTTTTCAGCGCGCAAAGATATCGATCAGAGAAATGGCGAATCGAACCCAGCTATTATAAAACGGAGTTTTGCCATATTTTAACGACTAATGACTATGAACCAAAGTTTTCTAAAAATAAAATAACCTGATGTGGTGGTTGTGGTTCGACATAATCATTTTTAGGTGAATATTATTAACAAATTTTCTTATATCCGGTTCAATAGGTTGTGAGATCTCTTTATATTATTTCAATAGCCAAATTCTATGTTTCATTGATCAGAAAGTTATTGTAATAATAGTAGTAGCTTTAAACAATTCCTTTATATAGGAGTTTGGTGTATTTATTTACTAATTTTCCCAGATTTTCATCCTTCGAAACCAAATTTTTCTGGAGGAACGCCGATAGATTGTGATATTCGAGTACGTACATTAAATTTTTCAAATAGCGCACTCTCATTCACCTTTCAGACATCATGTCTTAAATTTAGAATTTGGCATTACTTTTATTTGTTGAATCTGATTTGATTCTATATACTTCTAATTAGTAGGTATATTTTATAACAATGAAATTTCATCCAATATTATAAGAAACAAGTAAAAAAGGGCGAAGTTCGGGTGTAACCGAACATTTTATGCTCTTGCAACTTGCAAGGTTCAAAGCAAGTAAAATACCTTCAGGTGTTAGGAAAACTTTATATTAAATAAGTAAGGAAGGCTGAGTTCGGGTTTTTGTTTTTTTTATTACAAGCATTTTTAAAACGATAACAATTTTTGATATCACTACAAATAGTTTAATAAACTAACGAGTAGTTTGATTTTAATAGCTTTCTTAATTCTTTGGTATTCTAATTACCAACTACATTATAAGGATTTTTGCGACATAAGCTCTAGAGAGACATGTGTTTAAAAAAGGATTTATCGCTTCCTAATTCACATGTTCATTAAGTCTTTTGTAGTGGGCCTCTGCCTGAAAACTTTTTGCTTCGGCGACCGTATTTACCGTGGGGTCACGATGAATATCAGTATTTCTAATGTACCAGAGAGCCTAAACAATACCTTTTAATTTCTTATTTTGGAAACAATATATGGCTGTATTGGCATATGGTATACAGACATCAAAATAGCTTATAGGTTAACAAGTGATTCTTTTGTGCGTAAACCGACTGGCCACCATTTAATTTTATTCTCCATTTCTTCGTCCAAGTGACAACGGAGTTGATTGCATGCTGTAGATGTAGCGAAACTTTTTCTGCTAAGTTTTCGACGCATAGTATTGTCGTATCATCACCAAAAGAGGCAGTTATATTATTTGGTATACAGAATATACAAAAGTGTTCCTAAAATACTTCCTTGCAATATGCCTGCTTCAATTTCTTTTACTTCGGAGAATTCATTCGTCTGTTTTACACGGAAGAATCTCGAGGTGATATATGATTCCAGGAGCATAATACTCAACCAGAACACATAATTTTAATTTTTGCATAAGGCCTTCCTGCCGCACTTTATCGAACACTTGTGCAACGTCAAGGAATACTGCTGAGCATACTTTTCCCTCCTCCAACGGTTTTTCTATTTTGAATGTTATTCTATGAATTTGTTCTATTGTTGAATGCTTGTTTCAGAAACTAAACTGGTGCCATGGAATTAACTGCTTTCATCGATGATAGGTCCCAACCTTTGTAAAATTAATTTTTCAAAAAGTTTTGAGATTTGTAAAAGATGTGAAATTAGTCTATATGACGAGACGATATGAGGTACCTTTCCCTGTTTAGGAACCATGGCAACTTTCCAAACACTTGGCAAATGTGTCAGACGAATTGATGGATTTAAAAAATAGTTGAGCATTAGTAAACTTTTGTATAGTAACTGCTTCAATGCTTCAGCTGTTATTAGATCGAATCCTAGTGCTTTCTTAACTTTAAGCTTTTTAATTTAATTTTTAAGTTCACGAATGGAGAACGTTGGGATTGTTGCATGATCTAGTTGAATATTACTGGGGAACGCAATATCACTACTCTCATTTGGACAAAAAGTTTCAGCTGGGTGTGTTCCGAATGAATTGTGGCATGTTGGACGCTTAAGATATTTCGTAATTTTCCAGAGCGAGTAAAATTTTTTTTTGTCAGCTGATAGTTGAGATAAAGATTTCTTTATTGACTAATTTTTAATATGATTGATTTCTTGTTATAATTCAGCTTTGCTCTATTGAGGTTGGTTTTGTCAAGTTCTATCTCTAGTCGCTCGATTTTGTAATTTGTGGATAGTTTTAGTCTGAAGTATTTGTTTGAACGGAGTCCAGTTCGTATTTTTGTTGTACAGCTTCAAATTGAGTTAGTTTTTAGTGACTGTCTCACTAAGTGTTAAATATATTGGGGTATGACCAGAGCTTAGATCTAGTCCCCCTTGGGAACAATTTCCTAGTAATAAAGAATTCTATTAAATCAGGTATTTTGTTGGTATCCTGTTGACATCCTCCACGGAGTCGCCTGGAATAAATCTCGTCCTTTTGATAACGTTAGGTGCGATCCCTAGTAGACATGCTTGGCATAGGTCCCCACCCATAATAAATTTGTGGGTGTGCATTATGAAAAATTCTATATATTCATTAACGAGAATTTTTTACCTCAGCGGGCAGTATATTGCAGTAATTAAGAGGGGTCGGTTCATTGTTTTTCCATCCTCATAATGATTAATGTTGTACCTCCTCTCGCACAATTGGTAAGGTGGATTGTGTGATAAACATTGTAGTTTTTGAAAGTAATGTGGATGAATTTTGGATATTAGACTTATATATATTTTATCATTTTCCAAACCAATTATAAGTTCTTCTTGGTGTTTTAATAACCCGTTCGCGTTCCATGTCATATCCCGGAGAGCACCATTCATACCCTATATATTTTTTTATTTTGTTATTTTTTTCTAGGTTTTGTAAATGGCTGCAGAGGTCGAAATTGAATTTTTCTTGTCTACTTAACATCCCGTGAATTTGAGTCAATAGGTCTTCAGTCAACTTTTGAGTTAGTTTTCACAACTTCGGAAAAAGTGAGCTTACTCGTATGTCCTAGATGACATCATTTTTATTGACAGTGGAGGTGGGTGGAGATATTTTTTGTATCTTCAAACATTTGTTACGAATGTTTTGAAGCCCCTTGGCGACAATATATCCCTTGCAATTTGCCGGATGGCTTTCGCCACCGTTAAAGTTTTCTGAAATTGGTTCTTCTGGCACTGGATCGTTTTGGGTTTAACACTGAATTTAACGCAATATGACATTTTACTACAAAAATTCTTGGTATATCGAAATGCCTGGCAATTTAACATTGAGGAATAAGTTCAGAATTTCTAATAGGCTTAAGGTTCAGGTGTACAATACTTAATATTAATCTCCATTCTCAGCCACATATGCGACACCTAATAAGAAAATTATTCATTATGGCCTAAACGGTAGAAGTCAGAATAAATTAACGATGACTGCGTCAATTCAGTCAGATTTCTAGGTTTTGTTATGTACACCTCATGCTTGATATAACCCCATAAAAAAAGGCTGGTGCAGCCGGCTATAGGAAGATTTGGATCGAGGTCTGATTTTGGAATCACTATAGACTATCGATATTAATATTATAAAATTTTCAAGAGGGACTGAAATCACTATATAAAGTTAGTTTCTGCCTTCACTTCACTCACACCACTTCACATATACGCCATATATCCTCGATTCGATTAGCAGTGTTGCCTGTCATGTTGGCAAACAAAAGTCATGAATGTTGCCAAACCAGGAACTAACGAACTAAAATTACGAATATTATGTTAACTGCTCACTGCAGAGCGAAATGAAGCGCGATCGTCGACGTAAAAAAATTCAAATAAATTTTGCGGCAAAAAAGTGTAGCCAAAATATTAATTGCTTGCCAAAATCCTGCAGCAACAACTGCTAAAGAAAATGCAAGCCAAAACAACCGAACAAAGTAAACATCAGATAAAAGCAGCTATAAGCCGAAGTAAAAATTCAAGGAATGATTTCGGTGAGAAGTTGCTATTTTTTAAACTTCGTTGCAGTAAAATTAGCAATGCCTTTAACGCGCTGTCGGAAGTTCGGCAAGGGAGAATCGTGGCGTATAAACACTATGATGAAGAAGGTAGTATGATGGGGAAAGGAGTATTGGAAACGCCAAAAACTAAATCAGGAACGTTGGTAGAGGCTAGTGCTAAGATGCAGAATAACCTGGCAGCTGACATATGTTGGCAAGGATGCACTGCTGTTTATTTTTCGCCCGATGCTGTGCTGCCTGCCATCTGTGACACATTGAAAGGATAATGACATTTGCGGGCATTATGCCAAGTGCTCAGCGCGACAACGCAGAATTTCCAACTGCAGCCACAACATATAAACTACAGCTGCAACAACGGCTGCGACAACAGCAGTCGTGAAAGGCCAAATTCGTAGCGCACAAAGTCCAACTTATGTAATGTCGAATTTTGAGCATCGCATAATACGCATTGCTTACATTGGTGCTGGCAGTTGCTATATTTGTTTTGAGTTCCTTTATTTACACTTGTGAGCCAGCTATTGCTTTCGGAATCCGAATTACATTCGTGTTCGCACGTGTTCCATACATGCGTAGTGCAAAAGTCCCGCGAATGGGTTGTCTAACACTCGAGGAACACATACGCAGCATTTGCACGTGGGCCGTTGTGGCTGAAACTTGCTTTCTACGAAGCATGAATGAAAGAAATACTCATACATAGATAGAAGACTGCGCCAAGAGCACATATACATATATGTGTATGCTTTGCGATGCTATTGACCGCCCTTGTTTTATGGCTCTGCTACAACTACAGCGAATGTTGGTAATGAAAAGTTAAGAATAGTTGGCGCTGACCTCTGCCAAGGCGAATGTTGTTGACGGCGACGCGGCGCGACGTGTTCAACTAGCGCCTGCAACTGACAATGCTGGGACCACACTCGTCGCCCGGCAGCGTAAAGGGCTAAAACAGAAGCTGAGCAAGCAAACTGATGAGGGTGGGTCTTCCATGTGTACAACTACAACTGCAACGGCTACCTGATAGCTGCAATTGTTGGCAGACGTAATGCTTCTTGCCGCTGCCGCCGTGGTTGCCCGCAAGTCAGTTTGCCAAATTGCCTCCGCGCCAACTCTGCAAATGGCCTGCAGTATCCCATACACGCGTCAATAATGAAATGTAAGAATTATATTTCTTCTTAATGGCACTGCACACTCATACGCCTTGGCTGGCAGTCAACCCGTTCAGCAGTAAACTTTCGTACTCGCATGCACCGTCACCCTCGAAGTGCCAATGGCCCCTTCTATGGCGCTTAATTAGTTTGTTATCTCGGTTTGCTATGCTACTCGGCTTAATCCTGTCGGTGCCTTTGTTAGTCCGGGCGTGGGCGTGTAATGTGACTGTGCCCGTGCGGCAGTTGGTGTGTCACTAGTGAAGATGGCTATATTTGCTTGTACGGAGCTGACAGTATTTGCACGCACACATTTCCGTCTACATATTTATGGTAAATTAAAAAGTGAGTGGAGGTGTAAGTTGCTTGAATGGAAGTAAATTACTTAGAAGGAAATTTTAATTAGGAAGTAAGCGTTTCCACAGTTTCACTTCGTGGATGCTATACCGTAATAACGTAATGAATATCCCTTCGTTGCAATGGCCTTTTAAGGATGAAGTGCACATCGTAGCGAAAAGTGGATTTGGTAAGGGCTTACGTGGGGTTACAAATAGATCTAGAGATTTATGGTTTGTTACTTTAACACCTCTGTTATGTAAGCAAATGGTATAGCCTGGATACTATATTAGTATATCTATTTTATATTGCGTACAGCTACTGATATCAGGCTAGTAGCTGATAAGGCAGTAATTGGCAGCATGGCTCAAATTTCTGCAAGAATTCCTAAAAAAATGAAATGCCTCAGCTATTAGGGTTGATTAATAGCGGCTAATTTTAAGAGTCAAACGTCACAATAAAAATGATTAAACATAGTAAAAATTCGTTTTATAAAGTATTTAATAACAACTACTTTTTGGAGATACGTTTTTGACATTTTTTCGCTAGGAAGTTTTAGTAAATTAATACCAAATAAAAATACTTATTTTCTTAAAGAATAATCATGCGGATATGATCAATAGTCGGTTACTATGTATACTCCAAATTTTTTGTGTAAATCTCTACTAGCCGAGGTGTAAAATATTTGTACGTTGAGATATTTCATTTTATAAAAATTATTTGGAAAATCTTTGAAAACGAAAAACACCATCAAAAAATATATGTACATATATTTTCCATTTTTTATTTGGTATTATTGGATGCTCTTAATGTTATCGAAATAATATATAATATATACTTTGTACACAATATGTTTTTATAAACACCCATCTTCACAGATGGTAACCCGTTAAATTGCTCACCTTGCTTTGACTATGAAGCAGTTCTGATCGACATCTAAAATGTAAACAGGTTTTCCTTTTCCAACACATATATAGTTATAAACATAAGTATGTTCACATGTGCAGCTATAATGCAAGTATATGTGTGTGTGAGGAGGGAAACTCAGACAACCAAAGTGGAAATGTGCAGATAAATATTTAAATGTTATGAAAAATTAATATGCACAAATGTTTGGAATGAAAGTTCGAGTAGTTACAATTACTCGTGTGTTGAATCAACTGAGGGATATGCGAATGTGAGCAATGTAACGACTGAAAAGTTTTCGCGCCAGTCTGACAGGCAATTAAAAGTTATAGAATAAATTATAAAAGTCCAAAGTGTTTACTTCTTTCTGCATTTTCACAGTATCCTCACATGCATTTGCACTTGAATTATATAAGTATTTTCATTTATTTCAGATTCGTTAACATATCGCATCCTCATGAATTGAGAATTCACATGTGCATCGAATTGTTTTAAGTGTTAAACTGTGCTAATTACATTAAAAGCCACAGTACATCGGCATACTAATGCGACTGACTGTTAAACATTTTTCGCCAATCTGAAGTCGTTTCAGTTATAGTGCGCAGATTTTTTGAATAGAAGCAAGGAGAGAATTTGGGAGAACTTAAATAAACGAAAGAAGAAAGGATTTATTTTAAAAATTTAGATACAATTGAGATATCTTGATGAAACTTGGTACATATGTTTTTGGCACTATAGGAAAGTTGGTATTGCCACGCATACAAAACTAAAATAATCGAAAACCTATAAAGTGCTATAACTAAGCTTCACAATAGGATATAATACTGTTATTTAGTACAACGATTAGGGAGAAGCATCTGCGGTTAAAAAAATATTGAAAAAAATGGCGTGACCCAATCTCTAATAAAATAACGCATAGGTATATCTCCCAAACCACTAAAGCCAAATCAACCAAGTATGCTCAGAGGAAGTGGTTTTGTTTACATATCCCCTTTGACGCCGTTAAAATGGGTGAAACGGATCCCTCCCCTTACTCCCCATATAGCAAATAGAAGCCGACGTCGAATTATGAAAATAGGCGTGGTACCGCCCACCTTTAAATGAAATCGAATCAAATTATGGTCAGAAAAAATGGGTGAATCGGTTGTGATCCGACTTCTCATATAACATCGTACCATCGGATTCTTTCATTTAAATTAAAACTAATACAAATCAAGCACAAACTTATATATTGGGATAGCACTTTGCACAAGTTGTGTCTTTGATGTGTGCCATCTTATGTCCAAAAAAATTGTCAAAATCGAACTACAATTGTTGCAAATACAGGATATGAGGACCCCGGTACCTATTGAAAACCATTTATCAAAAATATCGGCCAATCTGTGAGATATACATATTACTGAAATCCGCAGAGAATCCTTTTCTAATAATAATACTTGTATGTATTTTTTAACCTTCGGGTTGATTTTATATCGCATGTATCGACCAATATGCGAGTTATCTTATTGTAAATAAATAGAGGAAATATGTTTTTCTTATAACAGCATACCTTAGTGCCTAAAATGGATAAAATCGGATGAAAACTTACCCTTATCCACTTGGCTTTACTACTTATACATTGGTAATGGTAGGTGAGGTGTGAGCAGTGTAAATTTCAGAGAGACGCAGATAAGCCACACCAGCTACGTAACTTTCCACTCGTTGTATTACATATATATTTTAATAAACTATTTTTAAATATATAAAATTGGTTTTAATATCGCAATTCATTGCTGTCAAAAAAAAACTTTATAGCTCAACATTTACTTTTATCTCTCATGTACCTAATATACAATTTTCAAACTTCCGGTTGGCTTTATGTCGTATGCCATATATCGATCAATATGCAAGATATATTAGCAAAATTTACTTAATATATAATATTTATATACGAACTACCCCAACTCTAAGGTTGATAAAAATGTGTGATATTTTAAAGAAATTTTGTGGACAAGTTATCTTAAATATAATATTATGTAGTACTAGAGGACCCCGTCCACGCGTTGCTGTGGCTAAGGTATACATTAAATACATACTATTAAATACAGTAGAATTGTTTGATTTGCTCTTACATATCTTTGACTTGCAGTATTTCGAATTCTGCGGTCTAAGTTTGTACGTCTGCTTGGTGGCATTTTTAAAAACGAAAATCCAACTGAAAATAAAAAATAACTCCCTTATATTTTCTGTTTAACCATGTATACCAAATTTTAATATTTTATAGTCATCAAAAGTTACCAAAAATCGATATTAAGCTGTGAACTTACAAACTTCTTAGTCTTTAAAACAAAACAAACTTTATCAAAAACTTAAGAAAATTATTGTTAGCGATATGTTAGGTTATGTGTGTCAGATTACCACAAATTACTAAATAGGTTATGCGAAGTTTGTATACTGCGTTCTGAAATCTAACTCATAGTATACATATTTTATTATTATTAAATACTTACATTAAAATAAAATCATAACTGGTATTATTAATATTACCGTCAAAGTCGGTACATTTAATTGTGGCGAGTAATTTTCAAAAATTAGTAAATTAGTGCGATAGAATTTAATTAAGTAACCACATTTCCGAACAAACGATGCTCTTTCAATATAGTCTATGGCTGTGAATGACAATGACATTCGTTACGCGCGTTTTTTAACGCTATTTCTACAGAGTATTAGAAAACTACAAAAAATACAACAGCCGAAGCGGTCTAGCCGTTCTCAAGTTATAGCGTGACAACGGGAAACGGGTTTCATTTTTATATACAATATGTAGATAGCGCTGATTGTGTATGGAATTTGTCTAGATTTTAGTGTAAGCCTCCCACTTAAGCCCATAATATAATCAATTCCAATCCTCTGGTTTATGCATCAACACAGTATATTAAGTGTAGCTTATTCACTTGAGTTTATATAGGGGCTTGAACTGTTATATGGGAAATAGGCATGGTTGTAATCCGATTTCGCCCATTTTCGCACTTAAACATAGAAATATGTGAAGAATGTTATGTACCGAATTTGGTTGAACTCAGTTAAGCAGATCCCTAGATATGGATTTTCAATTAACAGTAGGCGGTGCCACGCCCACTGTCTAATTTTGAAGTCGGTTTCTATAAAGTCATCTTATACCAATCCATAGATAAAATTTAATGTCTCTGGTGTCTTTAGTGCTTGATTTATCGCGCTTTTAGTAGTTTTGAACAGTACCGTTATATGGGGAGTGGGCGGGGTTGTCGATTTTACCCATTTTCACACTGTCAATAGAGGTGCTAAAAGCATTTGTTCCCAGTGAATTTAGTTTTAAAAATTTTAAACTGCAGATGCCCCTCCCTAATGTGATCCTGTGCATCAAATAACAGTCTTGTATCTTATTGTGGAGCATAGTTATGGCACTTTATTTGTTTTTGATTAATGGCGTTTTGTGGGCGTGGCAGTAGTCCGATTAGGCCCATCTGCAATACCCACCGTCTTACGGTACCAAGAAACATGACGGACAGACAGTCACCCGGATTTCAACCCGTCTCTTCATTCTGATCATTTATATACACATAACCCTATATCTAACTCGATTCGTTTTAGGTGATACAAACAACCGTTAGGTGAACAAAATTATTATACTCTGTAGGAACAGGTTGCGAGAGCCGCAAATTAAGATGCAAAACTGCAATTTTGTAAAATGAGTCGCAATAACGAGGGGCACTTGTGGTTCTTAGAAAGTGTGGGTGGCCCCGTCCCCTAATCAATTTAATGTAAATAGCCCCTCCTAAACCAATCAAGTTATATCACTTAATTTTCCACTGGACAAACCAAACCTCACACCTTTTTGGACAGCGTGAAAATAGGTGAAATCGAATGATTACCACACTTACTCATATACCCGTTTTCTTAAAAACTACTAAAAGTGCGATAAAACATTAACTAAAAGCTTCAGAAGTATTAACATTTACATCCAGGTTGGCACGAACGGACTTTATGGGAGCAGGTTAAAATCGCACATTTAGGTGAAATTACATATCTTCCCACGTATTTGACCAATTTCAACCCAATTTGGTACGTAGTGTTATTTTGACATTCCCATGTTAAAGTGCAAAAAAGGGCGAAATCGGACCACGTCTACTTCCCATAAAACACAGCTTTAAATTCAATCTGATTTTTTTCGATTTCCAGTATTTAAATCAAGTATCAATTCATACATCGGGATAAACCTTTGCACGAATAGTGCCTTTAAGGTATGCCATCTCATGTCTAAAACTGCCAAAATCCGTCCATAAATCTTTAACCCCATGGCTGATATGGGGCCTGTAACATCACTAATAGAAAGATTTTCGAACTTCCGGCTGACGTTATACCCCATATATCCTTCAATATGTCAGTTACCTTAATTAAAAGGAATGAGCGTGTTTTTCTTGTAACGGTGTATATCTTTTGAAATTCAATTATATATCTTGCACATTGACAAATATTTTGGTAAAACGTCAGCGATAAGCACTGGGGTCCATGTCTTCGATATATGGGGGCTTGAACAGTTATGGTCCGATTTGGACAATTTTTATTCTCAAAGATCTATTTGCGCAAAAGTTTATTTCGATACATTCATGAATTTGGAATTTTAAGCTGTGTTATATGTGAAAGAGGCTTGGTTTTTGTCCGATTCGCCCATTTTCAGACTGTAATACTGGAATATTAGGATAATGTTACTTACCGAATTTGGTCGAAATTGGCGAAGTATATTTTTATACTCTTGCAACATGTTCCTACATAGTATAATTGTTTTTTTCACCTAACGGTATGTTGTATCACCTAACAATAATAATATTAGATATGGGGCTACATATATAAATTATCAGAATGCTGAGAGGAGTTGAATTCCAAATCCGTCAAGTCCAGACATACTGTCTGCCTGTCCGTCTGTGCAAGCTATAACTTGAAGTAAGATGACCTCTTATTCGGCACAGGGGACTGCAATAGCAAGGAGCACCTGTGAACTGAAAACTAAAAAAAAAATGGGTGTGGTTCCGCTCTGTAATAGGTTTAATGTACATATCTCCTAAACCGCTAAAACTTCAAGAATCAAATTCGCTTAAGACCTATAAGACCCCTTACCGACAGTGGGGAAATAGATGTATCGGATTATAAATCCGCCCTCTCCCCATATTACAGTTTTGTTAAAAGCTACTTAAAGTGCGATAAATCAATAAAAAAATACGCCAGAGACATTTAATTTTACACCCAGTATGATACAAGAGGTTTGTTTTATAGGAGCCGGGGTCAAAATAGACTGGGCGTGTCACTGTACCCTTAAGGTGAAATGACATATCTTGGGACCTATTCGACAAGTTTCAACCAAATGCGGTGTATATCTAATCCTGATGATCTTATATTACATTGTGAAAATGATCGGAATCGGACTACAACCATGCCTACTTCCCAAACAGCAAAATTTTAAATTCCTTATGATTCTTTCATTTTCCAGTACTAAATCAAGCCCCAATGAATATATTCGGATAAAACTTTGAACAAATAGTGCCTTTGAGGTAACCTTGCACGTTGCAAGAGTATAAAATGTTTGCTTACACCCGACTTGGCGCTTTCTTATTTTATTTGTATTTAAAGTCCAAAAATAGTAAAACTAATGCTTGCTATTTCACTGTTGACTTTGCGCACGCTTACTTCCCATATAACACAATTTTAAATTCCATATTACCGTGTACAAATTAAGCACCAAAATGTATATAACGCCTTTATGAAATGCTATATTAAGGTTAAAATTGGTCCTAATCTGATTAACTGTTCAATCTAGTGGAGATTCCGAATATGTATACCGCAGTGCATATGGCTGACTAACTACACTTAAATATCGGTCAATTTGTGAGATATATTATTGAAATTCGGAGATAGTATTTTCCGGATAATAATGTAGGGTAATATGTCAAAAATTCATAAAACCGGGTCAATACTTTCTCCATCCCACACATACGTAATATAATGATATATGACCGTATATATTGGCCAATCTTCGAGGTTTCTTATTGAAATGTATAGAATATCCTTTTTGTTAATTATATGCCGTAATGCCAAAAAAGGATTAAATCGAAGAAATACTTCCCTTTTGGGTTGACCGATATATACGGTATAAGGTATATATCGGTCAATATGTAAGATAGGATATCAGAATTATGCGAGCGCATAAAATGGGTAAAATTCCATTCCAGACCTTCTTGCCCAAATACACCCGATATATTGATTTCCGTTTTCTAGTTGGTTTTAAGCCGTCTAGGTTGATCAGTATATGTGATATTTCAATATTTTCATAAACATAATGAAGTTTACCACTGAATGTGAATGAAATCGGTCAAGCCCGTGTCTAATACATAAAATATAATGACTTCCGCTTCACTCGATATTTTTTTTCCCCATATGCCTAATATAATATATTAAATTTAGCCTCTCTGATTCGTATCATATACATTTAATTTGAGTTAACTAAGTTGATTTTAGTACTAATATCCCGCTTATGAAGCAAAATATAGTAGTGAGACTAACTGAGTCTACGACCTATAATATAAGTTAATAAAATACTAAACATTGTAATCCTTTCACCCTTTCGTCGAATAATGAATTTGGATTTCTTTCGCAATATTCCTTAGTACAAAGTTTTGTCAACACCTGAAGGTATTTCCCCGGCATAAATCTTTGCGAGAGTACAAAATGTTCGGATACACTCGAACTTATCCCTCCATTACTTGTTTAATATAAAGTTTTGGCAGATCCTGAAATCATCGTTTTGCTCTTTGAAAAATTGCAAGAGTATAAATTGCGTTAAGTGGGTTTTTTCTACATGAAATCTATGTATCATACGTAAGTACATGTGTAAAACTTGTTTGATTTTATCTGCTCGCTTTCGCCTATTATCCATGTCGGAGTACATCAAAATATGTGGACGTTCATTATTAAATTATTCTACATCCGTTACGTTCACTGAGAAACTGAACAAGTCTTCTTTCTATACTCAGTTGTAAGGTAATAAAAACACAGTTTGAAGTCATTTCACATGTAAATGGATTCAAGTTACTTCTTTGGATTTAATAGTATCTAATTCCACTTTTATCTACTTAATTTAATTTAACCTACTTAAAAACAAAATGCACCCAATTTTATTCAGAGAGTGTAGACATTGATCGTTTTTATCGACATAAATTCAATTAGCATAACGATAATCATAGACCAATATCACCGAACAACATAATGGTAAGTAGTTTGGGTTACGTTGTATAGCATTAAAAAGATTAGATTTCGTACTGAAAAACTTCTCAGCCAGTTTTGTGGTTCTTCACTCAGAATTGTTTAAGCATGTGCTAAAGATGGACACCAGCGGAGAGAAAATACGCCTTATTTTACATTACGATAAAGGTGAAACCCTAAGCCAAGTGACTGTAAATGTGAATAGTGTTTATGGTCCTGATATAGTATTAGTAAATCATGCGCAATTTGGTTTCGTCGATTCTGAAAATTTTGAAGTCAAAGATGTACCATTATCTGAAAGACCAACTGTCGATAAAATAATGGTAATCGTCTAGTTCGACTATCAGGTAAGCACTGTTTCTAAACACCTGAAATAGTTATAGTCAAAAATACTCATATCGGTTAAGATTTCAAATTATCTAACGTTTGACTCAGTTCAATCGTACTTTCTCTTTTTAGTTGTATCACGAAAATACAAGCGAAATGCTCAACGTGCTGGCATACATACTAATAAACGGTTAATCGAAGCTTAAAATCCCCCAAATTTATTATTACTATTTTTCATTGCGCACCTTATGCTTTATCGTTCTACATCTCACTTTTTAATCCGTAGCCACACGGTTGACCTCATTGCTGACAATTGATATTGTATCCCTTGATTAAATTCGCCGGCTTTTGCTCCATATTCGTTGCTAGCATTGCATGCCTACATGTATACATACGAGTATACATATACATACGTACCAGAGCACAGACGGCTGAGCATCAAAAGGTACATGGGTGCATACATACATGTCCTGACGAACTGAGGTGGCAAGCCGCGTGTAGCTGTACATCATAGCTCGACGTTGTAGAAAACCAAACGTGATTGGTTCACACCCGCTGCGGCCCCGGTGAAAAAAGTTTGGAAGAATGCATTTCTGTTCAGCCACTATATCCACCAAATCGATGAGATACGGTAAGAGGGTGTAGTAGTATGGGTACAATTCGAGGCAGCACAGAATTTTGTTCAAAATATTTTTTTCTCTTCTGGCTTTTCAATTGCATTTGATTACCTTGTTGCTACCAGTCACCATTACTGCTTTCGAAGCCATCATATTGACGACCACACCATATTGTGATATAGTGGAATGTTTTTGTGTTTTTGTGTGTCTTATTGGTTGCCATTAATACTTCCACCATAACTACAAACTTAAAGCCGGTTATTCCAATGGTAACACTGCCAGTGATGACTATCACAACGACAGTGATGTTCCGATACCGTTGGTGTAATCTTGAAATGCTTTCGCTAGCCAAAGTTGTGTATGAGTGTTGATGAGCACATGCCCGTTTTTATACCTATTACTGTTCAGCGTATACCATACTTGTACTTAGCGTAGCTCACAAATTGTAGCGCAAAATTGCATTTTCGTCAACAATTCAATAAAAGCGGATTGTGTGGGTCATCATACCAATTGAAGTTCATTCACTTCATACATCAAAACTAAGCTTCGTGAACACGGTGGACCCGTGTCGAGTTATGTCTATATGTCGGTTAATATCTATATCTAAGTTCCTGCATACTTGTGTAGATATATTTTTCGTATACATATTTTCATAACTATATTTGTAAAACATATTTTTATGGCTTTTTACTTCCACCTTGTGATGGTTTGATGGTTATTTTCAGAATCGATTGATTTTAAAAGCTCAAACAAGTCACATTTCCGAAGTGAAAATATTACGGTGGAGCGAAATAACATTGTGACAATTTGATTTTAAATGTCTACCTATAATTACATAACTACACATGTATTTATATAATCGAATAGTTTTGTTTATATAATTGTAACTACTTATTAAAGGGTGTTTTTTTAGGAAGAAATAAATCGGATATAATTTAGTGTTATGGCCAAGAATTCGGCTTTCTTTTTAAGATGTTAGTTTTTCATTATGTTTTAAAAGTGATCCTCTCTGTGCATAGAAACGGCGTTTGAATAAAAATTGGCATGTTTACAAAATGAAAAGAAGAATTTTGCACTCCATATATATAGAGGATCAGAATATGCTAGTGTTATATTAAAATCACATACTAGTACACTTGAAAATGTGTCAACCAGGCACTGCAAAAGCTTCGACGTAGCCATATAACTGTTAAAGTTAGAACTGTTAAAATTGCGATAACTGTAGATCAAATAAATGCAGGATCGCCAAGACTCGCACAGTCTCGAACGGACTGGTGGACGTTTATTGGCCTGTTGACAGGTCACAACCTACTGGCATCACATGCGAGCCGGATGGGTATAAGTAACGACAATACATGCAAAGTCCATCACAATCGAGAACTCGTTTAAAATATCTAGAAGCTTCGCAGCTCAAAAGACTAGACGAAGTATCAAACTTAGATATCAAGTAGCTCTTAAAGTTCGCAAAAAATGTTGACGTCCTGTATAACTTCACCTCAAATTAAATAGAACCTCCATTTGGCGTTACTAAGGACCAGTAGGTGATAGCCAGCCAGTATAACCTAACCTAACTTAGGACAAATATGTAAATAATGTATATGATTATACAAGTTTATCAAACAACAACTTGGATGATTATATAAGGATATGTTATGTTAGTATTCGAGGACTCAGTCACAAAACCTGAAATTTTATATACATACTTTGTTGCTCATATGAGTTTTAATGTTAAGTCTGCTTGAAAATGACACACTGCCTTATCTCCTTATTTGCCACACAATCCCATCCTTAGCATTTCATGCAACAGGCATTAATCCGCTGTCCACGCTCCACTTCTTTTTGCATGCAGTGTTATTGAAAGTGTCTACCGTGTAGTATGGCTGCTCCATTGCGATATTTAGAGCTGATGAACGTGTATTGTCTGCGGCATTGCAGTTTATGATTTGTAGCAAATATGCTATGTCAGCTTGTTTCCGTTTACGGGAAATTGAAACTTGTTGTACTCAAATTTATCATAAGATCACAAGGTTGTATGGTATATGTATGTATAAGCAATGATGAAGCGACGACGACGACAACGTGGATGAACATGCCAAGGGAGTAGTAAAGCTTCAGTTATTAAATAGAGCAGAGACATTTGCAATAAAACTGTTTCAAAAGCATCGTAGGTAAGTATGGTTGCATACAATTATATGGTAATTGTATAATATACTCATATAAAAGGAAATTACATTAAATATTTTTGGGAGATGATTCGATCTGCTCTTTGTAAACATGTTAAAGTGAAAGCTTTTTTAATAGGAAAAACTTATTTATCTAAGTTGTGAATTGCTAAAGGAAGTATGCGCTAATAAATGTATATTTGTTTACTGGGTAATATAACGAGCACTCTGATGGCTTTTACTGTTTCAACCATAAGCTTGGGCTTTTAAACTACAAAATAAAAAAACTGGACAGGTATCGGCTATTCTAAATACTCTGCAATGCGTCCGCAGTATTTAGACCTAAACAAAAAAATGTTATAATATTTATATAAATAAGATTAAAAAAAAAATTGTATTGTACGTAACTTAGTGCTAAAAAAGTTATTATTACGCGAAAAATGCTGACATAATATTTAAATTTGTTCGTAACTCTTTTCAAGATTTTTGGCTTCGGTCCTCATATAGGCGTAATAAAACAATAAATGACTTCTTCATAAGTAAGTGCAGTATTATTACTTCTCAAAGAACAACAAATGTAACTTCATATTAAAATACAAAATTTTAATCTCAAAGCTTCTCTCTGCGAAATGAGACAAATAACATATCCAAATATATTATTTATGTTTCATTTGAGCTTTAAAAATGACTTTCCAACGTCCAACGTATTTTTTTTCATCCTTTTATTAACTCATTAAACATTTTTACTTACTGCTCCCACTACAGCTTAGGCGATTTTTCATTATTTATTTAAATTAAGGTTGGCGCTAAATTTCGCCTAAATGATGGTTTAACCTAAAAACTTTAGTAAAGCAAAACGTAAAAAGCAAACAAAGGAGTGAGTGTGTCTAGAGATTACGGTACATACATTGCAGCAAAATTACATGCATGTGCACATGATATGGGAATATGGAGGTGGTGGCGTGTGTTTAGAAAACAAAACTAAAATCTCGTACATATGTACACAGTAGCAGCACGAACCAACGTAAAAGTTACAATTTTGCAAAATTGTATGAGTTTTTTTTCGATATTTTAGCGCTCTTATTTGTCTTGCACGCATTCAACCTGGCCACAGTTAGGTAGTAGTGCGAAAGGAATTCGCCAATCGGCCGATGATTCACCGACTACCAGTGATACTTTCACAGCCGCATGACACTCGTCGACAGAAAGCAGATAGACATACAATTTCACATATGTACGTGCATATGTGACCGTCGTACACCCACAGGCATAGCTATTAGTGGTTTGCTGGATTTGAGCGTTGGTCCCTGGGATGTTTGAATAAGTCCAGCATAGGTGCCCTTGTGCATTGGAAATACCCGCAAGCATATATGTATATGTATGTACATGAGAGCCATACTTACATCCAACAAGAAGGTAGCGAGCCGACACCAACCATTACTGTCCATAAGTACTCTTCGCAACAGATGTGCGCTATTGGTGACCGCTGACGAGATGCAAAAGCAGGTAGTATTGCTGATGTTTGCATGCGTGTGTGCAGGACGTAGCAGTTGTGGCGCATTGGTAACCATTTAGCTTTCAGTAAAAGTTTGTAACTTACTTGCTGCTCCCCACAGCAGAATCACCACCAATTTGGGCAGTAGTCATAGTTGCAGCATGTCGCCGGGTCATCAATCATATTTTTCGCGTTGGGCTACTTTGAATGCTTGCAGGTTATGTAGCTTGAGGGATGTGCTCCACTGTTTTCTATAATTTCTTTTTCAAATTTTTACAAAATCTGGTGGCCTATTCAAACTTTCTTCCTATTTTGGTAGCAGTTCCTTGGAGCAAGCTGCAGATGTTTGCATCAGTTAGGCGGAGTGACGGCTGCCAGTATTCGCCACTTCATGGATGGTAACAGCTGTAAGATAATACATCAGCGCTAAGGACGGACTCATTCTCACGTTTCAGAGTATCTAATGCGGATACCGTTACCATTGTGTGATTTGTGTTACATATATATGTACATTGATACAATACGAACGAGGAGGTACTAAGTACCATATATATTATATATATCAGCTATGTTCCTCTCGACTCAAAGACAGGGTGCCACTAGAATTGCATATATGTATCTATTATTTCATAGTTGACGGAACATTGGTCAGAGAGATTTAGTACAAAGTATAATAATTTAAAAACAGGGAAAAATTACAATATAAATATGTATATATTTTCATATATAATATGTATGTACATATAAGAGATAATCGCCGAAACTGAGGATTATTTTGAAATGATATATAAATCGTTCACCAAAATGGTATTAAAATAGAGGTTAGAATATTACTATAATAGGTATTGCTAATAATGGCATTTTGCTAGTTAGTGCTAAGAGGATTTTTTAAACAATAATAACTTCTCAGATTGTCTAGCTATATTAATAATTATACCCTGAACAGGTTATATGAAGTTCGCCACCATGTTTGTAATACCCAAAAGGAAACGTCGGAGACCTTATAAAGATATAAATTATATAAAAGATCAGTGTGACGAACTGAATCGACTTAGTCATGCCCGTCTGTCTGTCCGTCGTATATACGCGAACTAGGGCCTAAGTTTTTGTGATATCGATCTGAACGTCCTTTCTTCTGTGAGTAAAACTAGTCGATATAAAAACAAAATTTATAGCACATTAACTATTTTGAAAAAGGTCTTTCTGACTTTTTGTAATAACACAAAATTTGACTAAGTCTATATATTGTATATATCTAATGCTATTCGAAATTCCTAAAAGATAAAACTAAAACTCGTAGTGCTTAATATTTTAGTTTACTTTTATCAAATATAGTTGTAATTCTTGACACATGTGAAGGTGAACTTGTAAAATATTGTACTTGAGAAAGGATAACAAATAATTGAACAGATTGTACGCCTCTTATTATTCTCAATTTGGAAGAAGCAAAATGTAAAGGCTAAGAGCTTTAATTAAATTATTGGTGAAAAGTGTTACCCAGATACACTGCGCAGTGGCGAAAAATATGAACATTGGTGAAAACAATGAACAGCTTAATGTGGGGTGGTATACAACTAAAGTATCTAAACTTCAATCATTTACTATGCGGATGCGTTTTGAATGAATGGTAGCGAGAAACAACGATAACCGCTGGGAAATTTCGCTATTTAGTGCGTATGATTGGATCTGTATGCTGGTTGTTAACATTTGTGTGTGTGGCTTGAGAACTTGTGCTGTTGTTGCAGATACCACCATGTCCGCCATTTGTGTTGCATATCCAACTAGAAGCATGTAGCGGCTGTAATAAGCAGTAGCCGCGTATAAGCGATTTCACTAAAAGCGGCTACACCAGTTGGGATGCTAATATTATACTCTCGCAACCTGTTGCTACAGAGTATAATAGTTTTGTTCACCTAACGGTTGTTTGTATCACCTAAAACTAATCGAGTTAGATATAGGGTTATATATTATATATATAAATGATCAGGATGAAGAGACGAGTTGAAATCCGGGTGACTGTCTGTCCGTCCGTCCGTCCGTCTGTCCGTCTGTCCGTCCGTGCAAGCTGTAACTTGAGTAAAAATTGAGATATCTTTATGAAACTTGGTAGACATATTTCTTGGTACCGTGAGACGGTTGGTATTGCAGATGGGCGTAATCGGAAAACTGCCACGCCCACAAAACGCCATTAATCAAAAACAAATAAATTGCCATAACTAAGCTCCACAACAAGATACAAGACTCTTATTTGGCATACATGATCAAATTAAGGAGGGGCATCTGCAGTTAAAATTTTTTTTTTAAAAGTGGGCGTGCTCCCGCCTCTAATAGGTTTAATGTGCATATCTCCCAAACCGCCAATGCTATAATAACAAAATTCACTGGAAGCAAATGTTTTTAAAACCTCTACCTACAGTGTGAAAATAGTTGAAATCGGGTGGCAACTCCG
The DNA here is from genome assembly GCF_042242935.1 of Bactrocera oleae. Classification (NCBI taxonomy): domain Eukaryota; kingdom Metazoa; phylum Arthropoda; class Insecta; order Diptera; family Tephritidae; genus Bactrocera; species Bactrocera oleae. The sequence continues at coordinate 32,057,600 of NC_091539.1, read as the reverse complement.
CCCACTCCTTACATAACGGTACTGTTAAAAACTACTAGAAGCGCGATAAATCAAGCACTAAACACTCCAGAGACATTAAATTTTTTCTCTGGGATGGTATTAGATGACTTTATAGGAGCCACGTTCAAAATTAGACAGTGGGCTTGGCACAGCCCACTTTTAGGTGAAAACCCATATCTTAGAATCTGCTTAACCGATTTCAACCAAATTCGGTGCATAACGTTCTGTTCATGTTTCTATGTTATATTGCGAAAATGGCCGAAATCGGACTACAAGCACGCCTATTTCCCATATAACACCATTTTCAATTCCATCTGATTCTTTCACTTTCCACACATTTCGGTTACATCCGAACTTAGCCCTTCCTTACTTGTTTTTCTTTTGGGTTTTCAGCCGTAAAACTAATTAGCTGCAAATGTGCGCTAGCCATTTGGCTGATTCCCATAAGCGCACTGGCTACGTGAGTCAGACTTTCAAATGTTTTAATTGGAGCTTGAATTGCCGAGGAGTTGTAGCGATATGTTGACAAATGGGTACTTTCTATTTCATTTACGTTCGGTAAAGCGGAAAGTTAAAGATTCACTAATCATTATCAATATTGGGTTAACCTGAAATTATACATAAATTGCCTGGGTTTCAAGTCTCTAATTAAATATTACTAACGCAAATGTGTGTCATGCGGACATTTGCTTATTTAATGACTTTTTGTACGACTCCAAATGGTTTTCATAGCTATAAATCTATATGTTTTTTATTAATTCTACTCGAGAGAACTATTAGTGCATATATTCTGCGGAAACTCCTTTTTAATTAACAATTGAGTAGAGCATACTATAGAAAAGTGCAAAAATAATATAGTATAGATATAACCAGGGCTACATTATAAGAACAATTTAAACAAATATTTCAACACTCTTTCCTTTAATACAACTATATATGAAGCTATGAAGTTTGCTGCGGTACAGGAGACTTTTAAAAAAATTTACTTTGGATGACCGCGAAACGAAGGTGACATAGGTATTTGAATTATTTCTGTATCAACCATATTCTGCGGATCTGACCCCAGTGACGAAACATAGGACAATTCGTACTATGTTACAAGAAACGTATTAAACAGTTGAAAAATCGATATAAAATAATCATAACAGGATGAAACCAAAGGGTTGAAAACGGTTTATCTCGATTTCCGGCCGGCACATAAAAACCCTAATTTTCTATCAAAAGTGGTATAAAACATATATACAAGGATAGATAAATTACTATGGTAAGTTTTCTTAGACTGCTTTTTTACTGCTGATACTACGAAATAATAGGTAGATGAAATAAAGATCTTTTATCTTTTAATCGCTTTTCAGCTGTTTAGTGGGGCATTTACCATAGTAAATACATTTATATATTTATTATACCATCAGAAAGTAGAGATTTTAATAAACATAATGCTCAGTGACTAAAACAAAAACTGAAATTTTGACTTAAGAATTTTTGATTGAAAATTAGTGTTTTTTTTGATTTTAAGTGGAAACAAGGTTTCCCCCTTTACGTTTTAAGTAAAAAGAATTTAACATGGTTAGGTCATAAGCGGGTAAGTTTACAGCAAATCTCATGGAAGAGAAAACATGTTTGTACAAGATAAAAGTAAGAACCCTTAAAACTTTGGTATTTGAGTTTTTCACATAAATTTTTAGGTTATGTGAAAAACGTCAATATAGGAAAGATATAGATTTTTTCATTACCTACCACATTTCCATATAACGTTTTCCCGTAAGACTCTTAGTATTACCGGAAACCGAGATAAACCGTTTCTAACCCCTAAAACTTAAACCTCACCCCTTCTCTTCCTTTGCCCGACCACAGATCGATCGTAAATAAATTTTTCTTTAATGTTTGTCATTTTATCTTTTGTTTTCGATGGGCTTAAACCTACTATGAATTTCTTTTTTTTTATCATTTTCAAAGGCTTTTGCACTAGTCTTTTCTTCTTGTAAGTTTATCTGGTGCTCTGTTTTTTTTTCAATAAATAAATAAAGTTGTTGTAGAATAACCCAAAAACTCGTTGAATAATGCCACTGGCACTAATAAAATAATAAGCTTCTCTTAACAAATTTTGCAAAGCGAAGAAAATGTCTCTCTTCTTCCACGAAAATAGTGTAATTTCTGATGCTCGAATCACTTAAAATAAGAGAGATCTATTTACTGGTAACTAACTTTCATATTTTTGATCTAATACTTGCATACCTCATGAAGCATGCGATTTGAAGAACAATCGTGGGTCAAAGGCTTGTTTACAAATGTGCTCTGTTGACATGTTGGTATACCAGGCGAAAGAGAAATGGAAACACCTGGTATGCCAGATGTACCGGTATGAATTCAGTGATTAGGTAGAAATGTGTTGGTAGGGAACATTTGTTGTGAACAAGCCTTGATTTTTTCCTATTTACAGTCATTGAACAAACAACATCATGTATTTACATTGTGTTGAAAATGAAAAATTTTGTATCGGAAAGTGATGATTTGCGGAAAGCATTAATTTTTTGTTTCCATTTGAACAGAAGTGCTGCAGAGTCGCATCGCATGCTTGGCGTATGGTGATCATGCTCTATCAGGAGCAACAAGCAAAAGATAGTTTCAACAGTTCAGAGATAAGGATTTCAAAGACCACCAAAAAAGTTTGAAGACGCCGAACTGCAAGCAATATTGGATGAAGATGATACTTTGAGCCATGTTAAATTTAGCACAACAAACAATTTCAGACCATTTGAAAGCTATGAAAGATTCAAAAGTGTGGAAAATGGGTGCCACATGAATTGAATGAAAGACATATGGAAAACCGAAAAAACACTTATGAACTTTTGCTTCAAAGACATGAAGGAAATCAGTTTTGCATCATTGTCCCTGGTGATAAAAATGGATTTATTTTATAAATCCTATACGGAGAAAATCATGGGACAACAATCCGGGACAACCATCAACATCGACTACAAAAAAATATCGATTCAGTAAGAAGGAAATGCTCTGTGTTTGGTGGGATCAGTAGGGTGTGGCATATCATGAGCTTCTAAAACCTGGTAAAACTGTTCATACTAACCGCTTCAGACAACAAATTATCAATTTGAACCATGCATTGATTGAAAAAAGACAAGGTAAAGCAATTTTTTTACACGACTATGCACCTGCACACAAAGCATTCCTTCGCAGAAAAAAAAATTGGGTGTCTGATTGCTATGCTTGAAAAGACTTTCCCATTAAAAATTACTATTTCATTTTCACAATAAAACGTCAATTCATAACGGTACACCTGGTATAAATGTGTTATGTGGAAGCATCCAAATAAACTTTAGTATGCACATACATATGTTTTTTTCACACAATTGAGTGTAAGCTCTTACATACGTATATGAGTAACTAAATATTAATTAACTGAGATATCAACGACTCTTTCCTACACCTGTATCACCACCAGAGAACTTATAAAATGGGCGACTATTTTTAGTTGGTGCATTAAATGTGTGTGTGTTCTTTACTAAATATTTAGACATTGAATGAAAATAATTAATCAACTGGAATTAAAGGAGCTAATTTATTCGTTTCACAATACATAGTTCAGTTTCTGCATCTTCTTCTAAGTCATTTCTTTATAAAGACTTTTTAAATATTTTCAGGATCTCATTGCTCAAAAACAGCATATTTTCTTTGATTTTCCTCAATTAGAATACATCTGGACTGAATTTTCAATACCGAATTATACATGGTTTGGAACGTTTTTTAACAAAACCGCTACCGTCTCTAAGGAGCATGATAACCCCACTTTCTTGTAATTTATCATCTTTCCTTTCTTTTTTTTTTATAATCACTAAATTGTGCTCTTCTGCTGGACTTAAAAATTTAAAGAGTTTTTAATTGATTAGGCCGCTGCATGGAACAGTCTAAAATACTAGCTACGACTATTTCGGTCGAACCTGAAAAAAGATTCTAAAGTTTCAATCTATGTCTTTCCATTCGAACACGTTCCTTAAGTCGAGAGGTGTTTAACCTTATTTCTGCATTACTTGCATCTGAAAGATTTATCCCAACGGAACAGTAGGCTGCTTCTTGTGCAGATATATCTGTAACAGGTATACATTTGGGACCTATATATTTAAGTTTTCAACTACAAGTACAATTCAAAAGTTCCAGGACTTTTTAAACAACGCGGCTTCTAGTGGCGCCATCTGTCGGAAATTGTTACCCCTCAATTGTGTATTCTTCAGTGTTGTCGTATAAAATTTATATAAAAGCTGACTTGTATAACAGCTGAGATATCGCGCTACATGTGACATTACATTTGTAGTGTCGGTCGGAAAATGAGCATCGAACAAAGAGCCAACATTAAGTTTTGTTTTGAACTTGGTAAAACTTTTACCAAAACTCATCAAATGCTGAAACGAGTTTATGGCGATGATTGTCTATCTCGTAGCCGTATCCACGAGTGGTTTAAATGTTTTCAAGAGGGACGGGAGGACTTGGAAGACGACGAACGTTCGGGCCGGCCAAAAGATGTTGTGAACGAAAAAAACACGGAAATTGTGCGTGAGTTCATTAAAAAAGAGCCGAAGTCATCGCTTAAATATATGGAATCGGAATTATCAATATCCGCAGCGTCGATTTATCGTATTTTGACAGAAAATTTGGGCCTCAAAAAGGCTTGTGCTCGATTTGTTCAGCACACTTTGAAACAACACGAAAAAAACCTCAGAGTTCGACACTCATGACAGATTTTTTGACCAAAAATCGCATTCATATCATCAACCATTCACCCTATTCGCCTGATATGGCACCCTGCGATTTTTATTTGTTCGGAAAACTACATTTGGCCATGAAAGGAAACCGCTATGCTGACGTTGATGCCATCCAAAAGGCGACGATCGCCATCCTCAACGCTATACCGACAAATGACCTAAAAAAATCATTCGATAACTTTCTTGAACGTGCAAAACGTTGTATTCAGGCGGAAGGAGACTATTTTGAAGGCGACCAATAAATTAAAAAAAAAAAAAAAAAAAATATAATATTCGTTTTTTAATAAAAGTCCTGAAACTTTGGAATTGCTCTTGTATGTATCTAATTTCAGTCACTTACTTTCGATATAGTTTCAATTAAGGCCTACAAAATCAGCTGTTCGATTGGTTAATACCAATTATAATTAATTATATAAGATCAGCAAGCCTACGTTTCCAGTATGTGTATATTGGATATCCATATTTTCCTTATGGAATTCCAAAATAATATTTTTAGAAAAGTTTTGATAAGCTTGAACTCAGATTTAGCAAAAGTCATCAAAAGACAAATTTATTATGCTAACAGACAGGAAATATTTGAAATCATTTAAATGCGAAATTTACTTTGTAGTTAGAGTTAAATGTAAAAAAATTTAAGTTCTAGAAAAGTTTTCCTTATGCCTTTCCAAATATTAAATTTTTCTGAAAGGGGTAGCGATATTTGTATGGATATAAAGTATACTAAAATGAGCAAATTGTTGTCAACAATTTAAGCAAAATTACCCAAAATCATTGGAAGCTTTAGTTCAAGCCAGAATTTGAAAATAAAAATAATTTTAATTAGGCAACCAATCAACACCAAATGAACAACACTAATTGCATTTAATATTCTATATTTGCTACTAAGTATTAACTTTGTATAAAGAACAAAGTTAATAACGATACTACGGCTGATGCCAACATGTGTTTATCGGTGTAGTCACCAGGTACCAGGTGTTGATGGTTGTCCCGGATTAACCCATGATTTTTTTCGAATAGGATTCTTAAAATAAATCTATTTTTCATCGCCAGGGACAATTCGATGCAAAACTGATTTTCTTTCATGTCTTTGAACCAAAATTTCACAAGTTTTTTTTTCGGCACCCATTTTCCACACCTTTGAATTTTTCACATAGCTTTTAAATGGTCTGAAATTGTTTGTTGTGCAAAATTTACAGATCGTAAAAAGCCTTTCTCTACCCTTCTGGTTCTTAAGTTAAATGCTTGTGGCTCATTTATTCAGTGAGTTATAATACTTTTAGTAGTTTTCAACATAACCGTTATGTGGGGAGTGGTCGTGATTATTATCCGATTTACGTCATACAAACAACCGTAAGGTGAACAAAACTTTTATAATCTGTACATAATAGCGAGAGTTTTTGGCATCCCTTTTGTGCGACTCTTTCGCATATGCATGCATATGCACATTAATCGTAAATAATAGCATGAGTTCAATCATTCTACCTAATTATATTTTTATTACATTAAATATTTCAATCTATTGTTGACCACCAAGCATAGTGTCTTTATTTGTTCTTTCTACTCTCAATATATTTACACAGACCAATTTCTTATGTGAATTATTGATGTTTCCTTGAAATAACGCCCTCTCTGTATGATCGATACGGGTGGAAAGGCTCTGGAAACTGATATAATATGTGGCAGCATGAAAAATGCCCTGAAGGAGACGGTGGATTGAACCTAATGCAGTTTGGTTTCCGGAAAGGGCGAAGCCCCGTGGATGCTATAGATACCATTACAAAAATAGCCAAATAAACATTGGAAGGGAGTGGATGGCGATGAAGTAATAAGAGATACTGCGTTGCCAGTCGGGAAAAACTTTTCCGGATCCTACACAACAGAAATAATGAGGCAAGACGAGGTTCAGGCTTTTATCGGGCCTTAAGCACCATGTTATCCGGAACTATGAAAAATTACGATTTACAACTAATTGGCACTCCACTATTTATGACCGAAGAAGTTTTTTATGATGCAATGCATAATTTTTCTATTTCAACAATAGGCTCAGTTTAAGAAATGGGTGCAGGTGAAAAAAATGGAAATATTTTGGAAATAGTTAATCTTTTCAAAACTTCTTAAAGGCAGGAGTTGTCTTATGTATGTATGCACTATAAGCCACTGAAAAATATATGATTACAGTGAATACGTGGTATGGGGTAGATTTTGTTGAATTGTAAAATAAATGAATCAATTACAACTGAAATAGATAATTTTTCAGTTTTTTATTTATGACAATAACTGCTTATAAAAATCAGTATCTGGTACATAGTAAAGTTGTCATTCGTACTCGGCCCAGTATGCGTAGAGCTTCAATATTGAGGTAGAGATCTTACTGCATAAACTCTCTTGATTCTAGGACATTTTATTTCTCATAATTTTTAATCGGATATAGTATTTAGGGAACTGATGGAATTGAATACGCCTAAAGCTCTGACATCAAGTTTCTATTTTATGATGACAGCACTTAAATTTTGTTTCGCAATTTTCACAGTCTCTATTGCGATATTAGAGATATGAAAAGTTGATGCTATCTACAGATTTTTTATGACTTATGCATTATTTCGTATTAACACCTTTTTCACCTAAACACAAATATTATGTGGTAAATTAAACAAACCAAGTTTTTGAGTTTTTATACTCTTGCAACACGTTACTACTGAATATAATAGTTTTGTTCACCTAACGGTTGTTTGTATCACCTAAAACTGAAAGTAAGGATGATTTCGTAGATGGCGTAATCAGATCATTGTCACGCCTACAAAACGCCATTAACCGAAAACGTAAAAAGTGCGAAAAGTGCTAAGCCATAAAATAAGATAAAGAGCTTAAATTTAATGCAACAACTCACATTGAGGGGCATCGGTGGATTGAAAATCTTCAAAAAGTGGGCGTGGGCTTCACTCGCCAGAAAAAGACTGCGTACACGCTAATATCATACTTTCTTATATACTAAATGTTAGAGTTAAGTGCTTTATTACTACTCTATTGCATAATCCAATATCATTTAAAGCAATGAAAATCTGACACCAAAGAAAAAGTCTGCGTAAAAGTAGTAAAATGGGAATTCCCTACGTAATAACCAAATGTGAAAGTGTCGGAAAGTTATAGTTTTATTTGCTTTCGTAAAAGTAGTCATTTTAAAAGATTTATATCCTATTCAGTTTTTTATTCAATTTAAAATATCGAATCTCGCCTAAAAGAAAAGAAATAAGCCCCTTTAAAAGGGAAATATTGGTTAAACTTTTCGAAGCAGGAAAACATACTCTCAAATCGGTCGAATTGTTGGAAGAACACGTTCTTTCATACAAAGAGTAATATAACAAGTAAGGAAGGGCTAAGTTCGGATGTAACCGAATATTTTATACTTCTGGTGTGGCAAAACCTTATATTAAAAAAATGTTGACGAAGATTTAAACATCTATTATTAAATTAATTTTCTTGACGTATATTAAAGGTCATAAACTAAGTTTCAGTTTTATTGCTATATTTTAGTTAGCGTCAGCAAAAATTATATAAAAAAAAAAACATCTTGAAGTAAGATATTCATAAGTATTTTGAAAAAAAATATTAATACCCACTGACCGACATATTCGGCATACAACTGGTTAGAATAACAAAAAGCATTATAAGTAGTATATAAAAGTTGAAGGTAGTATTAACCTGATTTTATAAATGTTTGCCAATATCACTACTAACATGCCATAGACTAATAAAATGCTCTCATTCTTTTATTAAGGTACCTCACATACCATCACCAATCATATGGAGTAAAGTCAGACGAATGTTCGAAAATCCTGATATTAGTTACATGGGTGCTAGGTAAAATTTTTACCCGATATATGCGGTATAAAGTCACCCGGAAGTTCAAAACTACTTCTATTAGGTATATGAGGGCTATAGGAAGTATTGATCCGATTGAACCCTTTTTTTGACACAAACATACTATTATCGGGAGTTTCATTTATTTGTTTTATTATATGAATTTCAATTATATATATTACATACTGACCGATATTTTCAGTAAAAATCCAACTATAGGTACTGGGGTCCACACATAAGGTTTAAAATAGAGATGCCCTCCCCTAATGCGATCCTGAGTACCAAATAGCAGTTTTGTATCTTATTATGGAGCTTAGTTATGGCAATTTATTTGTTTTTGATTAATGGGGTTTTGTGGGCGTGGCAGTGGTCCATTACGGTCGATTACGGCCATCTGCAACGCCAACCGTCTTACAGTACCAAGAAACATGTGTACCAAGTTTTTTACTCAAGTAACAGCTTGCATAGGCGGACGAACAGACAGTCAGCCGGATTTCAGATCGTCTCTTCATCCAGATCATTTATATAGATATAACCCTATATCTAACTCGATTCGTTTTAGGTGATACAAACCACTGTTAGGTAATCAAAACAATACTCTGTAGCACATGTTGCGAGAGTAAAAAAACAGGGTTGAATGGTCAAGTCGCACACAAGAACTCATTCATATGGCTAGTCAATAGGTAAGTGCATATTGTTGTCCCATAGAGCACTTAAATAAGTCCCCGAAGGCTTGGCAGAAAGTTATTTTTTCCGATGAGAGCATGTTTTGCGTCTTTGGAATCAAGGGGCGTACGATTTTATGGCGAAAAACGGGCACAGCATTCGATAAGGAATTCTTGATGTAAATAACGGTGGTGAAAAAGCTATGATATAGGGGTGCATAACTAGTAACTGTGTGGACCAAATGAAGTTTATAGAGTCAACCATAGTTAAATATGCATAGCTTAATATATTAAAAATAAATTTGAAGCAAAGATCGGTGGAGTTTGGTCTTGAAAGTGGCTCATATTTTTTACAGGATAACGACCCGAAGCATGCAGCAGACATAGTAAAGCTTTAGTTACTCTACAACGTTCCCAAGCAGCTTCAAACATTACCAGAATCTCCACATTTTAGACCTAAGTAGCAACTATGAGTTTCAATGAGCGACTATAAAATTCGCCAAAGCACAATTACCTCAAAGGATATGCTCAAGGATGTGCTGCACGAGAAATGGGCACACACTTAACGGAAGTATTAAAACGTTGGGGATATCCGACTTTCTATTAAATTTTAAGAAGAATTCGTAAGAAGAATAATTTTATTCGACATATGTACTGTTTAATTTTACGGGTGTATGAATTAACCCCCACCGGGCAAAATGACTTAAGCCCCACCAATTTTACAACAAAATTAAAAATGACGGAAAGTGGGGCTAAAGTCATTTTCGTGGGGATTAATTCTTTTTTTTTAGTGGGGATTCTGTCATGTAAGAACCCCCACGTTTGGTGGGGCTTTATTCATTTTGATTGGTGGGGATAAAAGCATTTTCGTGGGGCTTAATTCATTTTAATTCCGTGATCTTTTATAAAAATAAAACAAACAGTTAGCAACGTAAAAATATAATACTTTTCAAATTTTATTTAATTTCTTTGCTTTCTTTCTCCATATTTTCGTAAGTCTCCGTTACAATAAATTATTTGATTAAGTATAACATTATAGCTATAGTACTTGTGAGCGTTTGGAGAATTTTCAAGCCATAAGAGTAAATCTGATATTTTTTTGTAGTGAGTTTTTGTGAACGGTATCCATCGTATTAGTTGAAAGAGTTGCGACTCGCTGATTCCATTAACGAAAGCAAAAACACAAACAATTAATTGCACCTTATAACTTTTTTTTCCAAAAAAAGAATCAATTATAAATCCAGGAACATGAGAAAAGTTTATAGTATCGCTTTTATTTAGTAAGATCTTCCTTGCGTTTATACGATTATTCTCTATTTGTTTCAATTTTTCTATATTCATTTTTTTGCAGAATACGCAGAACTGTTTTTAATAATCACTCTATTAAGATTGAATTGTCAAAGATTTTTCCTTTTACGAAAGGTTAAAATCACAGTGTACATTTCGTAAAAGGAGAAACCATAATTTTGTAAATTATAAAATAATAAAAGGGAATTTTTCCTTTTATGAAAGGTTAAAATCACAGTGTACATTTCGCAAAAGGAGAAACCATAATTTTGTTAATAATCATATAATAAAAATCCATCTCTTACAGCTATTTTTTCATGCGATAGTTAATTTCCTGCTGGGGATTTTTGCATTCAATAATAGAGCGTAAACTAACTGTTAAACCGGTTTTGCATTCACTTGTCTAATAACTATGTTATCACATTACATTATATTATGCAAATTTAGTTGTTAAGAAATCTTGAAGCGAAAAACGCGACGTGATAAAAACATGACTTTAAACTATGAACACGTGGTTGGAAAAAGAATAAATAGCAAATTGTTATATGTTACAGAGGAAAAACAATTATATTCCAAAAAAACTATTAAAAAAGAAAAATATTTTTATGTTTTTGAATAGTGAGGTGTTATAAGGTTAAAGATTTCATTGATCATAATCATGAAACTCATTAGGATACGTACAGGAAATTAAATATTATGAATAATATGAAGACATCCTGTATGGGAATACATCAAGATTCCACTGAACCGAGCGTTCTTGGAAGCATACGAAAAATATTTCAAAGTACTTGCGTAGAGTAGGTTCATTCTTATTTTTATTATTTATTTTAATTAATCACCTCATAATGTCATAATTTCAGACACCCGGTGGAAACAAAAGATATTGATTTTTATAAAATCTAACGAAATTACCAAAAACTGGCAAATAAGCAATTTCTAATTTCTCCCAAAACACCAGCTGATGTTATCAAAACATTTCAAGATGAAGTAACTTTGAAAAAATTTGGGTATACAAAACATACCGGCGATAATGCCTCAACATTTTTTAAGATATGCTGTGATGCAAAAGACTTTGCCTATTGTTTGTTTTGTTCTGACAAAATAATAAATCTAATGAAAGAAAATATTCCTTCAAATGTAGAGAGAAAAATACTGGTTGATGCAACATTTTCTGTTTTACCTATTGGTAGCTTCAAACAGCTTTTAATTATTCACATTGAATATTTTGAAACGGTATGTTGATAATAATATTCAATTTGATAAATTATAAATATTTTTTTTTGTTTTCCTCAGGTGTTTCCTGCTATATTTGTTCTTATGAACAAGAAAACAAAAAAAAAGTTACGAACATGTGTTTAACTATATTAATACTAATGTGGTAAAATTATACGGAGCGATGTTTATGGTGGATTTTGAAATTGGATTGCGTAGTGCTATAAAAAAAATATTTGAACATTCTAAGCTATTCGGGTGCTGGTTTCACTATTGTCAAGCAGTACGAAGAAATATTGCTACAAAACACAAGAATCTGGCGGAATTTATTAGGCAAAACCGAAAAGCATCTATATCTTACCACAAAATATTGTCACTCCCATTATTACCGGAGACACACATTGTTAATTGCTTTTCCATCATCAAAGAAGAAATTGCCACTTTCGACCACTTGTTTAAATTTGAATATTTTTTAAAATACTTTGAAGAGAAATGGCTAAAAAAAGTAAGTTGTTTTACATTAAATTGTTTTTAAAAATTATAAATATTCGAAATATTATAGATTGGTCCAAGAAATCTTTCGGTCTTTGGAAATAAGATCCGTACAACAACAGCTGTAGAATCGTATAATGCTGTGCTTGCCAAAATAATCCCAAAACAAGGGAATTTTTTCAAATTTGTGGAGCAGTTACAAATGGAGGAGTATCGCAAAAGTAGGGAATTAGAATTGGTTATCAACAGCGGTGGTGCTTTAGGGAAACCAAAAAGAAAAACAAAGGAAAACGTTATGAGAGCAAATCTAATTGCTAAAGCGGAGACGGACCTGCTTAATGGACTCATAACCGCTACGAGTTTCTTGGATAGAATGGTCTTCTCCAGAAACAAAATAGTAACTGATATGGAGCCCTTTGAAGACATATTCGAAGGTTTAGAATATATGGAAGAAGAATCTGAAGTCGAAGAAGAATCCAATGCCACGGAAGAAGGTGCAGCAAATCCTCCATTGATATGCATAATTTGTTTGAAAACAAACCTAATATTTTGCTTTTGCCATGCAAACATTTAAAATTGTGCAGTGACTGCACATCTAAAATAGAAGCAGAGAGTGTGGCAAACAATTTTAATAAATTTAAATGCCCTTTTTGTCGTCAAGATGTTGACGAATATTTACATATTTTTATTTAATTATTTTCTTTTTCTAACATTTTCATATTTTCATTTAATTCTTTACCATTTTCTTTTTAAATATTACATACATATGTATAATTGAATTTTTGTTAAAATTTTGATTTAAAAACTTGAAGTTTAAAGCAAGGAAAATAAATTAAAAATGATGTAAAGTGGGGCTAAAGTCATTTTCGTGGGGAGTAATTCCTTTTTTTTCGTGGGGATTCTGTCATGTAAGAACAACCACGTTTGGTGGGGCTTAATTCATTTCGATTCGTGGGGATAAAATCATTTTCGTGGGGTTTAATGCATTTTTTTTTCGTGGGGATTCCGTCATTTTTGGTGGGGAAAGATTCACTGAGAAATTGGTGGGGCTTAAGTCATTTTGCCCGGTGGGGGTTAATTCAGTGGGGGCTAATTCATGCACCCAATTTTATCTCCGGAATAGTACGGACTTTATAAAACCCAAGGTCGAAATTGGGCGAGGGTCTTGTCACCGCCCACTTTTAGGTGCAATTAAATATCTCGGAACCTGCTTCACCTACTTCAAGCAAACTCTTTATGTAACATTCTCCTGACATTCCTTTGTCGCAGAGTGAAAATGGGCAAAATCAAACTACAACCACCCTAATATAATGAATTCCTATCACCTGGTTGACGTTTTCCATACCAACTCAATGTTATTAAATTTAGTCTCTTGGGTCGAGTTAATATCACATTCATATGTAAATCTGATTTAAAGTTGTTTTAAATATAATTTTAGCCGACGCGAACTATGTATAATAAATAAAAAAATAAAACTAAGTCTAAGTTTATGGCCTTCAATATAGGTCAAGAAGTTATCAAATTTGAATTTAATTTATTCAGGGTTTCATCGAATAATGGATGTTTTTTTATCATTTCCGGACTTTCATTCTTGCAAATTGCAGGAGTATAAAACGTTTGATAACACCCGAACTTATCCCTTGCGTACTTGTTTATTTTTATCTTCTAAAAAAAAAACAGATTTCTTTTACGAAATTTGGGGTAAACTAATCTTTGTATATCCCACACACACTGTACTTTTTTTATTTAAGGGAGAACGGTTTTATTTTTGTCTTTAAGGAATGCATTTTTGCATATTTTGTCTCAAGTATGTTGTATAAATTTCAAGGTGCAAAATTGACGAAATTGTGAATATTTTTATACCTGTCTTATGAACATTTTACAATTAATTGCAAAACATTAAAGTATTTTCCCCGAAACTCACATTTTCAAAATCGGAGCCCTTCATAACTTTAAAAGTAGTGCAGCGATGGTTTTGAAATTTTGAACACTATTTCTATAAACTAGCGAGGTAAGAAGAGAGTTTCTTTCAAATTTGTTAATATTTTTCATTTTACAATAATAAATTTTCCGATTTTTTCGAAAAAGTTGCGATTTCCTCCAAAGTGTACCCAAAAAGTGAATGTATATTTGGAATAAACCCAAAGCGTTATCTGGGTAACGCGATTATATAATAAACCCTTCTCTCCCTTAAATATTTATTTTTCATCTAATTTTAATTGGAAAGGTACCCTAATTTTAAATTGAAAATTCTCACATCTTTTTTGAAAAATCCAAGTTTTCTCAGAAAATGCATAAAAGAACCCAAACGATTCAAAGCGACTTCTTACTTCACTAACTTGCTTTGCGTAGTAAGGGCTGCAAAAAGGCAAGAGTTTCTACATACTTTAACTTTTGCTTTTAAAAACTATCGAGCCTGGTCTAGATATCTCATTCTTATTAAAGCAACTACAAGTAGTATTATCAATAACAGGTCCATAGGTATATAAGGTCATGCGATTTGGAACCAATAATAGATGTATTCGGTGAATACGATCATCTAGCCCTATAATAACTAACAAAATTATCCTCGTCATTATATAAGGATTAAAACTTAAGCAGTCAAATCTTTATATGACGGGGTCGTTACATTCTCGGTTTGTAAGTACAGGGTGACCCACGAATCGTGCTACAAAAACATACCGTAATATCTTTTTTTCTGTGTGAGAAATCGATTTATTTTCTTTTATTTGGTAGGTCTCGGAGCAGACTGTCATTACAACGGATAATTCATGATGACCTAAACTTGTTTCCGTGCAAAGTTCAAATAACAAACCGGTTAAACTCTCTAGATTTGCATATTCGCCTGGAATTTTACCAAAAAATGATTGAAATGATCGAAGAAAACAATAACTTGATAAATTGCCTCTTTATGTCTGACGAGGCCCATTTTGATCTAAACGGAAATGTAAATAAGCAAAATTGCCGTATGTCGAGTGGGTGAAATCCAGAAATAATCCACGAGACGGAACTTTTCCCGAAACCAGTCAATGTGTGGTGCGCAGTTTCATCAAGGTGTATTGTTGGGCCATACTTCTTTGGAAAAAACGGGGTGTAACAGTAACTGTCAATTAGCACCGTTATTTATAGATGTTGAATAAGTTTTTTTGCCAACTACACACATAGCCAGACCGGTTTTATGAATATTATGAATTATTATGAACGAAAATTTGAAAACAAATAAATATCAAGAAACTCCACTTTTTGCTGGCCCCCAAGGTCACCTGAGCTAGCTGCACCAGACTTTTTTATGGGGTTATATCAAGCAAGAGATGTACAAAACAAAATCCAGAAATTGATTGAATTGAAGCAGTCAATTAAATCGATAATTGAGGCAATCCCGACTTCAACCCTTCAGGTTGCAATAAATAATTTTCTAATTAGTTATCGCATATGGCGCCCATAATTTTTAAAACTAATTAATTATATAAAATAAAAAGGTACGTGTGTCACTCGGGTACTGCCGCGGTAAAACTGTTGCATAGCATTTTTTGTATCAACTTATGCAATTATAATTATTATTTTATATTTTATGCTTTCGTTTTTTAATAATTGAAGTTACACATTTTGAGCGTGGTGATCGATAAGAAAACAATTTTTTTTATTGAATACATGAGAAGTTGTAGCTTATTCAGAAATTTTTATCATTGAAGCTATAGAATTATGGTAACTGAAATAAGGAATATAAGTTTCAGACTTGATATTTTCTAAATACCTGCAAAATACCACGCCAATGGTGGTCCCATATTTTTTTGTGGACTCTTGTGGATCATTATTCATTTTCAAATTCAATTTTTCCAAAAGAAAAGTTGTTAACCGCTCTGATATTTTATCAGCGAAGTTGATGTTGAAAGCGCCAGCCAAGATAAGTGGAAATTTATCGCCATTGATAATCCGATTGAAATATCTAATTTAAATTGTATTGTTCAATTCAAACGATATACTGAAAGGTGGGGTAGCTATTTACCAAAATAATAATAACATTAGTAATTTTAAATTCTATATTTTCATTTGCCATTAAACAAATTGTATTCTAAATATTATTACCTTTGAATTACCCTGCTTCACGTATGCAAACATTTTGTGTATACTTTGTGATCGTGTTAGGTTTATTTCCGTTACGGAATTTTTTGATTCGGTCGCCGCGCTCAAAACCCGCGATAAAAGCTGTGCAATAGCTTAATTAAATAAAATTTGCCTTACAATAAAAAAAATAAATGTAATGTATTTCTTTAAAAAAATTATTATGATTTGTGTTTGTAGCACGATTCGTGGGTTACCTGTCCATAATCCATATCTATGGGCTTGAGGCAGCAACGCGAATATCAGATATATATTTGCAAGGAAATACTGTAATTACTTGGTTAAAGTGGCAAATTTAAATAAATACTTTTTAAACTAGTAAATGCTATTAAAGTGTATTTATGTGATTGTTTGTACAAATACGTTCATCGTTAATCCGTTTGGGATTAAATTACTCCCGATTATCTAATTACTAAATTTAAGTATTAACGAAATGGATTTCATAAAGATTTACCGTTAACACACCAACGATCATACATTTATTTTCAGGTTTGTTTTCGTATTGAAATGGCGCCACACAGACAAATAAAACAAATCCAAAGCCGCTTATCTATCGTTATAAGGCAATAACAACAGTCAACAACGAAAACAAAATTCGCACAAAGCGGAAAAGAAAAAATTGCGTCGGGCGAAAGGATAAAAGTAACAAGCAAACCAATAACGGTACTTATGTATGCGCACACATTGTTTCAAGCTCAGTCAACTGTTTGTCCGTATTTTCTTATCCAGCTTGTGACCGTTTGTCATTGACACAGCAGCCGTTGTCATCGGGTCAGGTGAGGAGACTCGGGGTCGGTGTGTGCAACAGCTGTGTGTGTTTGCTAACACTCTTTGTGGTCGTAAATACTTTTTGTGTTTATCTAAAAGTCAAACCAGTTGTTAACATCAATTAAGACTAATCAACGTGTCGGCAAACAAGTCAAAAAGTACTGAATGAAATGATATACAAATAAAAGGTGGGAAATACTAGAACAGTTAGGTGAGTATGGTCTATTGCGAAGGGTGGAAAGCAATGAGAAATGAGCGTTAAATTGTTTTAGAAAAAAAACACACTTTATATTGATAAATAAGCCAACAGAAACTTTGTCAGTATTGACTCAGTGTAACAATTGCCACGGGCAAAAAATATTGGTGACCTCAGCAACGCTTCCATGATTTTGGTTTTATACCCTTATATGCATAAGAATGATTTAAAAAAGTTGACTCACACTTGCTCGGCATACCATTTGTTTGCAAATACTATTATATTCCGTTACTCCAAATTTGTTAATGGCGAAACCTTTAAAAGGTCCGCCTAAAGCTCTTAAAAAAGCCTATCTTTGACAATTTGTTCTGGGAGTATGGAAAAAGTAACCTAATCAGCTCTTTCGAGGATCTATCTGAAGCCAAAGTAGAAAACGAGATCGTAACCTGCATAAGATCAGCTAGTAAAGTTCGTACGATTTTAGCTTTATATTAATTTTTGAAAATGGCGGACATGTAAAAAGTTAAACTGTTTGAAACATTTTCAATAATAACAAAAATCGAAAGTAGTTTAGTAGATAATATATTGTGAAGCTGTAGATAAATTTCCAAGTAGATACGTGCGATAGTATCCGAGTACCATCCCCGTCGGGTCCCCGTAGGCATTTGAGGTGTTCATCTTCAATTGTAATAGCGGCTTACGTCTATAAATTGGGAATGTAACCTAGCAGATTTATCAATAAATGTGAAATTTTCATATTCAGGACTAGTATATGTTTTCATACGCCTCTCTGGTTGGCATATGTATTGTATTTCAGTACTTACGTCCATAGCGGTATGTACTCCCTACTATTTGACGAAAAATGTGTGTATATGTACACGCGTAAGCAAATATGTGCTTGTTAGCAGATATTTTGGTCAGTATGCCATGACCTTTCATGGCAAAATCCAAATCCTGTTTACAAAGATTGCCAATCAATTGTGAAGATGAGAGAAATTTGCACGGCCCAAAAAACACGGGTCAGTGCACACATCGAATTGACAGGTCGTTGATGAAGCATATGGGTATCATATATATGTGCACCATACTAGATAGGTAAATATATTTTGCTACGTCTCTGTATATTGAGTGAAGTCTTTTCTATGTGGAATTTCATTCAAAAACTGAGGGAAATGGAGGTCAAAATATTCGTAGTCAACGGAAGGAAAGCAAGTAAGGAAGGACTTAAATCAGGCGTGGTTCCATTATCTAGTAAATTTAAAGTATAGATCTTCAGTTTTATTATTTTTTCACTTTGTATATATTTAATTACCCGCAAAATATCCGAAATGTTTGATAAAAAAATTTTAGTTTTGTATCTAAGAATTTTGAAATGTTCTTACTTTAGAATATATACAACGCGACTTGGTGTTACTCGCTAACATCTATATATTCATATGTATGTTTTACTTTATTGTACTTCCTCTTTATCCTAAAATAATCGGCATAAATTTGATCTCGGTGTTCAATTAATGTATTAACGCTAAACAATATTGCTTTTTTTATTGTTTAACAACGTTCGAATTAATCGATGAAAATGATTTTATGTGAATCCTAAAAAATAGTGGTTCGGGCTTTTTAGTACATTAAAAAGCTTACGGAAAACAGAAAGTAAAACCGAATGAAAAACAAGTAAGGAAGGGCTAAGTTCGGATGTTACCGAACATTTTATACTCTCGCAAAGTCAAATGGTATACTCGTTTTAGACTTCTTTGTGGATCTTGCCGCCTTGTTCTATGTTGACCGATATTTTCGGTAAAAAGTCAACTATAGGCACTGGGGTCCACATATTCAGTACCTAGAGACTTGAACAGTTTTGATTCAATTTAGATAATTTTTGGTCACAAAGTGGCATACTTTAAACGTATAATTCACGCAAAGTTTTACGCTGATATAATCATTGTTGCTTGATTTGCATAGGAGAAAGTGAAAAAAACAGATGGAATTTAAAATGGTGTTATATGGGAAAAAGGCGTGGTTGTAATCCGATTTCGCTCGCATCATATTGTGTACCGAATTTGGTTGAAATCGGTTAAGCAGATCCTAAGATATGGGTTTTTACCTAAATGTGGGCGGTGCCACGCCCATTGTCTAATTTCGAACGCGGCTCCTATAAAGTCAGCTCATACGATCCCTGTGTTAAAATTTAATGACTCTGGCGTGTTTAGTGCTTGATTTATCACGCTTTTAGTAGTTTTTAACAGTACCGTTATATGGGGAGTGGGCGGGGTTTTCACCCGATTTCACCCATTTTCACACCGTAGATAGTTAGCGCCTCTATTTGTGGCATTTCTTTTTAGTGAATTTTGTTATTATAGCTTTAGCAGTTTAGGAGATACGCACATTAAACCTATTAGGGGCGGAATCACGCCCACTTTTAAAAAAAGTTTTAACCGCAGATGCCCTCCTTAATGCGATCCTGTGTGCCAAATATCAGCCTTGTATCTTATTGTGGAGCTTAGTTATGACAATTTATTTGTTTTTGATTAATGGCGTTTTGTGGGCGTGGCAGTGGTCCAATTACGCTCATCTGCAATAGCAACCGTCTTACGGTATCAACAAACATGTGTACAAAGTTTAATAAAGATATCTCAATTTTTACTCAAGTTACAGCTTGCACAGACGGACGGACAGACAGTCACCCGGATTTCAACTCGTCTCTTCATCCTGATCATTTATATATATAACCCTATATCTAATTCAATTAGTTTTAGTTGATACAAATAACCGTTAGGTGAACAAAACTATTATACTTTGTAGCAACATGTTGCGAGAGTGTAAAAATTACTGATTTTAATAAGAATGTGTTCTGTATTGCAACCACTGAGTGTTTTCAGCTGTACGATTAAAGTTACGCTCCTATTCAGCTCGTATATTTAAGCTTTTGTCAAAAAATTTTAAAAGTAAAATATTACCTATATTTTGAGGTTTTAATTTTTTTTTCTATTGGTACTACAATCATATACATTTTCTTACTTTTCAAATTAATTTGCATTGTGGTTGTATTTATGGTTTGGGTTACTTCTCATCAGATACTGTTTGTTTGCCTTAATTGATGCTATCAACAGACAATATTGTTTGCGGTACATCAATGCGGAACATCAATCGGGTGGAAGTAATTCGATTACGCTTGGCTTGTTTGCGGCACATGCTTCTTTACAATGCCGGTATTCAATCTCCTGTTTTACATATGTAAATACATATGAGTTTATTCCATTGTAGTAATCACATGAATTAGCACGAGTAATTTACTTTCGCATTCGTGCCCAAAAGTTAGTTGACTGGAAATCGAAATTATGTTTCAACTTCCCCCAAAAATGTCGACCTTTGTTGAATACTGTTCCTAGAATTGTTCTTTGTCAGTCTGCTTTGTCATATATAATAATTACTTATAAGGAATGATATATAGAAATTGAACGTTATGTGAATTATTTTAAAATATCCGTTTTGCTCTATCCATTAATCCAAAGTCCTTGTGGTTTTACTTACATTTTTAAAGAATGACTAGTCGGGGACCTTTCCACGCCCGTTTTTGATTAATTTATGGGTTCACTGACCATTTATTTCGCATTCCAACATTTTTGCTATTCATTTAGATTTATTTAAATATATGGTTATAACTAACCACACAACATTTGTCATATAGGAGAAAAAATAATGAGAAGCTACTACGACTCCTTGGTCGGCATTAAAAAATTCTTGTTCGTTGGAAATTTGAACTTAAACACGTTTGAATTAAATCTCCGCAAATTTTTTAAAAGCAAAAAGTTTTTGCATTATTTGTTATCTGATGATAGTTCAATGAACACTTTCAGGAACGATGTTTCTGCTATGTGCCAATATGTGGTATACCTTCTAAGACTACTTATGAAAGGCAAATTGCAATATATATATGTATATAGGTATTATTATATGTTTATGTATCATGCTTTTACTGTGAAGCAATTTAAATTAGGCAGAAAGGAAGGTGTGAGACAACCCTGTCACTAACTGTTAATTTTGAAATGTAGAAATTAATGAAATGAAATGTTATGAGTTATATGCATGCCCATTATTTGTTGAGCGGATAAGAGACGGACTATTGGCAATGTTTTCGAAAGTATTTTACATTTTATTAGATCACACAATTCCGAGGATTGACCTTGAGCTTTTTAATAAGGATTACGAGCACTGGGCGCACAGGGGTTTCAGATGGATAATGGGAATCGAGGAATGAAGAAGTCAGCTCAGGAAGGTCCCTACGTTTATTTTTCTTTTATTACATTCTTCAATAATTGTTTACTGTGTGTCGCGTGCCGTTGCAGATTTACACCTGATTAATTGTACATAATGTTTTAATTAGCTTACCAATTTGATATTTAAATACTATGGGAAATTCCTTAAAGACATTACTTAAAAAAATCACGAATAATTTTGGTAAATGAGATGTAGATAATAAAATTTCTTTGAACAAAGATTTGTATATTTCACATAGCCGTTTTATCAACTATTACGGCTTATCCCTTATAATTTCACTTCAATATCTTAGCGTTCTTACTGCTGTAGCTCATATATAATCAGTTGTAGAGAGTATTAGACAAAGTTTTGTTCGCGGTCGCGTGTTCACGGTTAGGAACTTTTTGAGATATACTGACCTCTACAAACCAACGTAAGAATTTTTTACATAGGTGGTATTTTTTTAAAGGAGCTGTAATATTTTACTTCATTGATTTAATAAAATTTTGCAAGTTTCAATATTTAGAAAATAGTTTTTATTTATTTTTAAAAATTTTGGCTTTGGACAATTTTATTAATTTTTAATTATTGCCCTTTGCAAATAAGTTTTAAGATATGTTATATTAATTACGTATAATTCCTTCTGAATTAGAACTAGTTGAAATAGAGTGAAATATTTCTGATTGAAATCTGACAATTCACAGTTCGAATACGTCTACTTGTAAAGAGTGTTAGCAAGTATAGAATATCTTTTATCGACAGTACAGATTTGCGCTACGTTTTAACTGCAAGTATTAAAGATATATTAGAGTATACTATGTTTGAGTTTACATGGACCACGTTAAAGTGTTTGTGAGCAAATGCAATGTAGTTACGCAGAAAGCACAAATTGAAGTTTTAGCAAGCCTTTTGTTCATCTCTGCTGCTCCTTTGTGGTTTTCTCCGGCGGTTTTATACTTTTTTCTGTTTTATTCGGGTAGGTTCTTTGATATATAGAGGGGTGTGTGCCTCACTTTACTACAGTTTTGTTTTGTTATATTTCGCTTATATTACAGCATCGTATTGAGTCAGAGCGAATTTATGTGTGCGTGCGTGTACAAAAAAGAAACAGTTGAGGTTGCTGGCATGCAAGAAATTGCGGATAAAAGAAAAATGCTGAAACAGCAGCAGTCAAGTGGGATGGAATGGATGAATTGCAGACAGTTTGGTTGAAATGGGCTCCCGAAATACAAATAGTAAAACAAAAAATCACGCAGACATGGCAACAACAAGCATTTATCTCGTTCATGTACAATAACAAACTAGTCTCTTAATTGTTTTAGGGTGTCGGTCGGTAGTTAGTCCATCTAGTACACAACATGTACACAAAACGGTGTGGACAACGTCCCCACACAAATTAAAGAAACGGTATTGATAGATAAAAGCGCTTAACTGTGATAATATCAACTTTTGCTAAACAATCAATTAATGTATTGATAGCCAACAACGCAGCAATTTATTTCATTTGCGTAATTCTATTATTATGCCTATCAAAGAACTGTGCTAAATCACGGTCTACACGTATTGCAGATAATCCACGGCAATAAGAAGTCACTTAGATGTTGTGTACTCCTACATCGTAAGGAACACACAGTGCCAAAACTTCTTCAGTGTTTATGTGTTCAGCTTCATATGCTTATTGTATTTACACGAGCTGCGTTAAAGTGAAACCATGAACAAAGCGGGACACAATTATGCGACCAATCAATTGCCACTTATAGCGGTTGCTGCAAGCAGTGTAAATTGGCTCTTCGCAAATACAAGCGATTCTATTTATGTTCGAGCATTTCCAACTGCTCTTCAAGAACGACGTTGCTACCGTTCTTTTTCGACAAAATCTTGAAAGCTTAAACTATGTGTATTTTAAACATAGTACATAGAATATTAAATAGACTAAGTAAAAGTGTGATTATTTAAAGAACATAATATTATTATCCAAAGCTATCTGTCAGACTTCTTTTAGTGCTTTAAAATAGCGAGAACAATCAATTTCCCAGTATTGCAGTCTTAGTAATGGTATTGAGATTGATATTACGTTTGCATCTTCTAGAATTGAATCTTTTGGGTAAAAATTCTGGTTGATTTAAAGTTAAAATTTGGTTTTCAACATAAAAATGGGTCCTACAAGACCGACATATGAGTTTTGAGGGAATTTTAATGGACAAACGCGTATGCAAACTTTATACATTAGACCATTTTATAAGTTAATTCAGCCTCATTTTGCGCACTGTACCCATTGTTCCCTAGAAGTTCATCACAGCGTATGAGTACCCTTTTGAAACCTCTTAAAAATACAAGTATGTATTCGAAAACTTTTAGAGCTATTAATTCATGAGGGATTTTAAATGGTATCCACATCCAGGGGGAGCAATGGGGTTGCAAGAGCCGCCAATTGTAATTTAGTGAAGCATAACGGATCTCATTTATCCACTTCTCCAAATGAAGAAACTTCTTGGAATATACCGCACAGAAAATTTTGCATCACTATAAGTAAGAGTTTCTGTTGCTTTAGCTTATCTCATTGTAAACTCAAAATATGGACTTCATAGAATCCTCTGAAATAGTTTTTGGGACATTTCATCATAACTTTTAACCTTCAAGGGTGGATACAATGGTAATCAAATATTTTAACCTCTAATAAGTAAAGTTTTTGATAGCAATTTCAATAAGGAGAATGTCGATAATAAGAGAGTCCATTGATGATGGAATATTAGTAATTGGAGCATTACCATTAGGATACAAATTTTCAATAGCAACGCAATACTGACGAAAAAGTTGAAATTGTTCCAATACAACTAATTGATATTTAAGCTTATGAGAATAGCCAGAACGTGGAAATATTGTAGCCAAATGTTGCATAGAATATAATGGTGTTCACCTAACGGGTTTATTCACAACTAATAGAGTTTTATTTAATATATCATGGTGATCAGGATGGAGAAATTAGTTGAATTGCGGACGACCGTCCGTGCAACTGATAACTTCAGCGCTATAGAACTATTGCCACGCCTACAAAATATCGTTAACCAAAAACTTATAAAGCGTTATAACTAAGTAATCTTGCACTGTAAGAAACTGAATAACATCATTTAACGTTCATGTTGAAAGTTACTAAATGATCGATACCTCACTAAATAAATAATAATTGGGCTGAAAATGACCGGGACTCACACATAGATGGCGCTAGTTTTATTGAATTCACCTCATTTTCAATTAGTACTAACCTTATAAAGCCAGCTGGTAAAATTTCATGACATTCTATTCATTAGTTTGCGAGTTATTGTGCTAAGAGTGGCGGTACTTTTGTTATTTTAAAAACCGTGGATGACACAATTTCGTGTTTTAATTTTACACCGCTTCTTGATAGGAAAATATACCTTTCAAACGAAGCAATAGCTTGAAAAGTGTTATAGGGTGATTCTGAGCAGTGTTTAGCCATGTTTAAATATAACAAATTGGATTTGTTTTCGCTCCCAGCGACTATTATACCCATGTTACATCAGAAGAGGCGTAAACGTGGTTCAGTTTCGCCAACGTTGAAATTTTGAAGCATTTATTTATCAAACCGGTTAGATTATATTAAAATTACAGGTACATTAAAGCAGATGCTTGACATAGTTATGTATTATGAATGTTACGGAGATCAATAATTTGGCTGAAGTTTTTAAAGAGTTTTAATACATTTCGACAATTTATAAGTGCGTTGTGGGTGTTATAAATTCTTAAAACCATATTTTAACAATTATCGATTAAGACTGATGTTTTTATTTGTAACAATGTAATGCTATCTATTTATGTGAGACTATTTATTTGTCTGTAGATAGGTAGATGTGTAAGTACAGCTATATACAAATAATAAATGAAGGAAAAAAATAGGATCTGCCATATTTCGGTTCTTAATAGAATAATACCTTTACTGAAAGTGGTCAACTTGAATATCCAGACAATAGTCTATTAATTATCACTTTACGCTCTGGTTCTGTTTGAATTGACAATTCACTAATTTCGATTGCCAATCCTGCTGCATCTGTGAACAGTCAGTTTTTAGATATGGCAGTAGGCGGGAAGGGAAGGAATGTGTGCACGTGTATGCCAGTGACATGCCGGGAATACTAAATCATGCCACAGGAGTACCGCCGTGTGGTGGCCTATGCGCTAATTTTTTGGCAGAGCCACTCTAATGCAAGCAATCAGCGATGGCGAATGGTTTCGGATATACTTAGAGCATGGGAGTAAACATTCTATTGATATTGCTGCAAGTATGGGTATTCTACAGCAATTGGCATCGCGTTCGTTATTTCGATGCCGTTCTTACCATTTCTAAGTGCCTACATAATATTGAAATCAGGAGTAAAAAAGCCTCGTCGTGTAGGTTTATATAACTACATACCTATATAAGCAAAATCACACTTACATTTGGAAGTCGATAAGAATTGCAATGAATAGCGAATAAACGGACGCCAATAAAGCATGTTTCACTATAAATGCACAAGTACACTGTATGGAGGTTGGATAGCGGTTATGTGAGCTACTCGAGGAACCTCCGGAACTGTGTGCACTGAAGCATTATGCCAATAGTTGAATGCCGTAAAATTTTTACTTGATTTCTGCTTTTAAACGATATTATTAGCGATAAAAGGCAACATCATAGTAAAAAGTACTATTAAGAACAAACAGATTGATGTAGGTCGAGGTGATTAGCGGTTGTAACAGCAGCATCGACCATTTTGTTTAAACCAACATTAAAACATTATTTCGCTATACGAGTTTTCTGTGATTCTATGTTTAATAATATTTATATATACCATAATATTGCCTAAGAAAATATAAGAATTATGAAATTAAATGTATAGGTATGTATGTATTATATCGTAATTTCATATAGAAATTTAAGTTGTGTACTAATTCTAATACTAATAATAAAACGAAGTTAAACTTATTCCAAGAAGACGCGTGCCGAAAGGGTTGGAATTTGGACTATTAAAAATTGTTATGACACATATGATGACCAATGATTTTTACGAACCAAGATCCAAATAATTACGAAAAGTCTTCTTTATTAGAAGAACTACTGTACTAGTTATTTAAATTTATGAAGCCTATTTAATTTTTTTATAATAAAAACAAAAGCAAAAACGTTAACTTCGGCTTCACCGATGTACAACTAAATCTGAAAATGTAACCGACCAGCAGCTTGCATCTAACGGAAATCGATTTGCTAGTTCTTTATAGCCATTATTTGATAAAAAC
The DNA here is from genome assembly GCF_042242935.1 of Bactrocera oleae. Lineage (NCBI taxonomy): Eukaryota > Metazoa > Arthropoda > Insecta > Diptera > Tephritidae > Bactrocera > Bactrocera oleae. The sequence goes on along the minus strand of NC_091539.1, from coordinate 32,030,682 downwards.
AAGCTTCAAGTCGAATTCACATAACTTAATAAGGAAAACCGATTTTTTATAAGATTCTGCGAATTTGGTTTGAGCTCATCACGTTAAAACTTTCTAAAAAATTAAAAAACCTAGCGAGAAATTTTGTTCTAGATCCAAGAAGTACGTTATTGATATTTTCTAAATTGCATCTTTAAAATACTTGATACATCTATAGAAAATATTGTAGTATAATATTGTGTTTATTTCATTTAAATGTATAATATTATATAATATAAATAAAACAACTCTGTTTAATTTTCACATCTGCCAAGGTTGACTTGACGGCATAGTTAGTAAGCGTCAATTGTTTGTAGTAACATATAGAGTTGTGTTTTGTTTTTTTAATTGTTTAGTGCGTCATACGAGTAACGTCATCAAGAAACAGTCCTGATTTATTTTGTTAAGTGTATAGTGAATTAACGAAAGCGAAGCATCAAGGTAACATAACAGAATTTATCAAAAAGTTTACTACGTTTACTTCGGTGTAAAGCTTGATGATCAGGACAAACCTTGGGCGCCACACAAGATTTCATTCAATGTGTCGAGGTACTAAGAAAATGGACAAAAGGTTCACGTAGCTTTTTACCATTTGACATTCCTATGGATGGAACAAAAAACCCTGGAGACGACTGTTACTTCAAAGGTTTCAATTCGTAAAATAAACATATTATTCATTATCCTGATCTACTTAAAGCTAAATGACCTGTATCTTATGGATGAGGAATTCTCATTCTTCAAGTTCAAACGAAACCGATTAAGACGTATTCAATGCTGATAGACTTGTAGGTCAACCTCAACATTTTATTCATGCTGAACCAAATGACTTAGTGAACGAATTGGGTATATCGAAGAATGGTGCACTAAGCTCTTGGCTCCACCACCCAAATTTTCGTGGTGTAGGCATAATGAAAGAAGTAAGGAAGTTCTAAGTATGGGTGTAACCGAACATTTTATATGTGGCAAAATTGTATATTAAACATACTATTATCGAGAGTTTCATTTATTTATTTTATTATATGAATTTTAAATATATATCTTACACATTGGCCGATATTTTCATATATTATGTCACCCGATTTCACCCATTTTCACATTGTAGGTAGAGGTGCTAAAAACATTTGATTCCAGTGAATTTTGTTATTATAGTTTTAGCAGTTTAGGAGATATGCACATTAAACCTATTAGGGAGCGGCCCCACGCCCACTTAAAAAAAATTGAATGTGCAGATGCCCCTCCCTAATATTATCCTTTATACCAAATAACAGTCTTGTATCTTATTGTGGAGCTTAGTTATGGCAATTTATTCGTTTTTGATTAAAGGCGGTTTGTGGGCGAATACGCCCATCTGCAATACCAACCTTTCTTAGGTGCCAAGGAATATGTGTACTTAGTTTCATTAAGATATCTCAATTTCTACGCAAGTTATCGCTTGCATGGAGAGAGGGACGGACGGACTGACAGACACCCGGATTTCAACTTTTCTTATCATCCTGATCATTTATATATACATAAATCCATATTTACCTCGAACAGTTTTAGGTGATACAACAAAACTCTTATACTCTCTAGCAACATGTGGCAACATAAGGGCATAAAAATATTGCGAAAGAATTCAACAATCATTATTCGATGAAATCAGTAACGTGTTACATTTTAATTTGATAATTTATTATGTTAACGTATATAACATTATAGGTCATAGACCCAAATAGTTTTATTGTTATATTTTACTTCGCGTCAGCCAAAATTATATAATATAAAAATACTTTAAAATGATATATACTTGTATGTATGTACAATATATAAATTCAATCGAAGAGGATGAATTTAATATATAATATATTGAGTTAATGTGGAAAACGTCTACCAGAGGATGGGAATTCATTATATTAAGAGTATGAAGAGAAAGGTAGCATTGAACCAATTTTATATATTATTTTAAATGAAGTGAAGTCAGCCGGATGATTGAAAATACTGATATTAGTTATATACAAGGTGAGTTCCAAAGTAAACAGTAAAAAAGTAACAAAGTAAACTCTAGTGGCGCCATCTATATGTCGACTAGTGCGTTAGGATCTGCTATCCTTTATCGACTTTCAGCAAAAATTTTATGTCATTTCATCTATTGAAAGTGAAGTTATTGCGTTTTAGGTGTCAGTATGTTTTTGTCATCAGTGCGAAAATGAGCTTCGACCACAGAGCCAACATTAAATTTTGTTTTAAAATTGGTAAAACTTTTGCCGAAACGTTTCAATTGAAGAAACAAGTTTATGGCGATGATTGCCTATCCCGCAGCAGAGTGCATGAGTGGTTTCAAGGTGGTCGTGAGGACATAAATGACGATGAGCCGAAACCCAAAAAATCGCGCCTGGAGAAGTCAAAAGTGAAAACAATACTGATTTGTTTTTATGATTCCAAGGGTATTGTCCACAAAGAATTTGTTCCACCCGGCCAAAATGTTAATGCGGTATTCTACCTTGGAGTTTTGATGCGTTTGGTGCGCCGTTTTCGACGTGTTCAGCCCGAATATCGTGAAGAGGGAAGTTGACGTTTGTTGCATAATGCGCCGTCTCATCGATCGACGCTTTTGGCCGATTATTTGACCAAAAATCACATTTAAACAATCAACCACTCCCCGTATTCACCTGATATGGCACCGTGCGACTTCTACCTTTTCGGAAAAATACATTTGCCGATGAAAGGAAAGCGTTATGTAGACGTGGAGGCCATTCAAAAGGCTTGCACCGGCAAACTGGCGGCCATACCGGGCAACGAGCTAAAACACTCGTTCGACATGCTTGTGGACCGTGCAAAAAGCTGTATTAAAGCAGAAGGAAACTTTTTTGAATAAATTAATTGATTTTGCCGATAAAACCATTTGTTCTGTCTTTTTTTTAAAAGTCCTGTTTACTTTGGAACGCACCTAGTAGGAACTAGTTTTTACCATATTTTATCTATATTAGGCACAAAGATACAGTATTATTAGCTAAACGCGTTGCATCATTTTCATTGCGATAACTCATATATTTGCCGATATATACGGTATAAAGTCACAAGAAAGTTCGTAAATTTTTCTATTGGGTATATGGGTGCTAAGGGAAGTATTGTCCCGAATCAATCCATTTTTGACATTTTTTTTTTCGGGGGAGGGGGTGGAAAATGCTTTCCGCATCATCAGTGCTGTCGTCACAGCAACGGTATGTGCCACTTGCAGGTCACTAAAAACCCCCCCCCCCCTCTAGGGAACCGTCGCCCACCCTGGAACCGCGTTTGCATTACTTCAGGGTGGCGTTCAATTTTCCTCATTGAGAGATTTACATCTACGCACCGGTCCCGCTTTTTGCTGCGTAGCATAGTTTCTGCGAATTTCTGGATATGAGACCAGTTAGCTTCGCTCTCCATCATGACGCTGATTAAGTTGTTTGCGCTTATTGGACCGAACCTGAACATCACCTGACACCGTTCGGTAAGCTGATGCAACTCTGAGGGCTACGGTGCGGTATACTCTAGCCAATACCTTGGTTTTCCTTTTTTAACACATCTGCCCAAATCTCTGCTCCGTATAAAAGGACGCTGATGGTCGTGGACATTAGAAGCTTTCTCTTTTCTTGGCTGGGCCCCCCTATATTGGCCATTAGTCTGCTGAGTTGGGAGGTGATTTTCGCTGCTTTTTCTGCGGCGTGCTGGATTTGTACCCAGAAAGTTAATCTGGGGTCCAGTCTTACGCCTAGGTAGTTCACCGCTTTTTGTGTCCTTAGAGTGTCCGTAATCGTTTGCATACTTATTTCGAGAGGTATGTGCTTATTTGTTAGCAGTAGTAGTTCTGTTTTCTCTGTAGCGAGCTGGAGGTTGTGTGAGTCAAGCCATGTTTATGTCCATATCATGACCTGGTTTAGCTTTCTTCACGCATCTTCTGTGTCTCGGGCTGTAATTACTGCTGCAATGTCGTCCGCGTAGCCAATTACGATTCGTCTGGCATTTCGAGTTTTAGTATGCCGTCGTAGTTGATGTTCCACAAGTCTGGGCCTAAAATGGATCCTTGTGCAGCTGTTGTTTTTTCCAAGGTTCAGGGAATATTCCGGCTTCGAGGCAGGCGTTGTACATATTCAGAAGTAATGCCGGTCGCTCTGCAACAATTTTTTTAAGGGCCGCGTGAGTTATTAGTTTTGAGCTTGCCAGTGGCCAGTTGCAGCTCTTCGAGGGTGAACTGGGGGATTTTCAGAAGTCTTGTTGTCTGTTCTGGATCACTAATCATGTTTTCGTGTGTGGGGAAGAGTGTGCTGACGATATGATCCATTTTGGCAGCGGTTAAGTCAGGTGGTTTTGCTCGAACTCCGAGTTTCGTCATTACTATTTTGTACCCGAGTCCTCAGGGGTTTTTGTTAACGTCCTCGCGTAGTTCCTTCCATTTTTTTTTTTTGCTATCATCGATGACGTGCTTCAGCTCCTTTTTCGCCGCTTGATATTGCTCGGTTTCTTGAGATGCGGCTCCTCTTCTCATGGATCTCGTATACGATCTACGAAGGCGAAGGCATGTGCGTCTGAGCTGGGCAATATTTTCTGTCCACCAGTAAGCTGCCGCTTTATGTTTGCTGTAGGAAGGCTTGGGAATCGATTTGTGACATGCTCTTGTTATATTAAGCATTGTGTGCTCGACAACTTTTCTTGCATTTTTAGGGGAGCTGCTAGATGGGTTATGGTCGTCTATTGCGTAGATTAATTTCGAAGTGTTTAGTTTCGAGACGTTCCAATTTCGGGCTGCAGTATTTTTTCTGTACTGGTGGGCGTTTGTTCCGGTGTCCACCTCAAAAGAGATGTACTGATGATCGCTGCCAGTGTAATCTTCTAGGACTCTCCATTTCTTTATTAAGCCAGCCATGCGTTCTGTTGATAGGGTGATGTCTGGTGTGGTTTCCACGCAACCCGGTCTTCCAAATTGGTTGCATTTCCCGTATTAAGCACTATTAGACCAAGCCGCGCAGGCGTTTCTAGAATGCGCTTTTCTCTCGAGTCCGTGTTTGGCATACCCCACTCTATGGCTTTCGAATTCAGGTCTCCGGCGATAATTAATTGACCTTCTATAGACCTCGCAGTATCCTCTATATTGTCGAGCTTTTCTTGAAATTCTTGTATGTTGTCGCTTGGCGTCAGGTAGCAGCTAATTACTGTGAAAAGGTCGCAACTGGCCCAGACAAAACCGTTGCTGTTCCCTTTACCTGTGATGGTGATTTTACTTCTTGGGGGTAGCCATATAGCTGCGGTTGAGCTGCTATCTTCTAACCAGGTCCCACTCTCCTTCTTTTTATATTGCTCGCTTATGATGATTAAGTCGTAACCGTTCTCCGTCACCATTTGCGAGAGCAAAGCGTTAGCAGCCTTGCATCTATGCATATTGGCCTGTAGAATATTCATTTGTTCTGATGATTCCTATATACCGTACATTTTGCGGAGCCCGGGATATGGTCGACTTTTTCGTGTTTAGCCTCTTCGCAGAGGCAGCATGAGGGGGGTTTTGTGCACTCTTTTAGTTTGTGACCTGGTTGGCCGCATTTTATGCAAGTGTACTCCTGTCGGGCCCTTTGCAGTCCCAGGTCAAGTGCCCTGGTCCAAAGCAGCGGTAGCACCTTTTGACGTTTTCTTTCAGTCTAAGCCTGCAGTTAACCCAGCCAATTTTAATGCGTGTCTCTCGCATTAGTGCGTCAGCTTTTTCCTGATGAAGCGTTATATACGCCCTTACCTGCTCTCTTGTATCAGGTAAAGATTCTTTTCGAACTTTAATTATTTATATCACACATTAATCGATATTTTTCTTTCAACTATAGGCGCTGGGGTTCACATATTCGGTTTGAACAGTTTTGGTTCGACTTAGACAATTTTTGGCCATAATTATTTATTATTTGGTGCATCATTTGTAAACTGGAATCTAAAATAATTAAGTGGAATTGAAAAATTGTTATATGAGAAGTAGGCGTGGATGTAGTATGATTTCGCTCTATTTTCGCACTGTAACATAGAAATATTAGAGAAATGTTATGTAATGAATTTTGTTGAAATCGGTCGAAGAGGTCCAGGGTCATGTAATTTCACATAAAAGTGGGCAACGCCACGCTTATCGTCCAATTTTCACAGCGCATCTTATTAAGTTCTCTCGTGTCATCCTGTATGTAAAATTTAATGTCTATGAAGCATTTAGTTAACTATTTATCACACTTTTAGTAGTTTTTAACAAAACCGTTCTATGGTGAGTGGGCGGGGTTATCATCCGCTTTCACCTATTTTCACACTATCGTAAAAAGGGTTGATTAGATTTGTCCTGTGCAAATTTGGGCGCAAATAGCTTTATGGGTTTGGAAGATATATACATTAAACTCATTAGCAGAAGGAACACACTCACTTTTTAAAGATTTTAAAATCGGAGGGGCCCCTCCTTTATATGATTCGTTGCGAAAATTTAAGTTCTGTATCCTATATTGCGGCATAGTTATAGCAATTTATAATTTTTTGATTAATGATCCGATTACGCCAATCTACAAACTCGTCCTTAACTTTTTTGCCAAGGAACATGTGTACAAAGTTTCATCAAAATATCTTAATTTTTACTCAAGTTGTCGCTCGGACAGACCAACAGTCACTCCGAATTCAACTTGTTTCATCATCCTGATCATATATAACAGTATTATTTTTAGGTGATACAAACAACCCTTAGGTGAACAAAAATTGTATACTTATACTGTTGCAAATCCGTTTATTTAGCAAATGGAGATCAGTATAATGCCCTGATTTCAGTCATTTTTGGCAACTGGATATGCTGTTATTAGAAACATATTCTTTCTGTATTTTGTAAGATTAAAAAATGGAATAAAGTACTCAAAGGCACTTGAAATGTTGCCTGTGACATTCGGTGAGTTCACTTTGTCTCAAAAAAGTATTTATAAGTGGTCGAATCGCTTTAACACTAAACCTACCACGAGCGGTCAAATGACCGTTTTCAAATTTTCTTTAAAATTTTCTAAGCACCACGTTATTATACCGCCATTAAACTTCATGACTTATTTACTACTTTTTCGATTCTTTGATTTTTGAGATAACTATGTAGACCGTTTTAGCTACCACGAGCGGTCATTTGACCGACTGAACGATTTATATGTTTTTGTAATAGAATACTCTCGAAAACTCAAATCTGAAATTAAAAAATAGATACTGTTAACGATTCATCATAAGTTCCATTAACTTGAGAGATTTATGCTATACAATTTGGCAGCACCATTCTCTAGGTGCAATCTGGCATCATCATTATCAGCTGACGCACTTTAGCTTCGGCATTTTTACCGTTGTTTGGGTCAGACCATTGTGAAGCACACAAGAACAACAGGAATCACCATTATCAGGTGATGCGTTTGGCTTTGGCATATCATACCATTCTACTGTTGTTTAGTCAGGCCATTTTGCCGTATGCAATAACAACTTTGTTATTTTCGTCAGTTCTCTTACATACTAATTTTCTATATAAGCATAAGTTAGCATAAGATTGAGTTCAGTTGTTTGTAAAAGGATTTGGATGGTACTTGGAGCGTACCAAAGAAATAGTGGAAATAGTGATGTTATAAATTACTCTTTCAACGAACCACATTTTTTAGTTTTTATTTCATTATTTGTGTGCATCTATATCAGCCTAAAAATGTCAAGGCATTCGATAAATATCAAATTATTAGAGAATATAAATAATATTGACGAAGAGTGTTCGGAAGATGAACGGGAATTTTCTGATAATGAAGATGACAAAGAGGAAAATGATTTTGATTTATTTGGCAACGACTCTGACACCGATAGTGACCAAGAAAACATTTTGAACATACGTAGAAGACAAAAGAGAAGGATATTTGTAATTAGTTCCGAAAGTGAGAATGAAGAAGAGCTAACCGAAACTGCTATAGACGGAACTGAATGGCAAGAAATAAAAGAAGGGTCTAATCCTGGAAGAACAGAGATGCATAATATTTTTAGAGAAACATCAGGGCCAACCGGGCATTCTAAACGAACTATTATGAAAGATAAATTTTTTACAGCATTTTCTCTTATTGTTGATCATAATACAATCGAACATATAAGAAACTGCACGGAAGCCGAGGCATTTCGAGTGTTGGGAACTAAATGGAATCTATCTACTGCAAAATTATATGCATTTATCGGATTATTGTATGCACGAGGTGCATATGAGGCAAGAAATTTAGATATTTCACTCCTATGGAACAAAAAATGGGGACCAGCATTTTTCTCAAATACTATGAGCAGAAATGCATTTACGGAAATTATGAGGTTTATTCGGTTTGATCAAAGAAATCAAAGAAGTCATCGCTTACAAACCGATAAATTCGCTTTGATTTCTAAAGTTTGGAACAAATTCAACAAATAATTGTACTCTGACAGTTTATAAGGCTAAACAAAATAAAAAGGTATTGATTCTTAGCTCAATGCATAATTCGGTGAAAATTGAAAAAAATGATGCCTGTATACCCGAGACAATAAGATTATATAATAACACCAAATTCGGTGTAGATGTTACAGACCAAATGGCCAGAAAATACTCTGTAAAATCTAAATCTCGGAGATGGCCACTACAAGTATTTTTCAATATCCTAGACTTAGCCGGGATAAATGCATGGATATTATATAAAGAAACAACGGGAAGTCTAATATCAAGGCAAAACTTTTTATTTCAATTGGGAGAAGAACTTATAAGCGAATATCAAAAAGAGCAACAGCCAGGCAAGGAAGAAGAGCCAGCAAAAGCAGCCAGAAACATTAGTGCACAAACAAGTGATCGGAAAACATGTCAGATAAGATATTGCAAAAAAAATAAGACAAACAAATTCTGTCTAAAATGTAAAAAGTACGTATGCGGCAAATGTGCGATTGAGAAGCCTATAATTTGTAAAAAGTGTTGTTTATAAGGAATAAAATGTAGATGATTTATTTTTAAATAAAAGAAACTATATTTTTAATTATGAAATAATTATTTTCTTCATTTTATATTAAGAGATATAAGTAATTTCAAAATCCGTCATTTGACCGCTCATGGTAGGAATAGTTATACATGCAATGCTGGTAGGTTTAGTGTTAAGGAAGTTGCAGAGGATGTTGGCATATCAATCGGCTCATGCCATTCAGTTTGCTCGAATGTTTTGGGCATGAAACGTGCGGCAGCGAAGTTTGTTCTATAATCATGCCTCAACCAACGTATTATACATATTTGGCTCCTTGCGCATTTTTCCTGTCTCCAAAACTTAAGAAACCAATGAAAGCAAGTGTTTTGCCATAATTGATTACAACAAGTCAGAATCGAAGAAAGATGATAACCGATGGGCATACCGAAAAGTGAAGAAGTGCTTCGAGGGTTGGAAAAGCGTTGGCCCAAGTGTATTATATTCGAGAGGGATTACTTTGAAGGGGAAAAACTAGATATTGATGAATAAATAAGTACTTTTCAAAAAAATTCAAAATTCACCTTTTCTTTTGAACACATATCGAATATATAACTCCATATCTATCTCGATTAGTTTAAGGTGATGCAAACAATTAGGTGAATAAAGCTATTATACTCTGTAACAACATGTTGCGAATATGGCATCTATATCCTATAGTAGTCCGATAGAGGCGGTTCGGACAAATTAGCAGCTCCTTTGGTGGTAAACATTACATATCTTATTCTGGGTATAATAACTGTACATATCTTTTTAGATCAGCAATAGAATGGTGACGAAAATGAAAGAAATTGGTCAATTATGAGCCAAACTGTGAGTTATCTTAATGGAATTGAGTGTAATAATGTTCTCGAATATACTTGAGTAACAGTATAATATAATATATAAATAAACCCAATTGACTAGTTAACTGGATACCTTTTATGGTCAGCGTGTGTGATATTATACAAAAATGAAGTGGACGCGTTTTTTTACCCTTACATAATGATAGCCATCCTTCTGGTTGACTTGTTCCTTAGTTTGAGTTTATATCATGTTTTAAATTAGTTACTAAGTTTGTCACGAAGTTTGTAACGTCCAGAGAGAAAAAAGTCGGAGACCCTAAAATATATATACAAGTACACAAATGATAAGTATGACGAGCTGAGTCAATTTAGCAATTTTGTTTTGTCCATTTCGCAGTAATAATAGTTCGCTTAATTAGCCATTTATGGTCTCTTATCCAAGTTTATAACTATGTGAACTTTACTAATTTATACTATTACTACTATTAGTATTTTATAGCTCCTTTAGTAAATTCCTAAAGCTGAAATTGCTGCTTTAAACCAATTCTTTAAATTAGGAATTTCCGTAATAACTTTTGGTAGAAAGTTATTAAACTTTTTAAAATGGAGAATATGTCTTCGCAAAAAAATATTTAGATTTTGATTCTTAGAAGAAAGAAGAAAAAAAAGAAGGTGAGCAACATATCAGTCAGGGTTGCAAATATGTGCATAAGAATTCAATAATTAAGTTAACATTGGAATTAAAAATTTTTTGTGGTCCAACATACGGGATTATAGACTAAAAAAATCGAATCTCAAATACCGGATTGAAAAAAAAAATTTTTGATCCCAAATTCAGGACTTAAAAATTAAAAATCAATATAAAATTAAAATTTTAATTTCAAATACCGCATTGAAAAAAATGTAGAAAACGGTTGGCCTCAAGGGCCATCCCTGCAACTTCCCTCTAATTTCATACGCTATCGTTCAAATTTCGCTTTTTTCACTGCTTTGCGGCAAACGATGTGTTTCTTCAAGGTTTAGAACTGATTAGTTTTTGGTGTCGATCGGTCAAGTCGTTTGGAAAAAATTCGAAAAAAACGATTTTTCAAAATTTTTATTTTTGAGATTTCTCGAAATCTACTGGTCCGATTGGGTCCAAACTTACACGAAATTCAAGTGCAATGAAACCCTTTGGAATTTATTCAAATCGGTTGAGCAGTTTAATAGTTATAAGAGGGTCACATACATCCACACACACACACATACATCCACACATACATACAGACATACGGACATCATCGTAGAAATGTTCGGGGAAGCTTCCTCGACCCTCAGAACGTCGAGATCTGTTGAGAACTCGATTTTTGCAAAATGGGGTGAAACCAATATCTTCCCGATTTTTAGAAAATTTTCCATTTTCTTAGCGGGAAGTTAAAAAAAAATTAATCCCAACATATATCGGGATTAGCAAATGAAATTTATATTTTCAGTCCAAAATGTTTGAATTAAAAATTCGCAACCCCGATGTCAATAGATTACGTTTTCACTCACCGTGCATGTTCACAACTTACTGTTTAGACCCAAAAGCTAATCTTTTGAATTAAATTATTGTCCACAAATAATTATGCTTCTTTCAAAAGATTTTTAACCTAGTTACCTAATGGAAACTAGTGAACATATTGCATTCAGATCGGAAGTGGGTTCTGATCATGGTGCATCTACTTGCGGTATTATTGCTTGAACGAGCTACACTTTTTGCAGGGTAAAATGCCTTCTGAAAGCAACAAAGCCATTTCGGCCAAACATACTCATGTAGTTAGCAATACAAATTTCAGCCCAGATATTAAGTCATTTGTTCTCTCCGATAGAAAAGAAGAAAGACAAGCAAAACAAGATATTAATGGTGACAGAGCGGCTTTTTATGCCAGTGAGTCAGTGCGCAGCGTGTGGAGTAATTTAGCTGCTGCACAGCACGTGTCAAATGCAACGCATTGTAATTATTGCTATGCATATATGTAACCTGCTGTGAATTGCAGCAAGTATCTAACTAGCGACGCTGTTTGCTGGATGCTGCATGCTATAGTGAGCTGCAATTCTCGCTAAATGAGGACGCACAGAAAGGTCAACCAATTACTTGTGACCTGAATGGTTGAATGAACGACTGAATGAATGAGCAAAGAAATGAACTGTTGGTCGGCCTGATGTTGTGTTATACTAGTATAGTGAAATAATGCTGCAACATGCGAGTATGCGGCAAATTGGGGTTGTATGGGGCAATCTATTATTGTTTGTGGCATATGCGGTATCCACTTTGATGATTTTCTTGTTATTCCTAGTTATGTCTCTGCTGTTGCTTGTGTTGTTACTTCTAGCTGTGGCAATTGAAGTCGTTCGCACGACAATAATGCCAACAGCAATTGATCACTGTAGCTGTCAACTGTCAAAAATGCACATTAGACGTGGCGTAAATATTATAATAGCAAGAAAGGCAACCATTTCTTGCCTTTGTTGTTATTGCTGTTGTTGAACTGGTATTACAGACTGTCTGTTTTCGTTGCGCAGTTGAATTTTTTTGCACATATGGTATCTGCTTTGAGCTTTTGTTCCTGCTTCACGTGCTTTTGGTGCGATATGCAGTTGCAACTGCAGTTGTCGTTGGTATTTGCTACCGCAATTGTTGCTGCATTCATGCTCTACTTCGATTGTTGCAAGCATTGTTAACGCTGTTGCTCCTGCTATTTCATTATGCTAGGAGTATTTCTACAGACAAGTAGAGTAGAATGAAGGGATCGATCCAGCACAGCGACTGTTTTAGACTAACAAATTCAGCATTTCCGGCTGATGCAATGGAAATTTCGTATTTCCATTTTTTTGTCAACGTGCTCTTTGTTTGTTTTTGAAATGCTTAATTTTTTCTCATATTTTTGTTATCTTTCCGTTGTTCTTATGATGCGGCACTCTAAGCTCCTGCTGGCTATTGCACCATCAGCGATGTTAGTACTTGTCTTTTTATACTCTGGCACCATGCTGCACACGGTATACAAAGGTTCAACTAATGCATATTACATCGATCAAAACGCGAGATAATTGCATCTTCTTCCTTGACCATATATTAACGGGACACCTACATAGTATAAAATTAAAAAAATATATATTTTTTTCGTTATTCGGAAGCTTATACTTTTAATAATAAGATACTAAAATTTTAAATTGATATCGTGATCAGGTTTTTTGAGGTATAGCGTTCTAAAGTGTAGTCACTAAGTTCAATCAACTTAATCAATTTATCTTTAAACCCGTTTTTCTCAAAATTAAAAATTTGTTTCTTTGATTTTACTGCGTGTTCTCAAAATATATTCAAATAAACCATTCAAATTGTAAAACAAGTGATCTAGTCGTTTTTTTTAATATCCAAAAATCGCCTTAATTTTACGCTGTCACAATCGGTATGCATATACTCCGTAACTATAATAGTTTTAACAAGTAAGGAAAGGCTAAGTTCGCGTGTAACCGAACATTTTATACTCTTGCAGCTTGCAAAGATCAAAGCCGGGGAAATACTTTCAGGTGTTGGCAAAACTTTATATTAAAAAATGTTGCGAAATAATTTACTACTTTTTAGTCAAATAAATCATGAATGAATTACAATCAAATTTGGTATCATATTAAGTTATATAATATTATAGGTCATAGACTCAATTAGTTTAAAAATATATTTTACATCCCGTCAGCGAAAATTATATTGAAGTCATCCTTAAACTTAACCAAAGAGGGTAAATTTAATATATTGAGTTGATGTGCAAAGCGTTAACCAGAAGTTCGGAGTTGATGATATTAGGGATATGCGATTAAAACCACGATTTAGACCAACTCCATTCACGCGCACTTAAGTAAGATAACTCACATATTGGTCGATATATGGTGTATAAACGCAGTGGGAAGTTCGAAATTTTTTTGTTAGGTATATGGGGGCTAAGGAAAATAAAGATCTAATTCAACCCATTTTTGACATATAGAAATACTATTATCAGGAAAACATTCTCTCATAATTTCAATTGTATATCTCACAAATTTACCGATATTTTCGGCAAAAAGTCAGACATATATTCTGGAGTAAACTTTTCCTCTATTTGTTATTGAACCCTTCTGTACCATCCCGGATGTAAAATTGCATGCTTTATCTCACTATTTGTAGTTTTTAACAAAACCGATATGTGGAGAGTGGGCGTGTTTGTCATCCGATTTCATCTGTCGTAAGAGCTGTCGAAATGATTTGTGTTGCGCAAATTTGGTTCATATAACGTGAATGGTTTTGGAGATATACACATTAAACATATCAGGTAACGGGACCACGCCCACATGTAAACAAATTTCAAAACACAGGTGTTCCTTCTTAATATATTTTCTATTTTATTAAGGATCTGGCAATACTGTTTATGTCTAAGTTTTTTTGTCGTCTCTCTTTTACCATAAACATCTCTTTGTTGTTATTTTTGTTGATTTTTTAAATTTCTATAAATGTGACCATTAACGGAGGACATATTCAGTGAAGGAAAAAGGATCGGGAACAGGGGCCAGAAGTTCTCAGGAGGGCTCGGTGCTCTGCAAAAATGTTCTGCATATTTTTTCTCCAACAATTCACTTCAATCCTCCTCGGGTCCCGGTTTTCTATCTACGGCCCTGTGATATTGTAGGCATACAGTCTTCTTTGCTGGTTTTGTGTCAAGCAAACCGCATGAAAACCTTTAAAACTTTACACGCTGGTAAATTTAATTATTAAACAGTTAGTGAAGGCATTAGTGGTTGCAGAGAGTGTGATTTTGCAATGAAATTTGACGTTGATCCATACCGTCCCCCGGCAGTAATATGATGACTACACTACTTTCTACTAGTTTATGTTTGGTTGCACCCGTACTTAGTTCTTCCTTACTTGTATATTTTTTTTATTTGGCAAAATATTAATTCTGCTGTGGTTATGTCGTTGATAATGTTGACAATCCTCACTCACCTTACGGTTTTGGTCTTGTTTTACGTTCATCTGGCAATTGCTGGAGCTGCGAAAAAGTCGTTGCAACATGTCTAGCATTTGAATGTGTGGAGATGTGAACAAAGCAGCCTTTGGCTAGAGCTGCAGAAGTTTTCGCTGGCAACTTTTGTCAGGACATGACGGTGTCTATTGCATCGTTCATCTTTCGTCTATTTATTCTTGTTTCGCCCTCTCTTCCGCTTCTAAACAGCTAAGTTCTATGTTTTACTTCACTGCAGGATGTTAGTGTGTCAGTAGGCTATGTGAATTGTAGCCACATACTTGTAAATATATCAAACATTCCTGCATATATTGTACATATGAGACTTCATGTCAGTAGAATTCTCGGAACTTTTAAGTGTAAACATTTTCAAATTTGTAAATAAAAGAGTAGTCGAATGGAATGAATTTGTTGCTACCAGTCGCCAAGCCATGAGTTCACATTCGTCTTGCGATGAAATATAGATTTATAGAAAAGTGCTTTCACCTATAAAGGTTAACTTCAACTGTATATGCGAATCTACTATTAATACTTTCAGAACTTAATATTATGATATGAATTTCCAACAAAAGCATAGGTAATATTTTCCTACATCACAAAAGGGCACCAAAACGATGAAATGAACTAATTATATTTTTTTGCTGTAAACTAGGTTCGATCAAATTTTTGGCTTCGATGTGCATTATTTCATGGTCAACTTCTGAAGACATGTCTTTCTTCTTATGTAAGCGATTTTTTCTTCAGTCCACAAATGAAGAAAATGTTTATGAGCAAGAGCGAAATTCATATATAATATTTTTGCTTAAGCCTCATCCATAAATGATATACCTAAGAAAATTACAAATATTAAATGTTAGTATGGAAATTAGAAAATCAGCTGACTAGTTCAGTTTACGTTTCACAATAGTTCCAAACTAGTTTATAAGTAAAAAGCAGTTTTCACTGTAAGATATACATATTCTACAGCTGTGGCTTTGCTGTTGTAGAGCCGCTTTGTTTTGAAGTTTCCTTGTGATAATTCTGTCATTTTGAAATTTTACTGCTTGGTTTCGATATACGAGCAGCTTACTTTTGCATGTAAACATAAGTATATGGTAGGTACAACATTTTTTAACGGTTTCCGCATTTCCTTCACTTCATATGGCCACATTCACCGGTTAACTCCACCTACAGTCATACTGTCGCTAAAATCTCGGCAATCGCGTTATGTGAGACCAAGCGCTGACGGCACATTCAATCACTTTCAACCGTATGGTTGTTGTTGTGACAGTACGCCGCGTTGGGGTGAAAGCATGGAAAAACAATCAAAATCAACTTTATCGTCATTGTAAGCCGAAAATGAGACTTGAGCTAGAGTTGGTTGCTTGCGAAAAGCTGCCGACGAGTGGACGGCCATTTGCTTGGATGTTTCGTGGCACACTGACAATGCTTGTTACGATTTAGGCAAGGTGGAGAAATGTGACAGGACTTAAATTAACGAGATGCAGGCGCAATATTTGGATGATGAAGTTGAAAGCAAGCGCGTACAGATGGGGTTTGATAGTCAGCTTAGCTCAGTTGTTTGCAATTTTAGAGCCGTTCAGCGCAGCCGCTTTTAGCGAACGGCGGCTTGTTGTATACAGCAGGTGAATGATGGCAATTAGAGTGGTTGGTAAAATGTGGTAAATGAATGTTGGATGAGGACAATTGCACAGTTTGTAAGTTGTAAATATGCACGTAGGCTTCAATGACAGATGAATAAACGCAAACACCAGGCTGGCAACTAGAGTAGACAATAACACTGTATACATACATACTTGTATGTGTTTAGCTGTGCCGTAAGTAAATATAAATCATGTACGAGTGTACGTGTTTATGTATGACGTTGTACGTTGGTGCAATTGTTTGGGCATTTATATCATATCCGTTTGACTAAGCGGAAGTATAGAAACGTCGACTCATTCAGATCAGCGAACACATGACTGTATCAAATGACACAAAATTTACACAAGTAAAGTATGGAGACGTTCGGACGGAACAGAAAATTAATCACTTTCTGGTAGTTTTAAGTTGAGGTGAAAGTTAAATTCACACGCTCTTCATTTGCTAAAATCTGATCAAGTGTTAATATCGCTAGTCGTTAGTTTAGGTTTTTGCTTGTTCGCCAGTCTTGAGAACCTAGAGGCTAGCTAGCTATTAGCATGCATTGACCTGTATTTTCATACTTCCGGTCTGTTCTGAATGTGTTGCGTAAATAAAACCGTGTGTTTTCAAATCATCTGCACTTTTGCTAGTAAAGTTTCCTATTTTGTTCGGAAACCGAACACTTCGGCTGGAGTGCTCATGGGTTTTGCGAAATTAAAATAAAAAAAATGAAATAGACCAACGATCGGTGAAAGTAAAGTATCTGTTTATTCCAATATTTCAAATGAGATAAATAGATCAGTAATATGTCGTCTCCTTTGAAATCGGTACGGTACGAACATAATTGTTGTGCACTGTGATACGTGATTCGAGAGTATAAATATTATATGTACTATTATAGTACAAGCATATTGTTGCTGCTAAACTGGCTAAACCTGCTATTTTGTATGGTTTGCAAAATGCTAGCAAATTTTTTGGTGCGCTTGTACAAAAATCTTCTGTGCAACAGAGCTTATGCACTTGTGAGAGTCTCTGTTATTTCTTCTACAACTAGGTAACTGCTTTTGAACTATTATTGTTGCTGCCAGTGCTGAAATCACTTTATTTGTGACTGTAGTTGGTAGTGGTAGTTGTTGTAAATTTGATGGTGTCTTTTGTTTTAGTTTTTACTTTTTATTGATTGTATTATTGTTTGGAGTTTTTATAACTTGGCCACTTGAATATTCAATAAGCATTTTCAGAGATTTTTCCGTTTTAATTTTAATTTTCACTGGTTCTCTGTGCTTAGCTTCTTGCATTTAACAATGTTGTTACATTTTAATTTTAATTTTAATTACTGCTAAACTATTTGCACATGTACCAAATAGTTTTGGATTGCAGGGTGCTTAATTAATATTATAATATTATATATATTAATAAAAACCTATATATTCTGCAGGCTATGTGCAACTAATATCAGCAAATCAGAACTTGGTACTTAACTCTTAAATGCATGGCGTAGCATATATGGTACATGCCTTAAATCCTTCATAATTTGATCAAATTAATCTATGTCATAATTTGGATTACTCAAAGAAGGCGTCATTAAAACGACTGTTTTTTAAAAACTACCGCTTCTTTTTCTGAGTTTTATACAAAACTGACAATGAGCTAACGAAGTCGTCGGAAGGAAATTTTGCAAAAAAATTAAAGAGTAAATTTTATTTCTCCATAAATAATAATAAATTTTATTTCTCCATAAATAATAATTTACTACATTGTTTGTCCAATAAATATTACAGGTAAATACATTAGAGCTTATTTTGACTAAATAAAGTGAAATGTGATGAAAAGCGATGATTTATTATAACTTGTTTTGTTTTTTGGAAATGTGTCTTATGATGAAGAAGAATTCGCAGATACTTTGGATGAACTAATTGAAGAAACCCAAAAATCGCATTGAATAAAAAATTGTTAACTTCCAGATGCAAAGGTTATGATGAAAATGAATTCAGTTGTCTCAGCAGAGTTCATAACGGCAATACATGGTGTCCCGATAACGTTTATATCCTGGAAGAATAATCAGGTAGTTAACCTTGTCTCTACTTTCGTTGGGATGAAGCCGGTACATAATGTACATGCCGGGACAAAAAAGTGAAGAAAGTAATAACTATTTCTTGCCCCCGAATCATTTAATAGTACAATTATTATATAGGAGGTGTGGGGCTTATGGTTCCTCACCTCGGTCGCCAAAAAATTGAATGAAAAGGAGAAAATGGTTCATATGCATATTTTATCACCTATTGGATCTTTGCATGGTCAGCGCCAATACCCCAGTGGCTCAAAAGGCGTTTTGCCTGATAAGGAGTACTAGCGCCAGTCTTTCGTGCCGCAAAACAAGGACCACCACATTTTTCTCGTTTCGATCGCACTGGTCATCTTCCTATAATTTAATGTCGTGTAGAATGCAAAAATTAAACATGTTAAGCTGGGGAAAAACACGTGAATAACCGTTCAGTGTTCAAATGCAAAAAAAAACCTAATTGTTTTGTATCATACAAGTATAATAAAAATGATCAAGAATAACTCAATATTTATAAACTATTTTTATTTAAATTAATTTTGAGTGAGTGAGTTATTCTTTTAATGTACATTTATTGTCCTTAATTTTAATACGTAAAATTTTCCAATAAAAACCTTTCTCTCTATTTGGCACCAATGCATAGTGTACCATATAAGAGTATGGTACAAATAAAATAACACACATTTTTAGCAGTTCCTAGAAAACGATGCATTTATTGGAAAATGAGTACACATTTCGTGTTTGGTGGGTGATTTCAGATAGGAGATGCTTGGTTTCCATATTGGGGGTTGACCTCATGCTTTTAAGGGTTAAATTTATAATAAGTCATTTGGTAAATACTTGTATATGTATGTTAAGTAATATTGGATCATTCACTAAGTAATTTCGTTTTTTTTGTGCAGTTTAAACACCATTTTTTTATTGTGTAGAAAAATATAAAATTTTTACAATCTGTCGAGTTGTAATTCGACGATTTGCATCGACCAACTTTATTTTATCCACAGCGTCTTAAAAGGGCCTTCCAGGATGTGGTGCATCCTCAATATCGAAATTGCCGGAACGAAATTTCCAAACGAATTTTAGCATTGGCGTAGAACAGTAAAATATGACGAAAATGCTGTTCTCGATCATCTTCGATAGGGCACCAACCAAAACCTATTCCAAAAAGTTTAAGAAAATTTTTTAAAAACAAGTCTTAATATGTCAGCTGTTGAAATATATAACGGTAAAGCGGATGAGCGTGAAGTTGGCTGCGAAAAAACTCAATAAGATCAGCTGTTGTCATCAAACGAGATTACTTAGTGAACGACCCAATATCATTTTGAAAAGTGGACTTTGACGTTAGCCAGAGACTTCATCATTGGTTTGTTCAGCAATCTACGTTGAGGTGTCCCACTCTAAATTAAAGTTAGTCGTTCTGACTAAGATTAGTCAGAATATCTAGTCAGTCTACGAGCATCTAAAGGTCTGTAATTTGTAAAATAAGTGTCGGTAATGTGCGATGTTATGGGAGAGCTTGACTTTAAAGTAGATGATCGAAGCTTTAGTTTAGTGAGGAAATTTTAAGCAGAGGATAGAGTAAAGGAGGCCAGATATTTTCCATGACTTTGATTTGATATTCGCATATATCTCTGACTAAAGTTTGTATCACCCACGTCTTCCAATTAATATTCAAATATATATATCCGTAAAAGAAATATGTTAAAACTGTTTGGTGGGTATGCTGAAAAGGAGAAAATTTGTCTTTTGTCATTTTATCATATACTATGTTATGTGTATAAGGTTTTCCGACAAGTTAGATAATTGATTCTAGGCGGGAAATTGTACCTAAATCTATCTAAATTTGTGAAAATATAGCAAATAAAAATGTATTGGGTCCATAAAAGTTTCTTTGAATTATTATCGTAACCTCTTGACCATGTACAACATTTTGCACATAAAGCATCATGCAGCTTTATATTCTAATAGCATTTGACAGGTTTTATGAAAATTTCAAAAAAGAAGTTTTGTATGCAGAAAAAATTTTATGTGAGAAAGCATTCCAAAAAAAAAAAATAACATTCACTTCGGTCGCACAGAAGCTATTAAACGCTTCACAAATACAAAGGTTCCTAACAAGAACTTTATTTCGATCGTTCAATTTGTATGGCAGCTTTATGATATAGTGATCTGATCTGAACAATTTCTTCAAAGATTACGTGGCTGCTTTAGACAATAACTCATGCCTAATTTCGTGAAGATACCATGTCAAATAAAAAAGGTTTCCAGGCAAGCGCTTTATTCCGATCGTTCAGCTAATATGGTAGCTGTATGCTATAGCCATCCGATGTATGCAATTTCTTCGGTGATTGCATAATTGGCTTAAATAATAATCCATGCCAAATTTCGTGAAGATACCTTGTGAAATGAAAGAGTTTCACATAAAAGCACTTGATTCCGGCTGTTCAGTTTGTATGGCAGCAATATGCTATATGAGTATAATAAACCGATATTTGTATTCGACGCAATCTATATAAAAGTACATGTATTCTTATTATAGTCTGACCATTTAACCGTGCCACTGGTAGCCATTTACCATATACTATTTTATCTTGCAAATGAATTACAGTTGTTGTCCAGTATAACGAACTTTCAAAATAACGAAGTCTCGGTTGAACAAATTATCAAAATTATTTTACTGATGTCTCTATATTACGAAGGCAAATACTTTTAATTATTCGATATTGCAAACGCTGCTATATTTTTATTTTGAACTTCGCATTCTTTGCCAAAACAAACTGTTGTACAACATCGGCAGAAAATATAAATGCATATTTTTAAGTTTCCATTGATTTTAAATTAAACGTAATTCAGACAGTTCAAAATACTTTTTTCGTGCGGTTGGTTCTATATTTTGGAAAATAAACTAAGGATTTTGGACGATCGCACCAATGGGATTTCCGTAATTCGCGAAATTTGGATATTCAAAGTCGATTGTTTGTACCACAAAAACAGAAATTTAAAATCGAGGAACGCTTACGAAATTGTACGAAATTGGTACATATATAAGTCCCTTAAACAAAGAAAATTTCCTTGAATGGAGTAGGTCCACTACAAATGGTTTATGACTCAACGTCGAAACCCAAACCTCACTAGTGGCGCCGTTTTAATGACAATGGCGAAGAAGTTTCATTCCAAGTATTACTAGGGATGATTGGATGAATAAATTCAAAAAACGCTTCCGAATATGTTTTCTGAAAGAATATAGTGAAAAGTAAATAAGTCAGAGAAGTCATAAAAATATTAACCTTTTCGATTTCAGCATCTGCAACAGAAAGAAAAACATGAAAGAAAGCTTTCATTTTTAGCTTTCGCCAATGCTTCGGGAAACAAGAAATAACCACTTTCAGTAATTGAAAAATCTCAGAATCCGAGACCTTTCAAAAACAAATTTCTACCCGCAATCTAAATGAACTTGCAGTCTGTTTAGAGGAATGCTTTGCTATACTTTTTTCCAAGAACATTTTAATACAAAAAACTTTGGAAATGGTTTAAAAACAGACGCGACTCGAAGACTTTTCGTAAAAAATAAATGAAATGTACAAATTTCGTTGTCGTTGAATTAAATTATATACATATGTTAAATATATATTTTAAACCGAATGTATTTGGTTACTTATTTGAAAGATAATTTTTCGTTTTTCGAATTTGATGTTTTACTTAAAATTAGTTTTATTGCAATGGATATCTCCATACATATACATAGCACTTGTTTTACTCTAACAAGAAAAAATGTTAACTTCGGCTGCATCAAAGCTATAATACCCTTCACAGTTGCATTTTTTTATAGCGTAAAATAGTGTAAAAGGATATTTTTCTTGATTTTGACCGATCAGTTTACCTGGCAGTTATATGCTATTGTTGTCCGATCTGCACAATACTTTAGATAGAGACTACAGCCACACTGAGGGCCAAATTTCTGGGCGATACCTTGTCAAATAAAACAGTTTTCTCTACACGAAATTGAGTTTGATCGGTCAGTTTGTATGACAGCTATATGCTATAGTGGTCCGACATCGGCGGCTCCGAAAAATGAGCAGCTTCTTGGTGATAAATAGACGTGTGTGAAATTTCAGATCGCTATCTCAAAAAGAGAGGGACTAGGTCGCGTATATAGAGATGGACAGACGGACTCAGCTTGTCACGACTCGACTCAGCTTGCCACGCTGACCATTTATACGAGTATATATACTTTGTAGGGTTTCCGACGTTTCCCTCGGGGTGTTACAAATTTCGTAGCAAACTTAAAATATCCTGTTCAGGTTATTAAGCGTTGCGGTTCTACGGCGTTACTATATAATTAGTCTGCTTTTATGTAGAATATTGATGTATATCTAAGTAATTGAGCTATTTGAAATATTCCTTAGAGGATGTTTAAAATTCTCTATTCTAATATCCTTTTGCAAGTTCTGTTACATATAAATTTTCTAAAACTCATTAAATACAGAAGTGGTAAGTATACTCGATGGCTTTCGAAGAAACTGTGGTGCATAAGGGTGCAGGTTTTGTACCGTTAGTTTAAATGTATAAAACTCCTCACGATATTACGTTACGACAATCCATAATTTCAGTCATTGTTGTCTTATGTCTGCATTTCCAATACATTAAATTCGTTTGTAATTTTATTAAGATACGTAACGAAATGCAGCAAATTATCCTTGAACTATGAACACTAATGCACACGCATACTGTTGCTCTCTGCTTTGAGAAGTATATATATTTATGGTAATTTTCATGAATCGATCATCCTTTACTTCAGACAAATGAAATTTGTATTTAAAATTTATCTCTGAGGCGTCTAGCCGTGCGGCAACAGTGTGCAAGTTTATTTAACAACGCGTTTATGGCGCCATTCTGAATATTTTTGGAAAAATGTTCTGTTACTCTTACATATTGCATATTATTTTTTGAAGTAGTGGAAAATACATAAAGCCAGAATCGCTGATTTAATATGCAATGTAGAAAAGGAGCAATATCCATCGGTCATTCGATATTTGTTTTTCGAAGGAAAATTGAGTTCGTTGTCACATTCTGAACGACAAGTGCAACGCAACCGTGGGCCATTTTGCAGTAGGGTTTTACCCTGTTTACGTTAAATCAGTAGGCAGATACTCCGCGTCATTGCATGACCGTCGGTGAAATGCAGATAGACTGTAACCCATTAGAGACCAATGTGGAAATAGATTACGAACTGTTACCCCATTTACCTTCAGATTTGGCTTCATGTCAATTTCATTTGTTTCCAAACTAGATTGAGGAAGACTATTCGTATGTTGAGAAATAAATCAAACTTTTCCAAAATTATTCGATAAAATACTGATTCTGAAACACAGCAGTAATCGAATTTGTTTTAAATTAAGTGTTTTAACTTCTAACATGAGTAAGTTTCCAAATGTAAAAACCTGCAATCAATTAATGACTACGTTGATGTATATAAATATGTTGCTAGATATATTCAAAACAAAAAATGAAAGTAAGAACACGTTAACAATTAAATGTTTTGTTAATTTATTTATTATTATAACTAAACCTGTTATGTTTTCATTGCGGACTACTAGTGAATGTTAAAACTTCCTAAACACAACTCTACACGACCATCGAGAATTAAGTCTTGACCTGTCGAAACAGTTAACTTCCATAAAGATTCCATAGCGCTCTGCTTCTAATAAAAGGGTGAGGTTTGGCCAATGCAAAGGTAAAAGGTGGTTATAGTCTGATCCGGGCAACAGTTTAGCTTTCGTTCGGATATTTGGTTTTCACAGCGCTGAAATATAAAATCTCCTGTGAAATCTTATTTTTTTGTGTACCAGTTGTTTATTGTGACTGCAAGAGTCGTTGATGTTTAATTCAGCCACTTGCACAAGTAGCTAGGCAATTATCGTCCGTTTGGCTATTCAAAGTTCTTAAATGAACACAAGTCTCTATCCCAATATTGGCCAGAATTGCAGAGGCAGCTACGATAATTACAATCAAAGTCAGCCAGACTAAAGAAATATTAAATTCGGTTTACTAGCAGCTCATTGCGTGAAGTTCACAATTTACTGATTTTCTTTTTTACAAGCAGTCTTTCATATATGAGAATATAAATTTGGACATAATAATCAGGGGTGTTGTAGAATCCGATAGATGTCGGAATCAGAAGTCAGAATTGAAATCGACAAAACAATTTAGTAGGTGTCATGAATTTAGATATTATTGGTTTGATGTTCAAAACAGGAATTGTATCGGCCAGAAACAAAGCATGAAGATAGTCGTTGACAGGTTTGAAAGTTAAGAAATTAATTTATTTTATTGTTACCACTTTATTTATATTTATTTCTATAGGGGAAACATAACAATAAAACACAAAATGTTATAATTATTGAGTTAATGGAAAAAAGCGCAGATATTTAAGAGGATTTACAAAAAGTACAATAATTTAACAGCATATTAATCTGTAAAATAAGCATGTAAATACATACATACAAGCATACAAGTAAATGCAAGCTAAATTTCACATATGATTCCCCTGGTGCATCAAGTGGATTACGGTGATCTTCCTTAATTTCTTCGTTGCTTTCTTTTTGCAGTAAAATAAAAATTGTGGAAATGTATGTATTGTATACCTGAATCAGGGCTGAGCAACAGGTGAAGGTAAATTTTTTTCGTCGAAATAAATAATGTAAAAGCTTTTTTTAAGCCTTTGAAGAGGAAAAACTCAAAAGTACTGCTCTATTAAATTTTGCACCCACAGACTAAATACCTCTAAAATCCGTCAGTAATTTCGTCATTAGGACTGCATATGGCTAGTATCGAGTATACTCTTTTCATCTCCACAGAAATTCCGTCAGCTAAGATTGAATCAGTTAGAACGAAAAATGTTTCAACCGATATTCTACTAAACGAGGTAATATCTCTGACCATCCTGCAACCATATAACGCAGTCAACTGTTTTAGAGAACTGCAACCGAAGCCTCCGTATAAGAAAAGAGATTTTATTGATTTGAATGTATTTTATTGCAGTTTTAGACAGTTTATGTAGAGTTTTAGTATATAATTTACTCAGATCTGTTGCTTATTAATACATCTTTTGCATTATAGTCTGCTAGTTAAAATTTCCGTGTAGGCTATCCTTAACCTTAGAAGATTGTATAATCTTTAAGCTGGATTTCCTTTCGCTCTTGGAAAAATGTAACTTCAGAAGAACATATAGGGATATTTCGAGGCAAAAAAATATAGTACTTTATATTATATTAACGAGTTGACCGACCTTAATAAATGATGTCAAAGCATGGTCGATTATAACATTTTTTAAATAGGCTCTTTGAGCTTTCCAGATAAAGATTTATTTGTAAAGCAACATACAATACCGATATACCATACATATTATATTTTTTCGCAGTGCCATCTATAACCTGCTTAGATGAATAGTATCTATAAGATGTCAATAATATGAGAAATAGGTAAAAATAAACTTTTCTATCTAAAACTTAAAAGAGATTTACTCACACATGCCCGAATAGCGTCAGTTTTAGTCGTTGATAAGAATTCGTTGAACAAACCTTATATAGTAGTTAGTATTAAATATATATCAAAATATATATATATATAGAGCAACGGCAATTAGGCTGTGATGTTTGACGGAAAATAATTTACTTTTATATAGTTATAAATATATATACACAAACGTCGTATCCAGTCTCAATAGTTTTTCGGAATCTCCTTAAAAACTTGATTTATCGCTTAAATGCTTGCCCAGGAAAATTTATAAGTCTGGATTGTTGTGACCGAAGGCCACTTAAGATTTTTGGCAATTTAGTTAAATCAACACAAAAGGGCTTGCAATATTACTGAATTTATAAATTTATACAATGAATTTAAGTATTGGCTAAAGCCAAGTACAACAGTAATAAAAACACACATACACTTACAAATAAAGTAGTTTGCACACACATCCATTGTAGACAAAAAGCTATTGAAAAATCACAGCTGAAACAACAAAAGTGTTGGCAGTAGTGGTTAAGTTGAATGTCATGGGCAAAGACTGTGCAGCTGTACTACTTGTGATTTTATGGGTTGAAGGTATTTTGGTTGTATTTATTTGAAAACTGTTGTGAGTAACATTTTGTGTGTTCGTACAAGTATATATAAATGGAAATTTATTTCGTTGAATTCACTATCAGTACATTCTGGTGAGTTTGCTATTTTTATTGTTCTATAAATGTTTGTTTTCAAATCTATGTATATATACAAGTATATAAAAGCAGGAGTCTATACTGAAATATCAATTTTATGGTACAGTATCCCCCATTTGGATAGTTTGTAATTTGCTCTATTGGCAGTTGTCCGGGTGTAATGTTTAAAGGTGTGCATCACAGCTACACAGACGAGGATGCGAACATATGTAGGTATATCTGACTAATACCAAAAAGTTTTGACCAAAAGCGGTAACTCCTCGGAGAAAATGAAATGTCTAACTCGTAAAGTCTAACAACTATTTGCAGGTAAAAAAATAACTTGCAGGTTCCACTGTCATGAATAATAAAAACACATCACAAAACAAGGATAAGTTCGGCCAATCATTTAGCAACCTTTATGTGCGATTCTGAGAGTCACTTTCGATTGATATTCTAATTGGTAGGCCAATAATTATTAGCTATGTATCAAAATGTTCTCGTTAAAGTAAACGACTGAATACTGTACATACATATAATTAAGATATATATATATTGTGGCGTACATGCAATAGTTACCGCCTCAAATGGAAAACCGCACGAAAAACAATAAATAACCGAAGACAAATGTATTTCAGTATATTTGAATGCGCGCTATGCCAGTTGAGTTGATACCCATTCTCGCACATTTGTATTTATTTACATATATTCAATTCTTCATATGGTTAGTTGGTGTAATTTTAAAAATTCTCAGAGAATTGCAAAGGCAAAATGGTAAATATTTACGAGTACATATACTATTTAAAAACGATCAAATTTGTTGTACTATCGAAGCATGATGCATAGAATATTTCGTTTGCTAACATAGTTACATGTATGCATTTAAATATGCGGAAAAAATATTCGTTTAAAACTTCACGAAACGTTGTGTACAATTAAAATTCAAACTAGCTGCTATGCCATTTTCATCTCTCATAAAGGGGAGCCATTGGAACATTGTCATTGCCCAACGATTTTAATAAATTCAGAAAAATTAGATTATATACGATTCAATTATCTAGTTATTATTGTCGTATCCATAAATGCAGATACTTGATACACGGATTCAAAATCAAATATAAGTATATCAAGTAAACACCCTAAACGTAGAATACATCGATTTTTCTCTATGGATATTAAATAATTCAACAATTTTAGTCTAATTAAAGATAATATTTAAAGAAGTTATATATATTCATTAAAATATCAGTTGTAAAAATAAACCTTAATATTTTCAATTGTAAAAAAAAAGTCCTATTATGATTTAAGTTTTCTGATTATAAACTGAGAATTGAAGAAACAAAAATACTCTTATAAAGGGGTTTTGTGACGGAATTAAATATTATGTAAAGTAAAAAGTTCGTTCGGTTTTTTATTGATTTTTCAAAAGATGATAACTTTGTGTACATTTAATGATTTAAGTCAAATATGCGCCGTTTTGTTCGTAAACTTGTTGCCAACGAGATGCCAACTTCATTATACCCCTCTCGTAGAAAACTGCGTCCCTATTGCCAAAAAACTCGGAGAGCCAATTTTTACAGCCCTCTATTGAGGCCAACTTCTCACCATTAAGCGCGTTCGCCATGGACAGGAAAAGATGGTAATTACTTGGTGCCAGGTCCGGACTATAAGGCGGGTGCATTAGAACCTCCCATCCGAGCTCCAGGAGCTTCTGGCGAGCCACCAAAGACGTGTGTGGCCTGGCGTTGTCCTGATGGAACACAATTCGGCCTCTGTTGATTAAAGATGGCCTCTTCTGGATGAGTGCTGCCTTCAAGCGGTCCAGTTGTTGGCAGTAGATGGCCGAATTGAGCGTTTGGCCATAGGGGAGCAGCTCGCAGTAGATGATTCCTTGCCCATCCCACCAAACACACAGCAAAACTTTCCTGGCCGTCAATCAGGTCTTGGCCACCATCTGGGCCGCTTCCCCGAGCTTTGATCACGACCGTTTGCGCTCGATGTTGTCATAAGTGACCCATTTTTTATCGCCAGTCACAATCCGCTTCAGAAACGGGTCGATTTTTTTGCGATTCTGCAGCGATTTGCAGATGGAAATTCGGTCCATCATGTTTTTTGCGTTAGTTCGTGTGACACCCAAACATCGAGCTCCTTTTTGAATCCAAGGTTATGCAAATGGTTCCAAACGGTTTGCTGGCTTATCTTTAGTTCCTCAG
The DNA here is from genome assembly GCF_042242935.1 of Bactrocera oleae. Lineage (NCBI taxonomy): Eukaryota > Metazoa > Arthropoda > Insecta > Diptera > Tephritidae > Bactrocera > Bactrocera oleae. Next base: position 32,001,796 of record NC_091539.1, on the reverse strand, counting down.
CAATTAAATAAGTGCTCACCTGACGGTCTGTTTCCACTATTTCCATGATTTTATCGCAATTTTCGACGACAGGCCTCCCGACGCGTGGTTCATCTTTGACATCAAAATTACCGGAACTAAACCTAGCAAATCACTTTTGTGCTACACGTTCGTTTACAGTATCGGGTCCATAAACTAAATTAATTTTTTCAGCCGCTTTGGCTGCTTTTTCGCCTTGATCGAAGAAAAATTGTAAAATATAGCGAATTTTCTCTTTGCTGGTGTCCATCTTTGACGAGCGCTCACAACGTACTGAGTCAATCAATCGAAAAACTGTCAGGGACAAACTTTTAGCGCGAATAAACACGTTTCACCGTACAAAATGACATGATGCGACACGTAACACTGGTACTATGGACAATAACGCCATCTCTTAGATAAAAACCGAACGAATTTTTTACTTGACCTAATATTTCAAGTCGTTTCGCTTGATTTAGTTTTTGAAAACTCGCCTTTACATAATTTCGTTTTCAATAGGACACTATTGTCACGGGCAACGTACTGTAAAATTTTAATGTATGGTACCTTTACACAAATGTAAAGTGTTTGTGTTTTGTATTGCAAAATGCCTCAATGCTTATATTTGCATTTTTGTAAGAATCAGAATTGAAAATTTAAAAATGTATCTGTCAAAAATATATAGATTTGCCTCATGATTTTGAAGTGTGATCTACCCTAGCACCGAAAAATTTGAAACACACCGATAATATACTCGAAAAATTTAATATGAGAATGAACAAAAACATTCCACAATAGAGGTATCCACACCAGCTCTGTTAATTGGTTAGTCGTTATTCAGTAGTTTTTACATGAATTTTGTTTTTGTAAAGTTAAAAAATGATCATTTTACAGAGTTAGGAAGTACCGGTCTGTCAAGTTTGATAATTTTTTCAGCTGCTTTTTGCGTTGTTGCCTAAATAGTTCATTTGATTCATTGCAAAAAATGCTCGCTCCAAAATAATTTTAGACACATTTTTCAAAAGAAAGTATTTAATAAAATTGAAACAACTGTTTTGGCACCAAATTTACCGCAATACTGAGACAGAGAAAAAAGTATGTTCACAGTTGAGTGTTTTGAGTCTAATGTTTTTGATTTTAAATAAGGGATCATATATTCCAGCATTTAAGGTAAATATAATATTTTCGTTTGAAATCATCAAGTGCTTTTGAAATGTATTTCTAATAATTGTTGTTATTTTACAATATCTGAGAAGACTAATTTTTTTGTATGTATCTACAAGAATGGAAATGTACTCCTGAATGAATATGACATGTTACTTCGACGGTGCGTATACGTAACATATGCGGTCTCGCTCTCTGTGAAGTAAGATATTTTAGAGAATAAGTGATATAACTTAATTAAACCAAACAAGTATGTATATTGCCCACAGAATCGGACATCGGGGATTCGTCCAATAGCAGCTAACATATATAGTTCAAATTGGTCAAACTTTGTCTTTCCGCAATCTTCATTTATACACTAATGCGTAGTTTGGAAATCTTTAAAGGTAGGCATGGATCCACTGCTAAATCATCCTTGTGGCTAAAGAAGAAATGAAAAAAGAACAAGTCTAAAATCAACTTGCTTGAAGTTGAAGGCCTTACATATTCCTATGTTTTCTGACTCTTCATCGTTCCCAAATTTGTTTTCAGCATTGTAGAATGGATACGAAAAATACCTCTTACGAATGGCTGTTTCGTCTACTGCAAAGCTCATCAATTCATCTACCTCAAAAACTTGCGTCCCTCAAAATATTATATCACGAAATCTTTCTAGCTGGCGAATGATAAGGTTATATCAAAGAATACAATATGTACTTCAATTTAATTCATATCGATGGAATTTATGAAAAAAAAATCTGCTATCTCTGCCTAACATCTTGTTGAGATAGCTCGCGTCCTACTAATATTCCTAAAATTCATCCAATCTACTCCACTAAATTAAATTATGCTCTTCGAAAAAGATATTGTGTTAAAATTATTAATTAATTATTTAATGCACAAATATAATAGTTATTTATTAAAACTTAAGCATAATTTAACTGAAAACGGCAACAAGATATGCAAAGGTACTTGCATCTATCAAACAGTTTCTTTATAAATATAACCATTCATTTATATTTTTCCACACAAATTGCGGTAAGTGCCCTTGACTACTATTTCATATATGCAAAACAGAAATAAATATATTTTCATATACTATCATCTGATTTGAAGGTGACAGGTGCCTGCTATGTTCTATTAGTTATGTGGTTGGCTTCGGCAGACAACGGTAGCAGGCAAAGTTCTGTGCTGAAGTTTTGCGGCAGCCCCGAATGCTTTTCTTTTGCCATTTTATTGCAATTGGGCACCAAGTGGCGGTGTTACAAAATAGATGTCAACATACGAAAACACTTTCTGCTCTCGCAGCCAACATCAATGACTTTTCTTTTCCATTGTTGTATTTGCTTTCGAACCTTCCAATTCGTTTCGAATGCTCGTTTATAGGCATAAAAGCCTATTTAGGAGCACTTGTCCGGCTGTGACGTTTTCTGCGATAACACAACTTGTGACAAGCTGACGTGCAGCAGTAATTGTGGGAAAAGTAACAACTATCAGCATCATTTAAGCAGGAAATATGTATAATTTACATATAAATATTCAAGTTTGTGGGCATGTGGCAATATTTTCTGTTCTGAACAACTCCTTTGCACTGCTGAAGACAAAATATTGACATTTGCGCAGAGTTATAGCGTTGTTTTTTTGTTGTCGTAGCTATGTCGAGCCAACCTTTGCCACTGTGGTATCTACACTTCAAGCGTCCTTACAGAAACAAGAGTTACAGCTGTAGGCGTTAGCGTTGGGGTCACATTGTTTGTTACGCGCTTTCAGCAATGATTGCTCGCTTGCTGTCTGGCGTAAAAGTCGATTTTTTCTTGTTCCTGGTTTTGAATATATATATATATATATTCGAAATGTGTTTCCCTTTGGTTGTTCGAGTTTGTGTGTACTTGTGGTTATTTGAAGAGCGATATTTTCGTCGGTTTTGCAAATTTTTTGTCTATTAGCATAATTTGACGTATCTACGCGCGTCGCTTAAAAAAAATTTTGTGGCATTGCGTTGGCGCGTGACCCATTTTTCATCGCCAGTCACAATCCGCTTCAGAAACGGGTCGATTTTGTTGCGATTCTGCAGCGATTTGTAGATGGAAATTCGGTCCATCATGTTTTTTGCGTTAGTTCGTGTGGCACCCAAACAGCGAGCTTTTTTTTGAATCCAAGGTTATGCAAATGGTTCAAAACGGTTTTCTGACTTATCTTTAGTTCCTCAGCAATTAAATAAGTGCTCACCTGACGGTTTGTTTCCACTATTTCCATGATTTTATCGCAATTTTCGACGACAGGCCTCCCGACGCGTGGTTCATCTTTGACATCAAAATTACCGGAACTAAACCTAGCAAATCACTTTTGTGCTACACGTTCGTTTACAGTATCGGGCCCATAAACTAAATTAATTTTTTCAGCCGCTTTGGCTGCTTTTTCGCCTTGATCGAAGAAAAATTGTAAAATATAGCGAATTTTCTCTTTGCTGGTGTCCATCTTTGACGAGCGCTCACAACGTACTGAGTCAATCAATCGAAAAACTGTCAGGGACAAACTTTTAGCGCGAATAAACACGTTTCAGCGCCGTATAGTATGATATGATGCGACACGTAGCACTAGTACTATGGACAATAACGCCATCTCTTAGATAAAAACCGAACGAACTTTTTACTTGACCTAATATTATATTATATATGCTTAAACTAACACTAAGATGTCTATCCGAACTTTTCAAAAGTTATTATTTTATAATTACCGATTTTGAACCGTAACTAACCAATGATAGTTACAGAATGAACGCATTATTATTGACTTCATCTATACAATTGGACTTCATGTCCTGCAACCCTATTTCCATATTCCATTTAAAGCATTTGATTATGTGGCTGTTTGAAGAACCGTTTTGGTGCTCCTGGAGATTATTTACCTTGCGTCCTTGGTTTACTACAGAGTCATATAGCGGGTAATGCAAGTAGAGGAATTTTTTTAATAGCCCCATTTAAACAGATCTCGTGTGAGTCCTGTCAAGCTGTGATGTAACTTTTGTTTAGTGTTGTTTGGCATTTCATCATGGATAAACTTACGCTTAACAACGTTTACAAATCGTTTAACTTTATTAGGAAAATTTACGTTCTGTAAAAAAAGAAACATAATCGGCCTACTGAGCGTACTATTCGCAACATCATCACCCATCTTGAGACCCAGCATTTATTATTGGATAACATTTGATCGAATAGACCACGTCCACCACGCAGTGAAGAAAATATAGTAGCCGTAGCTGAGAGTGTACACGAAGACCGTGGACAGTCGATTCGGTGCCGTTCACAGCAAATCGGACTGACGTATGAAACAACTTGGCGCATTTTATGTCGAGATCTTAAGTTGAATACAGTTTGTGTAAGAACTGAAGCAGCTCGACCTTCCAAGCGACATCGCTTCGCTTTATGGGCTCTTGAAAGGTTCCAAGACGACGCCAAATTTTGTTCAGCGATGAGACCCATTTCTGGCTGAATTTCTATGTAAACATGACAAATTAATTAAGTTAACAATTTTTTGTTTGTTGTTTTTTAGGCCGTAAGGAGGGTTTGAAATGCCTTCGCTCAATATAGGTATCATCATCCCACGTGGGTGGTGTACCTACTAAAACACCCCCCCTACTATCATGGATTTTTTCCTTGCCCCTTGACCGCTAGCATTGTGGATTCGGATACAGTGCGGTAAGCCGAGACGACTCTCAGGGCTGCTGTTCTCTGCATGTTAGCAAGTACTTTCCGTCTACTTGCATGTTTCACGTGTAATGTATCGGTCCACAGTTCACTACCATATAATAGCATTGACTGTGGTTTGTCCATGAGCGGTTTCCTTCTGCTTGCAAGCGGACCTCCGATGTTTGCCGTAAGTCTTGAAAGCGACATGGTTATATTGGCTGACTATTAGCAGCGTGATGAATTTGAGCCCAGTATGTCAGTTTGTTGTCCATTCTTATATCTAGGTATTTAAGAGTTTTCGTCGTTTGTATGGTTTTTGAATGCACTTTCATGTTCCCCTCCAACGGGATGTGTTTCCTAGTGTAGTTTTTTCCGCAGCTAGGCTAAGGCCGTGTGAATTTAACCATGTATGTGTTGGTATGTCGGTAATACGAGCTGTTATGACGGCAGCGATGCCGTCCGCGTAACCAACGTTCTGACGTTCCATAGGTCTGGTCCAAGTATGGATCCCTACGCTGTTCCGGAGATGATTTCTTTTCTTTGAGGGCCGTCACTTGTGTCATATAGCAGTTCCCTCTCTTTAAGCTAGCTTCGAATAATTTTCATCAAGTACGGGGGCGTTTTGAATCGGCTTTCTAGTGCATCTATCATATCTATCCATTTTGCGCTATTGAATGCATTTCTTTATCTTTTGTTGCGAGGTGGACTATTGGCCTCGAGAAGTTTATAACAATAAAGTACAAGAAATATTATATAATTAAATTTAGGAAATTATTCAAATTTGACCTAATAATGACAAATCAAGAATGTTTGAGGTATGTAACGAAAATATTGGTTTCTAAAATAGTTGAACATAAAGAATTTGCCTAATAAATTAGCAGAGTCTTGATTATATATTTCTGTAGTTGTATGTTTGCGTGAACACCTTTCTTTCTAATTCATTTGTTTCCAGATTGACTTTAAAGTGGCTTTAAGGTTCCTTTAAAAAGTGGTATGCCTCAATCTAGTCAGTGTGTCGCATACGTAGCGATGGGCTATAAACGGCTTAATTTTCCAAAACTCTTCATTTAAAGCTTGGCCTTTAAGGAACTTTGCTGCTTCTCAATAAATTACTGAAATTAATAGCTATTATAGTTAAAGGCTTATTAAGACAAATTATAAATATATATTAAATGGAATCCAAAAATTTCTAAGATTACAAATCACATTTTATTGAAGCAACTTATCGTAATAGTATCAATATAGCTGATGTGACATACCTCAATCAAATAAGATCAATTTTTTGAAGCATTTGATAAGAATGTATGTATGTATGATGAAAATCAATTGCTCTGGCAATCACTTCCAAACCGCTACGTTAAGTTGACGATGCTTATCGCTTTTCCATTTTTCTTTAGTTGGATGTGTGCACAAGTCAAACAAGTTAGTGACATGACTTTCCAGCATTTATCTATTAACAAACTAAAATTCTTTTTGTCAATCGCGCAGAATGAAAAAGCAAAAGGAAAGAAAAAATGCAAACACATTCTAACTTTTAGAAAGTAAGTAGTTGTTGAAAGCCAGTGGCTGCTGGTGGTTCTAGTTGTTGTTGTGAGGCACGCCTGCGTTTTTCATAAACCATTAACATTTTGCACTCCACTTATTGCAGACGTTGTTGGTGGCATCAATGCTTTTGTCGGTCGGCTTTTAGTTTTGAACTTTACATAGCACAACGTCACGAGCAAGTACCTCTTCTGCCATACAGTTTCCAAGTCGCACGCAAAACTCCAGCTTCACCTTAGCTCCGTTTCAGCTTCATTCTGAGCTGGCTTTAATGCAGCGATCAACGCTGCTTTTTGACTTTGGGATAATGGGATTGTCAACAATTTGGAAAAAATGCTTTGAGTAAGGAAAAATGTTCTGTGAAAATTACCTTTTTGTTGTCAACGTTTCATTTTTGTATGCGAGATATGTATGCATAAACAACATTTAAGTTGTATTTTATCCTTTGATAAAATTTGCTGTAATTCTTACTCGCCACATAGTTTTGGCTGCAGAGTGGGTTCCCAAAAAGTTGGAAAACAGCGCAAATTGCAAACTACGCTGCATACTTTTCAGAATTTAATGCTCAGACGCTGTTGAAAAGCCGGTTGACGCTTAAATTGCTTAAACAATACAACAACATAATGTGCCTATATAATAAGCCCCATCGGCACGTCCGCTTGATGGTTTATTTGCTTTAATTTTGCCTTTTTTTCTATTGTTTACTTTTCACAAAGTTGCATGCAACAATTTTCTTTCTTTACCTCATATGCTTTGCCTTTTTTTTAACTTCTACCTTATTCCTCGCAGTGTTTTCGTTTACTATCGTTCAACTATTTCGGTACTTCTTAGGCACTTCTTTATGTTAATGTTCATGGCATCGTGTAATGCCTAAAAGTATGCGTCATTATGGTAAGTTTAATGAAAATTCCAAGCGACAAGCCATTTTTGTTGGTTGGTAAAGTATAAGCTTAAATTCATACACAAACACTCAGAGCGCACAAACACAAAAGCTTAAGAACATAAAATGAAGTGGCGGTAAAATAATCCGAACTTTTGGCAGATTTTTCACTAAGAAAGTGACACCTGGTAGCAAAGATAAAGTGGCAATTTTCTGTTTTTGTTCCTTCGATAAGCTACTCACCGCGATGGGCCGCAATCGATATCTCTGATATAGGACGAAAAATGGTAACATGTATATAAATATATCCGATAGAATAATTTTTATATATTTCATCTTTGGAAATTTTACTTTAAACTACGATGACGGTGTTGATAACACACATATAAATGCATTGAGATTAATTAAATTTTTTAAGTTTTATGCGATAGAGTGGCTAATTTAAAGATAATCTAATCAAAAGTAATCTTGACACTTTATTCTCTCTTAATTATTATGAATTAAATCTAAAGGTAAAAAACATAAATTAAATTATAGTCAAAGGTTGCTCCCCCTTTCATTATATAGGGTTCATATGATATATTGGAAGGTTTTAATCCATTTCCATTATATTTGAGATCAAAATGAAGGCAAATATGTTTAGTTAGGCCTTAAGATATATTTTATAATAAAAGATGTGTAAGGATAAATTCAACTGGGTAGACAAAAAAGAAATTATATATTATTATAGAATATATATACTCTATACATCCTGACCATTAGAAAAGGTATCCACTTTCCTTTAAGTGAATTATATATTGCACGGTATATACAACATTAGGAAGCGAAAAGAGCACTTGCCTGTTTTATGATATTTAGCGAACAAAGAGCTTTTAAGTTTAGTGTCGTCTCTGAAGGGCTGACAGATTTTATAAGACGATTTGCTATTGCTTTTCGAATGATGACTTTAGAGAATGCAATGTTCAGCCCAAAATGACACTGACTTACATATTTTCAAACTAAGCCCCCCACAATTGAATAAACATAGCTAATTTACAGGTTTTATTACATTTTAATTGCCGTCACGTGGTCTAAAGTGTGCGCGAGTGAGAAAAAAAAAAAACGTTAAATTCGGCTACACTGAAGCTAATATACCCTTCAGAGGTGCATTTCTTATTGCAACTATATGTATAACTAAATCTAAAAACATAACCGGCCAACAGTTTGCAGCTAATAGAAAATGTGTTGCTAGTTTTTTTCTGGCCACGTTCCTTGATATAAACAACCATCAAATTGAATTAGAAGAAAACAATCTTTTAAAAAAATCGGAATCTTGATTCTGATAGGCCAGTTTCAATGGCAGCTATACGCTATAGTTGGCGGATTTGAACAATTTGTTCGGAGATTGTAGTGTTGCCTTGAATAATAATTCGTATCTAGCTTCGTCAAGTTAGCTTATCAACTAAGCAAGTTTTCCGTACAAGAGCTTGATTTTGATCGGTTGCCATTATCTCTTCTTCTTAGGGAGAAATTGATGTGAAAAAATTTTAGACAGACAGACGGACATGGCTAAAGCGACTCAGCTCGTCATGCTGATCATTTATATAAGTAAATACTTTATAGGGTCCCCTGCTGGGTGTTACAAACTTATTATATATTGTTCAGGGTATAATAACTGGTTCTAAAGAAATTTGTTAGTTCTGCTGCATTTTTTATGCCATCCAAATTGTGATAATAATCAACTGCCATCACTTCACTTACATTCAACTAAAAAAAAGTTCGATGTTGGCGACACTAACTGTGCTGCTAAAAATTACAAACAAGCGAAAAGAAAGAAAACAAATAAACCAAGGTAAATTTACTTTTGGAATTAAACACGCAAGTCCGATGCAACGAATAGGGTTGGTGGGATTTTCAGTGTTGCAAAAAGCAAAAGACCAAAGACAAAATAACCAAAACAAAAAACGTTTTGGTAAGTGGGTGAGATAGTGAGTGAAAAAACGTATAAATATTGTTTTGGTTTATACAGGAATGAAAAAAACTGTTTTAAAAAATGGTGGCTTTTTCCGGAAAGCGAAGTTTGTGCACGTATGTTTGTACAAGTGTTTGATGGCGGCACGTATGACGCTATCGTGTGTACACGTATAAAGCTGTCAGTTATATGTTTTTGCTTGGATGTATGCATGTAGGTGACTGTTGCGGTCTCTGTCGCTAAAAATTGAGGTTAAGAAGGGCGAATTCATGAAAATGAAATGAATTTTTATTGCGAATGTTGAGAAGTAAAAAATGAAGCTTTAAATGTAAAATATATGAACTTTTCTATGCACGACTGTTAAAATTACGAGAGTAAAATAAATCTGTTAAAATTTGTAGAAGTGTTGGAAAAGTTCAATTTTGAATATGAATTATAGTTTAAATTCTTAACCCAACCTATAAGGGATGAAGCTAAATATATTAGTGCTATACTTGATATAAAAATATAAGCGGATGAACTATCGCCGAAAAGAGAAGGCTACGACCCCAAATACGTTGCATTGATATCGTGGCAGGTATTTATGAAGAAATTTCGTATGAAATTATTGGCCTGTTTTCAAGACGTAACTGGTGCTCTAAAACCTATCTGAACAAGTAAGGAAGTTGGGGTGTAACCGAAGAGGAAAATTCATTTCAAACAATAATAAATCTGACAAGTTGACCGATATTCGGTGCGCAAAAGGAACTGGCGTCATCATATTCGGTATTTGGGCCTTGAAAATGGACAATTATTGGTCATAAGGAGGCACACCTCAAAGGCACCTGCAAAGTTTTATCCGGATACATTTATTGATTTTTGTTTTTTATACTGGAAAGTGAAAGCATCAGATGGAACTTAGAATTGTGATATATGGGAAGTAGGCGTAGTTTTGTTAGATTTTTGCACTGTACTGTAGGAATGTCAAGGTAATGTTATCTTCCGAATTTGGTTGAAATCGGTCAAGAAGGTTCGGAGATATGGCTGTTCATCTAAATGTAGACGGTGCCATGTCCATCCTCCAAATTTGACACCGACTCCTATATAACCCTTTCGCTCCATTTTGGGTGTAAAATTTGTAACTTTTTGTCATGATCACCGGTGATATATTGGCAGTCGACGTGTTAAACTTATTAGAGGGCGGGACCACGCCCACTTTAAAAATTTTTTTTTTTTAACCACAGATGTGTCTCGTCGTTTTATTAAATAACAGCTTTATACCTAATTGTGGAGCTTAGTTGTAGCACTTTATATGTTTTCGATTAATGGCATCTTGTGGGCTCGGCAGTTGTCCGATTATGCCCATCTATGAAATCTTCTTTGCCAATTAAAACGTGTATCAAGTTTCATTACGATATCTCAATTTTTATTGAAGTTACAGCTTGCACAGTCGGACGGACGGACAGACAAACAGTTCCGTGGAATTCAACTCGTCTCGTCATCTTGATCATTTACCATATAGTTAACTCCAGATCCATCTCGACTACCTTTAGGTGAACAAAGCTATTATACTCTGTAACAACATGTTGCAAGAGTATAAGCAGTTCCATCCAGGCATAACCAATCTTGTTACAGAACTGGGGATACTTTGGCAATACGACTGTGAAGAGGTCATCTCTGTAGAAATAAAATTCTATTATTTATTCTTTTCTCTAATAGAAAAGAGGCGACAGTATCAACAGATAAATCTATATGTCCGCGGAACGCAGTACTTATAAGCGGCAAAAGATAGTTTAGCTTTTTCAAAGGTTGCGTGAAACAATGGACGTAACAGAAACATTTAAGCCTTGGAGCAACACAGAGCATACTAAAAATGACTTTACTTTTAGCAAAAAGGGAATTGAATTACATGATCAGCAGTAGGAAAGTAAAAATATTAAAAGCAGATTTATTTATTGTGAAACTTTGTTGCAGCTGAAGTTAGTCTTTTTTCTTGTTTTTATATTTAAAACTATCTTATAAACATCATCATTTTTCAAACATTTGAGTGAAGTTTATTCCTTACAGGTTTTCAGATCACGTTTGAATATATTTTCAACTTTAAATGCTTTAATGTGAATTATATTGAGAATAGTTCGGTGTAAAATTTTATTGGCACTTTCAAGCACATAATCATACCATATATCATATATGATGGATGTATATCCATAAATACTTGTATAAATATATATATTATATATATAGTGTATGTAATTAAATTACTATTATTATTGAAATGTATAAAAAAAAACTTTTTTTATAAAATCGGATATCGAATTTCGTGAACGTTCCATGCCGTCAGTTGAGTGTTTGACCACAGCAGACCACGAAAATGTCGCGCTGTAATGAAGCCAACATGCCACATATTGATTGTCAGTGTGATAACTATAAAAGTGTTTACAAACAAATGTGTCAAACGCACCGAGTCCGTGTAGCTAGAGTAGCGCGAGGAAATGGCGGAGTATTTTGCAAATAGTCGGAATACCAATGGCGGCTAGCAAACCAATTCGCAGTAATGTGGTCGGCCAGCTTTCAAAATGTAACCGGAAAGCGCTGCACTTTGTAGTAGTAAGGAAGTATCATGCTTAGCCACATAGATAATTGCAAATGCGCAACATGTGTGAATGGCTGTACGAAACAATGCTAGTAAATGTTTTGTGCCGGTTGTATGCGAGTGAAAATTATTGCTGACCCTCATATATGTATGTATGTATAAACAATAGTATAAACATGTGATTCAGTGGTGTTAGCAGTTTTCGTAATAATACATTAATTTTTATACTCTCGCAACCTGTTGCTACAGAGTATAATAGTTTTGTTCACCTAACGGTTGTTTGTATCACCTAAAACTAATCGAGTTAGATATAGGGTTATATATATATAAATGATAAGGATGAAGAGACGAGTTGAAATCCGGGTGACTGTCTGTCCGTCCGTCCGTCCGTCCGTCCGTCCGTGCAAGCTCTAACTTGAGTAAAAATTGAGATATCTTTATGAAACTTGGTAGACATGTTTCTTGGTACCGTGAGACGGTTGGTATTGCAGATGGGCGTAATCGGACCACTGCCACGCCCACAAAACGCCATTAATCAAAAACAAATAACTTGCCATAACTAAGCTCCGCAATAAGATACAAGACTGTTATTTGGTACACAGGATCACATTAGGGAGGGGCATCTGCAGTTAAAACTTTTTTTAAAAAGTGGGCGTGGTCCCGCCTCTAATAGGTTTAATGTGCATATCTCCTAAACCGCTAATGCTATAATAACAAAATTCACTAGAATCAAATGTTTTTAGCACTTCTATTGACGGTGTGAAAATAGTTGAAATCGGGTGGCAACTCCGCCCACTCCCCATATAACGGTACTGTTAAAAACTACTAAAAGCGCGATAAATCAAGCACTAAACACGCCAGAGACATTAAATTTTATCTCTGAGATGGTATAAGATGACTTTATAGGAACCGCGTTCAAAATTAGACAATGGGCGTGGCACAGCCCACTTTTAGGTGAAAACCCATATCTTGAGATCTGCTCAACCGATTTCAACCAAATTCAGTGCATAACGTTCTTTTCATGTTTCTACGTCATAGTGCGAAAATGGGCGAAATCGGACTACAACCACGCCTATTGCCCATATAACACCATTTTAAATTCCATCTGATTCTTTCACTTTCCACTATGCAAATCAGGCAACAATGACTGTATCGGGATAAAACTTTGCGTGAATAATGCGATTAAAGTATGCCACCTTGTGGCCAAAAATTATCTAAATCGAACCAAAACTGTTTAAGCCCCTAAGTACTAAATATGTGGACCCCATTGCCTATAGTTGACCTTCTACCGAAAATATCAGTCAATCCACAAAGAAATCTCAAACGAGTATAATATCTGACTTTGCGAGAGTATAAAATGTTCGGTTACATCCGAACTTAGCCCTTCCTTACTTGTTTTTGTTTTAAATTCTTTTGTTACATCCCTTTGAGTCGACAAGTGATATGCGCTTACTTTAGAAGCTTTTTCAAGCCCTTTATACTTCCAACAGTTCCGGTAGTATTTTTATGACACTCTGCACATTTGCTTTAGTGATATCCTATAACCTTGGCCGTCTCTCAACTTTATCTAGGTATATAACTACAGGTATGAAGTTAATGTTGTAAAATGTTTTACGAAAATAATTCGATGTTATTACTTGTGCGAATGCAAGATAATCTAATTGATGATTGTGTTCCCCATATAGGAAAGTTTATTTATGGTCTTGCAACATGTTGCTAAAGCGTATAATAGTTTTGTTCACCTAACGGTTTTTTGTATCACGTAAAAATAATCAAGATAGATATAGTGTTATACATATATAAATGATGAGGATGACAAGACGACTTGAAATCCCAGTGACTGTTTGTCCGTCCGTTCGTCTGTCGGTGCCAGCGATAACTTGAGATATCCTAATGGAATGTGGAACACTTGTTTCTTGGCAAAATAGTGAGGACGAGTTCGTATATGGGCATAATCGGATTCTGCCACGCCCATGAATCACCATAAATCGAAACCCTATAAAATGCCATAAATATACCGGATGGACGATGGGCGTGGCACCACGTGAAATCACAATTTCCAGAAATTTCAAATAAACTCGGTAGGTTACGCCCTACGTCTAAAAATCTTCAATCATGGACCATACCATGAGTGTTCAAGCCTCCACATACCGCATATGTATACACCAGTGCATATCTAATATTTTAATAATATTATGTGCATACATTTTCTAAAAAGTGAAATTATATTAATGGTTTAGCGATCAATACAAATGAAATTGGTTTTTTAATATTACCAATACCTAAAGGTATTTCCTCGGCTTTGATCCTTGCTAGTTGCAAGAGTATAAAGTGTTCGGTTACAACCGAACTTAGCTCTATCTTACTTTTTTATATTTGAAAAGCTTTGATAATAATCCCCTTCAAAAACCCTACCAGTAAAACTTTTTACGATAAGAACCCACACTCAGATCAAGTTGATCAATTCCGCCTATACACATATCTATTATAATAATGAATGCATTATGGTTGAAGAATAACTACATGATTTTTGGACTACTACAACATCTTTGAGCCGAGAATAGTATCCCTTAATAAGAGGAGGGGGCACTGTAACCACATTGATACCATTATGAGAAAACAGCGTGATATCAGATTTTTAATCTATATTGTTTGAGCTTTCTCAAAATGGGAAAATTCTGATTGACTTAGCTATCAAAGACGGATATTGTAGATTCCAATAAAAGACAACGAATATTTGCAAATTATTTTAGTTTTGACGATGTTCTCAAATGGTTCACTAATAAAAGGTGCGTTCCAAAGTAAACAGGACTTTTAAAAAAAAGACAGAACAAATGGTTTTATCGGCAAAATCAATTAACTTTATTCAAAATAGTCTCCTTCTGCTTTAATACAGCTTTTTGCCCAGTCCAAAAGCATGTCGAACGAGTGTTTTAGCTCATTGCCTGGTATGGCCGCCAGTATGCCGGTGCAAGCCTTTTGAATGGCCTCCACGTCTGCATAACGCTTTCCTTTCATCGGCAAATGCATTTTTCTGAAAAGGTAGAAGTCGCACGGTGCCATCTCAGGTTAATACGGGGAGTGGTTGACTGTTAAAATGTGATTTTTGGTCAAATAATCGGCCGATCGATGAGACGGCGCATTATCGTGCAACAAACGCCAACTTCCATCTTCGCGATATTCGGGGCAAACACGTCGAATACGGTGCATCAAACGCTTCAAAACTCCAAGGTAGAATATCGCATTAACGTTTTGGCCAGGTGGAACAAATTCTTTGTGGACAATACCCTTGGAATCATAAAAGCAAATCAGCATTGTCTTTATTTTTGACTTCTCCATTATTTGAATGGTTTTAACCAAGTCCAGCATATAAAATTATTTTGACATTCCAATATTACCGTGTAAAAATGGTCGAAATCGATATCTACGCCTTCAATTTGCAGTTTACAAATCAAGTACCAGGGAATTTATTGGGATAAAATTTTGCGCAAATAGTGCCTCTAAGTTATGCCATCTCCAGTCTAAAAATTTTTACAATCGGACAACAACTCTTCAAGTCCCTAGTCCCAAGTGCCTATTGCTAACTTTTTAGCAAAAATATTGGTAAAATTCTGAGATATATTATTGAAATTCGGAGAGAATCTCTTCCTCATAATGAATCATTACTTTCTTTAGTCCCCATATACTTATGTAAAGATTTTAGAATTTCCAGTTAACCTTATACCGCATATGTCGATCAATATGTGATATTAATGAATGAAATCGGGTAACAAGCCCGCCCACTCTTCATATAATGGTACTGTTAAAAATAGACATTAAATTTTATCCCTGGGATGGTATAAGTGGACTTTATAGGAACCGCGTTTAACATTAGACAGTGGGCGTGGCACCGCCCACTTTTAGGTGAAAACCCATATCTTGGGATCTGCTTAAACGATATCAACCAAATTCGGTACATAACATTCTTCCCATATTTTTAGTTATAGTGCGCAATGGGCGAAATCGGATTACAACCACTCTTATTTCCCATATAACACCATTTTAAATTCCATTTTCCACCTTGTGACCAAAAATTTTCTAAATCGAACCAAAACTGTATAACCCCCTAGATACTGAATATGTGGACCCCGGTACCTATAGTTGACTTTTTACCGCAAATATCGGTCAATGTGTTAGATATATAATTGAAATTCCTACTTCTAATTATTAAAATATATAAAGAAATCTCAAACGAGTGCACCAGTTGACTTTGCGAGAGTATAAAATGTAGGGTTACATCCGAACATAGCCCTTCCTTACTGATTTAATATAAAGTTTCGCCAGCACCTGAAGATATTTCTCAGGCCTTGATCATTACAAGTTGTGAGAGCTAAAATGTTCTTCCTTACTTGTTATCTTTCTGTTTAATAAAAAAGTTAGTAATACCAAGATCTTTGTTAATAACATTTTTAATTGGAGTCTTTGAAATATAATATATTAATGTTGGTTACACAGATACTCTACAGTTAAATGCTTTCTAACCAGGTCCTCATTTACTGCTACGCCTAGCTAGCCATTTTTTGAACGAAAGTTTAGTGCTCATCTAGTACTTTTAACGCTCTGTTGGAGCATTTGTAACGGCAACTAAGCCTGTGCTCTTCCTAAAAGAAGATACCAATATATTGCTGCTCGTGGGAATACCTAATGTGTAAATGAAGAGTAGAGTTGTGGCTAGCACACAGCTCTGAGACACATCATATCTTGTCGGCCGTTCATCAGATATAAAAAAGTAAGTTTCCTGTATAATTGCTAATTGCTAATATGATTGTATTAAGATTATTAATAAATGGTTTAAAAAGTTTCACTGAGCTCCAACAAAATTTATATTATTTCCTACTTTTTTACTGAAATAAATTCTAAAAAGAAAGCTTATTAACAGTTAAATATACTTTATCCAAGTAATAATTAAATTATGTTATACTTTTCTTAGTTCATCAAGATTATCAGTGTCTATTGTTTTTGTTGGTTTGTCTGCAAAATGATTTGTTTAAGTGGTTTTCGCGCACGATAACGGCCGGCTCTTTGTAAGAAAATACATTTTGTTATGATATTCAACGGCTTGCTTCACGGGGCATGCGATCTCATCTACATACATAAACCATACGTGTGCCCTTCTCTTTTTTTAGACTTTTTAAATTTATAGCAATGTAAAAGCACACCAAAATGTCTTTTGCCGATTGATTTTATTGGGCAATAAAGACCGGAATTCACTTTGCCAACCATTGGGAGAAAGAGAAGCATATAATTAAAACTGAAAGTAGCAGACTTTTAACATTTTTTTCGTACATGTGGTTTTTTATTTTGTAAGCAATAAACACATATTCTGCTTGAAATTGAAGCAGATTTATTTTAAATTGCCATTTAACAACACATTAACGCATTAAAATAAATGATGGAAATAAATCTGGGAAATCTGTACATTCGTACATGTTCTGTATATAAGAGCATAACCGGAAAAATAATATGAAAAGACTCTGTGGTGGAAAAGATTATATAAGTATATTATTTATTTAATATTCTAATTTTATATACTGCTTTTGAATGTGATGATATATGGGAAAATACTATATTTTTACATTTCGGCGCCAATTAGAATGTCGATAAATTCTATATCGTAAAAGTTGTTGGTACTGGCAAAACAGCTTGTAATCTGGTGATGTTTCTTCACAAATTAAGGCACTCATTGTAACATTATATAAGCCTTTTTATTCCTGGAATTTGAAATACAAATGGCTACACGGTCAACATCAGTTCAACATCATTCCCATTTATCGTTTAGCAATATATATGTGGGACATGTTAATTTTGCGGACCAATTTAATGGTATAAGAAAATTGGTACTAACAAAAAACTAAATATTACAATATCTCCGCCTATCCTCTCATAATAAAGGAATAATATTCCATTTATCCGCTTACTAATTATCTTCCTAAAGCTGGCTTCCCACTTAATCTATTTCGCGCTTGGTGCCAAAAATTGATCTTATATAAAAATTAAAATTCTATATTAGCATAGTTTGGATTAGTACCAAAAACATATGATCACAGTCTTATACTCTATACATAACTCTTTAATTTTGTAGCATCAGATTTTTGTATCTCGTATATATCGGTCAATGAGTACGATATCTTTATTAGAATAGGTAAACATATTTTGTTTTTGTATAAAAAATAGAGTTAAGCGGTCATCCGTATATTCCCCTGGTCATCATGTATCATATGAAAATATGTCTTTAAATGCTGTAAATCGAAATTTATAAGCAACTCACAGAGTTATATTGTTTACCTGGCCTAAACTGATACATCTTTACATCTTTTATAATAAATTATTGAAGACCCTTTTCGTTATATTTTATTTTTTTTTAAGTTTCTCTATTCACGAGAGTATTTAATATTTGGTTTTGGTCGCACACACACATATGTAGAATTTCGCACTACATTTTACTAAACTTTTCGTCGGACGAGAGGCAATAAATAAATGCAATACACAATCGAAGATTTGTACGACAACTAGTCTATGTGTGTTTGCCATGCCAGACAATGCATGAGATACCCGAGGTTCCGAACAAAAAGTTTACACAGCATTTTTTTCGCAACTTTTGCACCAACACCAGCGAAGAAACATGCACGTTACAACAATAACGAACCGATTGAATGGCGCGTAAATGCATCTGCGTGGAAACTCTTCAAACTTAATCAAAACAACTGGGAGCACACAAAGCCAACAAAAAACACCTCGTACCCCCAACTCACGCACATAAGCCACGTAATAATAATAATAACGCAAAGCGTGTCCAAACCAGCAACTAAAAGGATATACCAACTGCGGCCAAACGAATGGATGATGTTGCCGACGGAGGCTAAAATTGAACAAGTGAAAAACCGCAATGCAGCACAACGAACCCAAGAATGTGACTGCTGAATCGAATGCCGTCGATCTCAACCAGAGTTTTCTGACTTTATCCCCGCTGGTTTCGGTGAGCGCACCGTTTGTCCACCTTGCCAATTGCCCACCTGGTGCGTTATGAGGACTTTGAACAGCTTTGTAACGCTTGATTGCATATGCCATGTAGCCGGTGTTCGTAAAAAGATTTTCTTTACTCCATTTATTTCGCTTTGATTGTTTTATTTGGGCTGCTCTTTATATTCGACGGTTTCGGTGAAGGTGGTATTCTATTTTAAAGGATTTATTTTTATTGTTAATGACGTTACCCCCTTTTAGCTTTGCCCAAGTGAACTGCAGCTCTTTATGAAGTTTTCATTCTGAATAAGCTTCAATGCTTTCATTGTTGTCGAAAAGCTTACTGGGAAGCGAGGTAAGGTAAAGGAAGGTCTAAATATGAAAAATCTTAACGGATATTTACCTCGTTTTACAAAAAGAGCTGAATGTCAGCAATGAGTTAAAGAAGTGCGGCTGAAAGAGAGAAGGATTACTTTATACTTATTAGGGAGTGAGTGAATTGCAAGTTTTCTGAGGGTCGCCGCCGACCACCTGCTGTGTATAGCCGCTGGTTGGGTAAAGTGCAGCAGCTTCAAGCCACGAATGTTAATCTATAAACAAAGTGTACATTTTTAATTAAAAGGAAAATTAATAAAGTTTGAAGTGTTGTTTTAGCGGTGACCCAACTTATTTCCGCAAAGTGTTTAGCAGGTTACACCAAAATAAATTTTGTACTTGCTGTTATAGAATTCTTTTTACGAAAGAAAGTTGTTTGGTGTTGCCGTTATTTGTAACATAATAAAAAAGTCGTCCTAACTTCGTGTTTAAGTTACAGGTTGGGTTAGAAGCTTAGTAAGAAATATTTCGACGAATGCATGGTACGAACAGATTTAGATCGCGAATAATTTTAGTGCATGAAAATAATTGGCGCCCAATATACTTGTAATAATATAATAAGGGTAGAATAATATTGACGAAGCAGGTACCAAGTGTCAAAGAAGAATCGTAGGAAAAATATAATTCATGTTATACCATGTACTTGGGTTTATAAATATTGTGATATTTTGAATCCAGTTCGAAGTCATCTGCGTCAGTTTGCGGGAATAATTAAAAGGTTTCAGTCTTAATTCGTTCGTATGCAGTTATAAGTCTTGAAGCTAAAATATTAAACAAAGAAAAAATTAAGTAGCTCATTGATCTTTATGTGACATAGTTCAAACTCGAAAAATGGGCATGTTCCCATTGCCTTATATCTCAGGACTCACAATTTGTAGAAATTAAAAAAAGAAATTTAAAAACCGAGATTAATGGTAAAATACGTGTTTAGAGTCTTCCATACACTCTGTACCCTTCGGACAGGAGGGACTAAAGTTGTGACGAAATTTATAAAGGTAGCTTCTAAAGCACTCATGTCCATATAGTATTTGGGTCAGGTGGAAATCCAGGTCCCCATGTTGTTTATCTATCCATGGAATGATGTTTGGTATCAGACTGTGGATCCACCCTTATTTGGGTGAAGTTTGCCACCGTTGCTGCCACATTGTGATGCTTTTGATTCTCTCCTCTCTTTTTGCTGCTGTGCACGGTTCTGATAGCTGGTATAAACGCAAATTCATCTTCCTGGATATCAATGAGCGCCATACTGGCTAATACTTCAGCAGCGTCGCTTGATATGGTTCTGAAAGCACTTATCACGCGTATTGCATAAAGCCTATGCACTGCGTTTACTGGTCTAGCATATGATTTTGTGTCTAGCGCCTGGATCAATATTGGAGCCGCATAACCGTCGGCTGGAACGCACACAGCCTATATTTGCCTTCATTCTAGATAGAGCATTATATATTTTATTTGCTTTACTTGTCGTATTTTCCTTCTTCTTAAATTTTAGTATAGAGTAAATAGAGTTTAGATTCCAGTATTATACCAAAAAAATAATAGCTCATAATAATATTTATGAGGTATTGGGGAGCGCGTATTTCGTACAGAGCTTTGATGATATTTGCTCATTTCGCAGTTGATTGCATTCCTCACATGCAGGGTAATTAGAGCGCAATATATTTTGCCCTTAATGCAGATTACGCAGTATTAACGACTTCTCTTAGTGCGTCAATAGTGGACCTTTTTTTTATAAAGCCGTATTGTCTCTCTGATAATACGTCGGCTTTTTGGATTGCTAACTCCAAGCGGTTCCTTATTATGTTTATTATTCGTGTTGAGAATGTAGAGAGATGAAGGTTCTTCAGGCGGCTGTTTTGATTATGGGAGGAAACGCTGTACCTTCCACGGGTCGGGGAACACCTTTTCCAACATACATGCATTGTAGGATTGGTATAAGTGGGCGGTGGCGTTGTCTAGACCTTTTGTCCCCAACTTCGTTTTCTAGTGGTGCTTCTGCTGAGCGCTTCCGTTTCTCGGGAGAACAAAACTTCAGCAATTATAGTCAAGTGGTCACTATTTGTATGCATGTTTGACACCTAGTACTTAATGTGCCTGCTCAGCGCGTTGTTTGTAAACATTGGGTCTTTTATGGAACCTTATTTCCCTTTTGGTAGATATATTTCGTGCCACTATTTATTATTGTAAGGTTCATGACCATATTGATATCTTGCCACTTATTTCTTTAATCCAAGTGCTTTCCGAACGCTGAGTATATTACTCGCTTAATAGAGTGACATCTATGTTCTCTTCTAATACCGTCTGTTTTAGCAGATCTTGTGCTGCAGTGTAATGGTTAAGGTATAGTTGTGATATCGTATAATAAAATAAATAAATGAAGCTCTCCATAATAGTAATTTGTGTCAAAAATGGGTTGAATCGGGTCAATACTTCCTTTAATATTTATAAAATTTTGTTAACACCTGAAGTAATTTACCGGCTTTAAACATTGCAAGTTGCAAGAGTATAAAATGTTCGGTTACACCCGAACATAGAACTTCCTTGCTTGTTCTTTCCATAGATTTTGAATCCCACATTACTTTTGTAATGCGTCGCAAATTTTTTCGGGAGTGGTTATCTCGTCTAGGTCTTTGAACATAATAGTGATGTTATGTGTGTTTGGCTGTCTTTGTGTATATCGTCATCTCACCAATTACTCCTTCTTGTGGGTAAAAAAACTAAAATAGTATTCCTTATTATAATATAATATAATGAATTAATGAAATAATTCCAGACCTCCCACTTAAATGTATGAAATCTCACAGCAAGTTACTTAATCTGTCGAAAGTTTCAACCGTTGACTGCAAATTATGTAGAAAGCAGCTGGCTTAAAAAGCTGTCATAATATAAGATATCTCTAATGTTTATCTTTAATAAAGACGATATAAGTTAGATTTCGAGCGAAAAATTTTTTAAAATCAATATATAAGGTTGTCAAATATAATATATTCCCTTCCGCTTTTTTGTCTTTTGAATTTCGCGGCTATGTACAAAGCGCTACAGAGCTCGTATCTGGCAACACTATACATAATTTAAAAGGTATTGACATAACCTACAAAACAACGCTATGCATGATTAGTTTGGATATTGCGTTCAACAGTTATAGACGTGTAAACATGGAGTTCACGAACGCCGAAATTCGCGCTATTTTAAAGTTTTCCTTCGTTAAAGGCAAATCCGCTTGAGAAACGTTCCGTGAGATTTATGGTATTTTGGGGGATGGTACTCTATCACTTCGAACCGCGGAGGAATGGTTTCGACGATTCAGAGCCGGTGAAAACGACACCATAGATAAGCCAGCCGGCGGAAGACCTGTGACGACAAATACCGATCAAATCATGGAATACATCGAGTTAGACCGGCATATGGCATCTCGTGACATCGCCCAGGAGATGGGAGTTAGTCACCAAACCATTTTGAATCATCTGCAGAAGGCTGGATACAAAAAAAAGTTTGATGTTTGGGTGCCGCATAATTTGACGCAAAAAAACCTTCTGGACCGAATCAACGCCTGCGATATGCTGTTGAAACGGAATGAACTCGTCCCATTCTTGAAGCGGATGGTGACTGGCGACGAAAAATGGATCACATACGACAATATCAAGCGAAAACGGTCGTGGTCGAAGGCCGGTGAATCGTCCCAAACAGTGGCCAAGCCGAAGTTGACAGCCAGGAAGGTTTTGCTGTGTGTTTGGTAGGATTGGAAGGGAATCATCCACTATGAGCTGCTCCCATATAGCCAGACGCTTAATTCTCCCATCTACTGCGAACAACTGGACCGCTTGAAGCAGGCGATCGACCAGAAGCGTCCAGAATTGGCCAACAGGAAGGGTGTAGTGTTCCACCAGGACAACGCCAGACCACACACTTCGTTGATGACTCGTCAGAAGCTACGGGAGCTCGGATGGGAGGTTTTATCGCATCCACCATATAGCCCGGACGTAGCGCCAAGTGATTACCACCTGTTCCTGTCCATGGCGAATGCCCTTGGTGGTGTGAAGTTGAACTCAAAAGAGGCTTGTGAAAAGTGGCTGTCCGAATTCTTCGCAAATAAGGAGGGGGGCTTCTAAGAGGAAGGTATTATGAAGTTGCCGTCTAGATGGAAACAGATCATCGAACAAAACGGCGCATATTTTAACAAAATCCGATCACTGTAACACTTTTTATAAAGCATTGAATGAAGAGCAAAAAAAGGATATTTGACAACCTTATATTAAGACTCAGTTCATTGGTTAGAGCTGGCATCAGCTATCTAAGCTTCACCAAATGATTTGATGTGAATATATACTTGAAATATTACTTTGTCCCGCATAAGTTTTGTTACAAGTTCAGGTCATTATACTTATGATTCTATAATAAATTTTTTAATAATATTTGATTTATTTATATGCATATATTAGACAACCGGGGTACAAAATTCTATTCGAAATGGTCACCTTTTGCTTTCACATAAGCCCTCAAACGATTCGGAAGAGAGTGTTGCTTAACAGCTTTACCACGCCTTCTTAAATATTCTGCTGATACTCCATCGCCCCATTTTCACAGAAATGAAGAGGTGTACCGCCTTTTCCATTGCAACAGGTGAATGGATGGCACTGCGCTTAGAATAATTTGTTGTGTCTTTGGAAGTTTTTCGGAGTTCACCAGATCTGCTGAAATAATTATTTTAAAGCATAATTTTAAGCAAAAAGCTGTTAGTTAATTTTAGTCAAAGAAGAGCTTTTTCTTTAAATAAGAGGTAAATATGCATGTTGTTGTCGTTTTTTTACAAGCGACAAACACACTGGATGCGGTGATCTGCATTCACAAGCATTCATTCGGTAAACTCCCGTTATGGCCGTCCAGGCGGGCAAAGCTAAGCAAACGATTAAGGTCAACAACATTTCAAGCGCATTTTAAATACTTACATAAAACGCGTGAAGCAGAAGAGGAGCAATAAAAGGTGATGCACAGCCAAAAGTTGGAAACTACGAGAAGGTTGTAAGGCAAATTTGAAGTACGGCCTCATGCCTGGCACAAAAGCGCGATGCTCAATGGTACAGCGACGAATTGCAGTAACATGGACTTCTGTGTAAGGAATTCGCATGAAAATATTCAACGACATACAGCATGATGCCCAAAAATCTGCTGCATGAGATACAGAAAGGGTAAAAGTCCCGACGGTTGCGCCAGCTAGCAAGTATGCACCAAGGAAGGCAGACACATTCGCAGACATAGACAAGTAAATAAGCTGACTCTTACAATCACATGAACATATGAACATATTTGTGTGTATAGTTATGCAATGTAGACAGAAATATATACATACATGTACCTGAATAGCTTAACATGGAGAATTCAACATAAACGCACTCAATTACATCTATACCCGACTCACACGTTAAAAAAACAAGTACGAAATGATTGTCCAGAAAGCGTACATTTCTATAAAGTGTGTATATATTCATATGTATGTATATAATGAAAGTTGAAGAGGAAATATCGAGTAAAAGTTGAAACCATTAATTATACGTCCCGTATGTACTCGTTCGGCAATTTCTCGTCTCTAAGCATCTATGTATATGTTTGTGTTGTTGTGCGTGTATTTAGAAAGCGCACTTTTAGGAGTGCATTGGTAACTCAACGTCTGTAGATGTAGATTTTTGCATACCCAACAAGCAAAATTAACTGAAAGTAAGGTTAACGAAATCTTGATAAAAAAGACACTAAGCAAAACTAATATTAAATCTATAAAAATATTTTCCATATGTTTTAAATAAACACAACTTTGTTTAGGGTAAAGTTTATTTTATATCCTGAAGGAAACGTTGGATACCCTACAAAATATATATATTATATATATATAAATTATAAGCGTGACGTGCTGAGTCGGTGTAGTCATGTCTGTCTGTCGGTATATACACGAGCTAGACCCTCAGTTATTAAGATATCGATCTGAAATTTACACACGTTCTTTTCTCCTCAAGAGGATCACTATAGCATTTAGCTGCCATGCAAACGGAATAATCGAAATCAAGTGCTTGAATGGAAAACTTTCATTTGAGGATATATCTTACGAAATTTGACATAGACTATTATCTAAGGCATCGCTACAATCTTCGAAGTAATTGTTCAAATCAAAAAATTATAGCATCAGACAACTATAGCATATAGTTATATCCATATAAACTGACCGATAAAAATGAAGATAAAGTCCTGTGAAGTGTATTATATCTTCATTGCAGCCATAGTTAGCGTTTTTTCTTACTTCATGAAGTATTGTTCTCGGGCGATATCCCAATTTTAGCGATTTTTCTATCGTCCGTCCCTGAGTTTCTTCCTCTCTTGAAGTGTGACCACACAGAGAGAGAGAGCAATTTTTTATTAGTTTCATTAATTTATAATACGGTGGATTATTGTTATCTTCAACAGAACCGTTTTTCTACAGTTTTGTTCTTCAGACGTGCCAAATAAAATAGTTGATGTTGATGCTTGTGCTTTGCGTCTTTCCACGCTTTAATTTCGATTCAAGCGTGTAGTCCACTTGGATGGCTTTCGATGGACCGGAGAAGAATGATGATGACATGTTGCTTTATATATATATTGAATCATATTTATATATTCGTCATCGACCTCGGTACTTATATGGCCTATTCGGAGTGAATGGGTGCTTTGCCTAGCACAAAGCCCGAAAAACGTTCATCAAGTCACGTTTAGTGCTAGCAGCATTTTTTTCATCAAAAGAAAAGCGCTTTTGGAACATCCGAATTTCTTTTTAACCCTTTTTTTAAAATAACCATATATATGCAATATCTACCCAGCTTTAACACAATGTAAATGTTTTGTAATTTATTAGTTAAATACACAGGTATAAAAGGCTGGATTGTACACACATTATGTAATCAAAATTATTATATATTATTTTTGACGACTTTTGGAAGCATTTTGTATCTGTTGGGTTGTCTTTTAGACAATAGTGTATACGTATTCTTCATTTGTCATGTTGGATGTTTAACCCACTTAAATCTAATGACAGCTCTCTACGCTGCGTCGCAAGATTAGACGATGTTCAATCCCAGCTGTCTGACATATTTTGTATTTTACAAACTAGTTTTTCATTAAATGGCGGTCAATCATTTTCGTTATTGTACACGCTACCCTTTGACTTGAAAGCTCTAATTTTTCAGTCGTGGTCTTGCGTAAAATAAACCACTTTTTTGCTGTCTTTCAATAAAATAGTTTTGTTTGCTGTTTTTATTATTATTATTAAGGCGCATTTATTATACATATTATTATAATTATACTCTCGGGGAGTTGTTCTTGAAATACTTTCGAAAATGCTTGTTGGGCGAAAGTACGAGTATAAGGAACGCATACATACCCATGCACTTGTGAATAGGTGTGTATTCGCAGGTCTGCGACGCCTATTTCCTGATGTTTGAAGTGAGAATTTCCTACCAATAAAAAAGGAACGTAAGTAGCAAGAAACGGAATTTTAAATGCAACCGAAGAGTCCATTAATTTTTGGTGTAAATAGAAAAGGAATTTTTTGGTGCATTGAAGTCAACGGCTAGCTATGCAGTTAACTGTAGTGGTCTAGTATGCGGAGTTAATTCATACATACTTATATACAATCTATACTAACTAACAACCTATTGAGAAGAAACGATAAGGACCTAAGTTATTATCTTAAAAATTTTTTTGAGCAATAAACAAATTTTTAGACATACGTTTAAAAGACCATTGTTTAATTGGGTGCCCAATTTAGAAGGAAGCACACACCATTGAGACACTTATACTCGCGTTTAATGTTATAATGATAATACATTATTTTTAATACGGATAGGAAATAAGTGAGACATTATTTGTATTACAAATTTTATTTACATTCAATGCAACTTATTTAAACAAAAAAAACTGCCGTGGAATCGATGTCGGATTGGGTGCTGCAATGATTCTACTGTATCGAATCCTGCAGAATAAAGACGCATGCGGAGGCTGTGTCATTATTTTCCCGGGTTGGACGGCGTATTGGAGGGGGAGTTTATACTCATTTAAACAACCATAATTATATTGATGTAATTTCTAGATTAACAGTTATTTTTTGTATCTAAATAGGGGAGGGAAATCTACTTTTCGCTATTATATTGCTTTCATTATTTTTTCCCCACTTAAGATTGTAACCAACCTTTTAAAATGGGGCCTTGAAGCCATTCTAAAGTTTTGTGAATACCCTTGTTTACTAAACCAAATTATTAAGTTATAATTTAAAACAAGTAATGAAAGGCTAAGCTCGGTCGTAACCGAACATTTTATACTCTTGCAACGAGCCAGGAGTAAAAGCAGGGAAATACCTTTAGGTACATAAGGTTTGTTAATACAACGAAAATCAATATATGTAGTTTATGGTAGTTTGGGTAATTTATGGACCAATTTCACATATATTCTGCATTAAACTATAGTATATCCAATATTATATTTCGCTAAGGTATATTACATATTTGCCAATATGTGCGATATAAAGTCAGCCAGTAGGGCAAAAACCTTACTGTTAGGTATATATATAGACCGATTTTTCCGCTAAAATGTTCGCTGTAGGAACTGGGCAACACATTCGGTATCTGGGGGCTTGAATAGTTTTAGTCCGATTTGGACAATAAGGTGGCGCTTCGTGCAAAGTATTCGGGCAAAGTTTTATCCAGATACATTCACTGGTGCTTGATTTGCATACTAGAATTAGATGGAATTTAAAATTGTGTTATATGGGAAGTAGGCGTGGTTTTAATCCGATTTTGGTAGTGGTCCGATTACGACCATCTACGAACTTTTTCTTTCTTTTTTTCTTGCCAAGGAACACGTGTACCAAGTTTCATTAGGATATATCAGTTTTTACTCAAGTTACAGCTTGCACAGGCAGAAGGCCGAACGGATAGATGGACGGACTGACAAGCATCCGGATTTCAACTCGCCTTGTCATCCTGATAATTTATTTATATATTTATATTATATAACACCATATCTATCTCGTCTAGACAATTACAAGCAATTAGTCTTATTAAATATAGTTATTTATAATTGGAAAAGCACTGTGTTCCTTTGAGAATTCCGGGGGGATCTTCTCTGTCTCTCCTGTACTCTGTATACCATAGCCACAGCAACGCTCAGCCGGATCTCCTAGTAAATATATAAATATAGATATATATATAAAGTATAGTTAGCCAGATGTCTCGAAATCCTGATTATTAGTTATATAGGGGCTAAAGAAAGTTTTCGTCTGATTTTATCCATTTTCTGCACAAAGATACACTGTAATTAAAAAAACACGCTTTTTCAATTTCATTAAAATATTGGCCTATATACGCATCTGGTGTAAAGTGAATTGGAAGTTCGAAAATCTTTAATTAAGGTTTATGGGGGCTAAGGGAAGTATTGAACGGATTTAATCCATTTTTGACCCAAGGGTATAATATTGTCAAAGAAACATTTTCCCCGAATTTCTATATTATATCTGTTTAACCGGCAAAAATTCATCCATACGCTGGGGTCCACATATTCAGTATGTGGGGCTTGAACAGGTTTTGAAAATTTTTAGACTCGAGATGGCATACCTCAAAGGCATAAACACGGGAACTAGGTGTGGTTGTAGTTCGATTGCGACAATTTTAACAATTTAAAATAGAATCGTCAGGATAATGTTATGTACCGAATTGGGTTAAAATTGGTTAAGTAGGTTTGGATATATGTCATTTTAGCTAAATGTGGGCGGTGCCACGTCCGTTGTCCAATTTTGACCCCGGCTCCTATAAAGCCCTCATGTATCATCCTGGGTGTAAAATGTAATGTTGAATTGTCTCGCTTTTAGTAGTTTTTAGCATGACCGTGATATGGGGTGGTGAAGGTGGTGTTATAATCCGATTCTGTCCATTTCTACACTGTGGGAATTGGAGGAGCCACGCCTATTTTTATTAATTTTAAGCCCACAGTTGCCTCTTGCTACTACAAGCCCCTGTACCAAATTACAGTTTTATATCTGAGTTTAGTGCTTAATAATGGCATTTTATAGGTTTTCGATTAATGGCAATTTGTGGCCGTAGTAGTGGTCCGATTACGCCCATCTACGAACTCGTTCTCACTTTTTAGGCAAGGAGCACGTGTAACCAAGTTTCCATACGATATCTCAATTTCTATATGTATGATTAGGAAAACGTACGAGGTGTGTTCAAAGGAAAAGGTGATGTTTGATTTTCGAGGCCTGTGTGCGAAGAAAATATCGAAACAGTGAAGAAAATTGTTCTTGAATAACGTCGAATCACTATTAAGAAAGTTGCAGAGGATGTTGGCATATCAATCGGCTCATGTCATTTAATTTTCTCGAATGTTTTGGGCATGAAACATGTGACACGAAGTTTGCTCTGAACTTGATAAATTTTGAGCAAAAGCAATGTCGCATTAGTATCGCTTAGGACTTTTTGAATGAAGTTAGGAAAGCGTTTGTCAGAATTAATGACATCCATACAGAATCAAAGAAAGAGCTGATGGACATACCGAAAAATGCATTTCTGAAGTGCTTCGAGGATTGGAAAAAGTGTTGGCAAAAGCGTCTTACCGAGGGAGATTTCTTTGAAGGGAAAAATAGATAGTGATGAAAAAATAAGTACTTTTCAAATAAATTCAAAATTCACCTTTTCCTTTGAACACACCTCGTATATGGCTTTGGTTGAAATCTGGTCTGTTAGCAGAAGTATTCTGTCGCCTTAGTATGTAGGGTTGAAACTCTGCAGATGTGGCTTGTGGGTTCAAGCCAAGGCTGCCTCCGTCCCGTTAATACCCGGACAGGCCTCGGAATAGGTCAGCATTAAGTTGGTGTGGTATGTGCTAGTTCAGGCCTATTAGCCTGTCCTCGCTTTTGTTGAACACGTGGGGAGAGGCTTATGGACTTGCACATCAGGAGCAGTATACTGATAGTAATGATATTAGGGGCTTAATATGCCTAAAGCTACGGCAGGAAGGTAGATACTACCGTTGTATTATGACTGAAGGGAGCACTTATGCATAAGAAATATGCGGTGGGGACTTTTCTAGACATTGAAGGAGCCGAAAGTAGTCATTAGTGCTCTGGAGAGGTTTGCGGTCGAATCGAACCTTTTGCATCTCATATATTGCCTTCTTTGCGACAGAACTGTCGTGGCGAAGTGGGGCAGTGCACGTGCACTACGAAAGGTCAATAGAGCTACCCCGTAAGGTGGGGTGCCTCCTTTACTATGGATCTTAGTGATTAATGACCTCTTGAAAAAACTCGAGGAACGAGGCTGTTGGCGCTGATATCGCTTAGCTGTCAATCCAAATAAAACTGAACTGATTTTTTTTCAAGCGGTATAAAATCCAGGATGTACACCTCCTCTCTCGACTTCCTCCTGTCGAAAAAGTGAAGTATTTGGACCTCATTCTTGATAAATAGCTATCATGGAGCCCAATGTTGAGGAAATCATTGGGGGGCTCTCGACTTTACTCTGCCGAAAAAGTCAAGTATTTTTACCTCATTCTTGATATAAAGCCAGTTCCATGATAACCCAAAATTGAGGAAAGGATGAGGAAGGCATTGACTGCTTTTTATTATCGTGTGGGAATCGGTAAGGTCTCTAACCAAAAGTTGGTTTGGCTTTTCAAAACCGTGGTTAAGCCAGTACTGTTCTATGTTATAATTTTCTGGTGGAGCGAGAACGTGATCAGCGAGCGACTCTTATTGGTATCAGTGATGCACAACCAACAACACCAATTATGGCTCTTATGCCATTCTACATATATATAGCATGGGTGGACATAGTCGAAAGGTGCTTTGCCTCGAAGGTTGCTATTAGACACATTAAGTGTCCCAGAGTAGTACATTTAGAAATCCTCTCTCACTTCGATTGCATCTCTGGTAACTAACTCGCCGAGCATACTTCTACTGCCATCTTCTCCACGCACATACTTCCAAGGGGTATGTGAGTCGGAGCCACTGGAGAAGAGGCGCAGTAAGTATTTCACGGATGGATCGAAGCTCAAGGGGAGAGTAAGAGAGAGAGGCTATGAGGCAGGCATTAGGCGCTTTGGCGACTTTCTTTTTTATCCATACCTAGGAGTTCTGGGCATCAAAAATTTATTAATCGATTTATGCTTCAGCAATAAATTTTAATAAATGCAAAATATTAATCGATTTATTGCCCCTATCGATTATTTATGTTTTTAATGTTAAAATAATGAAATAACTTCACTTAAAATTTATTTATTGATTATAACCGCATATATAATATTACTACACATATCACTTACAATTAGTTTTCAAGTACGATTGCAAAAACAGCAGTTTTGAAAGCTTTTTAGTTAATTTACTTCCGTTTATCGAAGATATTGCCCAAGATTTAAAAAAATGGACGTTCCGCGGTACAGATATACCAATCAAGTGCGAATATTTGTGGGAAAGCAAATAAAGTTTAGGATAAACGATCTTCATTTCTTCCCATGCCTAGACAGTGTTTCGTTTCAGATCTTGAGCTTGGCGATTCAAATAAAAGCTTAGCTAGTCTTGAGGAAATGTATCATTATTCTGCCTTCGCCTTGCTATGAACTAATGATTTTTGAAGGGCCGATACGTCAAAATCAATTTCCTTTGATGTTTCGCTTCCACTTTTAGTTTCGTGTCAATTTCATTTCTCAAAAACCGCATTGTTGAGGCAAGGACTTTAGGCTCTGCAAAATATATTTTTTTAAACCGTGGGTCGATCAGTAATAACTTGAATTGATTTACTGTGTATGAATATCTCGAAGCAGGAACCGATGCCACTTTATTACTAGCGATTGTCGCTAAAAAGGATCAATTTGCTTCCACATGTATTTGCTTCGAAAATCTCTAGAAAAAGGTTTTTACACTGAAATCAGTGATGTCACCTTAAAATTGGCAGAGTCTTTTTGTTCACAAGCAGAGATGCCGGATTGGCCAATTTTGAAGCGAGATGTAGCCCGAATTTTGATATGAAAAAATTACAAATTCGGGCAAATTAATTTAGTAATTAATCGATTAATGATTCGGTTAACCGAAACAGAAAATTCGATGCAATTAAATCGTTTTCTAAAGAAAAATACTGGATTAATACTAATCATTTGATTAATCTTGCCAACCCGAATCACACAGGACAGGCGTATCTAGTTCTCTAAGTGGGTTTATTCGTGGTATCACTAAAAATCAACCTATTTACGTAACTTAACCTAACCTAACCGAAATTAACAGTATAAAATCATTCAGTGTTGAACATTTGGAGGGCTAGGGAAGTTGCGTAATCTTTATATTCTATATAACTATTTTTGGATTATACTTACCTTATATAGGATATATGGGGAAAGCAGAGATAATTTAAAATAACATTTTATGGGGAGTATGCGTAATCGTAACCCGATTGATATTTTGAAACTGTGCAAAAAGGACATAATAAGAGTCTTATGAATTGAATTTAGTTGAAATATATATCTAGACATATACCTATATATAGATGCTTATGAGATCTTTCAATTGAACGGATCTGTTATATGGTTGTAGGTATTAGTTTGCATTACAAAACTTTCGTAGTTTCTGTAATGTATGTACATACTCGTATATAAATTAAATTATTCAAGATCATGGAAGATACTTTTTTATGAAAATGCTTTTGTTATAACAATTTCTGCTGAAATTTATGTTAAATTTGAGTTACGTATTTCAATTATTTACTGTGTTGTGGTAGTTTAAGTGAAAGGCAGCATCGCCATGCGGGATCTAGAACTAACATAAGTGCCAAGTTTTTTTCAAAGTAGGATAGTTTGATGAGGGTCATTGCTACATAATCCGAATATCCGAAATAAGTGAAAGAGGTGTAAAATTAAAAGCCGTTGTTGCTAAACAATTCTATGTGTAAAGGTACCAATTCTAAAAATTGCAACATATTTTAGATTTCATTATATGGAATTCATCTTGAAGTCTCTACTTTAACAAATTTTAAATCAGAACATGCAAAGCCATAATATACCAAATTATTAAATTTTTGAGCATTCTCCAGACCAGTTAAAAAATATAAGTGTGTAATTTGACAGAACCAAACAATGTGACAAAAAGAGAAACGGAATTGTTTTAATATGAAAATTAAAAGACAAAACCTACTATATACCAATGCAGCATTCCAATTAAGCGCGCTCTGGCGAACGGAGGCGAAACATATGAGTGTGTACTATACATGGAAACATTTACATATTTGAGTGTAATATCGAGTTGTGTATTGCCACCTGGCACGAATTAACGATGCGTTGGCAAAGTTTAATCTTCCGTTGCAATGCATTGCAGCTCTGACAACCAACCAAGCCGCCTTCAACAGACACCACAGGCGCGCCGCTCAAGTTTTCTTCGGCAACAATTCTCAACTCAATAGCAAGTATGCAAAATTATAGAACTGACATACATTAGGGTCTCTCTAAATATGCAAAATTGACAAAAACTATTGGATGCTACTCATTTTGAAATCATATAGGGTATTCACAAGGTGTTATATTGTGTCATATCGTCATATTGTTTTATTTTTTTATGACTGTCATATCAACACTGTTGTTGTTTCCCATGCAAAATTGAAATACGACAAATACAACACGCCGAGGTATGTTTTTTGAGTGTGCTATTCTATCAACTGTATCTGTTTACTTTTTTTTATTGTCAATTTCTTCAATAATATGTAAGGAAGCAACGATATTCAGGTAAATTAAGTTGAAGAAATGTGAAATGTTGTGGTTGCAATGTAAACCAAAATGCCGGCGGTTCAACATAAAGAAGCTTTAATTTTATTTTTGTCACTTTCTTATGGCATTTTTGTATTAATAATATACCAGCTGGTGAAGTGAAGAAATATAACAGAATATGACATACAACAATTAAGGGGTGCTCACAAGTGTCTCATTTTTTAAGACAATTGAAATACGACATAAGACATAAGACGAATCTTGTGAATTGCCCAGTAATAAATTCAGTGCTCGTTTTATAAAATTTACAAAAAAAATTGTACGAGAAATTCAGAATACTCCTTTACTGCTTAACCAGTTATAAGTTTTAAGTCATGAAAGTGTCAATTTGTTTTGTGTTATGATTGATTTATTTTGAAAAGGGCTTAAAAAAGTTACGGGAATAAGTTTTTCTGAATCTTTTTATTCACTAAGGCCAAGAAACAATAGACGTTTTGAGAAAATGATCTCTCCTAATTTTATGAAGCATGGAATCCGAAGGTCCAATGCCTATTAATTGTTCTCTCTTTTTTAATCTATAAAGGATACCTTACAGCATACAGCATATTTATATATAAAGTTTAATCATGCATACTTATGTACATATGTACATGCATATATACTAGAGTGGAGCAAAAAAAAATTAATCATTTCCTAGGTACTTCTAAGAAAGTATCTTTAAGTATGAGTTTTTAATTGTAAAGGAAAGGTCCTCCGGCTTACAGTTTTCTATTTCTTTTCTTATTATCAGATAGAATAATTCACATTTCGCTTTCAACTACCAAGAACCTATTTTTCAGAGTACCAAGCGAAAAAAAATAACAATTTTTTGTACCCACCTTAATATATATTATATGTAAAACTTTGTATTTTTACGATACCTCAGTGGTTTCAGTTATTTGTTTGCAATCGCGCGAAAATTGCACGACATTGAAAAAAATGGTGGTAAAACTTGGAAGAGCGGAGGTAAAATATAAATACAATAAAATGAGTATTGGGGTAGTCAATGAGTGAGTTGGCATGCGATATCATTATCCACACGATAATGTTCCAATTGTATTAACTCTACTCTAAAACAAATGCCTTGATTGGCCGGACAACTTCCGGTTTGTGGTTCCACCAATTAATATAAGGAATCAAATTTGGTATGACGTGCTCATACTCGTATAAGGTAGAAATGAACCAAAAACAGATGGTAAACATATCTGAATTCAAATAATGAGTTTTTCAGAAATTACGATAATTCCGCAAAAGAGCAAAGAAGAGTTAGCAAATTCAGAGATTTATGCATTTATTCTTTTTCGCAAAGTTACCTGTCGCTTGTTAATGTTGCCTGAGCAGGTTTTCTTGTACGTCATGAAGTCGAATCAGAAATCTGCACATAAACTCTCACGATTTATTAAATATCTCCATCGTCCTTTACTTTAATAATTTTTGAACATGTGAGTAACACGTATGTTGAGTAACAAAGATATGCAAATTGGAGTAATAATAAATTAAGTTCATTTAAGATTGGGTTTCCAGAGCTTTAAAAAAATACTGTGATATAATTTGAGTACAATATTGAGCATCAAGGAGTAATTTATACAATAATTATTAGTATACGACAATACACCACCAGATCGAAAACCTTCGATTTTTGATCCTTTGCATGAACTACCTACATTTATTTGAAAATGAGTTCAAATTCCTCACTAAGGGTACTCATATGGAGGACATTTGAAATTTTTGTTTTTTTGTTGTGCTATGGTAAAAACTGGAGCTTTCCAGGTTGTTCCCAAAAATAGTTGCGAAAATAGGCAGTCGCAGATGAGTAAGCATCTCCTTGTTTGTCCCCGTGCCATCGTGACCTTATCATTTGGAAATGGATGGTTTGGAAATGAATCTGTGTTTTGCATTTACGAAGGAACTTTACAATGGGATCCGAAGTATGCTAAAAATATAATACTGTGAAGCACGATGGGTCATCCCTGATGGTTTGGTGTTGCTTTATTACGCAGGATGTGGGTTCGATGTAAAAATTGATGGTTGAAGCACTTCTGCTGCAATTTGAAGAATAATCTCATCTCTGGTCACAAAATCGAGCTTATTGAATAAAATATTAGGCGTATTAAGAGACCAGGCCAAAGTTTCGATTTAAAACTCTTAAAACTAATGAAACCAATAAACACAAATGAGCTATATGCAAAATCAAATTAAATTTAGTTCATCATCAGATCCAAACGGTTAAATGATGTTTATTTACGATTACAAAATATTATTTCAATAACACGTGACATGTGAAGTGACGTATCAATATTCAATCACTAGTAGAAATTTAGTTTACCTGTTTGGATACTGTGAAGGTCAGTATTTGTCCACTTAATAGTGATTTTAAGAACAATAACAGGTTTGTTTTCAACTTCCCAATTTAAATGTCAAATGCCAAGAATCTTCAAGCCCATGAGAAGAAAAGTTATATATGCATATGAACTTCCGCATCTTAAAATAAAAAATACATAAAATTGTTCCACACATTTAGGTACTAATGTTATCTAAAACCTCACCCAGTGAGTGAAGAAAAATATTGAAAATCCGTAACATGAGAATTTCAAGAACGCCTATAAAGACGCTGCGCCAACAACGGTGATTTGTGAGAAAACTTATGCTGTTGCATTGCTGGCGCATACCCTCGTTTAACGCCTGCCAACTTTCGAAGGTTTACTATATATGCTTCGCCAAGCAAACGACCAAATAGCCATCTAAACAACGAGTTAACCAAGCGAAGTACTGGCTGCCTGCTGGCCTCTTCAACGAATCGTTGCATGTAGTGGTTGCTTGCAGCGCGGTGTGGTGCCGTGAAGGATTGGTGCGTGCCAACATTATTGCGTCCATTAACCTCGTCATGCTGCCTAACCATAATTTTGGCCAAAAAATAGGAAAACAAAATGCGAAACACAGAACAAGAAACTAAAAAGAATTCTGTACTTAACAGCGCGTTTTTTTCTGACCGATTTTCCTATTCTCTTTTGAGAAGCAGCAGTCGGGTATATAAAAATCTTTAAAATGTACCAAAAATTAAAGAACGATGAAAACATCACGTTAACGTGCCCCTGCTGCTACAGCGTCAACCGAAATTGTGAAATGGATATTAGTAGAAGTTATAGCACCAAAAGCAACGAAAGAGGCGCCAGCAGCGAATACTGCAACACTGCCGAAGGCCCAATGATGCGGAATTCTTGTAATAAACAAATACATTGTGGAATGCAGCGCAGGCGCTTTTGCAGCCCTAAACACATACATACTTATACGTAATGTGGCATGCCTTCGCAGTAGAGTGGCCATTAAAGTGACCGGCAACTCGCTCTGAAGTTGCGTCATAACAGCAATGCGAGTGGTGGTTATACTAGTTTTGTCCTTGTGTGGTGTTAAGCCAAAATTATGGTTACCATTGCTCTTATGGTGTTTTTCTTTGCTTCGGTGCGTGCTCACCGATGATTCCCATGCTGTCGAAAGCGAGTGCATAAAATGTATATAAAAGCGGACATGTAAAGCTTTCCGTTAACACATTCTCTTCGAAAAGCTTTTACAACAAGAACATCTACTGAAAAGAGTAAGAGAGAGAGAAGCCCGCTTGAGAGTAACCAAAAAAATTGGTTGTTCAGAGCAAAACGCAAAAAGAGCGAGGAGTGTGATTGATAGATTCAGACTTCCGATACTACAGATACTGCATGTCTTGTACGTATCGAAATATGTATGGATATGCACGAGTGGATGCATATATTGCAGTTCGTTGATACCGCATAATGTTAAATAATTGAAATAGTTTCGCGCGCATCCTGTGCCGCAATTATATGACACGCTTAAAATTCATTTATTGACTGAATATAAAGCACACCAAATTTATATTAATAGTGCCTTATACCAATAAACTGTAGCAAATTCTCATGGTTTTAATAATTTTCGCAAAATAATTTGACGAAGTTTTAAGATCTGAATTTAAAGAGAATCAAATTACCAAAACCTTTGAAGTTAAATTTCTTTGGGTTCGAACTTAAATTAAAGTAAAGTGGGATGATTGCAAACATGTTCGGAGACTGTACCGTCGTGTTGGAAAATAATTCAATCCAAATTTTGTGAAGATATCTAGCCAAATATAGGGTGATCCTTAAATACTTAAAAAAAAAACACAGAAAATTCTAATTTAACGGGGAATGTTTATTATCATTCGAAAAAACGTTCGAGCACGTTTCGACTGGTAACTGGTGAATGACACGCGTCCTGAGGCCTGATTCGAAGCGGGATTGTCCGCAGGGACTTTAGACTTTACATATCCCTACAGAAAAAGTCTAACGGTGTAATATATTATGATCTAGGCGGCCAATTACACGGTCCAAAACGTGAAATTATCTGCTCACCGCAGGGTTCTCTCAATCAATCTATTGATGCGAGGTGTAGGAAGAGGCGCCATCTTGTTGAAATTAAATGTCGCCGAGATCACGAGCTTCAATTTAAGGCATCAATAGTCGGTTTTCATGGCGCAATAACGGTCTCCATTGACGGTTACGTTCTCACCGGCATCATTTTTGAAGAAATATGGACCGATGATTCTACAAGCCCTCAATGAAATGGCAGCTCTTAAATCTTTTCAGATTGCTCTACGTTCCAAATGTGGCAGTTTTGCTTGTTTACATACCATAATTACATAATATAAAATTTGGCTCGAAAACGTCAAATATTATTGGAACTTTTCAAGAGCTCACAAAACGAAGCGATGTTGCTTGGGAGGTCGACCGGCTTCAGTTCTTGCACAAGCTGTATTTTGTACGCTTTCAATTTAAGATCTCGATGGACTCGTAAAATGCGCCAAGTCGTTATATTGTATATGTCAGTTTGAGTTGCTGCGAGCGACGCCGAATCGAATCTCCACGGTCTTCGTGTACATTCTCAACTACGACCGCTATATTTTCTTCAATTTGTAGACATTGTTCAGGCGTAAGGCTTTCCATGATGAAATCCCAAACCAAACTGAACAAAATTAATATGATAGCTTGACACGAATCAGGCGTGATCTGTTGAAAAAAGGCTATTGACAAGAGTACCTTTACTTGGATCACCCGTTAAAAAAGTTTTCCTCGCAAGAACTTGATTTTGAGTTTGTATGGTAGCTATATACTATCTATATATAGTCTGACCCGAACATCCTCGAAGATTGTAGCGCTGCCTTGGAGAATTATCTATGCCAAATTTTGTGACAATACAAGGTGCGTTCCAAAGTAAACAGTACAAAAGTAGCGCCATCTATATGTCGACCAGTGCGTTAGAATCTGCTATCCTTTATCGACTTCCAGTAAAAATTTCATGACATTTTATCTATTGAAAGTGAAGTGATTGCGTTTTAAGTGTCAGTATGTTTTTGTCATCGATGCGAAAATGAGCTTCGAACAAAGAGCCAACATTAAATTTCGTTTAAAATTGGTAAAACTTTTACCGTGACGTGCCAATTGGTGAAACAAGTTTATGGCGATGATTGCCTATCCCGTAGCAGAGTGCATAAGTGGTTTCAACGTTTTCAGAGTGGTCGTGAGGACATAAATGAGAAATGAGCCGAAACACATAAAATCGCGCCTGGAGAAGTCAAAAGTGAAGACAATGCTGATTTATTTTTATGATTCCAAGGGTATTGTCCACAAAGAATTTGTTCCACCCGGCCAAACCGTTAATGCGGTATCATACCTTGGAGTTTTGAAGCGTTTGGTGCGCCGTATTCGACGTGTTCGGACCGAATATCGCGAAGATGGAAGTTGGCGTTTGTTGCACGGTAATGCGCCGTCTCATCGATCGACGCTTGTGGCCGACTATTTGACCAAAAATCACATTTTAACAATCAACCACTCCCCGTATTCACCTGATATGGCACCGTGCGACTTCTACCTTTTCGGAAAAATGCATTTGCCGATGAAAGGAAAGCGTTATGCAGATGTGGAGGTCATTCAAACGGCTTGCACCGGCATACTGGCGGCCATACCGGGCAACGAGCTAAAACACTCGTTCGACGTGCTTTTGGACCGTGCAAAAAGACAAAAAGCTGTGTTAATGCAGAAGGAGACAATTTTGAATAAAATTATTGATTTCGCCGATACAATCGTTTGTTCTGTCTTATTTTTAAAAGTCCTGTTTACTTTGGAACGGACCTTGTATCTTGTGAAATAAAAAAGTTTTCCATACAAGTACACAGCTACATATTTATTTGATATCAGTAGTTCTGACCAATGAGCAGCTTCTTGGGGGGAAAGGACATTTGCAAATTTCAGATCGATATCTCAACAACTAAGCGACTAGTTCGCGTATATACAGACATAGAAGAGGACATGGCAGAATCTGCTCAGCTCTTCACGCTAATCGCTTATACGAGGATATATACTTTATAGGGTCTCCAAAGTTTTCTTCCTGGTGTTCAAACTTCGTGGCAAACTTAATTTATCCATTTTATAATTCAACTCTTTATAAATTCGTAAAGCTTTTGTCTTTACATTTTGCGCTTCCGAAATTTTGGGATCCGAAAATGTTTTTTCATTTAGAAATTCTTGGTTTTTATTTCAATATTCTACGCAATTTCTTTAAATGCGAAATACCGCAATAGATATATGTGTACCATGGCCTTTTATGTGTAGCCTTAATTTTGCCAATGTTTGCGGTTCGTAACCTTTTCCAATTAGCTGGGATTTTTAAAAGCTCGGTTACTTTCAACAACTTCAATTAGGTGAACAACAAAACACATCAGAAAGAAAAGAAAATGCAAAACTACTGAAAAGAGACATACAATTTTTATTTGTCTGCATTGCTCTCAGCATTCGCAGCTTGCCTGCTTTTGCCCTGAAAATCCAGACCTACATCAATATCGAAAACGAAACGAGTTGAAACGAAACATATTGGGACGAAATGAAATTATGCCAACCTCATTTGCAGACATGACGACAACATGTGTGGCGGCTGCAAAGCTCCCGAAATTCCAGGCAGCGCGCAACTGGAAATTGTGTCAATCCGGTGAGCAAACATGCATTTAATGGTGCACGTGCGATAGTATGTGTAGCAACACTATTTGTTAACACACATACATATATGCCGAGTGTAATGTATGGCTATCCGAAATGTGAATAAGAAGCAGGAAGTGGTGCATTAATATGCACACACACTCACCAACTAATGTCAATAAGTCAACACACTTACACAAACGAAAAATCCTTATATTGTAATGTCTGCGTGTACTTGTATGTGGGGAAAGCAAAAAAATTTGAAAAGTGTGGAGAACGAAGCACAAAATAAAAATGGGGAAACAAAATCCGCGCTGAAGTGGCTTCACTGAATCCTTGTCATATATTCTTTGCCACTCCACTTCAAGCTTTGTCGCTCGGCGCTGTGCGGCAGTAGAAAACCTCACAAGAACACGACTTTTGAAAATTAAAAAGCAGCACAGCACAGCGCAACAAACGTAACAAAAACAATCAAAACAACAAAGACAAAACCTGAAGCAAGCTAGCACTAACCAAAAAGAAGGAGGAAGACATGCGAATTGGTAAAAAAAAGTGAGACAAATTGGAACGCAGTTGAAATATAGTACCATGACAGCAATAATAATAAGCACAGATACAGCATAAAATTCTTAGAGACGAACACAAATATCAACACAACTGCATAGGACTAGGTGTTGCTGAAGCTAGGCAGGAGCAGCCCCGGAGGCTAAGCATAATACAACTAGCGTTAATACTTGCAGAGGGTTGCTGGAGTGTAGGAAGGGCATATGCGGTCGCAAACTCACAGACACATTTGCGCCACCAGTTAACCTCAATACTGACTTAATTGACGTATTCATTTTGTCGTCATCACGATTGCATCATAGCAATTGTCGGCTAGCGCAATGGTGAAACGAGCCGACTGACACGGTTGTTGGACGGCGTAACATCTGACGCTGCCGGTGTTCATGCTATGCCACGCTTTCAAGTTGTTATTGTTGTTTCAGAAACAGGACAAAAACTTCAAGCAAAGACGTGCCTCGAGTAGTGCAAAGGATGTGCACAAAACTACTCTAATTTTGCATTTTGCTGCCAGAAAAATTATTATTTGTCGGTCGTTGAGCAGTTCGACCATTCGTCAGTCCAGCTGCCGCTTAAGAACCGACTGCGACGTTTCCCCTGCACACCATAAACACTCATGCAATTATTTGTACGATCCGCTTTGCGAGCATTTTTGGCGCTTCCAATGTGCTGCTGCCTTCAATTATCTATAAGCTGACGTCGCCGTCGTCGTCGTAGGCCATTACCTTTGCCGGTAAACATGGGCCAGCAGCAACTTCGTCATAGCCATCGTCATGCCTCAACGCCATCGCTGTGGCCAAAACCATCACCGTCGTCATCGCTGCCGTCATTGGTGGCATA
The DNA here is from genome assembly GCF_042242935.1 of Bactrocera oleae. Lineage (NCBI taxonomy): Eukaryota > Metazoa > Arthropoda > Insecta > Diptera > Tephritidae > Bactrocera > Bactrocera oleae. The sequence continues at coordinate 31,959,441 of NC_091539.1, read as the reverse complement.
GTCGATATTGTATGATGCTGTTATACCCTGGCGCAATTTCTGCGCAACATCCAACCAACAAGAAAACTAATCAGACACATACTTATCACTAGCGGGATTTGTTTGTTTTTCACACTCATACACACATACTGTTGCAAAGGTGCATGTTATGCAGAATATAACACGCGCGCACTGCTGGTGTTAATGCCTTCTGCAAAGTTGTCCAAAATACACCACTCCGCGTATGAGTAATCTTCGAAGTGTGAGTGCAGAGAGTGCGTGCAAATCGGCTGAGTGCGAGAGCGAGAGCCGATAGCCGACAGCAACAGCGCCGATTACAACACCAGTAGTGGGTAACATTCCAGTTAATACCGCAATGTTATATGCGCTGTTTGTGTATAGTTTTTATTCGCAGTAAATTCGAAACATTACACTACTGCATTTAAAAAAGTTGATTTGTATGTTTAGTAAATAAATAATTTCAAAATCAGAGGAAATATATTTCGATTTAGAAACCTATTATTTTAATAAAAAATGTTATATTATACACAAAAAGAAATAATAAATATGAAATTATTTCCTAATTCAAAACTATAAACACACATACAGTATTTTGAATATGTGTGTGTAAATATGGTACGTGCTATGACCAAGGTTGCGAATTATTTAATTCAACAATTTGCAATTCAAAAAAATTTAAAATCCAGTTTTTAATCCAAGATGTTTTTAATCCATGATGAAATTTTATTATTATGTAAGTTGGTCGACCATATTGAAGATCGCGTCTCTGAGCAAGCTCTAGTTTAAAATAGTATTTAGAACACGGAAACGTAACAAAAAATTAATTCTAAATCATTTTCTTTTTATAATTATCAATTAAACGCTGGCGTTAAGTGTTTTTTCTTTAAATCCGGTACATATTTTTAGTTTTTTAATACGTATTTCTGATTAAATTTTTTTTGTTTAATCCGGTATTCAATTATTTTTTTAATACCTTATTTTTTTTCACGTTAGTAGTTTTGAACATATGCATATGTGTACAGAGTTAATTTATTAATTATAGCCCACCATTGAGTGGCTTCAGATAGATATAACTTTGTATAGCCTATTAAATAGTTGCAAACATGTTTCCTAATATAATCTGAATTACATTGTTATATTTCCGCAAGAATCTTTGATCTTCACATACACTTCAAAAAATGTATTACTCTTGATCTTGTTTATGCGTGTACCTGCATAAATGCATAAATTTTATAGTGCTCAATATGATTGTAATTTTTGACAAAAATATAATATGTTTTGCGATAGTTTTTTTGTTAGAATTTTTTTTCGTATATATATCTATCAGTTGTTTATGTAAGAAATTTAAAATTTTTACTGAAGATTGTGGGAGAAGTATGCAAATGCAATGTACATTTGTTACCTAATTATAGAGCCAAATATAGTTTCATTAACAGTGGATTAAACTTACGGACGCTGAAATCACTTAATGCTTGTACACAGTAAATTATCTTGAACACTCTTAACAGAGCGCACATTAACATTCTTCTGAGAGCGCCACAGGAAGTTTTAGTAAAAGCTCCAATGCGCACATAATTCTCTCGTTTATGCGCTCTCGCACACTTTGCGGCGCTTTAGTATCTATGTCGGAGCACCTGGCATTTCAACTTAGTTTGCTTGTGCTGTGCTGCAAAGGCTTTGCTACTCTCCATTTGGACTTCGTGTGCATGTTTCCCTATTTGTGATATACGTGCTCGCGCTAGTTCGGTTACCATATTCACTGTTCTTTCCGGAGGGTGAAAGCAGATGCTAATATTAGCAGAAAGTTGTGCGAGTGTAAAGAGGCTTGTGTGCAAGACATTTTCCCATCACAAACAATACTGCAACATTCCATCGACACAGAGCCGATCCATGTTCGAGCTGTAGAACAATTTCAGTTTTCACTTGTGTTTCCGCGTTCACACACATGTCACGGTAGCTGTGCGCTACTTGTGAGCTTTTCAAGTGCTTAGAGTGTGTGAGTGTTTTAAAGTAAAGTCCAGCATACGAGACCAACAAGAAGTTGTGGAACTGATGCATATACTTCATCTGGCGACTTTCAATATTTTGTGTATGCGTGTGTGATTTTCTGCCAGTGACCGTTAAATACTATAAAGTACTTAAAAGGTGTGTCACAAAAGTGAAGAATACGTTCGGAAACACGGATGATGATTGTAAACAGCGCAGAAAAGTATGCTATGATTCTAGGAATGTTTCGTATAAAACCGTAATGGTACAACTCTAATACGTGTAATGTTAAGTCTAGTAAAGTGAGTTGTGGGCTTAATTCTGACGTCTTTACGTGTACTGTAAATTTGACGCCGGTAAAGTGCTTCTTTTAAAACTTGGATCGGTTAACACTGCCAATTCATTCACTGCCAACATGAATAGTAGTTATCATCATCTCACAGATACATCCTGTTCAGCTAACAGCGCTGTCATTGTTTAAAGAATGGCTGTTAATGGACATGTGCTAGATCACTGCTGAAGCTTACATTTCGTCATTTAGCCATTCGGTCATACGCTCGCTGCCATCGCTGCTAATGCTAGTTCAGCTTCGTGTCTTGTATGCCGCTTTGCAGCACCAACAGAGTCCGGCCCTACTCACAGACTTTTCGCGAGAACTCTTTCGTTGTTGGTCTCAGTGCTGCTATTGTGGTTGCAGTTTGGACTGTTGGGCTTGTTTTTGGACTTTGCATCAAATTCAGTTTAGTTGAGTGGTGTCGAGTCGCGGTTGATGCATACGAACGGAAGTGCAGTGAAAACCGTAACACGGAAGTTCAAACAATAACTACTTTTATAATGTTAAAAAATAAGTATAGAAACACAAATTAATACTTATATTTAAATATGTATACAAATTTGGTTACTGTGTTCAATATTTTCCGTTGGAAAAGCATGAAATTGCCAACGGTTCTGGTGTGTTTATATTAATGTTGCATGACCAAGTAGTGCCGCTAAATAAGCCGTGTAATGATTGTATGTTTAATTATATGGGTGATGGTGTTAACGAATTGAAAATGCTCAAAAATTAATAACGAATTTGACAAATGAGATTAAGTGGATGTGAAATGGATATGCATTGTGTAGAAACTGGAAAGTTTTATTACCGAAATAAAGGAGTGTTGGAGCAGTAAAAAAACAGTGAGTGCTCAGCAGTATAATACAAGGTAGGCCCTTCTTCAAAAACAATTAATGAAACAATAATTAAATATTTTGGGCAACATTGTATTTCACTACGAAAAGTGTAATTTTTAAGAAACGTGTAAATTTACACACAAAAACAAAGTATTTATTTCAGTTTATATGGAAACTAAATAGCATGTTACTTTTTACAAAATTTTTTCTTTGAATTCTACCCATTTTTTTCTTTCAAACGAAGTTACTGCCAAAGGAAAATACTAACTTCTAAAGAATAGCAACAATTCAATAAGGAAATTTGTGAAACACATAAACATTTTCAAATATATACGAAAGAGACATATCAATAAGAAAACGGGTTCTATCTATTTATTAAGACATTATGTTGCGACAACACAGCTTTAAAATTTATGAAACTCCTGATAAACACGCTCCCAGAGGATCGAGTATGAGTAGAATCTGAAAATGTATGGTAAAATCAGCTAGGTGGCAAGTTAGTAATCTACTTTTGTATACACACATTTTTTTAGAGTTTCTTTCTAATAAAGTAAAGCCGCAGTTTTAAGGAAATGACGGTAAACAAAATTCTTTCACTTTCACCCATCTATAAATAACACTATAACCATCAATTATTTTTATTTTTTTTAATAAGTCGTATTTCTTACAAATTAAATATCTTCCGACGGCGATACAGGGCATTTCGATTTTGTTAAGATTCAGAATATTTATTTTTTTACTTTTGATCACTTGAAAACGATTTCAAAAGTTCTGTAGAATTACATTAAATACTCTGCAATAATTGCAGTTGAAATTCAAATAAACAAACCTCTAGAATCGATATTTATGAGCGTATATCTAAACATCCCATGGATTTAAATTTTATACAACCTATTAAACATATACATATATTTTTTCAAACCGGTACAATAAATTAGAGCTTTTTAAATGCAAGCAGACGTAATACGGTATAGAGCGGGATGCTTCCGTCCAGCTCATATTAGAGACACATTTGAAACCATTGAAAAATATGCGGTGATAAAGCAGAGTTTAAAAAAATAGCGAAATTTATGGTTTGGAAATGAGTTGTGTTGAAATGATAAAATATTTCAATAAATGATAAGCTTTCCAAGCCCCTTTTTGCGTAATGCAGCATAAATAAAATATTAGCTTACAACCTTCATCATTGCATTTGATATTATTTCAAGAAAATGCAATATTTCAAATGGTGTGGCGAAGAAAAAGTGGAATTTTACTTATTAAATGTCTTTTGCTATTTGGTTTTTGTGGAATATATAAAATCAATTAGCCTCATATGTAAGTCCTTTGGATTTAATTGTGTTTTGCAAATTATCGAATAAATGTATTCGAAAGAGCACTGAGCAAAGAGCACTTGGTATTTTTTTAAACGAACAATTCTAGTAGAATTTAAATCAGAGTTCAAATTTCAACAAAAAATAATAATAAAAATTAAATAAAATATAGTAAAATAGAATAATATATAAAATAAAATAATATAAGATATCATAAAATAAAATGTAATTAAATAAAGCAAAATAAAAGTAAATAAAATAAAAACAAATGTTTAATGTCAACTAAAAGAAATCTAAAGAAATGCAATGAAATTTATCTTGATATCAAATTTTATATTTGGTTTTATATTAAATTATAAAAAATTTATTAAAATAATAAATATTTTTTAGGAACATTTATAAACCTTTTTCCAATTAGTACGGTTTGCAAGTCGAACAAGTATTTTAATAACAAATATTGCTGCCTTGATATATGTCAATTGTCAAATTTTGTAGGAAATATACCGATTCCCAATTAGTTCAAAACATATGTCAATGTAATTTGGATCGTCAGAATAAACATACATTTGCATTTTGTTCTGGTTCTCCTTAAAAAAATATTGGCACTCGCTTTTTAAACCAATTGGAAGTGGAGTTTTACGCAGCGCACATCTCCACTGTGTTTGAATACCCCTTGGCACAGTAAGTTACAACATAAAGTGCCACTTAAATCCCAGCATGAAATACAGTTATTGTTTGTTCCTATTCGCATTCGTACATGTATGGAAGTACCGATCGCATATTTTAAATTTAGCAATCATGAATGAGGCATAAGTTTATGCATTAATAATGTTTAAGTATATTTGTATTTGTGTACTTGTGAGCATGTGTGAGTAAATGTACTTTGCGGCAGCAAGAATGACAACAATGGCGGCGTGTAGCTAAAGTAATGGAAATACAAATACAACAACAACACGCGCAAAAATATTAATATAATAACAATAAAAGCGGCAAAAGAAGAGGTACCGCACTAACGTTTACGTGCCACAGCCACACTTGTGCGCCCTCCGCACCCTCCTCACCCAACGAAATTGCCCACTGCCAGCTTGCTAGCTGTTTTGCCGTGCTGCTAGCGCTGCTGTTGTTGACGATAATAATAACTGACTATAAAAATTGGCTCATTGTTATTTTATATAATGACGGTAGTTAGTTATGAAGGGAAAAAAGTGGTGTATATGTATATGTATGTCATCTTGAGCTCAACTAGGCATATACGAGCTCGGATATACCATATATTATATTATAAGCGCGTTTGTAAATTTGTGTCAAATATATACTTATATATATTTAACGTTTAAGTAAATAATGCACTTGCATACAAATTGTCTACTGCTATCGATTCGCAAATACTTGCATGCAGATACTTTTATGCAAAGCTTGCAGTCTGTTCGTGTACTAAGGAATGCGTCTAAATGTATTAGTGACATTGGCACATCTACTCAGTTATTTTAGTTTTGTTATACAAACATAAAATGCCCATAGAACTATTAAGAACTATTTCAAATGAAACCCTTATTTCAAATACACATAATTATTTATATATCTTATTTGCATTTAAATAAGATTGCGAAAATCACAGGATGTCAAAAATATCAGGTTATTGATTTTTATTTTCATTAAGGAAATCATCCCTGAAAATATTGCAAAGAAAACACTTCAGCCATGTCAGTTTAGTTACTGCTATTTCTGTTCGAGATAAAGTATCTTTAAGAATTTTTTATTCTAGATATTAATGGTATTTAACTACTACAAGAAAAGACAAATCTTTTTCTGACCCAAAAATCGAGGAACAAAAAAAAAAACAAGAAAAAACGTCAACTCGTTCAGTTTGTATGGCAGCTATATGCTATAATAAACCGATATCGTCAATTCCAACAAATCTGTAGCTTGTTGGAGACAGAAGGCACCTGTACAAACTTTCAGAGCGATATCTCAAAAATTGAAGGACTAGTACGCGTATATACAGACAGGCAGACGGACATGGCGAAATTAGTTCAGCTCATTTCGCTGATTATTTATATATATATTTTATAGGGTCTTCTGAATAGTAGAGTAGTAGTGTTTTAGGGTAGTAACCTTAACTAGGTACTGTCAAGTTTTCATAATACAAAGTGCAGGTTTCTCTGCTATTTTTATTTTAATTGAAAAAGTGAATTTCGCTCCTTGAACCATTGTTTTCTGCTGGAAAAAACGCTATCAAACGTGTGATCAATGGCAAAAACCTGTTTGATTTCCAAAGGAAAATCTGATACGTGTGTATATTTTTGAATTTTTATGGAATTATCTTTATTTTCTAACCCGTACATTCCATAACCTTTAATAAGAAATATTACTTTGTGTTTTTGGATCGATTGGACATCGAAATCTAAGTTAGGCAAAATACTTTTCAGCACGTAAAATATGTATAAAAGATTCTAGGAACACCCCATTTTGCAAAATACTGCATTTTTGGAATATCTGAAACCCGGAAAGTAAGGACTTTTTAATTATATTTTCTTATATTGCTATGAAAAAATCAAATAAAATATTTTAAACTTTAAAACCAAAAAGTTCAACCTGTCTATTTACCAAAACTGGGGCAAGAAGAATTCACACTGCTTCTTTAAAACGATTTTTTTCTGAATTAATGTACGCCCTTACGCATTAAAAAAAATGTCTGATTGCTTATTAAGATTTTAATATTATTAATTATTCTACTCGCATTATGTGATATACTTTTAGCTCACTTTCTAAGTGAATTTTTTTAGGAAATTACCGTCAACTTATCACATTACTTAAATAACGAAGGCATTATATGCTACTACTCGCAATTTCCTTCATTTTTCATTTTCTCTATCTTTGTTTGCATTTTTTATCTATATTCCTGCGCTACTGCCTCGTTTCGTATCTACTCTATTATTCCGTAAATTTATATTTTTCTTCCTTTGGAAGGTGGGTAGGCGTCTCGCCACTTTCTTACTCGTATATGTTAATAAGTGTTTTTGTTGTCATTGTAACTGCTACTGCTCCATCATTGTCGTTGTAACACTACTTTTGTTTTTGGTTTATTTTATTCTTTGTGTTTTTTTTACTGGCGTTGCCCTAGTTTAAGTGGTCGCTAGCTGGGTCGATCTGTCCGGTGCATGCAGCTTGGTGAGCGGTATATAGGCGTTAAATGCACCGGGGCGTGTGGTGGTTAGGGCTGCTATAGGTTGCTGTGTTGGCTGAAAGACAGACTTAATGGCAGGTTAACTGGTCACAACAATTTTTTGGTGGAGGGTTTGTGGAACTAAACTCGGCCGAATAGAGGCTAGTGTGTACTGCACACACACGTCTACGTACATATGTACTCCACATTGAGCCACATTGTGGTAGAAATTGTTGCTGATTTTTTCGGTCGTTCCACTATCGAGTTGGTAGCAGAACCACCGCTACCTTTATGAAAATCAACAGCAACAAAAGCATTGCCACAAAGTGTTGCGTTCAATATACAAATACTTGCACATACCACTTTTGTCGATGTTTTAGTGTAGTGGTATCCATTTGCCATATGCAAAGCAAAAAATGCAATAATGTGTGCGAACGAGCGTATAAGTAACAGAGATTGAGCGGCGGCCAGGGCGGTGAAAATAAAAATTTACAACAGAAACGGAAAAGCGTAAATGATGTATTACAAAAAAAAAAAAATCTAAAGAAAGCGAATGAAAGTCCACTGTTACGACGTTAGTTCTCTATGCCGCCTTTACATACTTCAAAACTATCGCCACCCCTCTAACCCCGCAATTCACTCCACTCCCACAAAGACTGCTAATTTTATTTATATATATACTACATATCTATATAGCTATATATCTATATATATAAATATATTTATATTTAAAGAGCATGCAATTCAACTGCGCTCGTACGCCCGCAACGGTAACTTGTATGGGTTTAGTGCAATAATGTTTGTTGACGAAGGTTTGTGCACAATATAGTGACATTCAAGGGGTCGGTTGGGGCAGAAGGCGTTGAGGTGTTTTTGTTGCATAATAAAATGGAATAAAGCCATCAAGAGTAAATGAGTGACATAATGTGGGGTAGTAATGCCACATTATGGTCAACACACATTCGTATATTTTTCGAAACTTGTGTGTATGTGTGACAGTGCATGTGAGCCACATGGTTTGTGTAGAGGTGTAAGAGCATTTACTTCCTTTCTTCTCTTCGTGCGCATAGTTTTCGACACTTTTGTTTGAGGCCATTTCCTTTCATTGTGTAAAGGGCATATAGCGTGGTAATTTGCAAATTTGGTATGCACAACCAAACCTGAAAACTATCTGCATATGCATATAGGCAAATATGTACATATGTATTTACTTATATGCAGTCATGCAATTCGACTGCAGTAGCGCACCTTCCTATCAGTTTTTATTTGCATAGTCTTTATTATTTTAAGTTTAGTTTGTTTTTAAAAACATATTTGCGTTACCTGCCCGCTTGATCGGCTAAGGCTTTTCGTAGCAATTATGTTATTTCTGGTTGTTTAATTTATTATCAATTAAAACAAAATATTAAATATATAAAAAAAATGTGTTACCTTGGGAAAATTTTCCATGCACGTTTACATTTAGAGACAAAAGCTCATCGCCAATAACTGAGAACAGGATATATAACATAGTTATATAGAAATAAAACATAACCTACTAATTAATCGAACACTTTTTTGGGCCTTTTTATTCAAAATACTTTTTTGTAGACCCATAGATATAACGGATTTGGTTTTCGACCACAATTCTGAATAATACATTCGTTTTTTTAATCTTTCTTTGGCTTTTGATTTTCAACTAATTAAATTTTTTTTTCCCAGTGCTACACTTTTCATAAAATTTATTTTTGACGATAAAACAAGAAAAAGTTTTAACTTTTGCTGCATCGAAACTATAATACCCTAAACAGGTGCATTTTTTAAAGCCTAAAATTTTTACATGTCAGCCATATGCTATAGTGGTTCGACCTGATCAATACTTTTGGTGTTTTTTGCGATAATAATCTATGCTGAATTTCGTGAAGATATCTTGTCAAATAAACTAGCTTTCCATTAAAGGACTTGACTATGACCTTGTAAATAAAACAAAAAAATTTTAATCTTCATCAAAATTTATTTTGTTGCTTTCAAAATATGCTCTGTCTGAAACGTTACACATATGCCACCTCTTTTTCCAATAATCGAAACATGCCTTGTAAGCGCTATCCGGGATCGCCTTCAGTTCCCTCTGCGTATTTTCTTTTACGGCCTCAATCGAGTCGAAACGGGTTCCACGGAGTGGTAATTTGAGTTTCGGAAACAAAAAAAGTCGGATGGGGCCAAATCTGGTGAATACGGTGGTTGATCGATGGTATTGAATGAGTTTTTGGTCTTAAAATCGTTCACAACTACAGCTGGCTGCTTCACGATTTCCTTTGACTTCTTTTATGTTATCGTCAGTGGTAGACGTCGAAGGACGACCGGAACGAGGCATGTCTTCGACGGTTTCTCGACCAGTCGTAGACTTGGGTTTTCGATAGAATAGGTTCATCATTTTTAACATTCGGAATGATTCCGCACACGAAATTTGGTTCGAAACACAATAAATATTTTTTTCCATTGTAAAATCGCAAAACACTACTGGTCGACTGATTTCAACAGCTGCTGCAAGCATACTGGTTGACGAATTGCGCATTTTTACATACTAATTAAGGACAGTGTTACCAACTTAACAAAAAAAAAAATTCTGAAAAATATTCAGCAGTTTAAATGACAATTTCCAGTCACAATGTATATAAGGATATTGGTAACTATAAAAGGTTATGGATCAATTGTACGTACATCGTAGAACTACATTCTCCGCTATCTGTTTAACATGTATTAACCGGTTGAGTTGGTTAAACATAAAATTCGAGACAATTTTAACATTGAATAGGAACTTTACCTGCATTCATCGAACTCAATTCACTGAAACTGGTTATATTAAAAATCAAAATTTCCGTGCGTGGGAAACAGAAAGTCCATTGGAATTATTTGAAAACAAAAATTGACGTCAATACTTCTCGGATGCGTCAATAAAGATATGTGGAAATTGTCTATATAATAATTGGAAAAACTACGCTTATTATAAGATGCTTGGAAAAAAAATTATTGAAATAATTTAATATCTTCCCCTGTTCCTAATATTATGAATATATATCCTGGTTTCCATAGACTAGCGAATTTTTAAGTAGTTATTTCGATTAAACCTTCCGTTCTTTGTTTGAAATTTCAATTGTTTAGAAAATACTTATATACAAGTATCTTGATAAAAATGATGCACTAGCAGAGCTTAACCAGTTATAATATGAAAATATTTTCCATAAGTTGAAATATAATTGATGAATCTATTTAACGGATAATTTTAATAAAATAAACACAAATGAAGTTCTTCGAAAAATATATATAAGTATTTCTAAAAAATTATGCTTGAAGGGTCCATTTGACACCTGTTTGCTTACGAAGCGAAAAGTTTGTCCGGCGATTTTTACAATGGAATATTGGTTCCAATGGAATCACGGCTACCGAATCATTTAAAATGTTGCAGATGTGTTTTGGGAAGTCTTCTTTATCACGAACACAAGTATTTTAGAGGCACAAAGCATTCAGTGAAGGTTAAGTCATCGGAAAATTGTCTCATGGAGATAAAGAAACAGTGCTTGAAAATCGTCGTTTTGGCATCAGAGAGAGATATTAGAGGAGCTCAACACTTTTTTGGATCGACTTAACACATTTGGGTTAATATTTTTGGTATAAAACGTCGAGTAGGATTCGCAGATGAGATGATTGACAACGAAGCTACCCTACATTTATCATTCTTGGTGATGAGATGTGGGTTTATGAATACGACGTCGAAATTGTCCAATAATCTATATATTTTAAAGGCGACAATAAAGATTTGTAATAAAATACGGGAAAATATATAGCCTTGACAGACGGCAGCGTTAAAAACTATTAACTACATTATTCGGGATTAATTCTGGAGTAACTACAGCTAACTCCATTGCTAAATCCAAACATAACTATCAAAATTTTAGGGAGTTAGTGGCATTTTCCTTAGCAACATTGTTAAAAATTGACAGCTGTATTGTATTGTGAATGAAAAATAACCAACACTGACACTTGTTTTTTAAAAATAATTGTAATTGTAAACAAGAAAAGACGAATAGAAAGAAAAAGTAAGTAACTTTTGTATTTAGCATATTTCTTTTGAGTCAAAATTATTATATTATATTTTCTTTGTTTCAATTTGAAGTGTCACTAAGAAAGAAGCGTTCAGAATGAACACTCCACGATGGAATGGAGCTGCTGCAATGAATGAAATTGCTAAATGCCAATCAGCTGTTCACTAACTCGCATTGCTGTTGAATGCACTTATAAATTTGGATCTGATTAAGTTCACAGTGAATCGGGATTAACGCTGCCGCCTGTCAAGGCTATTAGTTCTTAATATTTTGCGCTGCTTGTCGCTCACTTCCACGAATTAGTGACACACTTTTATACATTTAAATCGTCTATTTCATGAAAAATGGAAACAGTAATTTTAGTCAGTCTTAGTTCAGTCTTAATTCACTGACCCACTTATGTTGTTGGTTCGATAAACTTAATTATTTCATTATTTTATTTTCCCTGTCCATCCTTTTTATGATTGTTCGCACTTCAACCACAACGCGTACAGAAAGTTTTAATACATTAATTTTTACATTTACCCAACTAACTTATGCCACCATATTTTTTTAACTTTTTTCATTTTCTGCTTTTTTTCTTGCAGCTAAGGGCCGCATACGTGCAGAGCAGCATTAACTGAATCGGAATTGAATTGAAAAGTTTTAATGTGTGCTTGTTTTGTCTTCACCAACATTTGGATTTTATACTCGGAAAAGTTGAGAGCACAATAAAGAACTACGAAAAGACTTGTGCAGGTTCAGAAACAGAAGAGAATTGAAAAGAGAATTGCAACGAGAGCAACAACAACCACTAACAGCACTTAAGCAGGTAAACCATAAAAATAATTAAGCAAAAAACCTAAATTGAAAATATCAACTATATGGGATTGAAACAACAACAATAACTTTTGAAAATAAACGAAGCTCAATAGACTGAAATAGAGTCCAAATATTTTACCGTAATGCAATGCAATTAATAAACATATCAGTAAAAATATTCAAAACGAAAATAAAGATAAATGAAAACACCACTTAAATATAATACCAGTTTACCCTTTTAGTGCAATAAATAGCTTAAATATAGAGGATAATTAAAATATCTACATGCGAAATTCACATTTAACGAAACTTCACCACAAAAACCAAAAAAATTGGGATTAAAATTTGAATACAATTCGACGATGAAAATAGATAATAAATAATACCATTCAAGCTTATAAAATTATTGAATATTAGAATTATGAAAATTTCGTAAACATTCACAAACTAAAATTTATGGCATTAAAATAACTACAAACACAATAAAAGCAACCAAACTAAGAATTCCATCAATATATTGAAATAACGAAATGTGTGCGAATATAAAAAACCATACAGCACAATAAATGCCAAAAAACAACGACATGAAACATATTTTAAAAACTTTAGCCCCGATCGAAATCGCTCAGCCAAATGCGATAACAAATACTTACGAATAGCTCACAAAAACTGTAAAACGTACAATTGATCACTGGAGTTATTTAATTCAGCTTTCGTTGATGCAAAACCACGATAGGATTTGTAGAGCAAAATGGCTTATAAACATAATGAACGGAAGATATTTGCATTGCTGCTGAAAATAGCAGTAACAAGTGAAGTAACGGTAAATCATTAATAATAATCGAAGAAATTATCAACTCACGTGTAAGGACGAGTCATTATCAAATACGAAGGCAAAAAAAGAGCAAAATAGCTATCGAAAAAGCAATAATAACAACACTATAAATAGTTTGTGACTTTAACGTGACTAAAAATCAGCAATGAAATGTTCAGTTTGGTTTACTGGTGTGTGCGTATGGACCATATGAATGTAGTTCGACAACAACAAAATTCAATTTAAAACAGAACAATAAGAAGCATAAAAAACAAGACGAAAATAATAAACTTAGTGCGTTACAAGTGTTTGCATTTCAATGTCAGTACGCTAATTACACAACACGCGGAATTTTATTCATTTGCGCTAAGAGGTGAGTGGAAAGAGCTAATTGTTAATTTACTAAAGGTGCAAGCATTTTCTTATTTGTGTCTATGAGTTATGATCTGTGGTATTATTGAAAAATGTTTACAATTGTATTTATAAGTGCAATGTTTCCGATGTCGAGCTGCCAAATAATTTTTCTTACTTTTCGATTTGTTGCACAGAGATATATTGCGATCGGCGCTATAGATGTTAAAAGGCTTAAAACTAATTGGATACGTTTTGATCTTATATGTTGAATATCCATTTTTTTCTTCAGTTTTGTGTTCTTAAATTATTATTTATGATAGTAAAAGTTAAATATTTCAATAATGACTGAAGCAGAAAAAGTCCGAGATTGGGAAATTAAATAATCAAAAAAAAAGGAGGAAAAAATAATATCAAATGGAAACTATTTCAGACATTGAATCAAAATTTCAAAGTATGAATATTAAAATGAAGCATTGATAGTTGCTCATTGAAATAACAATGGGCCTAATAAAGAAAACACGGTTTTTTTGTTCAAAACTGGCTTTATTGATCAATATAATCTCCATCAAGAGCAACACAATTATTCCAGCTCCGCTCTAACATTTCAATACCATTTGTGTAGATTAATTTGTCTTTTGTCTCAAAATAGGCCTGAAATTCAGTGACAACCTCTTCATTTGAGCGAAATTTCTTACCGCCAAGGTGAGTTTGAGGTCTGCGAACAACCGTTGCTGTTTTTGGTCAGCAGTCAAAAAACGCAGCATCCGCTTTGAACAGAGCTTTCTCATGGACAAATGCTCATGCAATATAAAGCCAAAACGTTCTTTTGAAATCATTACGATGTCAGCTATGTCACGCAATTTCACTTTCATTCAGAACGATTTTGTGGATTTTTTTTTATGATTTCTGGTGTTACAGCCTCATTTGGACGCCTAATGTGGTTTGCATCATTAGTGTCTCTACGACTCTACTCAGCACACCAAAGTTTTATTCTGGTTTCTGATGGTTCAGAATCCCCATAACACTTTTCAAGCCATTGCTTTGCTTGAACGGTATTTTTTCGCATCAAGAAGAAGTGTAAAATTAAGACACGAAATTCTTTATCGTCCATTGTTTTTATAGTAACAAAAGTAGCGTCACTCTTAGCACAATAACTCTCAAAGTAATGAATAGAATGTCATGAAATTAGCAGCTATTTTTTTGAAGGTTAGTACTAACTGAAAATGAGCTGAATTTCATTAAGTGTTCAAATTTCCTTTGAATATAAATAATATCATAATCAAAATTATTAAAAATATTGCAGTGTTTAATTATATATTAGATAAATGTGAATGTGACTATTGTCAATAAATTTGGTATTTTCAGTGCTAATATAATTCGAATGCTTCTTAAC
The DNA here is from genome assembly GCF_042242935.1 of Bactrocera oleae. Lineage (NCBI taxonomy): Eukaryota > Metazoa > Arthropoda > Insecta > Diptera > Tephritidae > Bactrocera > Bactrocera oleae. Next base: position 31,944,362 of record NC_091539.1, on the reverse strand, counting down.
CTATAGTTACAATAAGAAGAAAAGGAGAATAATGTGCCCTCTTTTAAGAAAAAAAAATGTTAAAGAAGTATCAAATTCGATTTCGATTAATTTAGTTGCCGTGATAAAACTGTACGTCAAAATGGACTTTTTTGTGGGTATTGGACCAAACTAATTTTTCAAAAGACTTAGTAAAAGAAATTAGCTCCAAAATATTTGCATTCGAGTTTGGGAATTTAGTTTATCACGTAATCATATATCATAGAAGAGGGAGGAATGATGAACATAACCCTGATGATGAAGACGAAGAAAAGAGTGATGATTCCAAAAACTTTTAAATTTCATTTTCATAAACATATACTTGTAGATATTTATCGTATAAACATTTTTCCCAAAATTTTTATAAAGAAAATTTATAAATACAAACACAATACAATAAAATAGACGTTTAATCGGCGAAAATTCGAAAATCGCTTCAGTAACTCTAAAAATATATATATATCTTTTTTTTTTCGAAGATACCACTTTGACCCTTTAAAGAAGCTGTTGTATATATAAGTTTGGATTATTAAATATTATATACCATTAAAAAGCAATATTTCTTAATTTCAAAAAACTAAAATTTAACACAATGAGAACGACGTCAATAAATATAGATAGTTGTAAGGCAAACGCATCTGTTTCTGATGTCATCAAAATTTTTGAAAAATCCTTTCCTTTAATTAAATCATACCATATTTGCTCAAACTTGAAAAGAAACAACATTTATGTAAGTGAAGGTGTCAGTTTGTCATAAGGGAAGGAGACTATGACAGAGCATTTTGTTATTGGATCATGCTTTTGAATAAATATTTACATTAATTAGAAAAAATGTTAAAATTATAAATTTTTATCAGTTTAATAATCTTCAATAATTATTGGTTAGAACAAATTTTAAAAGATCACATTCCATTTTCATAGTCCACTGTACAAAAAGCGGAAACCTATATTTACCATAATCAAATATGGTTTATGGTACATTTTACCATATTTTCAAATCCGATATTGACACCCGAATGAGTAAAAGCTCGATATACATTGTTACCTTCAGAGAGAGGGTGTTAGAATTAATAATTAATTCAATTTTATTATCGTTATGAAATTATTCACTAAAAGTTTATATACACAGCTGTTTATATATTGTATATAGTTGGTTTATGTACCTAAAGTTATAATTATTGTATTTGTCTATTAAAATTAACCAATTTATAAACGATAAAATTAAATTAAAAAATATAAAGTAATTACCAGAAATTTATTCCTGTATATTTAACCATGCGTGCATATGTCTAACTGAAATAAATGTACATCTCTATATATTTAATAACTGAGGTATATGCACAATTTTAATTGGAATTATAAATTTGTGAAATAAATTGGAAAGGAAAGGAAATCATGTGAAATTGTATTGCATATATTTCGAAGCTTTCATATATATCTGAACACAGGCATAAACCGACTATCGACATCAAACTGTACGAAGTTAATTTAAAGTACAATATTTGCACATGAAAGCGTCAAATACTTGTATATATAATATACCTATAATACAAGGCATACAATATACAATTTTATATTGCTAGACTGCAGTAACGGAGAGCGTTGGGGGTGTCGGTGAATCATGGAATCAATAACTTTTCGTGCAAAATAGTATATTAACTTCGCAAAAACTAGGGTTAAGTTTTTTACCTAGTTATTTGAAATACCTTACTTATCAGGGTGGTCAGAGTACTGCTGTGAGGTGAATTTGTTCGTAATATGTAAATTCTTTTTTTATTCTTCCAAAACAATTTCTCGGCCGATAAAATTCGCTTTTGCCAACCGCTTTTTCCAGTCCTCGATCTTTTGAGTTTGTTGAAAAGCCAGAAGACCCACTGAGCGAAATCAGGCGTTGTTGTACATCGGTTGTTCGCCCGTATTTCCAGCCACTTTAGACGAATAGATTGGCGCAAATGACACATAACGTTCAAAAAATATTTTTTGTTAACAGGCCCGGTGGAAGGAATTCATAGTGCATCACACCACAATAATCAGCTCATTTTACCTTTTGATCGCAATAGTATAATTTCGTAATGAATTAATGTAAAGGGTGTTTTTTAGACGTATAGAACTTTAAATTACAATAAAACAACGATGGATTATTCGATTGACATGAATTTTATTTATCCGAAAGATAACCTTGTGGCATTAAATTTTAAATATGATTTCTGTCATATGACCGCCACGGCTGGCTCAGATGTAGTCCAATCTGGACTTCCAATTTTCGATGGCTTTTTCCAACATTTGTGGCCGTATATACACGTCGCAATAACACGTCGAATGTTGTCTTCCAAATGGTTAAGCGTTTGTGGCTCATGCGCATAGACCAATAACTTTACATAACCCCACAGAAAGTAGTCTAGCGGTGTTAAATCACAAGATCTTGGAGGCCAATTCACATTCCAAAACATGAAATTAGGCGGTCACCAAACGTGGCTTTCAATAAATCGATTGTGGCACGAGTTGTGTGACATGTTGCGCCATCTTCTTGTAACCACAGCTCCTGGACATCATGGTTGTTCAATTCAGGAATGAAAAAGTTAGTAATAATGGCTCTATACCGATCACCATTGACTGTAACGTTCTGGCCATAATCGTTTTTGAAGAAGTACGGACCAATGATTCCACCAGCCCATAAAGCGCACCAAACAGTCAGTTTTTCGACATACACTTGAGGATTAGCTTCACTCCAAATGCGGCAGTTTTGTTTGTTGACGTAGCCAGAAGTGCGCTTCATCGCATCATACGATAAAATGAATGTAGTGCGCGATACGTACTTCGCACAGAACCATTATTTTTGAAATAAAATTGCACTATTTGCAAGCGTTGTTCAGGCGGTGAGTCTATTCATGATGAATTGCCAAACCAAACTGAGAATAAATCACTTGACAGCTGTTAAATCGGTCACCATCTTGAACAGTAAGGCCAACTTAAAGTTCTATACCTCCAAAAACACCCGTTAGAAAAATTAAAAATTATTAAACTGATCGGATCGCGATCAAGTATTTAAGTAATTGTGGTAAAAAACACATAACTCAGTGATGTGTGAACCTACACAGTCTGATGGCATTTATGATTGTTTCCAGTTTCTCAGCAATGTTTTCGGTTAATGCTTTAGACTGCGCATACTAGTCAGTATGAGTAATATTAATTTGTACATGTGGATACAAACTTCGCGGTTTGAAAAAATATTTATAATGTTGACTTAACTAAAGACATGCTCTATAAAGGTTGGTTTACGACGCGCTGACTATTCACGTTTTATTATTTATCTCTTAGCGTGGTTTCCCAACAATAGTTTTTTTTTTTAATTTTGCCACGATTCTGACGAAACTAAAAAAGTTATTCGAAAACTGTATATTGTCATTGATTCACAAAACATTAGTTTTAGATTAAAAAACCATGGTCATTTTGAATTAGCTGTATTTTTTTCAGAATTTGAATATTCAAAAAAGTTCTGTCTAGTCATAACTGGGGTTATAAACAATAAGTAAACAAATAAGGAAGGATTAAGTTCGGGGCTAAGTTCGGGTTCATACTCTTGCAACTTGCAAGGATCAATACCCTCAGGTGTTGGCACAACTTTATATTAAATATTAATAAAATAACAAAAATATTATCTCTAGAGTTTCAATACTAGAACCCACACACTAACCGATATCTTCGGCAAAAAGTCAGCCATATGCACACGTGTCTATATATTTGGCGTCTGCACCTTTGAAAGATTATAGTCCGAAAGGTTTGTTAGGATTAAAATAAATAAAAACATTGTATGTGTAATTCGTAGACTAAAATCATACAATACATTTTCGGCGCTAAACTGATCTGTATCCTATATTCTACATTCAGTTAGTTTTACTAGAGTATAAAACCATCCGGAAAATATTCTATTAGGTATATGAGAGATATTAGTAGTACTGACACGATTTTATCTGTTTTTGGTAATATCCCATATTTTTAGCAGATAAAGATGCTCTCTGAGTTTCAATAAGGTACCTCACATACCAAGACCAGTATATAGATTGTAAAGTCAGCAGTATGTTTGAAAATCCTGATACAAGTTATAGGCTAGGTTATAGAGACCAAGGACAAATTTTGACCCGATTTTATTAATTTTAATCACAACAAGAAAAAACGTTAACTTCGGTTGCACCGAAGCTATAATACCCTTCACAAATACAAAGGCCCCTTACAGGAACTTGATTCTGAACGTTCAATTTGTATGGGAGCTATATGCTATAGTCACCCGATCTGAATAATTTCTTCGGAGATTAAATTGTTGCCTTAAATAATGAGAGACTAGTGTGTATATATAGATACACACAGACAGACATGGCTAAATCAACTCAGCTCATCATGCTGATCATTTATATATATATTTTATAGGGTTTCCGACGTTTCCTTCTGGGTGTCACAAACTTCGTGGCAAACTTAATATACCCTATTCAGGGTATAAAAATGCAACATTATTTGAAAAATACGCTCTCTCAATTTCATTAAAATAACTCCCACATTTAATTCAACTCTTGACAAAAAGACATAACATTATCAGGAAATTACTCTTTTCGAATTTCAATATTATATCTCCGGCTTTTACCGGTATGGACGGTTGAAAGTTAGTAATAGGCATGGAGCTAACGTATTCTTTATCTGGAGTTTTGAAAAGTTTCGGTCGGACGAGTTTTAGATGCAAGATTGCATACCTTAAAACCACTATTTGAGCCTATCCAGATATATTCATTATTGATTTGCATACTGGAAAGTGAAAGAATCAGATGGAAATTAATGGTGTGTTGTATAGGAAGTAAACGGGGATGTAGTGTGATATGTGATTTCACCTAAATGTGGGCGGTGCCACTCCCATTGTCCAATTTTGACCCCGGTTCCTATAAAGCCCTCATGTGTCCTACTGGGTGCAAACTTTAATGTCCATGGCGAATTTAGTTATTTATTTATCGCGCTTTTTAGTAGTAGCACACAGGTACCCCTTGCCACTGCTATCCCCTGTGCCAAATTACAGTTTTATATCTAAATTAAGTGCTTAATTATGGCATTTTATAAGTTTTTGATGAATGGTGTTTTGTGGGCGTGGCAGTGGTCTGATTACCTTCCTTACTTTCTTACTTTTTTGCCAAGGAACATGTGTACCAAGTCATTAGGATATACACATTTTTACTCAGCTTACAGCTTTTACATATAGACGGACGGACGTACAGATGGACAGACGGGCGACAGATATCCGGATTTCAACTCGTCATCCTGATTATTTATATAGTTATAACTCCATATCTATCTCGATTAGTTTTAGGTGATACAAACAACCGTTAAGTGAACAAAACTATAACAATCTGTAGCAACATGTTGCAAGAGTATAAAAAGACTGAAAACAACCTAGTTTTACCTCAAAATCATGAAAATGTTTATGTGTTATTTAAATCTTATTCTTTCTTATCAAAACTGAAGAGGCCCATGAAAGGAAGACGCTACGCTACGATTGAGGACATAGATCGTAGGAGGAGCTGAACAAGATCACAAAAAATTACTATTTTAAGTACTTTGAGGATTGTAAAAAATAAGTGGCATAAGTGCATTATATCTCAGGGTGATTACTTTGAAGGGGACAAAAGAGATATTCATATATTATATAAATAAACAATTTCTTAAGAAATACAAAATTCGCGATAGTTTTTGAACAGATCTCGTAAAGTTACATAAAATCTCTTCTTCATGACTTCGCCCATACTCGGAGTATCAATTAGGTTCCAAATTGTTCTTATCACACATTCACACTCACAGAACAATATATAATATATATGTACGTACTACCCTTTATTGTGATATCCCACTTATTGTTCAATAGTTCAACGAATTTTGTATAGATGCCCGTGTGATTGCTATCGAATACGGCTCTTAATTTTATTAGTGTCTTTTAATTATTTTGTTTGCGCAACGTGTGTCTTCAGATATAAATAATATTATAAGGGAATAAGAGTATACATATGTACATTTTTAGATTTTATGTTGAACACCTGTGTTTATTTTTGGTCTCACTGTGTATTAGAACTAATAAATCAGAAATATTATTAAAAATATTATTCATAACAATGATCAAGTTATGTAATTAGCAGAAACTGTGGTAAGGAATAATTTGTAGAAGAACTGACAATGATAAAGGATAAAAAAATTATATACCTATTAAGTCAATTAATTTAATATTATTATATAATATTAAAGGTGATAATATGAAGATGTAGCCAACATTTTTATTTCTTTATATGTAGGCTATATTAAAAACTGGCTCTCAAAGTTATCCTCAGTGAGCAATGAAAGCAAAGGAATGTTCTGAGCACGAGGCAATTTAGACAATTTGAGGAAAAATTTACACGTTTCCTTTGAGCTGATTGGTAATGCAATTGAATTATTTACGCCTATAAAAAGACGTTATTCGAAAGAAACAAAAAGTTGGCACGGCGGTCACAGTTATGAAGATGTGAATGGATGTGTTCCTCTCCCAATATATATTTATTTGATGAGTTTGATTACTTATGATCACTATTACACAGAACTTGTTATATAACTTTAAAGTTTACGCAGATTGAACTATCCAACGACGTTTACAAATCGTTAAACTTTATTATGAAAATTCTCGTTCTGTAAAGAATGTGTTTTGCGCGCTTCGTTCAACTTATGGTCGACATAATCAACCTACTGAGCATACTATTCGGAACACCATCACCCATCTTGAAACAGAGCATTCATTATTGAATAATATTGGATCGAATATATCGGCCCTAGCTAAGAGTGTACACGAAGACCGTGGAGTGTCGATTCGGCGACGTTCGGAGCAACTCCGGCTAACGTATAGAACGACTTGGCGCATTTTACGAGATCTTAAATTGAAAAAATTGATGCGTTATATTCAAGCTCATGATCTCGGCGACATTTTATTTCAACAAGACGGCGCCACTTCCCACACAGAGAGAACACTTCAGTAAGCAGAAAATTCCCATTTTGGGCCGGTCGATTGGCCATCAATATCACACTGTTAAATTTTTTCCTGTGGGTATATGTCAAGTCTAAAGTCTATGCATACAATTCTGCTTCGTTTCAGCCCTTGGAGCAAAACAACATGCGTGTCATTCGCCAGTTACCAGTCGAAATGCTCGAACGAGTCATCGAAAATTGGACTCAACAAATGGACCATTTGCCAAAGAATGTTCATTCGAATGATAATAAACACTCCCCATTAAATTTGAATTTTCTGTGTTTTTTTCTTTAAAAAAGTAGGAACCTTGAAATGGATCACCCTTTATATGTTGCTCTTAGTCAAATAGCAATTTCTTGGGCAAATTTGCGGTGCATTTTAATAAAAATTTATTAAAAAATATACAAAAAGTGGCATCATTTCATGGCAATGTTCACGAAATACTGGAAATACTACGAATAAAAATGTGTAATGATGAGGAAATTCGACATTGCTATATGTTTTAAAAATTTGGTATTACAATTTATTTTCGATTTCCTCTGAATACGAAGAAAGAAACGTCGAAGACCTTATAAAAGAGATATATATATAAATGATCAGGTTGACGAGCAGACTTTATTTAGCTATGCCCGTCTGTCTGTCTGATATATCCAGATATCTACAAAAAACTTTCACTGAACGATCAAAATCAAGTTCTTGTATGGAAAACTTTTATATTTGACAAGAAAGCTTTACAAGATTTGGCATCGATTATTTGCTAAGACGACGATACCATATCCGAAGAAATTATCTTAATCGGACTACTTTATAATATAGCTACTAAAAACTGAACGATTAAATCCAGTTCTTGTGTGCAAACTTCTTTATTTATGAAGGGTTTTCTAGCTCAGAGGTTTAAGCAATAAATCGGTTAGTCTTTTTTGCTCTCATAAATTGGTTTTACGTTAGTATTTACAAAATCACAATTGACTTCTTTTTTTTCCTAATTTTATAACTTGATATACGTACATTTATCAATATTGCTCTCTTTATGCCGTTGCAAACAAATGTTGAACACCTCTGTGAGCAACACTTTGCTCTTGGTAATAAAAAGCTTTACATACAAGCAGATAAATGCACTAAATTACACAAATAAACAGAAGCTGGTCTATTTTAAGTATATAAATAGAAGAAAGCTCAGCGGCCAATGGCATATTAGCGCCACTGAAATTAGTGACGTGCTATGTCGAAAGATTTAAGTATTGATCAGTACTCGGTAATGATTGGAAAGGAATTACATTTGTACTTTTATAAATGGTGGAAAAAGTTTATATTTCGAAAACAATGTCATTACATTCGTTTTGAATTTCTACCGCCTTATTGAGAAACTCTCTTCCGATGTAAGTAAAAACAATTATATTCCACCACTTTAGTGGATTGGATATTTTTCTTTGTATTGATTAATGACAATACAGCCGTCACTAACTAAAACAATAGGAGCCAGTGTTGCATACATATTTACCATTGTGTTACTACAGCTAATAATCGAATATAGATACATACATGATATTGGCCTTTATACTATAGTATGTACATGGAAATAGCTCAACAATGCAATTTAAACATGTAATAAAATCATGTATATTTATAGCTATAGGTATGCTTGAAATAATAGTAGTATAGTAGGCGTATTGTCAATATGTACAAAGCTAAACAAAGCTGCTACTGTCGGCATGTTCCAATGCTGCCATGTCGATGATGCACAAAGTACTAAGGGCTCAACTCATTACAAAATTGCTTAGTGCACTGAATATATACACGGAAAGACCGTATTATTGAACGCTGATATGTATATATATCTATGTATCTATATGCCTTATGTATTTTATTGTTAAGCAAATACTTTGAAATTGGAAAAGACTTGTTTAATGTTGCTATTGAAATAAATGTAAATATTATTAAAATAAATAAATATCTTGTCATCATTCCGCACAGGAAATGTCGAACTTCACAAATACATTTTGTCGTATAAAAAAGCTTTCCACACAAGAACATGATTTTGACTGCCCAGTTTATATGACTACTATATGGTATAGTGGCCCGATATCGGCGGTACAGAGAGACAGTCAGACAGACGGCCATGAACAAATCGACTTAGCCGATCACGCTGATCACTTATTTATACTTGTATACATACAATACATATGTATATCTTATAAGATATCTGTCGTTTCCGTCTGGGTGGAACAAACTTCGTGCCAACTTAGTTTAAATGATTACCCTGTTAATGGTATAAAAATCATAAAAATATTGAACAAACACTAATTAATTATGTATTTACATAAATATTTTGCAATGAAGCATCAAACTCGTCAGGGAATTTACTAGTTTACATATAGATTTTCTTGAATGAAATCGGACTAGTCCAAAAAAGTGAGAATTTTGCCAATTAGAATATGAAACGATTATCCAACTAAATTATGTAAATAATAACCAATTCAAAATGTTTTTTGCGAATTTTTTTTAACGAAACTAAAAATTGAAAAAAAAAACAATGTTATGAGTAGTTAACGCTAACGTGTTCACAATAATAGAGACAACCAAAAGGAACATAAAAATCGATGAATAAATTTTTTGCAAACATATTTTATATATAAATTTTTTCAACAAACATTTGTAAATAGTTAGAGGTTTTAAAAAAGGAAAACTTGTTTTTAATATGTACGTTTAACTTCACTTACTGCATAAGAGTATATATACATATGTTTACTGTGGTGAAGTGTGAACGACTGCCTTTACATTCAGTATTAAGTTCTTCTTCCAAAATATTTAATAATTTCGGGGCTTCTGAAGAGCGTAGAATCTACAAGAGTACGGTATCTAGAGAGGAGTAGGTAGGTAGGTAGGTAGAGTGGCTGTCTAACGACGCACCTAGGCCTATGGGAGGCCCATTGTGATAGAGGAGTAAATTTTCTCAAACATTTTGCACGGTGATTTTTGATTATTTAAAGGTCCAAGGACTGAACCGGGCAATCCAATATATTAATATTTTTGCTCAGCCGAAAGTTATCGTATTTTCGTGGAAGTTTATGATGAATGCGAACGTACCAAAAGGGGTTTTCATTATTTAAAAGTTTGGCTTGATAGATGAAGAACGTCCTAGGCGACCAAAAAAGTCCGAAGATGAGGAACTGTATTCATTACTCGATGGGAGTCAAACAGATAGCCATTCCACAACGTTTAAAAGCAGCCGGATGCATTCTAAACGCAAGGAAATCATTTGCCATATCAATGGAAGCCAAGGGACATTGAAATACGATTTTGCATGTCAGAAATGCTGCATGAATGCTACAATAGGAATTCGCTTTTGCTTTGAACTGTGACTTGTGATGAAAAATTGATTCATTGCGATAATCGTAAAAGCATAAACTAATATGTGAAACCAGACCAACTAGCCAAATCAACGGCAAAGCATAACATCCATGATTGCCGAAAAACTCCCGGATTTTGCTACTAGACTCGAAGCAATAATTTACCATTATGACAACTTGGCTCGGCCCCATGCTGCAAGACGGGATAAAAATTATTTGAAAAACAGTGGATAGAAAGTTTTGGCTCACCCGCCTTATAACCTAGACCCTGCTCCTTCTGACTACAATTTGTTTCGGTCGATGCAGAACGTCCTCACTGGAAAACCGTTCACATCAGAAAAGGGTATCAAAAATTGTTTTAATTCTTTCTTGGCCGCCAAGATGGCGCAGTTCTTTTGAGATGGAGTCCTCAAATTGCCAGAAAGCGGTGAAAATGTGAGACTATACATACAGATGGGCAGTACTTTGAATAATACTCTTATTCATGTTTTTCTTAAATAAACGTTCAAATAGAAAAAAAATTTACTTATAAAATATATACGAGTATAATACAGTAATCATATATGTATATATATATTAACCGAAAAAGTTAGCTGCGATTAGATTTTTTACAAGACCAACATTGGATTAAACAGATAATAATAACCCAACCATTACCCTCTTCCCGCCCAACCGACGCGGACGTGCGAAATTAGCCGAGTCATGAAAGTAGAGAGAGTTTTTTAAGCATCGAGCTACAGTTACAAAAATTTCAACAACTAAGATTTAAAATCACGTTAGAACAAATTGTTCAGATTTTATACATATATTAAGAGAAGCAATGTAGTCGTTTTTAATTTTAAAAAGTGAGATAAATCAAATGAGCAGGAATGAGAATTAACTAAAGTCGTCATATTTGCGGTGGACATTATAACAGTAAAGTTCTGAGCTGCCTCGATAAGCGTAACGGGATATTTAATTTAACTGTAGACAAGAGAAAAGAACTGCAAACTGTTCCATTCAAGATATTCACTAAGAAAATTATGCTAAGCATTTCCCTACGACTAGTAAATGTAGGTAGATTTATAAGTATCAAACGACTAGTTTATGTAGGAAGACTTGAGAAAAATTCAAAATTCAGATTCTAACTTGTTTGAATGGTTTTGGTAGCTAGGGTACCATACAACAGAGCCATGTTCCAATATAGGTGTAGCCAAAATTGTAATAAGAGTTTTAGTAACGTACGGATGTCTAAATCAGCGCGTTACTTAACTAAGAGCACCTTTTACTTCCAAAACCATGAAATTAATATGAAGACTAAAATTAAACTTAAGATCCATAGTAACTCCCAATTCAACAAAGTTATAAACAGATATACGGGAAAGCACCGAATAATTAAACACACAATCCAACAGATTTTCGTATGGAATATCTTTGCTGAAGATTATGCCTACCTTTTATAATCAGTATTAGTAGTCTCAAAGATATCTCGACCTTCATGAAGTAATTCGCTAGTTACCTAGCTTAATCAATTTCTATCATAATTTTGATCCAATTGTTTTGAATATGGATGCTAGTCCGCATCAAATACTTAAAAAAAATTATACTAGAGTAGAAATATATGTAAAGGGAAAAGGTGCAGTAAAATTCATTGATGTACCTTCTGTGACGAATGCATTAAAATTTGATGGCACAACGTGACACGAGCTCTGTTGATAGATTCACCCAATTTCAAGAAAATGTATGCGCATCCAGCTGCATTAAACCTCTTATTCGTTATAATAAAGAATAGGAAGTTGAGCGCTCTATTTATGTTCTAGTATTGACTCGTGGATTTTGTTTTTGTGCCTATAATTCCCTTCCGCATTTCATTGAGCTATTTTACAGCACGTTAATTGGAACAAGCGCATTAGAATTTCCACAGAACGAGGAAATTCTCAACGAAATTTGTGTTTAATTTTAACCCATTCCAAGTTATTTTTGTGTAAATAATGTTGCAGCTTACAGCTGGAACCACATCAGCAACACTTTTCAATGGCACACTGGTACAATGTCTGGAGCGAATTTGTTTATTTTTGTTATAATGTTCAACCCATTTATAAATAAGTATTTTTCTCAAACGTCAAGAGTACACTAAAAAGTTTACAGCGTTTCCTGTGGTGTGGCGACAAGTGCTATTGTTTATGTCGAAAACAAGCAAAATATTGATTCACTTGAATCGAACTTTTAATAATGTAGCCACAACTACAGCGAGAATTATGTAGAAATGTGCTTAAAATTCATAAAGCTAAAATACAAAATATTAAAGTTTTCTTTATTGGTACCTCAAGTTATACAAGAGCGCGTACAGCAATTTAATACACCTGCTCATGAAACATGAAAACGCACAATAACGTGTGTATATACGGACATTCCGTTGAGATTCCATTTTCAATACCAGCGCTTCGGTTTTATTTGTTTGCTTCGCATTTTATTTCATGTATAGAGAAAAGTTGATGTGTGCTTCGGTCCGCTTTTGACCCTTAAGCTGCTTACGGCATTAAATGTTTCAGTAGGAACGATAAAAGTTTGCACCTAAAAGAATTGTAAAGCTAAAGCTGCTACCACTGTTACAACTACCAGCTGCATTTGATTGGCGCTTGTGGAATTTACACTAAACCAAGCTTTTTTGAGTGCTTTTATTTAATTTTCAGTTGAATTAAATTTATAAGAAGTTCAAGCATAATCAAGCATATCAAACTTAAAACTTTATACACCTTTATTCTTTTATTTGGAGGAGAATTTAGTTTTTGCGGATTAAGATAAACTTTTATACATGTGAATTTCTTATAGCGCCAAACGAGTTTTTAAAGTACTAAAATATTTGTTTTACGTCATAGTTTACATTAGTAATACCAGAAAAAAATGTCATAACTTAAAATAAAAATAAAAAACGTCAGAGACCCTATAAAATATATACATTAATGATCACCATGATGAGCTGACTTGATTTCGCCATGTCCGTCCGTTTGTCTGTATATATACGAACTATTCCCTCAGTTTTTAAGCTATCGTTCTGAAATTTCGCACCTGTCCAAACTGAACAATCGGACTCAAGTGCTTGGATCGGAAATTTTTTTAATTTGACGTAATATCTTCACGAAATTTGGCATGAGTTATTTCCTAAGGCAACAATGTATTATCCGAAGAGGTTGTTCAGATCAGTTCATTATACCATATAGCTGCCATATAAATTGAACAATCAGAATCAAGTTCTTATAAAGAACCTTTGTAGATGTTTACGGTATTATAACTTCGGTGCAATCAAAGTTAACGGTTCTTCTTGTTGTGTACTTGAAAGCGAAAGTACTCAAAACTGCAGTGGAGGAAAGCGGCTTCAAAAGATTGAAATAAGGTCGTATAACTAAATTTCATTGTCATAGCCACCGGAATGATACAATTCGCAACTTAAGGAGGAAATACGGTTAGACGGTTCAATTAAATGATTTTTTATATATTTCATAATTGTTAGTAAAACAATTGAAAATTATGTTTTTCTAATTAAAGTTCTTGAATATTGTATTGATTGGTTTGAAAAGGTTTTAACCAATCATTTTGAAAATTGACAGTTATTTTCTTCATTGCATTGCGCTCTATACAAGTGTATATACCTGGAATCGGCTCAGAACTATGAGTATTAAAATCTGTTTTTTCTTTTTTTGCAAAATTTAAATAATTTTTTTTTGAAATAAGAAGGACCGTATTTCCCATTGAAGCAATAGATGAAGTTTGGCAAAATAATAAAACTTTGTGAATAATATTATATTAGGTAAAGTAAAAAGTTCGTTCGGTTTTTTATTGATTTTTCAAAAGATGATAACTTTGTGTGCATTTGTCCGATTTAAGTCAAATATGTGCCGTTGTGTTCATAAACTTGTTGCCAACGAGATGCCAACTTCATTATACCCCTCTCGAAGAAGGCTGCGTCCCTATTGGCAAAAAACTCGGAGAGCCAATTTTTACAGGCCTCTCTTGAGGCTAACTTCTCACCATTAAGCGTGTTCGCCATGGACAAGAAAGATGGTAATCACTTGGTGCCAGGTCCGGACTATAAGGTGGGTTCATTAGGACCTCCCATCCGAGCTTCCGGAGCTTCTGGCGCGTCACCAAAGACGTGTGTGATCTAGTGTTGTCCTGATGGAACACAATTCGGCCTCTGTTGATCAAAGATGGCCTCTTCTGGATGAGTGCTGCCTTCAAGCGGTCCAGTTGTTGGCAGTAGAGGGCCGAATAGAGCGTTTGGCCATATGGGAGCAGCTTGTAGTAGATGATTCCTTGCCAATCCCACCAAACACACAGCAAAACCTTCCTGGCCGTCAATCCGGTCTTGTCCATCGTCTGGGCCGCTTCCCCGAGCTTTGACCACGACCGTTTGCGCTCGATGTTGTCCTAAGTGACCCATTTTTCATCGCCAGTCACAATCCGCTTCAGAAATGGGTCGATTTTGTTGCGATTCAGCAGTGATTCGCAGATGGAAATTCGGTCCATCATGTTTTTTTGCGTTAGTTCATGTGGCACCCAAACATCGAGCTTATTTTTGAATCCAAGGTTAAGCAAATGGTTCCAAACGGTTAACTGGCTTATTTTTAGTTCCTAAGCAATTAAATAAGTGCTCACGTGACGGTCTGTTTCCACTATTTTCATGATTTTATCGCAATTTTCGCCGACAGGCCTCCCGACGCGTGGTGCATCTTTGACATCGAAATTACCGGAACGGAACCTAGCAAACCACTTTTGTGCTACACGTTCGTTTACAATATCGGGCCCATAAACTAAATTAACTTTCTTCAGTAGCTTTGGCTGCTTTTTCGCCTTGATCGAAGAAAAATTGTAAAATATAGCGAATTTTCTCTTTGCTGGTGTCCATCTTTGACGAGCGCTCACAACGTACTGAGTCAATCAATCGAAAAGCTGTCAAGGACAAACTTTTAGCGCGAATAAACACGTTTTCAGCGCCGTATAGTATGACATTATGCGACACGTAACACTAATACTATGGACAATAACGCCATCTCTTAGATAAAAACCGAACGAACTTTTTACTTTACCTAATATAATATAAAGATATAATTCTTTAGTTTCAGTTTCGTAATATTTGTGTATATAACAACATATTCGGATTATACTTGATATTATTAATTACAACATATAATTGTAATTAATATATGTATAAGCTAATTCAAAGCTTTATATTATTATTTAATATCGGCACTATAAATTTTCTTAATATTAGCCCCGTCGTTGTCCTGGTCAATTCCTTCTTCTTTCATTTTGCTTCTGTTTCTTTTTCTTTTTCGATGTCTTCTCCTTTGTTCCATTTTTCCTGCGTCTCTTTGCTTTTTCTCTGCGTCTTCTGAGTTAAACGTTTTTCTTTCATTCAGCTTACAATCATTGGTGCCATTAAGAGTAGGTACAGTGGTTATTAGAAATACTAAAGCTATAATACCAAGTGCTTAATAATAAACTAGATCTAGTAAAAATAAGTACATTATTTTGGCATTAAATTGAAGGGATTTTTTCGCATAGTTAGAATGATCCAATTAAGGTCAAATATGCACCGATTTGTTTGATAACTCGTGTCCATTTTGCCATTATTATAGAAACCCGCATCTCGGGACAGTCGATTTTCACAAGCTTCGAGCGAGTTTTTCACCATAAACGGGAACAAGTAGTACTCGCTCGGTGTCAAGCTCGCAACATAACGTGGAACCTTTCGGAGCTTCTGACTTCTTCTATCTATGTGTGTGACCTGCGCGTGGTTAGCTGTTACAGTATCGGGACTATAAGCAGTATTCATATCTTCTTTCACCTGGATTTTGTTTTCAAGTTTATCGAAGAAAAACGGTCAAATATAGCACATTTTGTCTTTCCATTTTTCTGGTTTCCATTTTTGACACGTGCTCAATAATACGGAGCCAAACAATCAGAAAATTGAATGAAAAGTTTTATTGAGTACGAAATCATATCTTTATAACACCATATAGCTTAACTCGATCGAACTTATACAATCCGAAGAAGAAAATACTAAAGATCCCCATTGGAAAATGAATGGATTTGTCTCATATTTTCAGTCATATTTACTAAAGATTATACTCCAGATTCATTAAATATTAACATGCTCTATATATTATATTAAATTATATTGTTTTACACTATTTGCCGGTAATTTATATGTTTACTTAAAAGCACATTTGTTATCTGATATAATTTTATTCCTACTTATTTTTTAGAGAAAGTAAATTTTATTATTTTTCTTCATCAAACTTTATTTTAAATTATTAGAATAAAAAATCACCTTGGAATATGAATGTCTCTAGTTGTACTTATATTGTACATAAATATACAAAATAGTGTAGTATGTATTACAATCAATTCATAATGAAATGTTCTTTTAAAACTCATATCCATTTATTGAAGATTACCAACTTAAATGTATAAAAATTTTGAATGGTGGTTGTAGTAAGTATGTATTATTACAAGCGTCTTCGATTTGCCACTCTTTGCTCGCTATGCTTGAGCACTGCTCTGTTTTCTTGTGAAAGTAACGAGGAATTTAAAGAGTTAAATTCGATACGAGAGAGAATACAGTTATGTATATCCGCTATATCTATATTCCTTATTGTCAAGCTTTGTTTAAAAGATTTTAAACCAGTTTTGGCTCAAATGAAAATTTATATTTTTCTATTTATTTTAAACTATTAAGACTTTGAATAATTTGTAATCCTGTGGTACTTGCTCGATTCGCTACTAACGTTAGAACATCTAATTTATTCAAGAGAATTATTTATAGATCGAATCGGTTTAGAAATAAAAAAGGCCAACTTCCGAAAAACTGTTTTTGGTTATAAAATTAATTTTGAAAACGTATTTAAAAAATAAAAATTTATCGCATTTTCTACAATGTTAACTGATGACATTAAGCATATGCTTATCGACAACTGTTAAGTTGTAGTTTATGTTATTATTAATACTTTTATTGTCTGACATGTGGAATGCTTGCCAATAGTTATTCACTATAATAAAAGACAAGTAAAATTTTCAACAGTATTGCTTCACATACTCGTTCTCTTCTGTCTAAAAACATCGGATTTCTAGCAATATATGATGCGTCAGATTTTCAACAACAATGCTGGCTTGACTTGACTGGTTTTTTGTAACAGGGAAGTTTCTAACATTAAATACATACTTACATACATATCTTAAGTGCCCATACCCCCAAAAATAAAATAATAAATAACTAACTATGACAAAAACTTCGAGCAAAACTGCGCCTAAATTGGGCAGTCTGCGCTAACGGGTCGCTCTACGCATTCGGTATTATCACAATATTTTCCCATACTCATTCGTATGTATCCTAATTTTTTCAATAATGTCGAATGACGCTGTAAGTCCAAGGCGCAAGTGGTGGGGGATATTTATGTATGTGGTAAAACTATAAATTGGATGGTAGGAAAGTATGTAATGTATACAACAACGGAAATGGAAACAAGTGTAGTAAATAAAAATAAACATTACATACTTTCACAAATTGTGGAAAAATAAAGGATACTACAGATTTCGAGACGTCGGACGGAACCGAACATTATATAACTTCTAAATTGATTAAGTAGGAATTAGAATAAACCGAAACTTAACCACCTCACTGAGAAAATAAACATTTACAAATAAAATTTAAAACGACAAAGGAATAATCAAAATTTTAAATTCATTAAACTACGAGCTTTCTTTGTAGTACTTTTTATAAAGCTTTCTTAGCCTTAGCCCTATGCATTTAGGTTCCAGTCAACGCAACTTGATTTTGAAACAAGGATCGTAATACTCGTGCTATTTAGTAATTTACAAAACTTCACCAGTCTCGGCTTGGGTATGAGAGGAAATTGTTTTCATAGCAAATACGGAAAGAGGCTTTTGAAATATAATATTTTAAATTCTTCTCATGTTAGTTAGTTTTTATCCTCTACTCCGCTCTAATTTAGCTTCTGCCACTTTCCTGATTTTCGTACTATTTTTATTCGCTCATGAAAACTGTAAAAACTAATATTAAATGTTAGTGCTGCGAGTCAGAGAATACTAAGGCACAATCGAAATCGGTCCCAAAATACAATTGTGTGCATTAACAACTATTTCACCCATCAACAATGAAGCAATAGATTGATAGATATATATACACCTACATATATACATATGTAGTGGCCATAGCCACCAATATGGGTTTCTAGGATATGAAAACATCGATACAAAATAAGCAGGTATAAGTGGAATATAATTGTTTTGAACAACAGCGATGGACAGTGTAAACAAAGCTGGAAATTGCCATTGTGACATTGTGAACATGTCTGGAAACCCAAGTCTTCAAGTAGGTTGCGTATACTTACCGTCCACCAATAAGTGAATGTAAAAAATTGCAGAGAACTCTATTATTTGTGTTGTCCACTTTAGATATACACCACTTTTATATTCAATACAAACCTGTCCTCTTTTTATACCGACGCCCATATTCTCGACGGTTGCTTGTGTGTGTTTTACTATCATTACGCTTGCTCTGTCCGTTTTATCAAAGCCAAACATCGCCGGACATGTTCCCACTACCGTTCGTCAAAAGCTACGTTTCAACGTCAACTTTAACATTGCTGACACAACACAAACACTTACATATAACATGTACGTATATGTGTATTGTTGAATTGTGCCTATTTATATGCATGAATGTGTGTTTCTTTTGTTGTAGACAGGAAAAAAAAAAGATTCATGGGTTGTTGTATATTTAAAGCGTATTCTTTCAAGGAATTTAATTTAAAAATTTTCCAAAGTTAGCGATGTTAGTTCTGCAGCATTTGGAAATGTTGAGTGTGCAATAAAGTAGAAAAATGAATCCCTTTTGTATGCAATTTTCATTAAAGAAGAATAGTACTGTCTTTCTTAATCTGTCTAAATACGAAAATATGCTGGATTATTGCTCTTGACTAGTTAAAGTGTTTTTGTTTTTAAATATTTTGTAATTTTACATTACTGTCGATTATCATTTGTTTATTGTGGGTGCAATAATTGTTCTTTTGTGTTTTGTTCATTCGTTTTCTTAGCTTTCTAAAGTGAATACCTATTCCAGCTTCAGAAATATGTTACAATTGTTGACTTTGGATTCCTAGAAATTCAATAATGAAATTTGGCGGGATACAACATAATACTCGGTTTTTAGATTCTAAACTCAACAGCACTGTATATGAAAGAAAATATTATGAAAATTAGGATCCAAAATTTTTACTTTTTGAGTACATCAATTCTCGCGACAGAGCTAAGATATTGTGCTTCATTTTCTCTTTTTCTCTTAATATACTTTTTGCATATTTGCCTACTTAATTAACTGATACGTGGACCCTCTTCAAATAAAATTATAATTTGTCTTCAAACTTATATCTTTTTGATACGAGTGCAATGTACAGAAGTGGATTTTTTCGTAAAAAAAAAGAAAAATTAATGGCACTGAAATGGAAGCGCTTACAATTAAGGTAACATTCATTATTAATCGAAAATGAGTGATGGCAATGAATTTTACAAAATTTGCTGAATAGTGAACGCTTATGAAATTTGCCACTGCTGCTGCGCTCTAGCACATTAGCAACAGTATCAACCTACGCTGCAGCTTGCTGGTTCTCTTGAGGCTTCATTGGCGTAACTATTTCTGCTCTATCCGGCCATTCGTCACTCAGTGCCGTTTCCGCCAATCCTACTTTCAACAACCATTGATTCATAGCATTGATTCGGGCCGAGTCGTTGTGCGACAATAAAAGTGTATAGGGTGAGCCAATTGAAGAAAAACTTCTTCGAACACAGATGTGGTCGATATGAAAATTAAGTCGGCGTTAAATTTCGTTTGTTTTCCGCTAATGTTACAGTAGTTTTAGAGAAATTAAGTTAGGTATCCAAATCTAAGTACATAGATCATCTTCGTTCATGTCTTCTGATATAATGAGTGAAATGTTTTCGTATCCAAGCATTTACTTTCTACAAATACTCTCATCGGAAATGTACAACTATAAATGTGTTATTGTTGTTGTAACATTTTTCTGAATAATGCTCCCCAGTTAATAGTATTTGGGAGTTTAAAAATCGGCTTTCGATTGCGTTGACTCCACTCCCATGAAAACACACAGTAATTTTAACTTAGTTTCCGTTGAATTGTCTCACCCTGTGTTACACCTTTATGTACAATACATACATATATACATATGATGCAGAGCAACTGCAATCAATGTAATGTCCTTTTAAGCATTTCGATATCTCGTGGTCCTTGACGAAGTGCATTGAATTGCACGCGTATGGATTTTTGCATGAGTGTGTGCTTGTATGCTTTATATGTCAGGCAGTAAGTCGTGATTAAGATATCAGCCGCTTTGGTAACTGCCATGAAATTGAACCTACACTACCGGCAACGCGCGCAATGTCGTCGTTGACGTTATATGAAATCAATGCATTTATCAAAGTGCTTTACATGAAGGTGAAAATGTACGCGTTTTCGTTGGTGCACATACTTGTCCATTCCGGAATATCTGCGTGGAGATACTACGATAGGATGCTGAATACGTGCGTGCTTTTATCGCGAAAATACGCATCACTACATTTACAATCAATGCTGAGAGCAAAACCAACAAGAATTAACCTCACCATCACACTCAGTACAGACTTAAAGTGCGAAAATGCGATAGACCTAATTTAATTAATCAATGCAATATTTGTCTAATATTTATTAATGAAAAATTTTTGCCGAAAGCATTTAAGAGAAAATGGAAATTATTCAAGCTTGAATTTTGAAGCTCTATGACAAGGCTGAAAGAAATCGTTGGGAAATTACGTATAATGGCGTGATGAGAACGTGGTTACCCTTCCAGGTACTACCAACGAAATACTCGAAAATACTGTATTTCCATAATAATCGCCACTCTGCCTGCACAGCAAGTATATATGGACACAAGCGAAGTGGAGAAGGAGTTTCTTTTAATGCCAATTGGTCTGACTCATTTCACATACATATGTTGGACTCTGAAGAGAAATTATTTAATGTATTATTTATAAAAAAATATCACAAAATTTTAAGAAAATTCGATGGAAGCAGAAGGAGGTGATATAAAATATAGTACGATTCTTACCCTTAATACTAGAAACGTTCTTCACTTGTCATATTATAAAAATTTTCTGAAGTCGCCACAGTGCCTTTTAATATTCCGATACTCAATGAGAATAGTTGCGATTCGGGCCTATTACTACCAAAATGGCCAGAAATCGAACGGCAATACAATGTTTATCGGTAAATTAGTCGAGGTCATGAATGTTTAATTTAATAATCTCGCAATTTCCCAGAATCAAAACCGAGGAAATATCATCAGGGGTTTCCAAAACTTTATGGTAAAAGCGGTTGCGAAAAAATTCAACATACATTATTTGAAGAAACCGAATGAATTACAATAAAATTTAGTATCTTATTAACTTATGTATATTATAAGTGTATAATATTTTATATATTATATATAAATGTTATTAATTCTCTTATGCAAGGTAAAGCATAATTTATCCAGTTTTGTATTAGAACATATCATTACTAGAAATAGTTGTAGAAGCTCTCTGAATTTTATTACGAAACCTCACAGATTAACAAATATACAATATATGGTATCAAGTCAAGCGAATGGTTGAAAATCCGTATATTAAGTATATGGGGGCTGTTATTAGGGAGAGATTCTTTCTGAATTTCATTAACATATCATACATACTTACCGGTATGTGTGGTATAAAGTCTAAAGGAAGTTCGAAAATATTTGTATTAGGTATATGGGGAATAAGGAATTTGTCCGATTTTAGCAATTTTTGACATAATGGCATGCTTTCATCATAAACATCTTCTCTCCAATTTTCAATACTAAACCTCATTTTAATAAAAAAATCAGCTATGTGCACTGGGGTTCACATATTAACATAGATATGAAAAGTTATGGTTGAATTTTTACTATTTTTAGACGTGAGATGGAATACTCAAAATATACCATATATGCAAAGTTTTATTTCAATAACGTCATTAACTTTCGATTAGTAATCTTTAAAGTGAAAGAATCAAACGAAG
The DNA here is from genome assembly GCF_042242935.1 of Bactrocera oleae. Taxonomy (NCBI): domain Eukaryota; kingdom Metazoa; phylum Arthropoda; class Insecta; order Diptera; family Tephritidae; genus Bactrocera; species Bactrocera oleae. The sequence continues at coordinate 31,921,840 of NC_091539.1, read as the reverse complement.
TTTAAAGTTATACACATATAAGAGGTATTCATGGTTGTAGTGCGTTGTAATCTCGCCATTTTCACAGTGTAAAATATTAATGTCTGGATAATGTTACACGGCAAATTTAGAAATTGGCTTCTAACAAGCCTTTTCATACTGTATAGGATGTGAAATTTAATGCTTTTGACGTATTTATTAAGAGAGCAATTTCACTAGACTTTAACATAACCGTTATATGGGGATATTACTCATATTACCATATCACCCATTTTAACAAAATATTTGTTCTGAACGAATTTTGTAAATATAGCTTGGGTGGTTTGTGAGATATGTGCATTTAACTTATGAGGGGTGACATACGCCCACTTTTCAAACAATTTCAGTCCACAGGTGCCCCCGCTATTGCAAATCCTCTAGATTACAGTTTTTTTTTTCTTATTGTGAAGCTTAGTTATGGCAGTTAAAAGGTTTTCGTTTCATGGTGTTTTGTGGGCCTAGCAATGGTTCAATTGAACCCATCTGCCACACCAGTCTTCCTATTACGCCAGGAAAAACGTCTTCACGATATCTTAAGTTTTACTCAAGTTATCACCTGCACAGGTAGACGGACGGATAGAGAGAATTTCGATTCGTGTCATCATTCTGATTATTTATATATGAATGCTCGTATATATTTAACTTCATATCTATCTCGATTAGTTTTCAGTGATACATTGCTTTGATCACAAGATAAGCTTCAATCAGTTGGCGTATGCAGACGAAAATATGAATTTCAATTCAATATTATATGCAAGGCGACTAGAATGGAAGTGAGACCTTATTGCTCAAGTCGTCTTCGGACGAAATACTTATCGGCAGTAGCGGAAGAAGTTTACATCGTATCTGCTTGTAAAAAGAGAACAAATACTTATGTAAGTATTTTATAACAAAAACTCGTCGGGTAAGCAGTGTTATACGACAGTGCCCTTAACTAACTATACATAATGTACATACATGTAAATATATATTACTAAATTTCGGATTACGTGTCATATGTACACCTTTGATTGAGTGTACATATATACATTTGTGTTTGTAAGTTTTTATTCAAAACACCAGTGACACGTTCTATTATTATATTATATTCTTAATTATGTCACGGTAAAATAAATCTGTTTATGTACATAAACAAACATTGTTTGATTTGTTTTTGTATAGATTCAAATCAGAATTCATTTTAAATTTCTGGATTTATTCCAGTGGGAGAAAAATAAATTTGCGTAAATTTTTGTTTTTGCTAGTTGCTTAAAAGTTTTGCATTTTAAGTAGTTTATAATACAGCAAATAGAAATGTTAGGTAACGACAAATAATCTAATGCTTGATATCGATTTGCGATATAATAGAGTAATACATAGAGTTCTAAAATACTTGTAGTAAAATTTTAATACAAATTTGTAATAGATGTAATCGATTCGCCATTTCTTTCCTCGCTATCTTTGCGCCTAGCTTTCTTGAAAAAAAGAATAAACAAAAAATACATGTATCTTAAATGCTACCAAGTTTTGTTTTACATATTTTAAAACAGTTTTACTATTATGAATGGCTCAAATGACTAAAATAAATACAATTTTTTTTTATTAAAAACTTAAGACTTAAAATCAATTATACTAGTTTATAAACAATACGGGGCTACTAAATCATTTTTTGACTCGTAAAAAGAATTTCTCCGCACACAATAGCGCATGCTTTAGAGGAAATGCTAGCGCAGGGTTGTATGACAAGTGCTGCTTATTTGCTTGAACATCTCGTATAGTTTGTTCGATTGGCTACCCTATAACGCTTGCCGAATCAGAGGCAGCAAATATCTAGTTCAATTTACATGAGCTACATATATAAAGTATGTTCTATTTAACGAGTTTCTTTAATAATCTAACCTGTCTTCGGTCGATTTCTAACTTATTTCTCCACAGTTATTTTCGACTAAAGTATAGTTCGATTTTTATATTAGTTCCTTAATACAGTAATGAAAACTTCTCTTACAATATATGATCCATAGAAAAGGAAATATGGCATTATAAATTTATAAAACCGTATAACTTTACAACAGATATTTGAAGCAAAGTGCTCTTGTGTTACAAGTTAGTAAAGAAGTATACCTTTATTTTATAAAGAACTTTTCTATTGGCAGCGCCCTAAATTCTCCGTCGTTGCCTTCCCCATTGAAACATTTTTCTTCGTGCAAGGTTGTTATCATTGAAACCACCGGCAGATACGGAAGCAGAAACAGTTCTGCTGGCATCCTAATCACCTGGAGAATGTTTGCTTGTTGTAGTCTCTACTCAAGCGTCAGTATCCGTTAATAGTTCCTTTTTAGTTTGAAATGCTTAAAAAGCGTGGTTTTTTAGCGTTAGTTTTTATACTCTTTTAACATGTTTCTACAGAGTATAATAGTTTGGTTCACATAACGGTTATTTGTATCATCTAAAAATTATCATGAAAAATATATAGGAAAAGATAGGGTTATATATAAAACTAAATTATTAGAAGGAAGAAGCGAGTTGAAATCCGGGTAACTGTCTGTCTGTCCGTCCGTCTGTGCAAGCTGTAGCTTGAGTAAAAATTAAGATATCTTGAAGAAATTTAGTACCTTGGTACCATAAGATGTGTGGTATAGTAGATGAGCGTAATCGGACCACTGCCCGCCCGCAAAGCGCCATTAATCCGATGCTCAATAATAAGATACAAGACTGTTATTTGGTACAAGGGATGGCATCTACAGTTTATACATTTTTGAAAAAGAGGGCGTAGCCCCGTCCTCTAATAAGTTTAATGGACATATCTTCCAAAAGATTCAAGCGATTTCACCAAAATTCACATAGGCAAAATACCTAAACAGCTCCTACCGACGATATTTTGTTAGAAACTGCTAAAAACGCGATAAATCAATAGCTAAATACTGCAGGAACATACAATTTTACAAACAGGATGGAGCTTAAGTCACGTATCTCGGGATCTGTCTGACCGACTTTAACCAAATTCGGTACATAACAAACAGTGGGAAGACGAAGAAAATCGGACTATACCCACGCTTAGTTCCCATATAGCACAATTTAAAAACCTATCTGATTCTTTCACATTCCAGTATACAAATAAAGCACCAATTAATATAACAGGATACTATTTTGCACGAATAGTGCCTTTGAAGTGTGCCACCTAACGACCGACAATTGTCCAAATCGAACCAAAACTGTTCAAGCCCTTAGGTACCGAATATGTTTACCTCAGTGTCTATATTTGACTTTTTACCCAAAATATCGGCCAGTATGTGAGATATATAATTGAAATACGGAGAGTATCCTTTCCTGATAATAATATGTCTGAATGTCAAAAATGGATTGAATTGGGTCAATACCTCATTTAGCCCCATATACCTAATATAAAGATTTTTGTACTTCCGGGTACCGCATATATCTGCATATATACATTCTCGAGTATACCATACTCTGGCTCCAATATACCCCATATGATAATTTCCGTCTTTCTAACTGACTTTAAACCGTTCAGACAAGCTTTCTTAAAAATTAAGTGATTTGGCGCTGAATTCGAATAGAATTGGTCTAGACCTTAGTCTTAATCTCATATCCCTAATAAAGAGTGTCCCATAATTAACGCAAGATTGGAATTAAATAGAAAACACAGCTTCTAATCTTCTAATCGAATATGTTGATATTTGAAAAATGCGATCAGATGTCGTCAGTACGCGAAGCATGATTAATTTGGCACGAGAAAATATCTTACTCGAGATGTCTTATTAACTTGTCACAGCTAACATATGCAGCACGTCTATACAGTTAACAGCCCCACATCTTACGACATGGAAATTTCAGTATTAAAAAGCTGCAAATTTGCCATTGGAATGTTATATAGTCCTGATATAATCTCTAGTCGATATAAGTGGATAATGAGGTCATATTTCTCCCTCTCTTCATACTGAAGCCATAGAGATATAATTGGATTTCTATAAGTCCGAAAAGATGGTACGTTGAGGAAAAATGAAGAAATAGGTACTTCATACTTATTTCTGAGTTTTAAAAGAGCAAAAAGGGAAACTGTAAATCGAAAAGAAATGTATGTCACAGCGAAGAACTTAATGTATTATTTGAAACTACTAATGGCCTTAAGACTGAGCGATCAGAATTATCATAAATTTGCCATAAAACTTTTTAAATCTGAAACTGCAGGCAAGTGAAAGAAGGCCCAAAAACCAAAACAAATCCTCCCAATTAAAATTATGTGAGACCCTTAATCTTCATAATCTAATCTTCATGACCTCATTATATCAATTTAGTGTCTCCGCAATATTAACTTTTATTAGGACGTTCCACTTGGTGGAAAAATATTACTTATGACGACATTTACATAATATAAAAAATATAAACAAATATTTGTCAAATAGGCATTTATTAATTATTATTAATAAAATGTTCGGATGAAATCACTTTGAATCAAAATTCATCATTATTTGGCTTTGTTTAATATTCTTAGTTAAATAATCAAGCATTTGTAAAACAAAACTTTAAAATTAACCGCAATTTTACAAGCGTTGACACTCACAGGCGAGCACTTTGTAACGCATCAAAGTTTAGACTTATCTAAAAGTGAGAATAATTGAAGCGCTACTCATGCGAGTAAAGGCAACAGATCGTCAACATAGGGACAGAATCACTTACAGGAGCCAACAAGCGTGCAGACGCGTTGACGAGTAAACAAGCGCAGAAACCAATAAACTTTTATGTCGGTAATCAAATTTATGCAACTTCGCTGACGCTGAACTTTGCAAATTTAAATTTGAAACTTAAATATGGGCAAAAAACTGCCCTTAAAAGTTCGAAACTGTTTATATGGTTGTTTGCATGCGCATACTTAAGTACAGATATATATGTAGTTTGTTGTTTAGACTTTGCCTGTTCGTATAACCGTGTATGTAGGAGTAAGAGTGATCAAACAAATTGTGAAATTAATTTATCTTCTCTGCTTTGGGTGCAGTTTTCGATTTCGGTCCAAGTAGTTTGTAATTATTAGTAGTTTTTAAATTTTGTTTAAGTTTATCCACACGACTTCCGCTTCCTATACAACCTTATATAAATGTATTAGAGTGTTCTCATTTAAGATACGCCTATCCTATATTTCATTATTTCGTTGAGTTGAATCAAGCCTGCTGGGAAATTAGCATATTTTCCTAAAAGTTAGGAAAATTAATTAATTTGGGTTTCCATACTCAATATGTTTTGTTTATTGTTCGATATATGACCTACTTCTATGGCATTTACTAATGTTACTTATGTTTCAAGATTTAAAAGAGAAGAGAGAAAAGTGGTTTTCCAAATCATAAATATAGATCATAGTTATAGATGAATCAAAACACATATCATTTTGTTGGATGTTTTAATAAATTACTTTAGCTTAATTCTGATTTGTGGCTGAGTCTTCGTGTTTTTGAACACAAAACTCATTTTTATGTACATGTATGTATCTAAGAGCTCCTGCAATAAACCTGCCATTTTCACTTATAGCCAGTTGCTAAAGTATTCAGTATAATGTCGTTCACCACATCCCTTGCAAGCTTCTTGTTCCTCGGTTATCGCTTTTGCCTACGGAAGAACAGACGGAAGAAAGCAAATGGCAAACCAACACCAAGCAAAAAATATAATATCAAAAGCAACTGTGCCAGCAGACAAGAGCAGAGATAACCATGTGTAAAATTTTAAATTTTCCACTTGCTCTCGTGTACAATGGTTGTTGTTTAGAGGGACGGGAGAAATTAACTAAAGCGTAGTGCAACGTCTACCCTTAGCTGATTTAATTTTTAATTATTAATGTACACATACTCATATTTAGCGGCGCACGCATGCTTATACCCATGACTGAGTGCTTAAATAGCAACAGAAAGAAAATTTTAAATGAAAAAAAAAATGCCGTTATAAAATTTTAAATCGCTGCTAAGCCACTTCCGCTATATATGCTTTCGCCCTCATCATTGCCGTTATCTCGCTCATGATTACCATCCAGCTGGCATTCCATGCTCGTGTTCATATCTCATAAGAGTTCTCACGCGTATATACAAGTACACACATATATATATGGATATTTGTGATGGTTACAATGCCGACTTATGGATAATGTTTGCCTTGCTAATGTCATGGCTGCGGCTTTGTTGATGCTGCTATTGACGTTGCTAGCGCTGCTTAACCATATACTTGCACTCGGCATCCTTATTGTTGCAAGAATTTTGCAGGGCTTGATGAAGGTTAAAAATTCACAAAACCAGTACCACATTCGCTCAAATTGCCATTAAACCATCAAGTAACCAAAACACTTTATGGCTGCCCACCAACTACCACACACTGTACCTTGTGCAAAGTTCATTTAAACATATTTGAAAATTTTGATACGTTCCTTCAAGATTTTCTGGTACTCAGTATGGATGCATGCTTCAACTGTGACAGAGACAGTGCCATTAAAACTGTAAATGCATAAACGACTATAAATATTTTCGAAATAAATGACAATGCAATGGTTGAAATAGTTAGAATCAAATGCCGCTTCCACAGATATACATACTAACGAGCTATCTTTGATTCTTCAGTGTGGCGAATCGAACAAACAACTAGTGTACGTAAATTATAGTCTTACTAATACATTATATATTTTAATGACCTAATATATTTTAAACTATCTTGTATTGAATTCTATTGAAAAAAAACCTGTGATTCGTTCATTTATGAATTTCACATAAAAGGAGCAGACCGAAAAGAAATGCTAAACTATATACTTCTTGGTCTGTTAGTTTGATAAACGCCTCTTTATGAAAGCTTCATAAACTCTATAAAATTTTTCTTCAAAGTCTAAGAGACTCATTATGATAATGGGTTTAAGTATCAATTCTGGTAATACATCCAAACCAATCTAATTGCATTTTCTTGAAGATTTTTAGTATATTTCATCGTATTTAATAATAATGCATTAATGATAATCTTTTAGTCGCGTGTTCAAGTCAAGGTAGTATCCACAATCACTTTCTAGAGCAATCAATCGAGAAATCAAAGTCGCTGGTAACCAGACCAATGTGAATCCCCATTCATGAAATTATTTTTTTTATCGATTTTACTGACTCATAACACCTTGAATCGGTCGATTATTAGCTCATGCAGCTCAAACTTTTTGCCGAGGTAAAACGCCCAACAGTAAAACTACGGTTTTGGTTATTGCTTTTACTAAAACCATCCAAGCTCACAAACAGCACATTTTTCCAAAAACTTTGTTTCATTAACACACTGAATTAAGACACGGAATTCGTTTTAAGCCCTTTTTTAATATTATTTTTTTCACAACTTAAACTATTATCTATATCTCAGGAACTAATTGCCCTATGGCTGTGAAATTTATATTCTTCTCGATTTAAGGTCTAACTACGAAAGATATATGTATATAGGTCCCTCTGATTGTACGAACATATGTAAGGTATTTCAGGAGAAATGCGTACAAAGACTAAAAAGATATTTTTTCCTCCTCTTTTAACTACCGTAAGTGGATTTGTGAAAATATTATCGAAAACATTGTACGTTTTCTCTTTTAGTCAAAGCTGTCACACCAATTAAGGCTTATCATTTTACCTCGTCACAATGACAGTGGTGCTGGCTTTATGGTTTTCGCTAATTATCAAAATAAACAGTTAGGATATGTGTGTTCAGCGAAAATAACAAAAGTATACAAGTAAATGGTTGAAGTCAAAAGGGTGATAATCTTTCACATATGCAATGCATGACCTCGTAACATTATTCTCAGTGTCAACGTGTATGCTAGTATTCCAAAAGTTGGAATCCAAGCCAACACCAACATTACTAACCTCAGTTGGTGAATAAAAAAAAATATAAAAGAGGCAAAGCCAAATATTGTATGAACTCGACACAGACTCGTGTGCGACCTTATATGAGAACAAGTAAGAAAGGGCTAAATTCGGATGAAACGTAACATTTAATACTCTCGCAAAGTCAAAAGGTACATTCGTTTGAGACTTTTTTAATATATTTTGATTCATTTTCATAGTGAAAAGTGAAAAAATCAGATGGAATTTAAAATGGTTTTATATGAGAAATAGGCGTGGTTGTAATCCGATTTCGCCTATTTTCGCACTATAACATGACATAACTAATGAGAAGAAGAATGGAATTTCGTTGAAATCGGTTAAGAAGATTCGAAGATATGGGTTTACACCTAAAAGTGGGCGGTGCCACGCACACTATCTAATTTTGAACGCGCTTCCTAAAAAGTCATCTCATATCATCCCAGAGCTAAAATTTAATACCTCTGGCATGTTTAGTGCTTGATTTATTGCGCTTTTAGTAGTTCTTAACAGTACCGTTATATGGGGAGTGTCCATCACCCATTTTCACACTGTCGATAGGGTTGCTAAAAACATTTCTTCTCTGTGAATTTTGTTATTGCAGCTTTAGCGGTTTGGGAGATATGCACATTAAACCTATTAGGGGGCAATACCACGCCTACTTTACAAAAAAAATGTTTTGCAAATGTACCTCCCTAATGTGATCCTGTATACCAAATAACAGTCTTGTATTTTATTGCGGAGCTTTGTTATGGCAATTTATTTATTTTTGATTAATGGCGTGTTGTGGGCGTGGCAGTGGCAATTACGCCCATCTGCAATACCAACCGTCTTACGGTATCAAGAAACATGTGTATCAAGGTTTATAAAGATATCTCAATTTTTACTCAAGTTACAGCTTGCACGGACGGACGGACAGACAGTCACCCGAATTTCAACTCTTCTCTTCATCCTTCAATTCATCCATCAAATATATATGTATATAATATATAGCCCTATATGTAACTCGATTAGTTTTAGGTGATATAAACAACCGTTAGGTGAACATAACTTGTATACTCTGTAGCAACATGTTGCGTGAGTTTAAAAATAAAATGCAAACCTCCAGCTGCCAACACTATAAACAAATTAAAAATCCTGAAAAAAAGAGTGAATACTTAAAGTCATATAGTCAAGTTGAATGCACAAAAAAGTTGAATGTTTGTATGTACAAAGCAGGTTACTGCGAAGGATATTCGACGATATTTATTCAACGGGGATCTGCTACCACGCGAAGTGAAATATATAGAAGACACGAAGTTAACAGAGAAAAAACTGAAAAGCTAAAGAATTATTTCCAACTGAGTAAAATATCATAATAAGAGAATTATGCATGTGATGTTAGGTTAGCGTTAGTAAGCTTGAGGTGATTGTAGGATGAATACATGATATGGTGCTAATTAAAGATTATTTTCATTTCCATCTTTATATATTTGTCTAGTTAGGTGAGTTTTCATCCTCTATTCATTCATTATTTAGATACAAACTAAGTAATATTAGAGAATAGATACTGTCAAATACTGAAGTCCATCTTTTGTTTATTTACCTGTTAACAGATTTATGATCTCAATTAAAAACTGTCTTTTTTTCGCCAAACTTTAGAGAGTAACAAATCGAACAGAGTATACCAGCTGTTTAAACAAACTGCCAGCTCTTTTGAAGATTCCAATGATTTAATAAAACACTTAAATCTATCAAATAACAATTAAGGGAGGGCCAAGTTCGGGTGCAACCGAACATTTCATATTCTTCCAACTTGCAAGGGTCAAAGCCGGCTAAATAAATTCAGGTGTTGGTAATATTAAAAAATGTAGCGAAAGGGTTCAACTTCATTGTTCAACGAAATCGCGAACGGATGACATTCAAATGTGGTATCATATATTTATAATATTAACTTATTTTGATGGTCATAGCCTCCCTTAGTAATATTTTACTTCCCCTCAGCGAAAATTATACTAAAATCATTGGGGGCAGGAAAAGGAAAGATCTGATTGCATTAATTTTTGACATTGCTCAGGTATACTTGAGAACTTATTTTCAAGCATGGAGTAAAGTCAGCCAGACAATTTAAAATCGGGAATATAAATTATATACGGACTAAGGCAAGTTTCCGCCCGATTTTATCCGTTTTAGGCAAAAATATATACTGTAATTAGAAAAATACTCTCTCTTAAAATATTTATATTAGGTATATGGGGGCAAAGGCAAGTATTGACCTGATTCAACACATATTTGACACAAGGGTATGTTATTATCAAGAAAACACTTTCTCGGAATTTCAATAATATATATCATAGATCAACCGATATTTACGGCAAAAAGTCAGCCATGTGCACTGGGCTCCACACATTTGGAGTGTGGGTTTTTCAAAAATCATAGTTCGATTTTGACATTTTTTAGGCGTAAGATGAAATATCTTAAGGGAACTATTTTTGTAAAGTTTTATCCTTTTTGTATTTGTATACTGGAAAGTAATAGTATCAAATGGAATTTAAAATTGTGTTATATGGGAAGTAGGCGTTGTTTTTGTCTGATTTGTCTGTTTCCACAATGTAACATTGGAATATCAAGGCAATACTACATACCAAATATGATTGAAATCGGTCGAGTAAGTACCGAGATATGTATTTTTCTTAAAATGTGGCCAGTGTAGTGCCCATTAAAATTTGATGACGGCTCCTACAAAGCCCTCTCGTACCATCTCGCGGGTAAAATTATATGTGCCTGAAGCATTTAATTATTGATTTATTGTGCTTTTAGTAGTTTTTAACAAAACCATTATATGGGGAAAGGACGGCGTTATCATTCGATTTCATTCATTTTCACACTCTCGGTACATTAAACTTATTAGAGGACGGGGCCCTGCCCACCTTTGAAATATTTTTAGTCTACACGTGCCCTTGCTTTTGCAATCCCTTGTACCATATTACAGGTTTATATCTTAATTTAGTGCTTAGTTATGGTATTTTATATGTTTTCGATTAACGGCGTTTTGTGGACGTGGCAGTGGTCCGATTACGACTATATACGAATTCGCCTTTACTTTTTCAGCAAGAAACACGCGCACAAAGTTTTATTACGATATCTCAATTTTTACTGTAGTTACAGTTTTCACGAGCAGACGGGAGGACAGATCGTCACTCGGTTTTCATCTCGTCTCATTAAATTCATCATTTATATATACATATTTAACCCTATATCTAACTCGATTATTTTTAGGTGATACAAACAACCGTTAAGTGAACAAAACTATTATACTCTGTAGCAACATGTTGCAAGAATATAATAAAGCGAAGTTATTGACATCGCGGTTAAAACAATGAAATTAACAGAATTCATATGTTCGAATGTCCCATCAAAGAAAACGAAATTATAAATTTTCTTGTTTCTTCAGTAAGGAAGATGAACTTTGTAAAAGGTTTATTTGAAGAAATTTGTATACCTTGTCATACAACTGAATGGTGGATTTTTATTGATTGCTGCCCAAAAAAACCTAAAAGTAGTTTTATCACACAATAGGGTAAGGATTTCATCTATTCCATTGGCACATTCCGTAGATCTTAAGAAAATACGACAGTAATGAAATACTATTAACGGAAATTAAATATATGGAATACAAGTGGGAAGTTATTGGAGACTTTAAGATTCTGTGTGTGTACCGAACTGTAATTTGGTACAGGGGATCACGGTAATAAAGGACAACTTTTGACTGAATCTTTTTTAAAAGCGGGCATAGTTCCTCCCCTAAATGATTTAATGTACATATCTTCCAAACCGCTGAAGCTAACTCAACCAAATTTGCTTTTTAGCATTTTTTCATACGCTGTGAAAATGGGTAAAGTCAGATAATAACCACGACCACTCCCCGTATAACGGTTATGTTGAAAACTGTAGGCGATAACTCACTAAATAACTGCGCCATAGGCATTAAATTTCACAAACAAGATATTAGGAAAGAGCTTTATTGGAGATGGTTTAAAAATTGAAAAATGGGAGTGGCACCACCAACTTTTAGGTGAAATTCAATATCTTAGGAGCTATCGAACTAATTTCAACCAAATTGGTATGTGAGGTTACCAAGCCATTCCTATTATACACTGTGAACGCGAAACCGTACGACTATAAAACTATGCATCTAAAAGCTCGTACTATTCATCCTGCAAAAAAAGTGCACCTAAAAATATGCAGCCATAAGCATCAACTATCCATGCTGTCACTTGAATAACAAATTAACTCTAACACATCTTTTAAGAAAGTGAAAAAACCTCGTGTGGCTAAATAAAAAGTATGATTTAAAATACTAAAAAACATGCTTTTAAAGCACATTAAACTAAAAAGTGAAAAATAATTATAATTTAAAAAACACGCTTCTAAAGCACTTCAAACTAAAACCTTGCAATATTGTGAGAAAACCGTGGGATGATTTGTGCCATATATTTCGTATATCGAGCATACCACACTTTTTTCACAATGATACAAGTATTTTTCGGTTAATATTTCTGTCAGTTTCTACAAGGATTATTTTTAAATTTTTAGTTGGAGTTAAAGTAAAGCGTGTTTTTTTAGTTGTTTAGACTATATTTTTATACATAAAAGCAAATTCAGAACTAGTTTTATACTCTAGCAACATGTTGCTACAGGGTTTTAGTTTTTTTTATAAATTCTTTCACCTGCAAAAAATAAGGAATAAATGATTGGTTGGCTGAACCCGTTTTTGCAACTTTCCTTAAAAAATTGGCAACAGATGATTTGGAATCCTACTTTATCAGCAATTTGACGTACGTCCAATTTCTGCTGTCCGGTTTTTTATGCACAGGACTGTATGTATATATATATATATATATAACTCCATACCTATTTCAATGAGTTTAAGGTACTGTCCAATTGGAATGGCCGGGTAATAGCCCCGGCGTTAACCCAATTGAGAACCGCTGAACCGTTGTAAAGAAGCAGGTAGCTCAAAAAAGCCGAAAAACACAACTGATTTGGATAACATTATAATGGACACTTTGCAATACGGTATTTCGGGAAAATTGTTGCAAAATCTGGTTACATCAATGCCGAGACGTACTAAATCGGTAATTAAGGCGAAAAGAGGTACGACTTAATAATAAATCTGCGAATTATAATATTTATAAGCGTATTGACTTGACTTCATAATTTTGTATTAAAAAATCATTGGAATATAACCGCATTTAAACATATTTGATAAATTCGATAGCATATCAAAAAAAATAAAGTTTCCGGGCTGTCCGGTTTTTTATGCACAGGATACATACAATATACCTTCTGCTCAAATATAAACGAGACTTTATCCATAACTCGACAAGGACATGACATATGGCCATACTTTTTTTTGCTTAGGTTGGCAGGACTGTTATATGTTTACATGTCAAATTTGAGCGCGATCTGTCACATAGTTTTTTTTTACGGCACTATAAACAAGTCAACCTCGAGTGTGTTTTTCGAATTTTACTATGGAAATTAACGTTGAGCAAAGAGAGTTTATTTGAAATTTTGTTATTCCAATGGAATAAGTGCGACGGACGCAATGAAAATGTTGCAAAAGACATATGGGGAGTCTTGCCTATCACGTGCACGTATTTTTGATTGGTATAAGTCGTTCAAGGACGGCCGTACATCGCGGGAGAACTTGCCCCATGATCGTCGTCCAGCAACGTCAATAAACGAAGAAAACGTCGAAAAAGTAAAGAAAATTGTGTTGGAAAATCGTCGTGTGACTGAAAGAGAGATAGCTAGTGAGCTCAACATATCAAATGAATCCGCTCATAGCATTATTCACGATGTTTTGGGCATGAGACGTGTGTCTGCTCGACTTGTTGCTTGCGCCAGCTTATACGCATTAAATTTTGTTTTAAAATTGGTAAAACTTTTACCGAAACGTTTCAATTGATGAAACCAGTTTATGGCGATGATTGCCTATCCCGTAGCAGAGTGCACGAGTAGTTGCAACGTTTTCAAAGTGGTCGTGAGGACATAAATGACGATGAGTCGAAACCCAAAAAATCGCGACGGAGAAGTCAAAAGTGAAGACAATGCTGATTTGTTTTTATGATTCCAGGGGTATTGTCCACAAAGAATTTGTTCCTCTCGGCCAAAATGTTGTTGCCTTGGAGTTTTGAAGCGTTTGGTGCGCCGTATTCGACGTGTTCGGCCCGAATATCGCGAAGATGGAAGTCTCACCGATCGACGCTTGTGTCCGATTATTTGACCAAAAATCACATTTTAACAATCAACCACTCCCCGTATTCACCTGATATAGCACCGTGCGACTTCTACCTTTTCGGAAAAATGCATTTGCCGATGAAAGGAAAGCGTTATGCAGACGAGGACACCATTCAAAAGGAGGAGCAAAATTAATTGATTTTGCCAAAATATTTGTTCTGTTTTTTTTGTAAAAGTCCTGTTTACTTTGGAACACACCTTGTATATATATAAACCGGACAGCCTGGCAACTCCATTTTTTTATATGCTATCGAATTTATCAAATATGTTTGAATGCGGTTATATATATATATATATATATATATATTGTATATACATATATAAATAGTAAGGATGACGAGACGAGTTGAATTCCGAGTGACTGTCTGTCTTTTCGTCCGTCCGTCCGTCTATGCAAGATGTAACTTGATTAAAATCGTCCACAAGGCACGATTAATCGAAAGCACCACACAAAACTCCACAGTAAAGTATAAGGCTGTTATTAGTACAACGAATTGCATAAGCGAGAGATATTTATGGTTAAAAACATATTTAAAAAGTGGGCGTGGCCCCGCCCGCTAATTAGTTTGACGTACATGTTATCTAAACCATTCGAGGTATAGTACCTAAATTCGCTTAAAGTAAAAATATTTTTGATCACTCTGTGAACGCGGTTCATACGAACCGGTTTCAAATTAGGCGATGGGCATGCATTTAGTCGAAAGCCGTATCTCGGAACCTTCTTAACCGATTTCAAATTCGGTGGGTAACAATATCTTAACATCCCTACAGTGCAGTGTAAAAATGGAAGAAATCAAATAAAAACCACGATTACTTCCCATATAACACAATTTTAAATTCCATTTTATTATTTCACTTTCCAGTATACAAAGTAAAAACAAATTAATGTATCCGGATAAAACTTTGCACGAATAGTGTATTTGAGCGGTGCCACACCCTGACCAAACTATTCAAACCCCCAAATACCGAATTTGTGGACGCCAGTTCCTATTGCGAGAGTATCAAATGTTCGGTTATACCCGAACTTAGCCATTCCTTACTTGTTTATTCTTATTCTTATTTTAAAGTATAAAAGTAATAATAATAAGGTATTTATCACCCGTGCGCCAAATTGTTATAGAGCGGTTCTATATAACCTTAAGAAGGTACCCGCATACTGTCTTGTATCGAGTTCAACTCGCTAACTTTGCTTTTACATGTAAATTTGTTGACAAGAGCGCAGAGTTCAAAGACAGCTAGCAGAGAAATTTTACTTGTTTATGTTGTTGCCGGAGTCACTAAGAGCGTACGAAAATTAAATGTCTCGTTAAACAAATATGTAATGGTTAACACTTTAAGGATTGATTTTTTTAACAAAAATAAGAAAAGGTATGCCAAACGGAAGTCTTATTTGCACTTTTCGATTTTTTTTAAACTTTTATATATTATATTGTATATTGCATTTTCATTATAAATTTGATTAAAATCGTTACTTCTGTGGAGTTCGCAGTCACCACTAGTCTGTGAAACAAGATATTTCATATATTTTCGACAATGCAATTGCGTTTGTAATGTTCGCAAATGTAAAGTTGTGGTGTTAATGCATTAGTCTAGTCAGATTCCATTAACAAGTTCACATAGATGACACAGCTCTTAGATTAATTAATAAACTCATTAGTTAGTTGACAATAAACCGCAATAGTATGTATACAAGTAAAATGCTTATCAACACTATTATGATTGAGTTACTCAATGAAAGTCCTATTAAAGGATTTGTTTATTTTCACCCTTTCTAAGGCACATCTGATATGTACTGATTATGTTAAATTGTTCAATCATCCGAAACGTTGCTTGAGTTACATATGAGTTGATGCATTTCGAATTACAAGGATAAAGAATTACTAGAACGGCTTATAATGTCTGCATACAAACAAATTTAAATAAATAGATATAAGGTCTATAAACTTTAGAAACATATAGTAGCTCTTTTAATCAATTATATTACGTAGCTATGTATAAATTAGAGTAAAATTTATAATTGGTTACGTAAGTACAAGTGTAGCCCTAAATACTTATAAATGCACATACTTAATCTGTCATTTGCTCTTGCTTATTTCTTGTATTTATGGTAAATATATGTATGTGTAGCTATAGTGGTGTGTGTGTCATTTTGGTCACATATGCCACAATTTGATTTGCACTTATTGGGTTCAATTAAATGGTTATGCGGCAGTATCGTTACAAGCAGTTAATTGTTGTCTCCATTTGGGTGCGAGTGCTGCTGTAGCTAACCGTTTACTATACACTCCCACCGGTGCGCCGGCCCATGAATTTGACATAAAGGTCACATATGTTGGCGTACTCGATGGTGGTTCGAGCACAAGTAGTATTATGCTCGTATTTTATGCCCACATCCAGACTTAATCTGGTACCGTTACCTACACATGCGTGCGTATGCGATTGTGCAGCGATATCTCAGCGAGTAGGGAGTGTGTGATAACTGAATGTGAAATAGGCAGCTGCTTCCTCTTTGTTATTGTTTTTGCTTATGTGTTTCAAACGATCGCCTGCAGGATAATTGGAAGCCCGTAACAGTCGCCGCGGCCAAATATATGAGGCCATTTGCTCGCATAATTTGTGTTTATAAGCACACGTACTCGGCATTACAACAATGCAGTCGTACAATTAATTTGGATTTGTATTGCGTACAATATTTATGTAGATACTGCATACGTTTTAATAATGTGGATGGAACTTAACTTTTATAAACGGTTATGTTATTATAAAACTTTGATGTCATCCTTTGAATTTTTCTCTTCTTTAAAGGATTAAATCATAGTAAGCCAACATATTATATTTTGTTTCAAATGTTGGAAATCTTATATAATAATAATATTAGAGTATATATTAGTAATGAAAGAAGGAAGATATGAAATAAATTATCGGTAATTCAAAAAAAAAAAGGAATAATTTAATAAACATTAAGTTTAGTTACAAGTATATTTCATTTTAAATAAGTGTTTCCAAAAACTCTACATTTATATAATGAGAGCCTTTCGCTTTATCCTGTGTACCACATAATAGCCTTGTATCTTATTGCGGAGCTTAGTTATGGCAATTTATTTGTTTTTGATTAATGGCGTTTTGTGGGCGTTGTAGTGGTGCCGTGGCATCGTAGTCCGATTACGCCTATATGCAATACCAACCGTTTACGATACCAAGAAACATGTGTACCAAGTTTCATAAAGATATCTCAATTTTTACTTAAGTTACAGCTTGCACAGACGGACGGACAGATAGTCACCCGGATTTCAACTCGTCTCTTCATACTGATCATTTATATATACATAACCCTATATCTAACTCGATTTGTTTTTGGTGATACAAACAACCGTTAGGTAAACAAAACTATTATACGCTGTAGCAACAGGTTGCGAGAGTATAAAAATTCACATACATATAAGAAAAAGTTTCAATACAAGAATTTAATTTTAATCTGTCTGTTTGTAAGACAGATACAGTGGTCCAATCTAAGCAATTAGTCGTTTATTCTATCCTTGTTTTAGATAATAATCCATGTCAAGTTTCGGAAAGATATATTTTCAAATAAAAAAGGATCTGATTTTGATCGTTCAATCTGTGCAAACTTTAAATACTCCATTCAGGGTATAATAATCGACTTATGAGAATCCTTGTTAATCTAAAAGTATAAAATAGGGAGAGTTCTTGTTAACTTGAAAAGGAAATCCCTACGATCCTGCGAATAACGACTTATTTGATATCAAAGCGATCAAGCACGCTATCGTGAACAGTAATGCCAACTTAAAGTTCTATACCACGAAAAAAACACTCTTTATTAATAAACAAGAAATATGTATCAATTGTACAAACAATTATACGGGCGTTTTTATCTATACAAACTAATCAACCTTTAAAGACAAACTTTTTTTTAACAATTTTGCTTAAGGGCTTCGTTTTCTGATGAATGATATTGTCATCTTGGCTGTTAACTGTAATTGCTATATTTTGTAAAAAGCCTGACGCACACTAAGAATTCATTAAAATTTCAGGTCTTGCTGTGAGTTTTGAGTAAGCCATTCATGAGTTAAAAACAGGCACCGTTAGTAAAGGGCGGGAAACTTATATTAACAGGTAACTGCGACCGCAACTCATTGAGTTAAGCACTAATAAAACATAACGTCGTTATATAATTTTTTTTATTTTTGATAGAACCCATTTGTATATATTTTTGCAATTATTTAATTCAGTGTTGCTCTGGCAGAATAATATACGTATATTCATATATATTGTATGAGATTTCAGTACAAGCAGTGTATTTTATAAAAACATATCACACACTCATGCACAATAGTATTCCTTAAGTGATTATTGATTTTCGTTCAATACACCAGAGAAAAATTTCTGCTCTGATTTTAGCAACCTGCAGATTTCCTCCTAATGGAGTAGCTCAGCAGTGTTGTGAAACATTAAGGTACAAACAAACAGTTATATACCAATATATTTATATCAAACGCACGACTCGTTATTGTTTATTTACTACGGAAGATTAAGTATTTCACCTTATACAGGCCCACATATACACACATAAATATATACATAGAATGTATCATCGAAGACTTATGACCATATATATATTTTATATTTAGTGCGGGGCAAAATGTGGAATAGTAGGGCACGTGTCCTATTTAAATTAATATTTTGCGCGTTCAGGTTTGATGCATATCCGTCGAAAAGGATTTGCTCCACATAACTGTTTACTAATACTTTTCCATTAGTGTGCTATATATAGTGTTTGTATAGATATTTGTATTTGCAAGGAATAGGCCAGTCAGTTTGCAGTCCTGAATGTCAGTTAGGCTCAATGCGTGCCACTTTTCTTAGGGTCAACTGAAACTAAGCAAAACCTGTTAAACTTTCACAAATGTTACTACCAATTTTGTTATTGATAGTTTTGTATGGAAAGTGGTACCCCTTAGCATCCTTCATGTTTTAAATTAGTTTCCTGTTAGCAAATTTATGATACCTGTCCAAACAGTTTGCATACGTCATTTCCGGCCATTAGTTTTGACCAGTGCACTAGGTACAAGTAAATAACAAATTACGAGCATTTAACAATTTACCCCCGAAATTTCACTCTAGTTTACAGACCTGCTTGCAATAACTATATGGTAACTTTTGTTTATTTTTTAACCGCAAGCTCTGTAGTGGGTGTATTGAAGATTTGAGGTTCCAAATTTTGACAATTACAGCTGGTCGACCGACCCCGTTACACTTTGTGTGTGTTGGTTGATAGCTAAGGGAAATATTAGGTGGGTCTGTTGCCTGCAGTCTCATAGTTTTATGAAAATTGTAAGATTTTTTTTCGAAAGACAAGTCAATTAATTACTCAATGTATTGCAGGCACTCATAGTCCTTTTGTATGGAAGTGTTTATATCAACAATTGATTTTATATCAAATTTATTTGAAGTAAACGAAAACTTTGTAACTCAAACCTACCATTAAGTAATTTTATATGTTGTACGTATAACTGTGTATTCGTTATGATTGTAAGCTTTATATAATCTTAAGCGTTACTAAAATCAGATCTGTAAGGCAATATTGAAAATAGTTTTTTTGGTATCACTAATGGATTTCTGCGATATAAAGGGAGGGAGTAAAATACATATTTGCTTTTAAATTGTGTATTTTATCAGCAAAAAGGAAATTAATTTCATTCTCTAAAAAAAACTTATACATACATACATACATATGTAATATTTCTATTACAATATCTTTCAGTTCATAAACTTCCAACCCAGACTTCAAAAACGTTCACCAAACATTAATTAATGATCAATAAATAAATAATTAGAATAAATTTTCACAGTTTGCGCGGTTCAAAGGGGAGGAAATACTTTTAGGTGTTGCCAAATCTTTGTATTAAACAAGATAAAATGTTAACTTCGGTTGCACCGAAGCTATAACACCCTTCACAAATACAAAAGATTCCTTACAAGAATTTTGATTGGTCACTTTGTATGGCATCTACTTTTCTCACTTTATTTCGATTGTTCAGTTTGTATGGCAGCTATATGCTAAGGAAGTCCGATATCGACCGTTCTGACAAATGAGTAGCTTCTTGGCGAGAAAAGAACGGATTAAAAATTCAGATCGAAATCTCAAAAGCTGAGGGACTAGTTCGCATGTATAAGACAGATGAACATGATAAACAACGAAACTTAAGAGAACGTACACATATTTGGTATCTAGGGGCTTGATAAACTATGATGCGAAGTTTTATTCCGATAACTTCAGGTTTGATATCTGGTTTGTATACTGTACAAGTAAGGAAGGGCTAATTTCGGGTGTAACCGAACATTTTTTAATATTAAAAAATGTAGCGAAAGGGTTTAACTTTCTTTGTTTGATTTAGTGCTTAGTTATGGAGTTTTATATATTTCAATAAATGGCGTTTTGTGGGCGTCGCAGTGGTCCGATTACGTCCATCTACAAACTCGTACTTACTTTTTTGCCAAGGAAAATGCGCACAAAGTTTCTTTACGACATCTTAATTTTTACTCAAGCTATCGCTTGCACAGACGAACATTTCAGCATTTCAGCTCGTCTCGTTATCCCGATCATTCATATATATATATAACCTTGTAACTAACGCGATTATTTTTAGGTGATAAATCGTAAGGTGAACAAACTATTATACAAGTACTCTGCAGCAACATGTTGCAAGAGTATACAAATGAAGGAAATTATATAGGGTGTATGCATTAATTCAAGCGGTTTTCTACTACTATTATTTTGCGTCGTGTTCATCTATATATAGAATTTAAAATTTTGTTATATAAAGGTAGGCTCGCTTGTAATCCGATTTCATGCCCATTGCCCATTTTTACACTGTAAAGTACCATTGTCAATATAATTTTGTGAACCGAATTCGGTTGAAATTGGTCGAAATTGGTCGAGAACTTACTGATATATATCCTGAATGTGGACGGTGTCACGCCTATTGGTCAATTCTTATTTCAACGCTTATGACGTGAAATTTAGTTCTTCTGACGGGAATGAAGTGTCAAAAAGATTTGTCCTGTGCAATTTTGGTTGAAGTGACTATAACCGTTTTTTTGACATGTTATTAAACCTACTAGGGGGCGGGAACGTGCCCCTTTTTTAATTTTTAACCCACAGAGGCCTCTCATATCTGCGATCCTCTGTACCGAATTGCAGTTCTGTATCTTGATTTGGAGCTTAGTAGGTTTTCTAATGTCATATTGTTAGCGCGTCAAGGGTCCGATTACGTCCATCAGTCCATCCCAATACCTATCTTCCTTGGGTGCTAAGGAACATTTGTGGCATGTTCCATCAAAATATCTAAATTATTACTGAGGTTATCGATTGCATGAATATACGGACAGACAGATAGATGGACTGGCAGTCACTCGGATTTCAACTCGTCGCTTCATCCTGATCACATATATATACATAACTCCATATCTATCTCGATTAGTTTTAGGTGATACAAACAAACGTTAGGTGAACAAAACTATTATAATAAAGATAGGCATTGTTTATACTACTGGATCCCCCTTAATAAACTTTGAGGATTTATTGAGCTTCATACTATAACGTAAAAGTTAGAAAGAGCTTTACGTCTGATTGGTTTATAATGAACCTTTTAAAAATATTGCCTATGTTGTATCTCTTAGTCCATTGATCTAAATCGAGTTTGTTTATTAGCTTTCCCATAATTCCGAATACGATGTGTTGATATTGGGGCAAAATTGAATTACAGTCGTGCCATATCGCAATAAAAATTTGTGAAACCGAAATAATTCGAGCGCATCCCAATTTTAGATACTTCCACATATTGTAGGCAATAAACGCGCTTGAAATGTTTCTGACTATCTACAAAAAATGTATTATTATAGACCTATAAACTTGTTTATACATAAATAAAGTAATTTCATTGAGTTTTCAACGGTTGTTTCAAATTGATCTTTTGCTTTGCGAGAAGTTTTCATATCAACTTCAATAAGACATAACTATAATTCTTAATTTAGATTTCTAAACAAAATATTTAAATTATAAAATAATTATACTCTAATGGAGATATAAAATATTTAATGCGCTTCGAAGGCTGTTTTCAAATTAATGCTTTTGGAGATGTTAAAGTATCAACTCTTCTAGTCTTGCTTGACACTTGCATTATAATTATAAATACCAAAATTGAGATAAAATTATAATCCTCCTTATGCTAATACACTAAAAGGCATATCTTGACTCTTCAATTATGGATCAATGTGCCATTAAAGTCAATGTCCCTTACAAGTGGAAATCAAACAGGCATTGTCCGCAAAATAGTAAGCAATAGTAGGATATGTTCCTAGTTCAGAACGCGTACATGTTCCAATCAACGGTTGTTCACTTCAGCGTCCAATGTACTCGCAGACATTCGATCTACTTAACACGTTTGCATTGTTTGCCCCATTGCAGTTGCATAAGTACTCAAGCGTGTCACTCAAACAAATTCTTACATTCCAGCATATACAACTTATCTCACAAATCCGTCAAAGCATACTCGTATATTCACGTAATTATACAAGGGTGCATATAAAGAATTTTACTTGACTATACTCAAACATACTATATATATATGAAACATATATACTGATTACGCTTTCATAAGTTTATCTGCTTATAAACTTTACTTGTTGTAATTACGGTTACCACAAGAAATAGTAAGTAAATTCCTACATCTCATCGAAGTTCAAAAATTTATTCTGCGTTTGTACAGCTTTACATTGAACTTTGGCGTAATCAAATCTTCCCGAACGATATTTCCATCACGTGGACATCTTTAAAATGTCAGCTACTGCGCTCACCTGCATTTAACGGTCATTCAAAATCATTTCGGGGTGTTTTTAATGCTATTGTTTATAACAGTCTCTAGTCGACGTCCGTTGGGTTAATCGTTATCGGTACTAATGGAAGGTTTGAGCATCATCCTCATCGGCCTATGTGGAATTTAGCAAACCATTTGCAAATGCTTGCTTTACTTTTCCACTTTTTGGTATCAACAAATATATGAACTAAAAATTATTTCTTCTAAACAAGTAAGGAGGGGCTAAGTTGTAATTTGCAGTAATCAAAGACGAGAAAATACCTTCGGGTGTTGGCAAAACTTCATATTAAACAAGTAAGGAAGGGTGAAGTTCGGGTGTAACTGAACATTTCATATTTTTGCAACTTGCAAGGAACAAAGGCGGAGGAATACCTTTAGTTTTGGCAAAACTTTATATCAAACTAAGGAAAGTATCGCCGTGAGTTCATCCATTTAAGAAAAGAGGATACAATGTCATTAGAAAGAGATTCTTTCTGAATTTCATTAAGATTTCTTACATATTGACCGATAGATGCAGTATAAAGCCAACCGGAGGTTTTTTTTACAATTTTTGGCACATGTTATAGTTTGTTTTCGAAAATTTTTGGACGTAATTTGAAATACCTCAAGGGCGCTATTTGTGCAAAGTTGGGAATCAGGTGTAGTTGTCATCCGATTTCGCCCAGTGTCTAATAGGAATGTTTAAAATCGGTACAGGGTGCAATTTTTATACCAGATCCTATAAAGCCCTTTCCTACCAGCCTGGCTGCGAATCTTAATGCATGGGGCTCAATAATTCAGTGCCAAACAGTCAGTTTTTCTAGATGTAACGGTGTTTCGACAGGAAAAGATGGTAATCACTTGGTGCCAGGTCCGGACTATAAGGTGGGTGCATTAGAACCTCCCATCCGAGCTCCAGGAGCTTCTGGCGAGTCACCAAAGACGTGTGTGGCCTGGCGTTGTCTTGATGGAACACAAGTCGGCCTCTGTTAATCAAACCATCCCACCAAACACACAGCAAAACCTTCCTGGCCGTCAATCAGGTCTTGGCCACCATCTGGGCCGTTTCCCCGAGCTTTGACCACGACCGTTTGCGCTCGATGTTAACATAAGTGACCCATTTTTCATCGCCAGTCACAATCCGCTTCAGAAACGGGGCGATTTTGTTGCGATTCTGCAGCGATTTGCAGATGGAAATTCGGTCTATCATGTTTTTTGCGTTAGTTCGTGTGACACCCAAACATCGAGCTCCTTTTTGAATCCAAGGTTATGCAAATGGTTCCAAACGGTTTTCTGGCTTATCTTTAGTTCCTCAGCAATTAAATAAGTGCTCACGTGACGGTCTGTTTCCACTATTTTCATGAATTTATCGCAAATTTCGACGACAGGCCTACCGACGCGTGGTTCAGTTTGACATCGAAATTACCGGAACGGAACCTAGCAAATCACTTTTGTGCTACACGTTCGTTTACAGTATCGGGCCCATAAACTAAATTAATGTTTTCAGCCCCTTGGCTGCTTTTTCGCTTTGATCGAAGAAAAATTGTAAAATATAGCGAATTTTCTCTTTGTTGGTGTCCATCTTTGACGAGCGCTCACAACGAACTGAGTAAATCAATCGAAAAACTGTCAAAGACAAACTTTTAGCGCGAATAAACACAGTATGACATTATGCGACACGTAACACTAATACTATGGACAATAACGCCATCTCTTAGATAAAAACCGAACGAACTTTTTACTTGATCTAATATATATAGTAGTATATATAATACATATAAACTAATTGCAAAAATTGTTGTATACTGAACAGGGTATATTAAGTTTGCCACGAAGTTTGTAACATCCAGAAGAAAACATCGGATACCCTCTAAAATACATATACAAGTATAAATGATCAACATGACGAGCTGAGTCGATTTAGCCATGTCTGTCTGTCTCGTCTGTCTCCGCCGATATCGAGCTATTATAGCACAGATTATTATCCAAGGCTTCGCAACATATTGTTCAGATCGTATCACTATAGCATATAGCTATCGGCTATTTAAACTGACCGATCATAATCAAGAAAAAGATCTTTTTATATCCTTTAATGCTATACAAAGTTAACCTGTGAAGGGTATTTTGATTTCGTTGCAGCTTACCTATTTTTTTCTGTTTTTACCAAAGCTCGACACAGAGTTTTAGATGGGAGAACCTAATTTACAGCATTAATTAATTTGAACTAATCGTTAAATAAACTTTAAAGAAGGTATAACTGTACTATAATTGAGATGTCAGAGTTTGAGTTCTAGTCCTTTGAAAATGGAAATTTGTGATAATTAGGACCTCTAGTATATTTAGGTCAAACCGAATATTGGTTGACATTTCTAGTTTTAATAAAAAGGGAGAAATCTACGACATATAAACATGTATAACGCGACTACTTGAATCAACCTCAGATACTTGAAGGGTTGGGATACAATTCCAGTCCTCTTCCATATTCACATGACTTGTTGTTTTGAGCTATTTTTGAAATCCATAGCTTCAAAATTGTGACCTTCCTCGATGAAAAAAAGCTCGTCCTTAGGATTATAGATGTTATATTTTTTAAGCAGAGCACCGTACCCACCAAGAACTTCGGACACGGGAGGAATTGTCTCCGAACTCCCCCCTCCCTACTTAACTGTGCGTCCTAATTAACATGCCAGCCGAAAGCCTCCACTGTTAGCCCGCGATTTTTTATTTCCGCATATTTATTTAAAAAAAAAGTAAATTCTTGTCGAATGAAAATAAATAAAGTAAATATTCGGAAAATTGTTAAAATTTATTTGCAAAGTAAACCGTGGCATGAAAGTATTCGCTTATACAAAAACGCATCCAAATATATTCTATTTAAAAAAAAACCGAAATAGTCAGAGAGATTAATATACGAATGCCAGACACACACACATCGCACTCCGAGGTATACTCATAAGCCAGTAGATGTACATATAATGAAAATTAAAATCTGCAGCGTGCTCACCGGTAAACATATCGGCGTGGGTGGCAGCAGGCAAACAGGCACACATATCTGCCGTCGCTCGCTGACAGTCGGATCGGTGCATGTGCTTGTTAAGTCCTATGTATATCCAACCATTAGTGAGGCAATGACTGACAAATGGATTGATGTGAGATGACGGATCGATGTGCAAATGCGCTGCGTGAAAGGGATTACGACTCTTATCGCACATAGTCACATGTAAACTTCGCAAAATACGTATGTATGTAATTAAAACGTTTAAAACGGCAAAAAATACAAATAAAATATGATGTATATTTTCGAAATTACATTAATTCCCATGTGAATATACAAAATATTAAAATGTCTCATAGTGGTTATTTGAATGCGTTGAACTTTATTAAAAATACTAATCTAAAAATATTTGAGGCAGCTCTTTTTTCCTCAAAACAATGACATTTGGAACAGTGTGATTATAATACCTCTAACAAAATCAAAAGAGTTGTCGAAAATCTTTATAAAAAATTTGAAATACAATCGTGCTTTATTTGTTCTTTCATTTTAATTGATTGATTATTATATTTACGAACATATACATAGGTATATATTATTTTGCACTTTTGTGTTGTATTCGATTAAGCCTTTCAGTTATCAATTGTTATTTCGTGAAAAAAAATCAGGCAACTGGTGATCATTAGCTCGCAAAATACGGCCATAAAATGTAGAACAACAACCAATTCTTATACTTACTCAATTAAATTGATTTACTCCAAATGAATAAAAAGCTAGAATTGCAAGTAATAAAAACTAATATATAAATAAATATACTATCATATATATACGCGTATATATCTTCCCAACTCTGTACCAGGGCTTAATTGGACATAGCAAATAAAAGCAATGGAGCCGGAGTGAAATGTAATATCGCATCAACAACCTGGCCAACATTTCTGATTTGTGACAATAAATCAAAGTGAAAATGCGAAAAAACTCATGCTAGCAAGGAAGTAACAATGGTAAAACGGAAAGAATAATAACAATAATAATGACAATAACCATAATAAACAGTAAAATGATATGCTTAAAAAAATGAATAAGAGAAAATTCGTAGAGAAAAACTTTGCAGATATTGGGTACGACGCACAGTGTGCGAAACCGACTTTAACTGCGGTTAAAAAGTTTCCTTTTTCTAAATGGTGGTAAGCTTGGTTGGAGTTTTTAATGAAAAGAAAAGTGTTACATGCATAGATCAAAGTGGTTTCCAATAAATTTTTTATTACTTTTTCTTTTATTATATTAGATTAACATGTCCTCGTTTAACGAAGAAGTATTTTAACTTTTCCCAATTAATTATTAATTTTTTTCTTTCACTGTGCGACGCGCTTCACTGCCTGTTTTGCTGAGTTAAGTTAGGACTTGTAGCGGTAATCAGTCACGACTATAAGCATCGCAATGAATATGAACGCATGTGCATTAATGTAAATACTTGTGGAGATTATTATGACTGGCTACAGATTCATCAAAAGTCATCATGGAGTTATTCCCTTGGAAGTAAATGTAAACCCTCGCAGAGAAAACTATTCAAACATCTAACTTTTTGTCCATCGTTCAGTGTCGTACTTTCCTCAGAAAAGTGTTATAAAGATTACCTAATCATATTAATGGTAGGTAGCCCTGAGTCATCACGTGTTCAAAATATCAAAATATTTTACCAAATGTGTCTTAATAACATTAACAATGCTAAAACTGTGGATTCCTGCTGGGATATTCTTCGACACTATCACGTTCACATACACATTTTGCATTCTTGCAATAAATATTTCATTTACTTTTACTTATTGTTTTCTTTATGACATGTCATAAAATGAAATTATGATTTTGTTGCAAACGCAAGAGCGTGGAATAGGCACAGACAATAAAATAATAATATTATAACAATAATGAAAAAAATAAATTATACGCCAACAAAAATGCAAAGAGGTCAAAAGGAAGTCGCAAAAAATATGCGAGGAATAAAAAATGCCTTGGGTTGTACGTGAACTCGTCTATGTGTACCAGCAAGAAAATATATTTTTTATCGTCTCCACACGCCACACTTAATCACCGCAGACAAGGCGCTCATCGCTCGTCGTAAGCAAACAACCATTAAGCACGCCGCAGTGATTCTTTTTTCACTACATGTTATCATGTAATTTGCCTAATCTTTCGAAAATACCACAGCGTGTTCGCTACCAATCGCTCAACAGTCACAACAGCCGCCCGCGTATAACGCCCCCGACGCAATTACGTTTGAGCGCACATGACAAATGATGGTGCGCCGCTTTTGCTTGACTGCCCATGCCTGGGGTGTTACTAGAGTTGCACATAGACCGCGGGGAACGCAGTGCTGTACTTTCATTTGGGGTTTGTTGCAAACAGTTTAGCTGTCAACACTTGAGCGTAGGAAAACGTGAAAAGCGTCAGACAGTTGAGTGACTTTGTGAAATAGGTGAAAAATACTCACACATACATATTTAGTCAAAAAATTATAGCAATATTTGGTATGTATTTTATTCAAGCCATAGTTGATTTTTTTCTTTGTTTATTTATTGTCACTTCGTGGCTGTGTACAAACGTACGGCGGAATCCCTACTGACTCACCACTTTTACACTTAATCACTGTTGTAGTCGCAATACTCAGGAGCCGAATTGCAAACTGGTGTGAAGCCAAACTTTTTCACATTATCATTTAAGGCGTACAGTTAGTCAAATTATGCTTAATGCTAATAATTATATACAATTCAAACATGCGAATCAGTGATAAGAGTGAAAAGAAAAAGTGAACTTTCAAGAAATTTTTTTCAAAATGACAAAATTGTCATTTAACAAGAAGAAACGTTAACTTCGGCGGCAACAAAGCTATAATGCTATAGGCCAGTTTATGTGCTGTATTGGTCCGATCTGAATAACATATTCGGAGATTGTAGCGTTGCCTTAGAGAACAATCTATGCAAAATGTGAAAGAGAAGATATCTTGTTATATATCCTTCGAAGAATTTGATTTTGATCTATCAGTTTGTCTCACTTAGGGTATTACCCTGTTCAGGGTAGAAAAACAACATTAAGTCTTTGTGAAAATAATGCTATAAAAGAGGTTATAATTACATTTCACATTTTTTTTTAACACATTTTCGACCTTAACGCTTAAAATTTCTCTTGGCTTTCATGACTCAGCATACTCCGATCTTATGCGGATGGCGCCTCTCGCATCACCACTTGTTCAGGTGGAGGGTTCACATTGGGCTTATCATAATATTATTAATAATGTCTCAGTAGTGATATAAACGTATGCATAGCTAAAATATCAATTAAGTTTAAGTTCTGTGCGCAATTTTAAGTTACTGAAAAAAGTGATTTAAAGAAAATTTAGTTCTATGATGTAATTAGTAATTCCTGTATTTTTAAGAATAAAAGAAAACTATTGTATCAATTGTTTTAAAATTAGAGGGCATATTTACAGGTATTTTAAGAATACACAGTATAAATTTTGAAAAAAAAAGTTTTCGAGTTACTCCACAGATGCAGCGATTCCAGTATTCTCAACTAGAAGATATTGCTTATATGGTATAATGATCAGAAATCTTACCTAAAACTTTGGTCGTTTTTTTTGATAAGTACTATCACCTTTTTGTGGTCGGCTTAAAACTTGTTAAGTGAATCCTGTTAATAATCGGTAACAATATGTTAAAATATTTACACTCTCAAACTGTGCAAATTTGCTTCATGTGCCTTCCTGCAAATACATATAACACATATTTAATTTATGTTAATGCACGTTTAATAGTTGGTGTGTGAAAGATGTTTTTATATTATCAACGATAAGGATACTTTTAAGTATTTTCAAGTTATTTTCGCCATTCTCCAAAAACTAAACAAAAGCTTATTCAAATATGTTTACTCATTGCGATGCAGATTTTGGGTGATTTTGTGTTTGCGAAGCATTTACATTTAACACATATATATGATAAATAATATACCTATTTACCGTACTCGTACTCGTACATGAACATATATGTGTGTTCACTAAAAGTACGTTTTAGTGGCGTGCTAGGAATATTTTATGTAAATACATACATACATATGTGCCTAGGTGTGCTATATGTTACATTGAGTGAAAACCTTTTATTAGTTCAAAGTAATGAAGAATAATTTGTACACTAAAGATATTAATTGTTAATTAGAATCTGATCAGACTCTTGTTAATATTTAATTTTTTTGTATTATACCCATTTTTATCACACCACATACCATAATTATTTAGACTACAAAAGAAAAACGAGAATATTGCAAAAATGATGACATATTTTCCATAGAGTCTCCCTTGGGCTCCATATACTAGACTCTTCTCGATTTTTCAACTTTTTTTAACCCCCTTCTCAAAAAAAAAAAAAAATTGGAAAAATTGCGATTTGTTTGTTCCAACGGTTTTTCAACTTCATTAACCTGAACTTACATGTACATGTAACTGTAAATATTTTAACCTGGTCCATAAACTAATCGTAGCTAAAAGCTTACGTGCTTATATATTTATATATATATATATATTTTATCATCATTGTGCCG
Organism: Bactrocera oleae; assembly: GCF_042242935.1. Classification (NCBI taxonomy): domain Eukaryota; kingdom Metazoa; phylum Arthropoda; class Insecta; order Diptera; family Tephritidae; genus Bactrocera; species Bactrocera oleae. Next base: position 31,891,235 of record NC_091539.1, on the reverse strand, counting down.
TGTAATTCCTTTCATGATTTTAGTACTTTTAAAATGCAAATATAAATATAAACTACATAAATAAATATTAATATTAACTATATTCTATATCTTTTTTCATTCTAGGTATGAGATTAAAATGTCACCGCTTAAAATGCGAAACAGTCGTAAATTGAAATAATGAAAGTTTTAATCCCATGAAAGGGTATCTATTCAAGGCTAAGTAATATATCTAACTACCAGTAATATATCTAACTAAATATATAAATATAAATAAATCCTTAAGTTAAGTTTTCCTACATATCCCACTATCATACTTAGCATTACACTTTAGTATTTGGTAAAATTATGCTTTGGGAGTTCACAACTTCTGATAGTCTAATCTGTAGCAGTTGAAACAACAAACACACTGAAATGGTGTCAATTAATGGTATCACAAGGCTTATGTAATGCTAAATGGTGGGCATCCACCCATCTGCTCTCATACAACTTATCTCTGTGGTAAAACTTTTGGTAGAAGCGAAGTTCAGGCAGAAGGACGAAAGTGTTTTAGAACGAACACACTTTAAGTTTACTTATTTGATAAGAGCTGCGACAGTGGGAGGGAAGCGGGTTAAGCAATTTCAAACTGCCAAGCGTTTCGCGGCAAACACGTTACGCTCAATGCGGCAAACTGTCGTCTCAGTGTCACTGTAGCTCTTGAGACTTTCTTTTGATGGGTCAGTGTCTACTGCTACTAAAAGGCTTGTTGGGACCGACATAATGGTTTGTAGCTTTCAGCTGCTAAAGTTGCCATTTACTGGGTTGTCTCCGCCGCTTCTTGTGGGGTAGGCCACTTTCAGTTATATAATAGTAAATCTACAATAGTAGTACGTGTATACCTACTTATATATATATAAATCCATACGTATATTGGTTTAAACTGAACGTGTTGCTGTGTTACGTATTGAATTCAAGAGGCTTTCGCCACAGTGGTCACAAGGTACTGACACAGTGTGTATACCATTTTGTGAAGACTTGGTGTATTTTGACAGATTCCAATTTAATAATAGCTACAGCAGATACACTGTACCAGTGAACAACACACGAGCGCGGTCATGAAGCCCTATGGTGCCTCTAGGCGAACTATGTGCTGGGAATTATAGCGAGTAGACACACGTTGCAAATTGTCGTAATCAAATGTAGTAGTTGTATTTGTAGCCGAGTCATATGTACAATCTATTTTAGCGTGAAAAGTATACATTTTCACCAAACACAATATTTATAAGTTTATAGAGTTTAGTTCTCCCTGTCTTGCACATTGTTTGTGATTTCCATTTGTCAATAAACATTTGTTTATTTGATTGAAATTTGGCGTTCTGCGTTAGTCTAAAAACAATATTCAACGTTTCTAAATTACAGAATGGTTAAAAACTACATAATACAAAGTTATATATGTACATAAATAAATATGGTGCTTTCATTAGAAGTATTGGATGCAATCCAAGAGTTTTTTCTGAGAAACACTTAGTGTAATTTGTTAAAGGAGCTATATATTTCTCTGATTGCATTCTTATGATCATGGAGGACCTATTAATAGGTACACTAGATGAGAACATAAAATCCATTTTTTTGATGAGCATTCATTACTATGATACAGAAGGCTCGTACAAGTATAAATACCTAGTGTCCTACAAGATGCAAAAAATTACCGACGGATTTCACAATCATCAACTCACAAAATACTCTAATCGACAATATATAATATTTCCTTATAAATATAAATATTGAGTGGCTGACAAAAAGAGGGATTATGGAAGCAGAAAATGTGGATCAATAGTCACAAGTTGTCAAACACATTGAGGAGCTCATATTGCACTTCCAGTGACTTAAATGTAGCATGAGCATCAAGATGCACTTCCCCCCATTTAGACCGCTTCCCAGAAAATGTAGGCGATTGAGACGAAGAACAAGGAGAACGCTTTCATCAGGTTATTCGCACTATGGAAGAGCGATACCATGGTCGTAGGAATACCAATATAATGGCTGATTATAGGGGCTAGGGCAAGTCTTCACCCGATTTAATCCATTTTAGGTTCACAGATCCACCGTTATATTGGTTTCGATTAAGCTTAATTATGCCATTATACGTGTAAAATTTTAAGTATAATTAATGAGTTATCGCTCTCTTAGTAGTTTTAATCAAAACCGTTTCATAGAGAACCCGATTTCACCCATTTTCACACTGTCGGTAGGGGAATTTTAACTGCGATTCGTTGTACCAAATAACAGTCTTGTATGTTATTAAGGAGCTTAGTTATGGCAATTTATTGGTTTACAATTATTGGCGTTTTTGGGCATGATAGTAATCATGTATATGTATGTATATATGTCTATAACCCTATATCTAACCCGATTAGTTTTGGGTAACCCAAACAACCGTTAGGTTGGGCATCTTCTTGACTTATATTGAAGGCCATAAACTTATACTAATTTTTATTGCTATGATATATTTTAGTTCGCGTCAGCTAAAATTATATTAAAAACAAGTTGACATATGTATATGTATGTATATATGTATATCAACTCGACCGAAGAGGCTAAATTTAATACAGAGAGTTGATGTGGAAAACGTTAGCCAGAGGATCGGAATTCATTATATTAGGGACTTGAGGATTAGACTAAGCTATAAACCAATTCCATTGTAATTTAGACTTGAAAAGTCTGTAAACTTAATTTCATTGAAATATCACATATTTTGACCAACCTAAACTGTTAAAAGACAGGTGAAAAGACGGAAATACTTTTACGGGGTATATATAGAGAAAGTTACGGGCTGATTGCATTTATTTAGACATTGCTCAGGTATTCTCGAGAACATATTTTGAAGCAATTTTATATATAAATAAACCTCACTATATTATATATACACACATACTCGCCATAAAACTTGTTAGAATAACGAAAACCATTTAAGTATTCACATATTGTCCGATTCAATTGTATATCTCACACATTGGCCGATATTTTCGACAAAAAGTTAACTATAGGCACTAGGGCCCATATATTCGGTACCTAGGAGCTTGAACAGTTTTGGTTTAACTTGGAGAATTTTTTGTCATGAGGTGACAAAGGCACTATTCGTGCAAAGTTTTATATCGACACATTCTTTGATACTTGATTTGTATGCTGGATAATGAAAGAATCAGGGTGCTAAAAATATTTGTAGCAACCGCATCTTGACTACTCTGACTGTTTATTTGATTTAAAGTCGTCTTGTCCTCGTTCACCATATTGCCTATTCGTTTCGCTTCTTTAAAAAGACCAACAGCGAGGTTTTTAAAGCCAATAATATCAATATTATCGGCATACGCCAGCAAATGTACATTGTTTTAAATATTGTACAGTGTTTATTTAGCTCTGCGGCTCTTACTATTTTCTCCAACATCAGGTTAAAGAAATCACACGATCAGTCAGTTTACATAACCGTATAGGTTTTGCAGAAATACCAAATTCAGATATAGCGCCATAGAGGCAGTTCCTTTTCGTGCTTTTACTTTATACTATGTTCGCACCGAATTGAAATCCTCTTGAAAACACAATTTGTGGATTGTGGAACCAAAGTCGTTCTGACCGACATTGTGTGTTTTCGATGAGTTTTCATTGACAGTTCACACATCTATTTGTTTACATTTGTTATGTACCCTACAAGAACAGTGACGGTCAATGACAGTCATGGTAATATGACAGTCATAGCTGAAAAAGTTTTGTCAGCATGCAGAACAAAGTTTCTATCATTTTCTTAAGAGGCTTGTTTTCTTTTTGTTTGTTTGTTTTGTTTTTTCTGAGTCATTGCGGACCATAAATCCGTCATATCTGAAAATTGTCAGTTATGACTGAAACGCTATTAGAAGTGAAAAATTCTTTTGCGCAGTAGATAATATAATTTTTATTTCTTTAATAAATTTCAAACTTTTAATCAAAATTAGTTATAATAATATACTTAAATATAAAAAGGAATGCAACAAAAAATATAATAAAATATGAATATATAAAAATAAATTGTCACTTGATGCCATCTCCTCCTCTCAATAGCTCTGCGTACGTCTTTCTCCAATCAGTGGATAGTTCTGAATTTAAAAATGCAAATGTATATTAACAGTACTGACATATCAAATGTGAGTGTATTGGTGAATCCATCAGCAGTTTCTTGTAGGGTACGTTTAGGCCAATTATGGAATGTATGCAAATTGTCAACTGACATTTAGGACTGTCAAAATATGTCTTCTAATAATATCGATTAAACTAGAGCAGGCACCGATTATAATGAGTGGAATGTAAGTTTTCAAGGCGTTTTCAGCGAAAACTGTGTTTTCCTTTGACAGATTTTGTATGGATGAAAACACAAGTTTTCGCGTGAAAACCTCTTTTTTCTATGAAAACACGAATTTTGTGTCGGTGCGAACATAGTATAACGCCTTGAAGTGTTCCCTCCATAAGCTCTGTATGCTCTAAATGTAAAAGAGTATGCTCCGGTCTTGAAACCTTCTGCAAGTCGCCTCCTTTCGTCGAATTTTCGAGAATTTCCCAGCCAGTTTCACAAGCTGTTCATTCGTCTTCAAATGTCTCGCTTCCCTCTTCAGCTCTCGGTATCTATCCCACCCCCGTCTTGTAGTCGATCGTACCAACTCGTTTTTGGCCTTGCCAAAATCCAATTATTTCTGCAGCAGCGGTGTGTAGTGAGAGTGAGTTGTCGTTCAACTGTTCCGTTATATCGAGACGTTGATGAATGATCTCAGAGAGCTGCTGTGCAATTGGAGTAAAAACTGCTCAGCTGTCTGTTGTGATTGCAGCTTTTCCACGTCGAACCTTCTCTGTGTTTGTTGACAGACATTTCTTGTTGCAAGGGACGGATGCGTGTCTTCGCTGCAACAAGCAACAAACAATATGTTAAATGTAAACAAACTATCTACTAGTAATAAGTAATCATACTAGTTAGTATAAATAGCAGTAAGATCTATGTAACAGGTTAGTCTCATAATATCAATAAAGAGTACACAATTCGGTGCAGCTCAAAAGTATACTTTTTATTGACTCATATCGTGTAAAGAATATGCAGGGGGTTCGCCTTCTAGCTTTAGTTCGCCTCCAAACGGTTATTTGTTGGCTACAAAGCAGATAATTTGTCTAAGACCAAAAGTCGTGGGCTGAATGAACCATGTATTGTAAAGAAATCGTTTCTGCCTACTCCCAGGTGAATGGCAGTCAAATACTTTCTGCACTGGTGTCAACTTCTACACATGACCTCTTCTTTCTAAACATAAAGACATAGAGTCACTTAGTTTCATTACTATATTTTACTTCGAGTCAGCGAAATTTATGTAAAGATCATCCTCAATTAAAATATACTTATGTATGTATGTTATGTGATATAAACTCAACCGAAGAGGCTGACTATAATATTATATATTGAGTTGATATGGAAAACGTCAACCAGAGGATTGAAATTCGTTATATTGGGGATATGATGTTTTTTTCAAAGACATAATTTTCAGAAAACTTTTCCACTTGAATGCGAATATCACACATTTTGAGCAACCTGAACAGTTCAAAGTCAGTTAGAAAGTCGGATATAGGCATTATCGGATTTGTTTGGGGCATAGAAAGGTCTGTGCTGATTGATTTACTTTGACATTGCGTAAATAATCGACCTTTTTGGATATAGAATAAAATGCACAGCATATTATATTTGAAAGTTATTATTTATTCAAATTAGGTTTCAACAGATCCATCAACGTTTATAAATATCAACCAGTGCTTGCATAGATTTTTATGTCATTTATAGGAATGTTATATAAAATGCTTCTTTCTCGTTGGTTTTCAGTTTTGGAAATATAAAATAGTCACATGATGATAGATCAGAAAGATTCGTTTTTTCATTAACAATCAAACAAATTTCAATTGAATGTATGAGTTTGCCGATCAGTGTTCTATAGTATTTAAGATGCGAGCTCTAGTTAAAAATAGTAGAACAAGAAGTACGCAAATGTGAAAAAATTTTGGTTTTAAAACAATTCCTTTTTTTAATTCTTACATACATATATGCTTGGGATTCAAATTTTTTATATATATTTTAATCCTCTATTAATGTTAATTCAATAATTTTATATTTTTATATGAATGACTATACAAAGAAGTATTCCTGTTTTAAGCTAGCAGTTATAACTGCCCAACTTTAATCTAGTTGATAATTTATGTCAAGAGGTTAAATGACTCTTAGATGCAAAAACATGAGAAATACAGTTTGGAGATTAATCAAGTTATTAGGTCTGTTAACAACCAGAATACAGCAGACTTAATGCCCAACGTAGCTTAAAAGCTATACACATATATGTTAGAAGACTGCGCTATTAGGATCAAATCGTTCAAAACGTTTTAGGTTGAAGATAAGAGGATAGCTCTTATTTTATTTCAAACCACACCATAGGATATTTCAATTAACTTTCAGTTTTTTGTCATATGTTTAACACTTGAAGTTTAATTTTATATTTTTCAAATTATAGTTCTTAACTCCGATTTTGGATTAAAAATTAGGTTTTAAATTTTTATACTCTCGCAACCTGTTGCTACAGAGTATAATAGTTTTGTTCACCTAACGGTTGTTTGTATCACCTAAAACTAATCTAGTTAGATATAGGGTTATATATATATAAATGATCAGGAAGAGACGAGTTGAAATCCGGGTGACTGTCTGTCCGTCCGTCCGTGCAAGCTCTAACTTGAGTAAAAATTGAGATATCTTTATGAAACTTGGTAGACATGTTTCTTGGTACCGTGAGACGGTTGGTATTTCAGATGGGCGTAATCGGACCAGTGCCACGCCCACAAAACGCCATTAATCAAAAACAAATAACTTGCCATAACTAAGCTCCGCAATAAGATACAAGACTGTTATTTGGTACACAGGATCACATTAGGGAGTGGCATCTGCAGTTAGAACTTTTTTTAAAAAGTGGGCGTGGTACCGCCTCTAATAGGTTTAATGTGCATATCTCCTAAACCGCTAATGCTATAATAACAAAATTCACTAGAAGCAAATTTTTTTAGCACTTCTATTGACGGTGTGAAAATAGTTGAAATTGGGTGGCAACTCCGCCCACTCCCCACTTATCTCTGAGATGGTATAAATTGGCTTTATAGGAACCGCGTTCAAAATTAGTCAGTGGGCGTGGCACAGCCCACTTTTAGGTGAAAACCCATATCTTGAGTTCTGCTCAACCGATTTCAACCAACTTCGGTGTATAACGTTCTTTTCATGTTTCTATGTCATAGTGCGAAAATGGGCGAAATCGGACTACAACCACGCTTACTTCCCATGTAACACCATTTTCAATTCCATCTGATTCTTTCACTTTCCACTATGCAAATCAGGTAACAATGATTGTATCGGGGTAAAACTTTGCGTGAATAATGCAATTAAAGTATGCCACCTTGCGGCCAAAAATTGTCTAAATCGAACCAAAACTGTTCAAACCCCTAAGTACTAAATATGTGGACCCCAGTGCCTATAGTTGACCTTCTACCGAAAATATCAGTCAATCCACAAAGAAATCTCAAACGAGTATACCATTTGACTTTGCGAGAGTATAAAATGTTCGGTTACATCCGAACTTAGCTCTTCCTTACTTGTTTATTCTAAAAATTTGCAACGCTGTCCGCTTAGATGTATGTTTCGGGCTATGATCTTGACAGGATAGATTTATTTCAAAGTCAACTTTTTTATGATAACATAGCTCCGCTCAAAATTCAGCTTTAATTTAAAAAGTCAATGTAGGCGGTATCCGAAGTAAAATCTGTTCCATAATACGTTAACCACTTTCAAACTCTAATGATGTCACCGAATTATTTTATCGCCTTAGTAGGGTTCGTCGGACTGTCTCGTTTTCTAGATCAGAAATAAACAATTAAATTTAATTTCGTCTTAGCATTTATTTCTTTTGATACTTTACTCTTTCCTTTGGTTTTCAAGGTTCAATAAGAACAGTTGGTTCTGAACAATTGAAAACTGTTTTTATTATATTATTGTATATATAAAGTGTAACATTATATGTCATTTTTTTATTCTCCTGATTTCTGGGATATAATTTTAACAAGTTTTATGCAATTTTTTCAGTACGTACGTATAACATAAATAATTATTTTTTCGAAAAACAAAGTCTCGAAACTTTATTACTTTTCGAATCAAAATCTTCTAGCTCCTATCGCCACAGGAATGTTATTTTTGCGCATTACTTAAAATTGCATATTTGTAAGAGCCCTTTTTTTAATTGCTTAATTAATTACACTGATTCCAATTCTGTAGTCAGTTTTTCTCTAGCAGCACTGGTTTTCGAAATATGAACATATTATATTTTTATCCAAAAATCTAAATTTTACAATTAAACGAGTAAGGTAGAACTAAGTTCGGAGAGCTAAGAGTTATACTCTTGTAACTTACAATTATCAAAGCCGGGGAAATCCTTTTAGGTGCTGGCAAAATTTTATATTAAACAAGTAATGAAGGGCTAAGTTCGGATGTAACCGAACATTTTATACTCTTGCAAAGTCAAATAATGTACTCGTTTGAGATATCTTTATATATTTTGCTTGATTTGCATCGTGGAAAGTAAAAGAATCGGATGGAATTTAAAATGGTGTTATATGGGAAATAGGTGTAGTTGTATTTCGATTTCGAAGAATGTTATGTACCGAATTTGGGTGAAATCGGTTAAGCAGATCCCAAGATATGGGTTTTCACTAAAAGTTTGTGGAGCCACGCCCACAGTCTAATTTTGAACGTAGTTCATCTCATACCATCCCCGAGATAAAAATTATTCGCTCTGGCGTATTTAGTGTTTGATTTATCGCGTCTTTAGTAGTTTTTAACAGTACCGTTATATGAGGAGTGGGTGGAGTTGTCATCCGATTTCACCCGTATTCACACTGTCGATAGAGGTGCTAAAAGCATTTATTTTCCATGAATTTTGTTATTATAGCTTTAGCTGTTTAGGAGATATGTACACTAAACATATTCGGGGGCGTTACCACACCCACTTTTTAAAAAAATTTTTTAACTGCATATGCGCCTAATGTGATCTTGTGTACCAAATAACCGTAATGTATCTAATTGTGGAGCTTACTTATGTGAATTTATTTGTTTTTGATTAATGGCGTTTTGTGGTCGGGACATTGGTCCGATTACGCCTATACCAACCGTCTTACGTTACCAAGCGACAATTGTACCATTACTATTATTCATTTATATTATATTTTATTATTATTCATTATATCGATATTTTATGTAAAAGGTCAACTATATGTACTGGGTTCACATATTCGGTACCTAGGGGCTTGAATAGTTTTGGCTACCGATTTAAAAAATGTTTAGTCATATAATAATGTTTTTCATATATTTAAAACATTACCCATCTTTGTGCAGAGCGTTTACAAACGGTTTTATCAGACCTACTTTATATGAATATGGAGTAAAATTATATAATGCGGTCTCTTACTACTAGGCATTCATTACATTCATACTATCCGGTACTAAATTCACTCTCAATGGGCAAACTTTTTTAGTCCAGTGTTCATAAGCACATTAAACAGGGGTATTTAGAATTGTTGACCCAAAAAAAAATTTACCATTTTAAGATCAACGCACACCAGTTATGTTCTATGTAATAGAAAGAAACCAGGGGTGGATTTGAAATCAGCGACGTCAAATTAGTAAGAAACGGTTTAGAAACTTCATAAAACAAAAAAAAAGTTGAATTTTGTTTACCAGTGTTATGTATGAAAACTCTGGTTGTGAAGTTCCAATTTCTTATTAAAGTTTTTTTTTTTTGATACTTTTATTTGTTGTGAAAATATTATTTAATTCATCAGCTTTGTATGCTAGAGGCATAGGACTGCTAAATTTTTGCTGTCGTTGCTTTTTTATTGAGTTGATTGTCTATTTGTTCCTCTGGTCATTACTACTGCAGTCACGTTTCAAGCATTAAAGTTAGATTTATGACTTTCTGGGTTATAAAATGACTTTAGATTGATTCCCATCACATGCTAAGAGTTCTTTTTTTTACTGTCAACAAGGATGCACAGATCCGCACACACTCTAAGACACATTCATATCTAAATGATTCTGCCAACATTACCTCTTGCCAACACATGTCGCAATTGCCCCTCATTCGAATTCTTAGCGAACTTTTACTGACATGTACATATGCAGTATAAGCAAACATGGACATATGTAGGGTGTGCACGTCAACTTGTAAATAAATATGTATTCATTGTATAAATATATATGGAAATATACTTGGAGCATACCCGTCTTAGGGAGCGGTTGGTTAAGCTATGGATTTATGCGGCACAAAGCTTGATACGCACCGGCGTATGTGGCAACTACTTTGGTGACAGTTTCGAGCTGTGATGCCCCTCCTAGCACACTTCTCGAACAATAACATCACGAAGGCAATGAATTTTTAAGTTGTTGTTAAGGATTTCGCAGCGCTCCTGTTTGCAAAGTATTGCTTTAGTTTGCTCTCTTTACTGCTTGCTTGTGGGCAGCAGAATCGTCGCCTAACCCATTCGGTGTGTGGGTGGTTAAATTTGTTTGTATGTGTATGGTTGATTATGTATTAAGCATACGGGACCCATTTGTGTAGGCGGAATTAACTTTGTGTGGTATTAATTTAAACCCTGTTAAAATTTGACAAATTGTTTGCTTGTTGAACACGAAATGATGGCTTTTGAGGATAAATTAATTTAATGCGCATTTCATTTTACTTATTATGTGCTAATTAATTTAGAAATTTATATTTGTATATACATGTATTGAACGTTGTAATCTCCCCGGAAAAATCATAATTTACCAAATCCTTTTGCTTTGCATTTGCTGTATGGTGGTCATTAATTTGCAATTTATTGCCACGTTCTAAGGAATTGCATTTCCTATTTTGTCCCGTGCGGGCAATGAAGTAATAAAATTATCGAGCATTAGATGTTTTCACCCATTAAAGAGAGTCAACTTCTTGTCGAAAAGTATTCAATTCGTAAGAGCGTCTTTAAAATGTGTATTTTTTATAATATTTGCCAATATCGAAAAAATTAAGTTTTTCAGTTTTTATTTCACTGTTTTATTATATTATTAATAAATTATTATGATATAAAATTTGTTTGCTATGAGATTATCGGCTCTCTCAACGAGTAAAAGAGAAGAGTTTTGCTAACTACTTGTATAATGGGTAAGGATGTAATTTCACCTGATTCCCGTAAGTTGAGTGCGGTCACGTTGATTCATCTATATTTGAAGTCAATAATCTGTTTTTCTAAAAAGAAATATCTCTCTATCTTATAGATTACAAATTTGTGGAGAGTGGGACGGTTTTTCCGATGGTGGTTATAAATATTGCTAAGAAACAAATGACTGGCGGCTAAGTGTACATTCATATGATGTACTTTAATAAAGATTTTGTGCTTCTCTTATTTCAATTTCAAGCGAAATGAACCCAATTATTTTGTAGCGAATATTTAGTAGAATCATCGTCATAAACACATACACCATCCATTAATTTTTCATTTTCCGAAAATTATTGAGAAATTTTACGAAAGCGCAAATAAAATAACTACGATATTAGCAAGGTTGGCACGCATCTTGTATTAGCCACCGCCATTAGCAGGACTTATTTCATATTATTATTGTAGCTACAAACATATTCACAAAACGAGACGTTCACATATACATATGTATGTGACTAGAACTGCAGAATTCACACGGCATGTGTAAAACAATCATTAAAAGAGCGCGATTACCGGGTAGCATGTGCGGTATCTCCACAGCGCCGTCAAACGATAACTTTGCGGGCAAGATACTAATCATTTATCATTTGTCCGGATACAGCGGTTTGAGGCGATAACTATTCTTGTCTGCAGCATATCATGAGCTATCGTCTATGGAGCACAACAGATATTACATTTATACATTGAAAATTTATTATTTCCTTTTTTATTCACAAAAGTTGCTACTCAGCTGCTGCATATCGCGGCACTACCTGTCCCACGTTAACGTAATGCATTGCTTCGAGTTTAGCGGTACTTAGTCGATCTATATTTAATTATACCGTAACGTTTGGCTAATTGATCATACAAATTGTGGAATTTTTGGCCCAACTATCCAGCGCATCCATCAACTTATTCATTTATACGACCAATAAATGTTTTTCTTTAAGTTTTGCTAATTAGTTATAAAATAAATGAATGTTGAAAGTTGAAAAATACTAACTTTCAAGTAATTTAGAAAACTACAAACTTTATTTATATTTCACAATTGCTTTATTTAATTTTTTTTTTTAATTCAACTATAGCTTCAGCTATACAAGTATTACTAAAACGCTTAATTTTATTTTAAAAGTGCAGATCATTTACTCTATTTCATTTACGCTGGTGTTATTTTTTGTGGTACTGGCGAAAAATATTATATAATATATCCCAAATAAGTTTGTGGAATGCTGAAAGGTTGATCGTTCTGTGCAGTTCCAGGCCCGTTTCGATTACTCACACCCGACTGTTTACGGATCAGAAAAATTATATTGTTATGTATCAACATAATTACAAGCTTTTTGAGCTGTGTTCTTTATATCCCAAATATTCCAGAAGTTATTAATCCTTATTACTTATGAGACAGAGTTTAACACTTAAATATACTCCTCATTTTAGATTAGCCGTGATATTTTTTTCGGGTTTTAACAATTGGTATAATCAAACTTTAGTTACTCATATAAATATATTTTTAACATTAGATATTTTTAACATTCAGACCAGCTTTTTTAATTCGCTAGTCGTTATTCGGTAGTTTTTACGTGCATTTTGTTTTTGCAAAAGTAACGGACTATCGTTCCATCGAGTAACGAAGTATCTGGCAAGCTTGATAATTTTTTCGTTACTTAGTAACAACAAATGAGCGGTTTGTTTTGAGTCATTGCCTAAAAACTACATTTGATTCATTGTGATAAAATACATTTTTTGCTCGCTACAAAATTTTCAAAAGTATTTAATTAAATTGGATCAGAAGTTTTGGATCAAAATATACCACACTACTGAGATAGAGCAAAAAGTGTGTTTACAGTTAAGTATTTTAACGAAGTACCAACTAACGAATTACCAGAATAACATGTTCGGTCTGAATACCCTTATTGTATTTAAAATTATTTAGTAAAAATTTTTATTCCACAAGAATACTTCACATCTTTAAGAATACCACTTTAAACATGCAGTATTTTGTTATTGTTTTCCCCATTTTTCCGAGGAAAGTAAATTTTTAAATTTTTTTTCTGCCCAAAATGGCGTCCTCTCTAATGTGCAGAGGGTGATATAAGCTGGGAGTGCAATTAAGAAGCGCAAGAATTCGTTTTCGCAGTAGCTAATGAATGTCAACGACGGAAAAGGTGAAAATTAAAAGTTCAGCAGAAATCGCAGGAATGTAGCGAGCAAAATACCAATTATTTGAAAACGAAAAACAGAATGTAGAAGAGAGCTTGAAAAATACCATTGGAGTGCAAGATACCTTAAGAGACGTGTACCAACTGTGTGGGTGTGCGGGCTTATAAGTGCCTGGTGCCTGCAGTTGTGCTGGCGGATATGACGATGGTTTGTTGGCCAGCGGTGCGTCGTTAGTTTATGAAAATAGCAACGACGTCTGGCAACATTCACAGCTAACTCACTAGTGACCGACATTTCGAGTGGAAGTGAATAGTTAATATCACTGCAGCCATTTAATGAATGCTTAAGAATAACTTTCATAATTGAAAACGTAAGATGTTAGTGTGTAGGAGTCGAGTACAAAAAGCGCAGGAGAAACGGAAACGCGCAAAGTGATGGGGGGAAATTAAAAAAAAAATACATGCTAGAAATAAGAGATGCACTCTAGCATTAGAAAAGGTCTTTAAAGTTGTCTATGTAGCTCTTTTGCCAAAATAAGAAGCTTCTGCAGAAAAGTGCTTAGTCGAGAAATAATGGCTGCGTAACTACCGATATCTCCTTTCATATTTTTGCTCATCAACGCTTATCTTGAAGTATGTATTATGTACTTGATTTAATGAGCAGTTATTTGTATGCTTCGCTACATTGGTCAATGTAAATAAGGAGAAAGCTTCAAAGCAATGGATCTTGAGAAGAATTTATATTCGTACTATTTAATTATAAATTTCTTTTAATCTTAGTTAATCGCTAAGACGTTTTTATAAATTATATTTATAAACATTATAGTAATAATAACATAACAAATTCATTCACTAAATATATAAGATAATCGGAAAGTGGATGACCTACAATTTCGAAGTTCTTTTCTGAAATCTATTCCTCTCCTCTAGACCTTACATAGGAATATCTGTAGTATCGACCTAAAATAGTCTTCAACAATATTTGTAAGGTGTTGTGCCATAAACTTAAGGGCACAATAAAATGTAATTTTAAGTTGATCTCGTTTGTATCTGAGTATGTGATTTAATGTTAATAAATTATTGAAAGTGCATGTAAATACAAACGAATAAATTTTTCAATGCTCAAATGGACTGATATGTTTTTAGCTGTGTTTTCGCAGATTGCCGGCCACAGCTCTATTCATGCATATCAGGTTGCCTGCATAAAAAACTAACTATCACAAACATGTATATAACGAAATCAATTGCAGTGCTTATTTAACATTTTGATTAATGAATTTTTGCATATCACCAATGTTACTCATACGCCGTGGCGCTTCAGTGTCCAACCAACTGCCAAAGAGTTAAGTTGGGAAAGACACACATAAAAACTTACTTAAATACAAACGCAAATATTGCACGAATGTATACTATACACTTTTGCACAACAAACTCGAAAATGGAAGCACTGCAAGAGTTTTGTTCACAAATGTGCCAAGTCAGATTGCGGTTTCGATGCCTTTGCCGCCTCACCACATGCACTGTGCTACTGATGATCTATACAAACCGTTCGTGAGGCCCCAGTGACTGCATACATGAATACTTACATTCCGATTGCTATACCTACATATCGAAATACAGTAAATGTGGGTATTTATGTCTATATGTGCAACAATATATTGACATCTTATGCCAATGTGCTGAATCTGCTCTTCCCGCTTTTGTTGCTTTCACTGCAGTTGCCGCCTTTGCTGCAAACTAAATATTTTTTCACCAATTTTTCATATGAAAAACTGTAACCGTTACATTTTGGCGTTTGTCCAAATAAATTTGTATTGTGGGTGGTCTCTGGCTGGGTGAATAAATGCAATTTCGTAATATCTATGCTTGAATACGAAGCAAAAATACACACATCTGTACATGTACGTGAATATGCAAAGTTTACAGAACATTTTTTTTGAATATTAAATGCTTAAATTCCTTAAAGCTGGCTGCTGTGCTAAGTTTAAAATAATTTTAGGTTGACATTTACTTGAACCTTGACTTTTACGAAAATAATAGAGTAAAAATATTTTAAATCTAAGCAATAGTAAACGATGTCATAAAGGCCATATTTAATATTTTTTACTAATAATCGGACATAAAACAGAAACCGACTAATCTACCATATTTTTAATTTTACTAAAATCTTTAATATTTAATAAAAATGTATATGTTTTTTTTCGTCAACATTCAGTATATATACTATACACAATACAATACATACAATAGAAAGAAAAAACTTGTACAATTTTGTCCCAATGACAAAGTAACTAATATCAAAACTGTTTGATATTTACAAAATAAATTTACTTGAACGAAACTTGACGAATCCCAAAATGTGGAATATCTTAACACTCTATTCTCAGTACATCGGAAAAGCAGCAGTTTCTAACTCGCTTTGACTATATGCATTCTTACATAACTAGACAGCGTTTCAAGCTTTACAGTGGATATAATATTTTGAAACGTTGGTTTCGTTTTTCTACAGACGTTTGGTGGACCATTGTGATAATATCGAGCAGTGTCGTAGTATTGTTCCAGTACTAAATCGTTTGTCAAATAAAATTAATTCCAAATTCAGCGTTTTATTAATATTGGCTTCAAATATTAACGACTTTTCGGAGGAGAAGCTATTTCAGTTAGTGAAAAAATATTATTTTTGAGAAACAATATATTTGCTTGATTTTAAAATTACAAGCAAATTAAGCTTAAATTCTGGATATAAGTTTAAATTTTTAAATTTTTTTAAATGACATTAATATTTTAATGTCGAAAATATGTTTTAAGAACAAACATTAAGTCCACACATTTCATTAATTTTAATCGCCCCGAGTGTAGTACAACACTTACCACATCGGAAAACACCACACTTGACATATTATCTTGCGTTTGACCATAAATTGTTTCGCTTTTCATTGATCCTGCACGGCTATATTTATTTATTACATTTTTATAAATATTTTAAATTTTAAAGTAATAACCATTTCTTTTGTGAACGATTTTGGAATAACTTGAATTAAGTAAAATTATTTCTAAATTGTTTGAGAAAAGACAACAGCCAATTCATTGACAATAATAAGTTTGGCTCTTTAATCAATATTTGATAACATATAATATTATGGGTTAATTTAGTATTCATGGTTCTAAAAGAAAAACCAATAATGTTAGAAGGAAACATTAGTTTTTTGTTAAAATAGGTAAATTTATTTATTTTTTAAACGTTTTGTAAAAGGCGGTAAGTTACCTACATGATAAACTTTTTCCATAATTGAATTTTGCTGCTATGAATATGCATGGTTGTGGGATGGTAACGTCACAATGTAAATGAAATGAAAAGAGGAGTTTGCGGAAGTATAAAACGCATTTTTGCCAACTCCTTGACTGCTGTCTCATGCAGACGCTGAGTGTTTCGCTTAACGTTCGAGGCGCTCCCGTGCATGGATCCAGTCATATATGTATACGCATATCCTCATATGTGCATGTGGTAAAATGCTTATACGTCATATTTAGGAAAAAACGTTCGACAGGTTCACATTTGTTCACATATTCACATATTCCTCCGTCTATTCATTTCCACATTCATGGGCACTTGAACGCGCGTGAAAAGCGGTACAAAATATGCTACACTGCACTTTTTGAAATAAAAAGTGGTGTTATTTTAAAGAGCTTTTGAAAAAAGTTTCTAATATAGATAAAAGCAAGTACGGGAGTGTAAAGTTGCAATTACAGCTGTTCAAATATTTTAAATTAAAGGAAGGCTATACCTGTTTTCGCTTATGTAATAAATGTTAAGGTGAATTTCAATTTGACAAAGAAATTAAAAAATCAATGTGTAAGCTTAAAAGCAATAATTTATTATTCATCTTACAAAACACAAGCTTATTATATGTAAACCTACACCAGGTGCGGTTAAAAAATTGTAGTTTCGAAAAATATCTAGTACTTTTTAAGTGGTGCACATATTCAAAACTCCATGGGTTATCTTAATTCTTCACTGCGTTGTCATTCAGAAACCAAACTTTATGATTGTTATGTAAAAAGTTATAAAAGGATATTTTTTCTCAAAACAATTAAATATACTTTTCCAAAATTTATAAACCGTATTTAAACAACCCAAAAATATTTAAATGTTAACGAAATTATTAGTAAACTTGTATTTATCGAACAAAAAAACATAACCTAAATTAATTGTACATAATATTTTTTGACTATATAAAACACAACAACAAACGAAACAAGTTTAGTGATTTTTTATAGACCACATGTCTATTTAAAAAAAAACTTTCGTTTAAATGCCTTTTTATCACGATTCAGGCATACTCGTAGATTCAAGATTTTAAGGTAGGAAGCGAATAAGGTGGCATTTGCCTTCCATGAGAGTAATGAATATATGTCCATACAATGTGAAATAATACATATACTTGTAGCAACCAAAAATCGTTTTATTTTGTGTATTCAATGTCTTTGCCTGCATTCCATTCTTTGTGATTGGTTTGTTAAGCGTAAAGTATCTTCAAACGAAAGATATGTACACTACACTTTTATCAACTGCCACCTACTCTTATAGAAAATAAGTACATAAATACACATAATCTAGATACACTAATAGTTGCTTGGCCGAGTTTCTCTTCCAAACCAAAGAATATACGTCTCCGATTGCTATTACAAGCAAAACACTTGGGTTCGAACATCGAACTATTCGAGTAGTTATCACGCACACAGTGTTCTCGGCTGTCTCATTGATACTCTTATAACACCAGCCACATTTTCGTAAAAATCGTTTTGCTAAAGGTTAGATGACTGGGATGTCAGTACTATATACTTTATCCAATGGTTAAGTGGACACTTCAACGCAGGCATGTCAGAGATTGGGTGAAACTTCGACCGCCCCTCTATTATGCTTTTGTCTACGTAGTTGGAAACCAAATTGTTGATAGTAGTTATTAGACACTTGTGAAATGAAAAGATAACATAGATGTCGGCAGTCACAAAGTCGAAGCGATAGGCGGCGGTGAGGACGAAGTAGACGTTACTAACTAAGGCAGCATTGCAGGTACATGCTGTGATAGAGTGCAAGCAGAAGAGGAAAACCCATTTCAATTTGCTCGAGTATGTATGCTTCTTAGTTTCTCTAGAAATGTGTGAAGATTCTGAAGAACAAATTAATTCAATGACCTGCCAGATAATTGCCATAATTAAAGCAACACAAACTACACACCCCTTGAATAGGCAGGGTCATGTTACCTAAACAGTTGTGTATAAATGTATCTAGCAGAGCTACTAGCATCAATTAACATAGTATATACATATAATAATCCGATTAAGCAAATTAGTGGTTTGAAAACGAAATTTATTGTTAGCACAACTTCATGTAAAGAAACCAGCTTTTCTCTCCCATTTCGGACAATTACCGTTTGAATTGACAAAATAGAGCATATTCGGTACGCCATAACCTTTCTTAGATAACTAAAGTATACTGAGGTAAACTTGTAGATCTTTCAGTAAACGCTAACACTAGCTTGACTTATAATATATATTATTAAAATATGTGTTTGGAATACGAGTTTTGGGTTGAAGTGAATATGTTGGGTCATAAATTCGGGTCCCTCATAGTAAAACTAGAAGTCTGATAAAGCTATGTATTCTCTGATTTTAAAACGTATGTTAAGGTTGGCAGATTTTTCTTTAAAAATAAGCATTAAATTAGTATTTTATATCTTGAAGCAGCTTTGAAGGACTCTAGTTGGAACTAAGGGAGTTAATCCAGAAGGAATTAAAATAGTTAGAAAGTGTACCAAAAGTAGGTTTTAGCATTTCAATTGGCAGATTAAAAAATAAACAAAAGAACATAGGTTTATGAAATTATACTTCCAAAAATAGCAAATAGCATACAAAAAACAAAAAAAAATATTTTAATGAAAAAATAATTCTGAAGCATATATTTACTTATAAGAATTCATAAGCAGCCAATTTAAATTTTATCGAATATATAAGGGTTCCCTATAAACCGATTTAGGAATTCTCTGCGCCAAACCACTGTGTCTGAAGCAAAATATTAATAATATTAAAATATCTCACATATTGGTCGATATATACAATATAACGTCAACCGCAAGGTCGAAAATCACAACAATATAATATATCCTCGCTGTTTAGTTATATCGTGTATGTTAGTCAAAATTTAAGGTCAACAGTAAATTAACTACTGGGACAACAAAAGTTCTTATATTAGGTTTAAAGGGGTAGGATAAGATCTGATCAATTTATAATATCCTTATCACTAGAGTATACTCTAATTAGAAAAATATGTACTTAATTCCATTATGATATCTCACATTTTAAATAAACGTCACTTAAAGTTAGCAACTCTATATACTCGGTGCAAAATGTTATTAGCATGAATAAATATTTATAAAATCCGAAAGAAATTTATAAAAAGAAACGCTAAGTTAAGCTATAATTTTTTCTACACGAACCCATATAGATGCAATCAGCGCATTTCTATTTTCAAAACAATGTGATTAGAGTTTTAAATTGGAGCCTACTCACATAAATACTTCAACTTCAAAAGTAAAAGAGAAAACTAAAAGACAAGTAAGCAAGTAAAACTGATGTAAAAATAAATACGAATGTAAAAACAAACCTTTGCATTCATTTCACACGACATTGCACATTGCACTGCAATGCGTCGAAGTTGCAATGTGCAGCGCAGTCAACTGAGCTAACGGCAGAGCGAAAATCGTAAATTCCCATTAGAATGGTACGTTTTGCTAAAAGAAAGCCAAAAGGAAGCGGGCACTAATATCTGCTCGCATGTGTGTTGTGTTTATGTTGCAAAGGCACTAGAAGGAATACGGTTGGTGCCGTATAACTGGAAGGGGAGAAGCAACATAAAAAATGCGCAAAGACGCAATGTGAGCACAATAAACTCGCTGGTGTGGGCATACTGATTTTGTACGTGCCGTAGTGAGCAACTGGAGGGACAGCAGTCAGCAGGGGCATTCGCAAACAGGAAGAATTCTTGACAGGATACATGTCTAGCGGACTTAGACAGTAGCAAAGGAATATGCTTGCAACCAGTTTAAAATTATACTCCTACTCTGCTTCTATATATTTTCGTGAGAAGAAAAGGAGTGCAGAGTGCGCATTGCCAACGGCAAAGGCAACTTTCTTTAACAGAATGATTGTGCGATGTTAGTTTACGCGAGCCCTAATACGGATAATGGTAGTTAGTACGAGCGCCCCTGCTTTGGCTCTGCTCCTCGGTATTGTTGATAGCTGATTGCATTTGTAGCGGAGTATGTGCAAAGTTACATTCCCAACATTATAGAGATGATTCATACGACTTGGTTACTACTACATATCCAGTTGCCAACATGGCGTATGAATGCTATGCCTATTACCGAGTACCCTGTATCACGTTCTTATTTGAGCAAAAAAATTAAATTTCTTCAAGTGTTTCTTGCACCTTCCACTTATCCAGCGTAGCAAAGCGTAATATTACTTACATACTCGAATACCTATCGCAACTGGAGCACGAGGCACGGCTGTCAAGATGGCAGGAAGTTCAGCTACCGCCGCTATTACTTCTGCTTCTTTATCATCATCATGTACTTTTTATTTTCTGCTCAGTATGCAGCGCTCATCCAACATCAATTATAGAAAAAGCTCTAAAGTACTTTGAAAACTTAAATGTACAGTGCTGGTGGAAAGTTCGCTGTACCACTAACACGACGTCTAGAAAGTATTAAGTCGCAAGTAGGGAAAAAGCAAGTATGCATGAGCAGCAGAAAAATGATTTTCCGATGACAGCCGATACAATGCAAATAATTACGCGCAAAGAAAATAATAAGCTTCAAATTATTGTGCAAAGAAAATAAAAATCTTAGTAATGAAGAATATTTTGGGGTCTACATCCAATTACTCGTATTGGTCGGCAATGGACTATATATAAATTTTTATAAATTGAGGATACTCTTCTAAAAAAATGTATGCGTTTACCTAAATAAAAGATAATTACACAGTTCTACAAACAAAAATTTTTTTTTGTTACCCTGGATTCGCTCATGCAATCTTCACGTGATCCTTACTCCCGGACCCCTTACCGAAAATATGAAAAAATTATAAGTGAGGTTTTAAGGTTTTGCTAAATGTCTAACGTAGAGATATCTAAAACTACAGTCAACAAAATGTCTTACTTTATACAATAAAGATCTGCTTTCAGATCTAAAGTAATTCGCATGGACTACTCAGAAACAATTATGTCACCAAATACCTAGATATCGGTACAGTTTACCAATGGATGTGACAGCAAAGCTTTTTTCTCAAAATGAACTAAGTGATTTAATACGTGATCAAGTTAAGAAAGATAAAACAATTTGTCAAATCTTTGGACGTGGAAGGATTCTGTTTTAGGGACATTTGTAAAAATATTCCCGAACTTAGTATGAAAAAGTTGGAAGGTGGAATATTTGATGGTCTTCAAATACGGCACAGCAATTAATGAAAGAACAACGTTACACCGAAGCTTTCACAAATACAAAGGTTCCTTACAAGAACTTGATTCCGAACTAATTTCGTGAAGATATATCGTCAAATAAAAAAGTTCTCCATGCAAGCACATTATTCCGATCGCTCAGTTATTATCGCAGCTAAATGCTATAGTGATCCGATCTATAAAATTTCTTCGGAGATTGCATTATTGGCTTAAATAATAATCCTTACAAAATTCGTAAAGATACCTCGTCTAATAAAAGAGTTTTCCACACAAGCACTTGATACCGATCGTTCAGTTTGTATGGCAGCTATCCGATATCGACTGTTTCAACAAGTGGGCAGCTTCTTGGCGAGAAAAGGACAGGTGCAAAATTTCAGATCGATAGCTTAAAACCTAAGCTACTATTTTCCAAATACACAGACAGACGGACAAACAGACCGACATGGTCATAAATCAACTCAGCTCATCATGCTGATCATTTATATATATATTTTATAGGGTCTCCGACGTTTTCTTCTGGGTGTTACAAACTACGTGGTAAACTTAATATACCCTGTTCAGGGTATAAATACTCATATTCAGAAAACACGCATCAAAGTTTAGATAAACGACTGTCACGTGATCGTCGCACTTGTTTATTACTAGAAATATCTTTTGAACTACTTCGAAATCGACGCTAACATTTTACACATATGTTTTCAGATAGTTTTGGAAGAGTTTAAGTAAAACAAGTAAGGAAGGCCTAAGCTCGGATGTAATCGAACATTTTATACTCTCGCAAAGTCAAATGGTATACTCGTTTGAGATTTCTTTTTGGATTGACTGATATTTTCGGTAGAAGGTCAACTATAGGCACTGGGGTCCACATATTTAGTACTTAGGGTCTTAAACAGTTTTGGTTCGATTTAGACAATTTTTGTTCACGGTGGCATACTTTAAACGCATTATTCACGCAAAGTTTTACCCCGATATAATCATTGTTGCTTGATATGCATAGTGGAAAGTAAAAGAATCAGATGGAATTGAAAATGGTGTTATATGGGAAATAGGCGTGGTTATAGTCCGATTTAGCTCATTTTCGCACTATGATATAGAAATATGAAAGGAACGTTATGCACCGAATTTGAAATCGGTTAAGCATATCCCAAGATATGGGTTTTCACCTAAAAGTGGGCGGTGATTTATCGCGCTTTTAGTAGTTTTTAACAGTACCGTTATAAGGGGAGTGGGCGGAGTTGCCACCCGATATCAACTATTTTCGCACTGTAGGTAGAGGTTCTAAAAACAGTTGCTTCCAGTGAGTTTTGTTATTATAGCGGATGCGGTTTAGGAGATATGTACATTGAACTTATTAGGGGCGGGACCACGCCCACTTAAAATAAATTTAACTGCAGATGCCCCTCCCTAATGTGATCCTGTGTACCAAATAACAGTCTTGTATCTTATTGCGGAGCTTAGTTATGACAATTTATTTGTTTTTGATTAATGGCGTTTCGTGGGCGTGGCAGTGGTCCGCTTACGCCCATCTGCAATACCAACCGTCTCCCGGTACCACGAAACATGTCTACCAAGTTTTATAAAGATATCTCAATTTTTACTCAAGTTAGAGCTTGCACGGACGGACGGACAGACAGTCACCTGGATTTCAACTCGTCTCTTCATACTGATCATTTATATATATATGACCCTATATCTAACTCGATTAGTTTTAGGTGATACAAACAACCGTTAGGTGACCAAAACTATTATATTCTGTAGCAACAGGTTCCGAGATAAGTATAAAAATTGATTTTAAATAATTGGAGCAATTCAACTCTGTTTGCCGGGTCCACATTTCTTAAATAAAACTGTGTTTCTGCTCTGCACGCTACATATCGAAAATATTTCATTTCCACATTTTCTTTTTCCGCCAATATTTTGTACGAACAAATATTAGTACGCCGCTTTATAGCGCAACGCCAACTTAACGGACATTATTTTTTGCCTCACACAACAGTTCTGCTTATTGAACAAATAAAAACAATCACAGCAACGTTTTGTTATTTATTACGATTACTTGAAGAAGCTGTAAAAACAAACATTCGCTACGAACACCACCTTGCACGCACAAACACACGTATGTACATATAGCCCAGCAAATATCGACCATTCGCTCATTGAGCCGAATTGTTGACTTTACCTCATTGAATTGCAGTCGGTGACATTGGCTGTCGCCGATTCCCCGGCGAAGTTAAACCTTCTATCGCATTCCCCTAACTCTTCGGAAACGGTTGTCTGTCATTGTTAAATAACTCAGAGCATGTGTGTGTCAAAGTTGTATCTACGACTTTCCTCGCCATTGTATTATGTGTCTAACTGTTTGTTTGCTGAGCTATCAGTGCGAATGATTGTACAATCGAATAAGCGGGAACGCCATTCCCCAATTATCCTTTGGTGTTCCCTTTGTTATTTTCAAAGTTTTATAACGTTTTTTCTTCTTTCACTAATTCGCTACCCCTTGTTATACATATACCTATATGTATATATTTATTATCATTTCATTTTGCCTCTTCAGTGGATTTTCACTTCATGTTATTTTACTTCGACTTAAGTTTATCTCCCATTTTGTCGTTTCAGCAGATAAATTATTTGTTTGATTTGAGGGCATTCCAGACTGCATAAATGAGGAATGGCGATTGGTACAAGATAAATTATGTTTATCCAGTGGGATAGAATATTATTTGCAAGCGTGTTCGAGAAGAAAAAAGATTTACTCATGTCATGAATGGCTAATTTCAAGAAGTGAGTTATTTAGACTGTTAGTTAATGCGGGCACGAACAGGACAAGGAATTGTTTTTCATACGATTTCTAGCATATGCACGCGCTCATACATTCACCATGTAAACAGTTCTCCTATCGAGTTAGGTAAATTTGCCTACCATGACATGACTATACCACGCGCATTTTTGAGGGACATTATATTTCAGCCAATGCCGTTTATCAATTTTTCCGTGAAAACTTAAATATATATAAACATATGCTATTTATTTCTTTTAACCTGCCACATATTAAATAAATAATCTATGTTTTTTTGTTTTGCTGTATTAGTCATATACTTACATAAATCGTAAATTTCTACGTCTTAGGAATATAAGTTCAATATTACTAATATACTTTATGTCGAAGCTGCACGTATATTTTAGTAATCCAACATTTTTTTACTCTCGCACCATGTTGTTGCAGATTATAATGGGTTTGTTCAACTAACGGTCATTAGTAACAACCAAAACTAATCGGGATAGATATAGAGTTATATATACACAAAATGTCAACAAATATGACAATATTATTTAAGCGTTATGCATCGTTTGGGTCAAGTTATTCGTCTGAAACGGTCATCACAATATGCGCCATGTCAACGTGTTCTTTGATATCGTAAGAAGGTCGGTTATTTAAATGAGATTTGAGATACAAAACTGTCTTTTGGTGCAGCCAATAGGAATAGGGAAAGGCATATGTGGTTTATAAACGTTTAAAAAGAGGGCGTAACCCCGCCCTTATATGCTTAATGTACATATTTGACAAATCATTCGGTCGGAATAATCGCGCAGCAGAGGCAGTGCGCACCGAACACGCTATTGTTGATGTAAGCTATCGAAGAACACCCGAATGAGTCCATCCGCCACCGGTCACAACAATTGAAGCTGTATCCATCCACTTTATAGAATATTTTGAGGAATGGTATTGGTTAGCGGGCTTACGAAATCTAATTCGTGCAAGAATTGAAGCCGGCCATAATGTTACAGTCAATGGGAAAAGCAATAGAGCCATGAGTAATAACTTTTACGTGCTTAAATTGAAGGATGATGATGTGGACGACCTTTGGTTCCAACAAGAAAGCACTATATGCCATTCAGTTAACGTAACAACCAATTTATTGAAGGAAACTTTTGGTAAGTCGTGGCCCTGTGTCTTGGCCTCTAAGATCGTGCGATTTAACACCGCTGAACTATTTTTTGTGGGGTTATGTGAAGACGTTTGTCTAAACAAATAAACCAGAGGCGATTGTCGCCTTGGAAAAGAATATTCGGCTCAACAAAATTTTTAAGAAAACTTGTACATTTAAATTCATTAAAATATCACATTTTGACCAACCTGAACGGTTAAAAGTCAGGTAGAAAGACGGAAGTAATTATATGGAGTCTATTGGGGGTATTAAACGACATATTTTGTATAAAACTTGTTAGATAAACGAAACTCAATATATGCAGTATAAGGAAGTTGAGGTAGTATTTATCCGGATTTATAAATTTTTTTCAATACCTCATATGTACTATTAACATGCCATAGACTAATAAAATACTCATTCATTCAGGTACCTTACATACGACTACCAATCATATGAAATCTAGTCAGGTGGATGTTCGAAATTACTGGTGTTAGTTATATGGGGTCAATTAGGTAAATTTTTACCCGATTCTATCAATTTTTAATAAAAAGATACACATAAATATATAACTCACAGTTAAAGTAAAGTAATCAGATGGAAATTAAAATTTTCTTACATGGGAAGTAGGCATGGTTTAGTCTGCCCATTTTTACACTGTAATATATGAATATGAGAGGAATGTGTGGGCGGGCCACGCTCACTTTTTCTAAAACTGTTAAACCCAAAATGCCCCTATCTTAGGCGATGCCTTGTACTAAATAACAGTCTTGTAACTTATTATGGAGTTTCGTTATGGCAATTCATTGGTTTTCGATTAATGTTGTTTTGTGTGCGTGGCAGTGGTCCGATTAAGCTCACATACAATACCAAAGATACCTAAATTTCTACTCAACTCAATCAACTCGTCTCTTCATCTTGATAATTTATATATATATATATATATATATATAGTGGCACCGCCCACTTTTAGGTGAAAACCCATATCTTGGGATCTGCTTAATCGATTTCAACCAAATTCGGTTTCTATGTCATAGTGCGAAAATGAGCGAAATCGGACTACAACCACGTCTATTTCCCATATAACACCATTTTCAATTCCATCTGATTCCTTTACTTTCCACTATGCATATCAAGCAACAATGATTACATCGGGGTAAAACTTTGCGTGAATAATACGTTTAAAGTATGTCACCTTGTGACCAAAAATTGTCTAAATCGAACCAAAACTGTTCAAGCCCGTAAGTACTAAATATGTGGACCCCAGTGCCTATAGTTCACCTTCTACCGGAAATATCAGTCAATTCACAAAGAAATCTCAAACGAGTATACCATTTGACTTTGCGAGATTATAAAATGTTCGGTTACATCCCTTAGCCCTTCCTTACTTGTTTAATATAAAGTTTTCAGCACCTGAAGGAATTTTGTGGGCTTTCATTCAAAATGTACGGTTACACCCGAATTTAGCCCTTCCTCACTTGTTTGTTTGTTTTTTTTTCTTCTTTTTCGAACCATTTTAATTGTTGAATTTGTAAGTCCAGACATATTCCATCTACATTTAATAAATTGGTCGGTCGTTGTCCTACCATATACTACATATCAGGATTTTCGTTATCATTGCAGTCCTTATTCCGCACTTGAGTGGAAACATGTTCTCGAATATAATTGAGTAATTCTAAAATGTTATCAATCAGTCTAGACCATCTCCGAGAAAAAGTATACCCCATTTAGTGATTTCCGGTTTTCCAGTTGAATTTAAACCGTTTTTGTTGGTAAATACGTGTGATATTTGAATGAAATTAAGTAAATAACACATATCATATTGCGATAATCAGACTTTGTTCTAGCGAACTTTGCTTCTGACATGAAATTGAATTGAATATTTTAAGACTAAAAGGTTCAAACACATTCTCGCGTTTTCATTCAAAATGTTTCAAAATTGTTTAATCTTTGGGTTATTTTATCAGAAAGTCATACCTTCTTAACGCCTTAAATTATCTTGGTAACCTTTCTTTTACGCATTTGCACCTGCACCTTATTTACTATTTCTGTTTCCCTTAATTTGAAATATTTATGTATGTAACTTCATTTTGTTTTCTTACTTCATTCCTAGCGTTAATTCGTTTGAGGGAATAATACCGTTGCGTGCCGTAGCATTGCCTACGTGAACCATTCATCATTGCTTCAGGTTGTTGTGTTCTCTTCGTTCTCCCTATTCCTGTTGAGTGCAGCACAAATTTTCTAAGGTGGTTTAGTGGTGTTACCCTATTTTTACCTGATTCCTACATAATCGAAATGAATTTTACATTTTATTCCACTCGCTTCCCTTTCCATTAAATTTGCTCTGAAGTGTAATTTCCTTCACTCCACCGTCATTGTTTGCGTTTTAATGTTTCTTTGCGATGAATTGTTTAAATATTTAGAATCTAATTTTGTATTTCACTACAAGTGTTTTATTTAAGGTTTGGCATACTTATCTATGTTGTTCCTCTCAGTACCATTGCTGAAGTATATGGACGTGTTATGCATATACGAAACAAACAAATAAAATGCTACAAATGCTTAAATAAATTTAAATCGACTTTAATGCTATAATTGAAACAATTACCCATTCATAACTATCCATAATTAAGAGTCTTTGGAGTTTCGACCATTAAACGTAGGGCATATACAAGTATAATAATTATTTGAAAGAGAGCACCCCAATTTCTCAACTCTGCTTATCAATTTAAGTGCATGATATTATAAATAGCAAATACTTAAATGGCTGTTGGTTACATAACATACATTTGTCTTGCTATTAGTCATTCTATTTTATTCGAATTCTGCTTATAGTGTGTGTGCTCTTCTGGGAACAGCTGTGACTGACCCTTTAATGGCTTAAATGCTCATCTTTTTTGCTTTTTATTACATATTGAAATATGTTTATGTAAAGTAGCTATCCCATACTTTCATATTTATATTAAAACTAGAGGACTCCGTCCACGCGTTGCTGTGGCTAAGGTATACATTATTTACATACTATTCAATACAGTAAAATTGTATTTATGAAATAAAATGAAAACGTTAATTCCAATGTAAGAATAACCAAGCGGATCACTTCCAGCGTTGAAAATGATTAATACTAATTTCCTTCGATTTGTTATTAAACACAAATAAACATAAAATGTAATATGTTTTTTTTTATTGTATTAATTTTATATTCAAGTAAGAAACAAATGAGTAATTTTCAAAGTTGTTAGTAGATAACGTTTGAAATAATGAAAGAGGTTGATCGTTCTTAAATTTTAATTAATAATTTTTAATTTATAGTTTTTAATTATAAACATTTTCAAATTCAATTAATTAAGCTCTATTTGTATCGTACGTTCTGACAGTATCATTGGAAAACGTGGCAAGAGGGCCATTTCTCCATTAAATTTTCCAGTCAAATTAGTTGCTATAATAATATTTCTTGTAATCCTTTTAATTATCATAGCTGAACCGTTGCATAATTGAGGTGAATTGAAATAGCTCTGAATAATTTTCAACCAAAGATTATGTGATCTCATTCGGAGTATATCTAGATAATTGACGTTTTCATTCACATTAACAACAGTAGCGAATTATTTAAAATTGACGATTCTATGCTATCTCCTCACCAACTTAAAGCCAAATCAGTTAAGCCGTTCATAAGTTATAAATATTGTAGCTAACACTTCATTTCGCGCTTCGCGTTGCTTATTAGTTTGATTTGATCTTATATATATTTGACTTGTAGTATTTCGAGTTCTGCGACCTAAGTTTGTACGTCTGCTTGGTGGCATTTTTTAAAACGAAAATCCAACTGAAAATAAAAAATTACTCCCTTATATTTTCTGTTTAGCCATGTATACCAAATTTTAATATTGTGTAGTTATCAAGAGTTACCAAAAATCGATATTAAGCTGTAAACTTACAAACTTCTTAGTCTTTAAAACAAAACAAACTTTATCAAATTACTTAATCACTTAAGAAAATTATTGTTAGCGATATGTTAGGTTATGTGTGTCAGATTACCACAGATTACTAAATAGGTTATGCGTTCTGAAATCTCCTAGTATACATATTTTAATATACATTAAAATGAAATCATCACTGGTATTATTAATATTACCGTCAAAGTCGGCACATTTAATTGTGGCGAGTAATTTTCAAAAATTAGTTAATTAGTGCGATAGAATTTAATTAAGTAACCACATTGCCCAACAATATAGTCTATGGCTGTGAATGACGATGACATTCGTTACGCGCGTTTTTTAAAATACGCAAAATTAAATGTATTTTTTCAATCTTTCTGAGACATTTTCTTAATATTCTTCTACAGAGTATTTGAAAACTACAACAAAAAGCCTCAAGTTATGGCGTGACAACGGGAAACGGGTTTCATTTCTATACACTCGCAACCTGTTGCTACAGAGTATAATAGTTTTGTTCACCTAACGGTTGTTTGTATCACCTAAAATTAATCGAGTTAGATATAATATATATATATAAATGATCAGGATGAAGAGACGAGTTTAAATCCGGGTGACTGTCGGTCCGTCCGCCCGTGCAAGCTCTAACTTGAGTAAAAACTGAGATATCTTTATGAAACTTGGTAGACATGTTTCTTGGTACCGTGAGACGGTTGGTATTGCAGATAAGCGTAATCGGACCACTGCCACGCCCACAAAACGCCATTAATCAAAAACAAATAAATTGCCATAACTAAGCTCCGCAATAAGATACAAGACTGTTATTTGGTACACAGGATTCCATTAGGGAGGGGCATCTGCAGTTAAATTTTTTTTTAAGTGGGCGTGGTTCCGCTCCTAATAGGTTTAATGTGCATATCTCCTAAACCGCTAATGCTATAATAACAAAATTCACTGGAAGCAAATGTTTTCAGCACCTCTATTGACGGTGTGAAATCGGGTGACAAGCCCGCCCACACCCCATATAACGGTACTGTTAAAAAATACTAAAGCGCGATAAATCAAGCACTAAACACGCCAGAGACATTAAATTTTATCTATGGATTGGTATGAGATGACTTTATAGGAACCGCGTTCAAAATTAGTCAGTGGGCGTGGCACCGCCCACTTATAGGTGAAAACTCATATCTTAGGATCTGCTTAACCGATTTCAACCAAATTCGGTGCATAACGTTATCTCAATATCATAGTGCGAAAATGGGCAAAATCGGACTACAACCACACCTATTTTCCATATAACACCATTTTCAATTCCATCTGATTCTTTCACTTTCCACTATGCATATCAAACAACAATGATTATATCGAGGTAAAACTTTGCGTGAATAATACGTTTAAAGTATGCCACCTTGTGACCAAAAATTATCTAAATCGAATCAAAACTGTTCAAGCCCCTAAGTACTAAATAAGTGGACCCTAGTGCCTATAGTTGACCTTCTACCGAAAATATCAGTCAAACCACAATGAAATCTCAAACGAGTATACCATTTGACTTTGCGGGAGTATAAAATTACTATACTTACTACTACTATATACATGTTATATATACAGATATTGTTGTAAAACTTGTTTGCTATGTTCTTCTTCCGAAGCTTTTGTGTATTACATTCTGATTAAGGGGTTCGCTACAGCCGTTGTATTTGGATAGAAAAACTAGAAAAAACGCTGACTTGTGCTACGTCGAAGTTATAATACTCTTCACAGGTGCAATTCTTATAGCAACTATATGCATAACAAAATCTGAAAACTTAATCTAAACGTATTTAACGGAAAACGTTTTGCTAGTTTTTAGTCTTCAAGTCGAATTTCATATCAGTATCTCAAAAACTAATGTACTTTACAGGGTATCCGACGTTTATTTATGTGTGTTACAAGTTTTCTGGCAAACTTAATAGAACACCCTGTTTCAGATATATTTATTACTTATAAATTTTTTAGAGCAAGCACTATCCTGCTTTAATATAATATAAATTTTGGAATTCGAGAGACAGATATTGCCGACATGACACGCTCTAAGCCGTAAAAACTAGTAAATATAAATATAATGGAACTGTTGTATACGTTGTTGGGGCAATTCAAATTGAAAACAAGAAAAAACGTTAACTTCTGTTGCAAAGAAAGCTATAAAATCCCTTCAAAAATACAGTAAACCCCGGATAATTGCATTTCTAAAATTGCACAATTTTTTATTCAATTAACAATATTGATATATATGCAATACAAAATCGGCCGGAAGTTCGAATTTTTTAATAAAAAGTTAGCAATAAGAACTGGGGTCCAATAATTCGGCATCTGGGAGCGTGAACAGTTTTGCTCCGATATGGGAAAATATTGGTCATAAAGTGGCATACCTTGAAAGCGCAATTCGTGCTAAGTTTTATCCGGATACATTGATTGATTCCTGATTCGTTCGTATTTTCTAACAAAACCGTTATATGGGGAGTAGGTGGAGTTATAACCCAAATTCACCCATTTTCACGGGGTAAGTAGGGATGGCAAATGAGCGCATTTGGTTATTATAGCTTGAACGATGTATTAAAGGGCGGAGCCATGCCCACTTTTAAACATTTTTTTTCAACCATAGATGCCCCTTTTTAGTGCAATTCGTTGTACTAAATAACAGGCTTTTATCTTATTGTGTAGCTTAGTTATGGCAATTTTTCGTTTTCGATTAATGGCGTTTTGTGGGCGTAGTAATGGTCCGATTCCACACATCTGCAATACCAACTCTCCCTGGGTTTTAAAAAAGACATGTGTACCAATTTTCATAAAGATATTTCAAATTTTACTCAAGTTATCGCTCGCACATGTTGCAAGAGTATAAAAGTATATTTAGAGATCGTTGCTTACATTTTGAAAGTGTTACTTGTAGAGGTATGTACTTTTTTTGTATATTGTTCAATCTACGTGAAATAACATTCGATTCCCTCATTTACACGAAAACTTGTTTTCTAAATAAAAATATGTTGTTGTATGTATTTAAAACTTCGAGAACTGACGAAACATTTGGAGGATCATCTTTTTTCTCTTCATCCTCAACATCACCACCCTCCAAAATATATTCACCAGTAATCATATGTTTTCAAATCCTGATGCCAGAGATTATTTTTTCACGAAAATGTTTTATACCATTAACCGGGGTATACTTTACAAAACATTTCTTACAAGAAATTGATTTTAATCGGCCAGTTTGTATTGCAGCTATATGCTATAGAGGTCCGATATCCGGCGTTTCTGACAAATAAGCAGCTCTTAGGGACTATTTCGCGACGGAGAGCTACATGGACTAAATCGACTCAGCTCGTCATGCTGATCAATTTTATATACATTCTAGAGGTTCGACGACGTTTCTTCTTGGGTGTTAAAAACTTCGTGACAAACTTAATATACCCTGTTTACGGTATGAAAACTCCATCATCGAGGGTGGGTTTTAGCCAAAACCGTTAAAAATTATTTTACGTTTTTTGTTTGCGGCCAGTATAAATTCTGAATAATAGTTTCTGTTCCTAAAACTTTTATTTTGAGATCATATCTTTGCAATTCAGAGTACACAAATATCATTGTAGTATGCAGACGTACTTGTATATATAAAAATATCATTCTTTTCGCCATAAAATATTGCCTGCTGCCAAAGAGCCTTCGCACAAAATTCAAAGCTTTCCAATGTCAATGCATTTATGATGCTATAAAAGTATATTTATTTCCGAAGGCACAATAAAATTCTGCTTATCAATTCATAGTTGAATTGATGGAGTGGCGCTTCTGGTACAGTGTAATCTGTAACTTCTCTCCCAACTACGAACTTGCTTTTGTGTTTGAGTGCGAAAAACGCATCTACTAACTACAACTTACCATAAAAATAATGCAAACCTCTTGAGATTTTATGCGAATAAAAACAATTCTCTCAGGGATACTCAAATATTCATCGAAATTCTGGTGCTGCTGGCGCAAAACCGCAAGTGTGAAAATAAAAAATAAATAAAAATGTTGAAGAAGAAAAAAAGCGGTTTCATGCTGGCAGAAGCTTAAGGCAAATCACAATAGTTCTTTTCAGTATCATTGCGAGGAATCCTAGCCGTTTTATCGCCACTGACATGAAAAACAATACATTAAATCCACGTTTTTGCCACATAAAACATTCCACCCACTATCGGAATCGCATTACACTGCACAGGAACGGATGGCGGATTGGGAAACTTCTATACATGCCACACACGCGCAGTTGTGGCAAGCTGGTGTACTATACTGATTGATTGTACGAAATGTCTGAACGAGCTATAACGAGATTAATGAACTTCTACTTTGTACTTCGCACTTTTGAGACTGAGGAAGTCGACGTCGGCAGGCAATTGACAGTAGACGAACCGGCTTTCAATTACAAAACGTATAAAAACGGAAAATGGTTAAAGCAACAGCGGAAGCTTAAGTGTGAAATTAACTATGCGACAGTTGAAGACAACTATTACGTTAAAAGACAATGGCATTGACTTAGAAAGTTATTAGATACAAAAAACTAAGGGATACTTATGCATAGTCGCGGTAGAATTTGAGCCAGAGAACACGTATAGGGCAAATATTTTTTGTCACGTAGTATAATGATGCTTTGCTAGTTTGCAGACAATTTAACTGTATAACTGTCTGGGACATGGTGTCGGAGCCAAACCTACTCTAACCAAAAGCATTGATCCAGCTAAAGAAACGACCAGTCACAACTGAGAACAATTACGTACATGAAGATTTTTAATAAGTTAGTGCAGTTTAAAAAAAATAATAGTTGAGAGAAATGTTTCTTATATATAAATTTGTTGTTGTGGTTCAAAATGTTTGCTGACATGAAGTAGTCGGTTCCGGCGAAATGCTTTCATGCGATAAAAAACTATTTGACGAATTTGACACTGAAGATTACACAATAGATTAACTGATTTCTAAGTTACGAACTACCTGAGCTATCTCAGGCAGCATTTCAAATAAAATAATATCATATCTCATACAAGTTGTGATAATTATTGCAAATGTTGTTGACTGTGTAATAAACTATCTCCAAATAGCGAACTTAGTTTAGTGTAACATAGTACTAGAGAATGTGTAAAATATCTGAATGACGCTAGATAAGATTGCTAGTGACCGAGATAAATTGAATTGGAATAGGAGGTTAAATCTAATTTGTGTGTGAGACCTTATGTTTTGTTTAGGTATTTCAAAATAGACTTAAGGATCATACAAGGTGCGTTCCAAAGTAAACAGTACAAAAGTAACAGAGTAAACTCTAGTGGCGCCATCTATATGTCGACTAGTGTGTTAGAATCTGTTATCCTTTATCGACTTCCAGTAAAAATTTCATGACATTTCATCTATTGAAAGTGAAGTGTGAAGAAGAGCCAACATTAAATTTTGTTTTAAAATTGGTAAAACTTTTACCGTGACGTTTCAATTCATGAAACAAGTTTATGGCGATGATTGCCTATCCCGTAGCAGAGTGCACGAGTGGTTTCAAAGTGATCGTGAAGACATAAATGACGATGAGCCGAAACCCAAAAAATCGCGCCTGGAGAAGTCAAAAGTGAAGACAATGCTGATTTGTTTTTATGATTCCAAGGGTATTGTCCACAAAGAATTTGCTCCACCCGGCCAAAACGTTAATGCGGTATTCTACTTGTACCTTGGAGTTTTGAAGCGTTTGGTGCGCCGTATTCGACGAGTTCGTCCCGAATATCGCGAAGATGGAAGTTGACGTTTGTTGAACGATAATGCGCCGTCTCATCGATCGACGCTTGTGGCCGATTATTTGACCAAAAATCACATTTTAACAATCAACCACTCCCCGTATTCGCCTGATATGGCACCGTGCGACTTCTACCTTTTCGGAAAAATGCATTTGCCGATGAAAGGAAAGCGTTATGCAGACGTGGAGGCCATTCAAAAGGCTTGCACCGGCATACTGGCGGCCATACCGGGCAACGAGCTAAAACACTCGTTCGACATGCTTTTGGACCGTCCAAAAAGCTGTATTAAAGCAGAAGGAGACTTTTTTGAATAAAATTAATTGATTTTGCCGACCATTTGTTCTGTCTTTTTTTAAAAGTCCTGTTTACTTTGGAACGCACCTTGTATTGCGTGTGAGAATAAGGACTATGCAAATATTTTTCTGTTGCCTTCTCCCTTATCTTACATTTTTTTAATGATAAATAAATATAAACAAAATATACGAACTATATAATTTATGAATGAAGTCTATAGCTGCGGTCGATAAAATTTAAAGAAATCCTCATTGGTCCATATTTAAATATATACAACTTAGTGGATA
Organism: Bactrocera oleae; assembly: GCF_042242935.1. Classification (NCBI taxonomy): domain Eukaryota; kingdom Metazoa; phylum Arthropoda; class Insecta; order Diptera; family Tephritidae; genus Bactrocera; species Bactrocera oleae. The sequence continues at coordinate 31,855,062 of NC_091539.1, read as the reverse complement.
TGTAAGACATATATACAAGTATGTACATATTTACCTACAGCAATATACCCAACCGCTTAAGTAAGAGTACATAAGCAGTAAATTTGTGAAATTAAGCCACAAAACCTGAGTGCTAGCAATAAAAGTAAACGCAGCGGGACAACCTAGTAAAAGGCGGAGGATGGAAACTGGAATAGAAGAAAAGTGAGAACGTACGATGATAAAAAAAAGGAGAATTGCTCAACTGATCCTTTATTGCCATTTCGATTCAGATATACTATACTATACGTATATGACGTCTATAAAAGAGTGCTAATACAATGCTATATAATATACAAATAGCTAAGTGCAGAAGTGCAAATACGTTAGAAGCGATGTTCTGCAAACACTTTGGGATCAATCAACTTACATAAATGCATACATAAAAGTATTTACATTACATATTGTATTGTATTATCATAATAAATTGAAAGAAAAACTTATTTTTTCGTGTGTTTATTACTAAGATCTTGAAAATAAATGATAATTTCGAAACTGCAACGCAAACAAAAAACTGTTATAAAAAGATAGACGTCCGACTATAGTCACATTAATTTGTGATATTTCAACTATAAAGATATCTTCAAATAAACTTTCAAAACAGCGTTGACTTTCTATAAAATTAAAATCAAAATTTTTCCATTCAAGAACCTGGTTTTGATCGTTCAGTATGTACGGAAGCTCTATCCTAAAGTGTTTTGATATCGGCGGTTCCGACAAATAAGCAGTTTTTTAAAAAGAAAAGGGCGTGTGCAAAGTTTCAAAACTATATTTCAAAAACTGAGAGACTAGTTCGGGTATATACAGATAAACAGACGGACATGGCTAAGCCGACTCTGCTCGTCACGCTGATCACTTATACACAGTGATCAAATTTATATTTAAATTAGACATACAACATTTTTATTGAATTTGCTGCATTAAAAAGAGAAATTTGTTCACTTAAAGTAACAGCTATTTCAATACAAGAAAAAGTGTGCAATTGTTTAATTTTTTTAAAGAACAAATCTAAAGTTTTTTGTTACACTTGAACGAAATTCGCTGAAATATACAATGATTGTATGCCTCGAACTCAAAGGCCAGTCGTTCAGAAACTAGTAATCGTGCTGAATTGGTATAGAAATTCCGTGAAATTATTGATATCGACGCAAATTTTTTATGAAAATGTTGGCTAAGAAATTTAATACGAGTAAAAACACTATTTGGACAATTTTACCAAAAAAGAGAATGAGTTTTTGATGAAAAAAACGGATTTATCTCATCAACCACCCTCGGTATGTGATTGATCTATCACCAAGTAACTATTTTATATTTTCAAAACTAAAAACCAACATGAAAGGATAATTTTATGATGCTATCCCAGCCATTGAAGCAGCCCTAAAAGAGGTGCTAAAGAACTTCCTATTAATGACATAAAAAATCTAAGAATGCGCTGGTTGATCGTTTTTTATAGAGTCTTCGATGTTTCCTTCTAGGTGTTATAAACTGCGTTGCAAACTTAGTATACTCTGCTGAGTTAGATATAATTTTACAAGTATGAAAATTTTTTTTAAATTTAAGTTAAGCAAGAATTTTAGTGATTAACAAAGAATACTTATCTGAATTCATGCTTTCTTTTAAATTGAGATTATTATCTAAATTGTTATGGAAATTCCCCAAACTAATTTATGAGTTCTAATCGAGATGAGTGGAAATGGCAATACTTCCGCTGAGAGAAATGTAACCGGGAAACAGAAAAAAAGCGGTTTAATCGATATATTCCTTGTAATTTGTCTGGCTAATTTCAAAGTGTTTGCTACAAGGAATGAATATGGGGATATCTTGTCTTAAAATAGTAAAATCTATTACAAATATATAACACAAATTCGATTGAAATTAATAGATTCCTTCTCTATATTGTAAATCGTAAAATTTGGTTGGGTGTTCTTAAATTAAGGATAAGATCACTGAGTTTACAAACTGTATTCAATTATATTCACATACGAGATAATCGTTGAAACATTTCGAAAAATACGAGTATGTTAATTTTATAATCGGTATATATACATATACCTACATTTATACATAAATAATAACAGGAATTTTAAAATTAAAAATTTGCAGTTTGGAGAGTTTAATTGTTAAAATATGTTTTATTATGTTGATATACAATACTGTAACGATGCCCCAGCCTCCATATTCATCAGACATGGCTCCGTGTAACTTTTTCTTATTTCCATAAATAAAGAGAATCTTACAGGGACGTCGTTTTATAAGATAGACGAAAATCGCTGAAGGAGCTAAAGGCTATCCCAAAAATCGAATTTTAGAAGTTTTTCGACGATTGTAAGAAGCGCTGGTATAAGTGCATAATATTGAATGGGGACATCGCGTTAGCGACAAATACGCTGTTTTTGTGCCAAATAAGGGCATTTCATAATGAATGCACGCGAACATAAATATGTACATGCTCCAGTAAATACTGTTTACAAATGAGCATATATGTATGTATAGATTTACTATACTTGGTATATGTAAGTATTTAGATAATTTGCGCTGCTTTTGGTTTCGGGGCATAAATGGGTAACTTTCAATAAACTATGCGAAAACGTTGATAAAATTTAAGTGTCATCTTGTTTTATTATCATTTGCATGTGATTTCAATGTAGAGCAGATTAAAAGACCTTATATATTGAGACGATGCTGTGCGTCACAGTATTCCTACTGCCACAGCCAATTGTTCGTTGTCCGCACTCAACATCTAGGCACACCTCCTAGTACGATTTATGAAATTAATAATATTTTATGTGTGTGCATATTAATCATGTAATATATTGCTTAACAAATAAGCGTATGTAGTACATACTATGTACATATTCGTACTTTTTGACCTCTATATTTATATAACACATGTGCCCAGGCTTATAAAAATAGCATAATCATAAGCCGATTGCATATTTCTCTAGTTAACTATGTATTAAGTATCTTAACATTCTCGCTTATATTTTCCGAAATCTATTTATCACTTATTTATGTAGTTTTTGGGGATACTTGCTTTTTATCAGGCTTTGACGCCATACTCGCAGATATACGCACAGAATATTATAGTTGTAGACATAATTACATAATAAAGTAGCCATAACATGGAAGGCTCCAATTTATGTTTATTATAATTATATTTATTATAATATCTAATTAAATTTTTGCTTTGATCTTGTATATATATACTTATATCTGCAATTCTTATGTTACTGAAGTAGTCTGTACATTAGAACCTGATTGGTAAACCTATTGTAAAATTGTTATTCAAGTTTTATAGCTATTTGAATGTTTTCATGAGATTATGTTCCATAAACGCATAAAACCAACATTGTGAGTGGATAACTCAGCCAAGGCCGATAAACGTATATCTCTATAACCTAAATCAACGCCTTCATTTTAAACCGATATTTCGGTTATACATGACGATATAAATATAAATACACATAATCTCCAAAAGACATGTCGCACAATTGGTTTTATGGAAGATATATAGCAGCGGATGAAACATGACTTTATCATGGCACTCAACACATGGCATTTTATTCAATTAAGAGAACACACACCGGAAATAAAATAACCAAAATGTAAAGGTAATTGCCGATATTGAAGTCTTTTTAGAAGCAAAAAAGATCGTAGTAAAAAATTAAATTAAATCAAAAAGTTAGAGGATCGCTCGTTCTCGATTTCAATTGTACTTGTATTGAACAATATGCATATGCACGAATTCTCAAACTTGGATGAAAATTAAATCCTTAAGTAGTTCAGAATAGTTGTGACCACTATAATATAAAAATAGCGAAGCTGACAATATACATATTTAAATTCTGGTAAAATCAGTAGTAAAACCATATAATTGCTACTGTTCTACTAAATTAAATCCCTATCCCTCTTACCATTTCATCCTCAGTCTTGAAAAGTATTTTGATTAAAATTTGAAAAAGAATCCAACTAACCAATTACGTCGCTATCAGAATTTCAAAGCACAAAGAAATATTTATTTAGTTCAACCACGATTTACGGTGAATTTAGTAAACAATTACTGTTACTATCGACATGAACATTGAAATTTAGTAAATTGAACGAAGAATAACACCACTTAAAAACCCTTCTATGAATGGAAATGGAAAGTGCTTGCAAAGAAAAAACGCGTTGGGAGTACAAATATCAAGAACGAAGAAGCTAAGCACGGGCGGAGTGAAACATCAATCGTTCAAATTATAAATAATATAATATTATAAGCATATTTGAAAAAGTCCATAGGTTAAAGCTTTTTCATGTCCAAAAATCGCTTAAAGAGGAGCACTAATTATTTATTTTTTTTTTGATAATTCACCAAATTGAAATATTTACTTTCCACAGGTCTTATATATTGATATAGGCATCAAAAGGCCTATTTCTATAATGTGTAGATTTTTCAAATAAATCAAAAATTTTCAGTTGCGGAAATATTTATCTTTTTTTTAGCACTGGTTCTTAATAACTAACATCAGAGCTCCACCATATCTCAGAGAATACAGTTTCGTTAGAATTTTTTAAATTTAGACGGTTTAACCCATGTCTTATATAATATATTATTATTTTATCAGTCACTAGATGGCTATCGAAATTGTAATACTTGGGAGATATGGTGCGATGGGTTTGAAAAATCTAAAGGTACTTAAAACAAACAATCAATTTTCATGCTGACAGTATTTCAGAGAAATTCTCTCCTCGTTTATATTTTTGTGCGAGTGAGGTGTTTACTGAAATTGACAAGTTCTAAAACAAACAAATTCATATGCTTGTGTGTGTTTAGGTACATATAAATGCATTCCGCCTACAGTTATACATACATATGTATATAAGTGCAATTCGGAAGCTGTCCAAACAAAGCAAGCCAACATTGACACGAATTTTTTAGTGGTTAAATAATAAAAAAAACTGAATTGAAAATATAACGGATTTTGAATGACGTACAAAAAATCCATATAAATAAAAACGAGGAGAATATAAAACCGTTAAGAGCTTCCGGTTGTAGGGTTGTACTGATAAAATTGTAACGAAAGCGCTTCAAAATGAAAATAATGCCATGCAATATAGTGGTTAAAGACAGATCCTTTAGATAATAGAGCCAGAAAAACAAAATTCGTTTGAACAATATATTACGATGTGGTAGAGGAGGGATATGCTGGTAGTAGTGTAACCGTGTACCATGAAGCTGAAAGTAATGTTCATTTCCAGGTAATAGTTTTGATGTCTCGTTGATGACGTCGCATTCTACTTTCTAGTTCTTTTCTACCGTTTTTTCTTATTGCTGGCAATGCTGATAAAAGCACTTAACTATAAATTCCTATTTTGAGTACAGAGTAAAAGTAGTGAAACAAAACAAAAAAAAAATACTCATCCATAAAACACGAAAATAGGTGAAGGTAATAGAAGAAAGTGGAAAGTAAATTAAGATTGAGGGACCACTTAACAGAATGTGTGTGCATTGTAGAGTGCCACTAACTGTGACAGGCAATAGTAAAAATTGTGGCAATATAGTTGCTAGTAACAAAGTTGGCTTTTGCGTAGGTAGTGGCAAAACTTGAGAGCGCAAAGTGAATAATTTCTCTTTGATTTCCATTTGTCATATCCCAGCGTCAATGAAACATAAGTGTTATAGCATTAAGTGGTTAGGTATATATCTATAGTTGTATTAATGCCTATATGTGTTCTTTAAAACTGAACTTGCTATAGCGTAGTGAGGAAATACCATCAGTTGGTCAAGTGAAAACGTAAACCACGAAATATAAACCTAATGAAACATTACCTAAGAGTCTTTTTGGCCCTTTCAAATGAAAGTATATTTTTATAGCAAGTAATTACCAATATTGCTCATTTGTCGGAACCGATATGGGACCACGATAAGGTATACCTGCCATGTGCGGACATTTTTTTTAGTTGACAAGATACCTTCACACAATTCAGAACATATTATTATCAAAGATAGCTTAATCGCCGAAGATATTGTTCAGATCAGAGCCAAGTAGTGCGTAGCTGCCATTCAAAGCGACCGATCAAAATCAAGATAAAGATATCTTTATACCCTTTTATGCTATAAGAAATGGAAATATGAAAAGTCTCATAGCTTCGGTGCAGCTAAAGTTAACGTTTTTTCTTGTTTTTACCTTCAGCTAATCAGTTGACTTTTAGCGTTCGAATTCCATACGAAGAAGCCTATTTATAATTCCCATTGGTTTTAAAATGATTCTGAGGATAGCGAACTCAAAATAAAAGGAACAAAAGCTTGGTATAACCCAAACTGGTAAATTGATTGTATATTTCTTGTATACCACAAAAAAATCAAATTAGAAGGGAAGATCACTTATCATTGATAATTTCATGCAATTGATCCTTGTCGAAAGATAAAGTTTGATGCATATGAGGCAACAGTATTAAACTTTAAGCGGTCGCGTGACGTCGATTCGACCGCGTTCAATACATTTTCGCTGATAATAATTATAGTTCTCATCGCATGCATATCATGTCTTAAGTAGTTTGTCTAGGTTTCACCTACCCGAATTTACCCTTACTCCTCGCACCCCCCTTACCACACGGAGCACAATTTATAGAAGCCACAGTACCTTCATTTGCAGTGAATGTTATCTTGGCGAATACACCGATTTTGTATAAAACTAGACCTAAGGTGATCATTTTAATTTTTTGATCTTATGAAGCCAACTGATTTTATAATTTTATTTTCTGTTATTAGTTACTAGATATTTATAGCTAGATTCTAGTACCTATGGTGGTTTTTTGTTCCTAAAACTGCGATTTTAAAATAAAGAGAAGTTAAGTTCTTTTTTTTCATTTGATAACTTAGCTTTTACCTAAGGTTAAGTTTTTTTCGACAAATTAATGTCCTACAATGAATAATGTTCATAATTATAAAAAAATAAAAAAGCATTGCCTAATTAGTGTTTACTTCCTCTGATATATTTAATTGGTCTTTTAGCTTATGCTTGAAGGTTAAAATGAATAAATTCAAAGAATTTGTGATATGCGAACATTAAAAAACGTACAGTAAATATGCTGCCTCATCTTTGAGGAACCTAGGGATTTTACTTCAAAGAACTGGGTAAAAATTCACAAATTTCATAGAAAATTTTTGAGCTTATTACTTCATTAATTTTCTAAAACATCGCTTATTTTCCTTTGTAGATATAAGTAATGAATATTATCTTACTGACACTATGATTATTTTGGGAACTAAACTTTAATTTCGATTTTTTTAATATTTGGTATATCAGCTGAAATATTTATATCACACTACATCTCGTTAAAAGATGAGCGCTGAAGGGAATATTTCTGTCACCATACTTAAACAAACAAATGAAATGAAGTATTAGAATAAATATTATATATGTATGCTACAGTACCTTCACCAAGGTATACAATGAAAGCAACAAAATATATGGCGAAAGTGGTATGTGGTAAACAGAAAGGTTCGTAGAAGATACGCGTGATTATGTTTAGATTAACTTAATGAACATACAAAGTAGAGAAGGGTGAAGTTAGCAAACAATCATATAGCAGAATAAATTACACGTAAAGAAAAGTGAAGCCAAACGAGCAATAAAAGGACCGAAGTTGGGTTTGCAAGCCAAGCACTTGATGGTAAATAATAGGGTAAGGGGAAGACGAATAGAAAATTAGTTAGGTATTAAATTTAATCATTATGTTAAAAAAAGAATTAAAATAAACAACTATTTTTTACAAAAAAACAATAAATAAATAACAATATAAACGAATATACTTATAAAAACAAATAAAATTCTAAGTCAGTCAGTTGTGTTTCCAGTTTCAACCTTTTTGTCAAGATAGCATTTTACGTAGTTTGTGTTTTCCTGTTTCTTTTTCCCGTTCTGTTCGAAGTTGTTACAAAATGGATAAAGCATCTATAACACCCGTCTTCCTTTTAAAATTGGATTATTGTTAATAAATTGATCAATAATTTAAGTTATAGTGATCAAACTCCTTATTAAAAGCGCCATCGAAGTTCGTTTTGATAAATATAATAATAAATCATATCGTAGTAATGGCGTTTTCAACATAATTCTGGCAATAAAATGTACGCAAAAACGAATCCGCTTGAAATATTCTCAAAAAACGAAATGACTGTTTCATTCCGCAGACCTTATGTTCCTCCAGTCAACTAATTAAGACCTCTATCATGCCATATACATATGTATTCTCTTTTTTGGATTTATTCTAAGGGGACAAAGCTCGCTTTCAACAACTACTGTCGAATCGGAAATATAATATTTATTTCTCTAAAAACCTGGGCCAACACAATTAAATTACAATATACAGATCGACAGTACAGCTAACAAAAAAAAAAAAATTCGGTATAAATCTGCCCATTTTTAATTCGGTAAGTAAATTTAAACATCACTCCTTATACTCAAATCTAATGGGGTTATATCGGTTTACGAAATAGTGTTATTCTCAATTTTAGCAATAACTTTTTTAATATGGCAACGTGTTACACAAGTGTATTGCGGTATGGGTTGGTATTACATGCATAATGGACAAAAATAAATGACACAGAAAATAATAGAATAGAAAGATCATTATACCATAAAAATATCTTTGAAACCTTGTGCACTCCTTATAAACTACTTCTGGTACAGTAACCAACCTTAATAAGAAAATTGTAAGTACCCTGAATGAAAAGATCTTTATCTTGACTTTGATCGGTCAGTCACAGTAAAAATGTAAAAATGATGTAAAAACATTCAAACTAAGTTTTTACAGTACATACATATGTTTGAGCAAACAATTTTTATTTCTGTACCAATAACACTAGATTCTACTGATCTTAGGAGTTTCAAAATTTCCAAAACTATGTCGGATAAGAAATCATTTTTTATGTCATGTCTTGCTACCTATTGCATTTCATATATACATATAATTATATAAACACTTTCTATGAATCGCGATTAAGAAGTCTACTGTGGTGATATATAAAGACCTTTGCTCCAAAATAGTTTCGTATTAATTAACATTAAATAGAATGAATTAATTATAAATTCAGTAAAAATTCGAAAACTTGAAAACTACAATTGCTGGTTCTATATTTTTAAACTCTTCGAGGAATTGAATTCGCACTTAGTTTATAAATTTGTAAGATCCTTGAAGCCCTATTATACTGTATATATAATTATACTGATATATCATAATTTCTACTAATATAATATATAAAGATGAACTATTTTCAACACACCACTAAACGTTTTCTGACGTGCTCCTTGTAAAAGAAAGTTAGTTACTCATGGTAGAAAACCCAACTAATTCGTACAATAACTGTAGTACTGAGTTAAAAAATTGCTTTAAGTTTGCCATTCTCATTTTTTCATAACTTGTCTTGAGGCGCTTAAGCGACTGCCGTTTTCACTCACCCAAACTGTGTTTGCTTGGGCAAGAAGTCCTATTGCACGTACCGCATGTGCAGGTATTTGTCCGCTTCGCTAGACGTAAAATTGGAAGTTGGACGACGAACTGTACCTGAAGCAGCAGCCGAAGCTAAGAAAGGGCATTCATTTGGAGCAAAGGTGTTTGACACTACTGAAAGTGCCGTGAGCGTTTGGCTGATATTTCTTCTGCTCACCAGCTCTATCATTTGCTGCGTTCATTTTCTGTCATCAACAAAGACAGTTTGCTCGCAGAGTTGCTGGGTGGTGCACAGCAGAGGCAGACATAAAAAACTGAAAAGGACTATGAGGTAATCCCTTGGCATGACTATTGCTTTGAGTATGCAACACAGAAAGTCTACCTTTCATTATTGTTTAAATGACTATAAACTCCCCTTCCAACTACACCGCTTCTTCAGGGTAAATAATGTCACACCCTAATACAACACACCACACCTTGGAACACAACACGCACTCACAACATAAACGACCACACTGCACACGATGTCAGCACAGAAGTTACCACCATACACGATGACAGCCCACACCATCAACAAAAAGAGGGATTGGATCTTCAATTCACCTCATTCGAAATAATTCCGATCTCTTTTGCGCAACGTCACCGTATAATCGCTATCTGCGCTACCGCCCTTTTAAAAATCGTGGTATTAACGTTTAGTTCAACGGTTGTGAAAATAACATTTAATAAAAAAAATAAACATTTTTAATTTAAACATAAAAAGAGCGTTTTATTAAAAAAGGGAAATCTTTCGTGAGTGCTAACATTGTAGCATAATTATTCATGGTCCTTCGAGCCGGATAGTGAGCGGCACTATGGAGTAACAAAAAAAAAAAAGAAGTGCAGTAGATAAACGTTAATATATACATGCAAACGAACAAAAAAAACAAAATATACATTTATATATATATATGACAAGTGACTAAAAAGTGCTGTGGAGTGAACTGGCATACATATACACATAGAAGAAGAAAAAGAGATTGTTAAAAAGTTAATTTAAAAAAAAAAGAAGAAGAAAGTGTGGAGTGACACAAACATATGTACAAGAGGTAAAAAACAACAATTATAAAAAAAAAAAACGGGCGCGAAATAACACAAAATTTCATACGAGCGCGAATAGCAACAAAAATACATACATAATTAAAAAAAAAAAACAAGAACGGGCGCGAGTCAAAACTAACAAAAAAACATAATCACCTCAAAAGGACACAACAACAACCACACCAGCCTAAATCAGCACTGCGAAGCAGAAATTGGGAGAGAGCCACAAGCGGAAAAGGCAACACACAAGTATACCATACACACATATGGTATACAATATTGTCCCCAAAACTCCTTGGTGGACCCCAAAGTGAGTCGTATCGTTTCCTATTCCTTTATTTTATCATGCATATATGTATGTAAAGATTACAGTTTTATATATATAGAACCTGTAATAACAAATACGTTCACCAAACTACAACAGTTCGGTAAAATATATATATAATATATATATACCAACCTAAAGATGTATTATTAAGAACAACAATAATTCAATGCCTATTTATGCTTAGCTTCGTGTATTCAAATACACCATCAAGAAACAAAAATCAAAAACGAATTCAAGTATATACTTGCAAATTTCTCCAGCAATACCCCTTGTGTTTAATAAAGCAATAAGCAGGATTGCACATAATAAGTAAGCATAGGCAAAATAGAAAATCTAAAACAAGACAGAGAAACAAATAAAAACACAACAAACAAACATACATATATGCATATCGAAATAACGCTTATATATCACATCTCTATATATCGTTAAATACATATTTTTAATAAACATATATACATACAAAAATATATTTACAAAGTGCATACGGTCGAATACCTGCACATTATTTACTTTGCTTTGGCGCTCTCTTCGCTGTGCGAGCCTACATGCATACGTATATATACACATTTATATACACAAACGGCGATTAATATATAATATCTGTAACTTTATACCCTACTTTTGGACCTAATAAAGTTATTTAATATCCATTTCAAAAAAGAAAAAATTATCATAAATTTCGAATATTATCAAACGGCGATAAAACAAATATATGATAAACGAATTTATAAAAAATTAAAATTATTAAAAACAAAAAAAACATTTTTTCCAACAACATACTTACATTCATATGTTACATATATATTTACAATTTTACATATATTCAAAGTCCTCATAGGCAATTATCCGGCAATACCCCTTGTAACAAACAAGCAGGATTGCGTACACAAAAGTAAAAGCAAATTGATCTCTACAACGAGCTCTCAATTGCCCTAGAAAATAAAAATATTACATACGCACAAACAATTCGTATTGATCTCTTCAACGAGCTCTCAATTTCACGAGCACATAAATATATATGTACACACAAGTCCGTGTATTAGGGTGTACCTAAATACACCAACATAAGAACATAAGTATTATTAAATTAAAAGTGCCATTCTTAATAACTAAATTAAGAAAATTTAAATTACGCTGACAAATATATATTTAAAATAAAATACAAATTAAAAAATTATTTCGCAAGTAAATATATATCTAGTCCGAAAAAAAAAAAAAATCGTATATACGTAAAATAGTATTCGGTATTAATTATCATTTATTGCTGCGTTTAAATCAGTTTACACTGAGAAAATTTTAATTAACTTTGACACATATAGTAATAAATAACAAAACAATAATGGTTAATGACGATAAAAATCAAATTACACCTGCAGAAGCTACACGCGCAAGACAGGTTACCACAAAGCAAATAAAGGGCAAAAATATTTGTGTTGCCAAATTCATTTCCGAGAGTGACAGATTAACACGATACTGCACTCGATTTTCATTTTCACCGATTCAAGACATTTCTGAATCGTTATTGGAAATAAAAAAACAAAATATTGACAATTTTTGGACTCGTCTCCAAACGGCTCATGACGCCATAGTAGATTATGACAATTCAGATCTACCACACGATTTTAAATCATCGGCTTACGCACTATACGAAAACTGCTTAGACCAGTACGAAGCTACAAAAGCTATGATCTCCGATCAACTAAAGCTAATAAAAGCAATTGCACCTACTCCACATCAGCGAGTAGAGCTGCCACAAGTTCAAAGTCAAGAGGCAAGTTCGGGCATCCATCTCGAGGTGCCCGCATGTGACACAGAAATATTTTATGGAGGTTATGAAGAATGGCCGTCCTTCCGGGACATGTTCACTGCCGTATACATCAACCATCCAAAATTATCAAAAGCGCAAAAATTGTATCACCTCCGATACAAAACAAAAGGTCAAGCAGGCGTAATAGTAAAACAGTTCGCACTAAATGACGATAATTTCAATTTGGCTTGGGAAGCTCTTAAATCTAGATATGAAAATGAGAGAATATTGGTCGATAAACAAATATCGGTATTAATGAACTTGCCAAAAATTCAAAAGGAAACAAGTGAAGAATTTATCAAACTTCAATCCACTGTTTCAAATTGTTTGTCGGTTTTATCGACACAAAATATTCCCACAGACAGCTGGGATCCAATACTGGTAAACATATGCACTGCCGCATTACCAGAAAAATCATTACTTCTATGGGAACAATCGCTCTCATCACGAAGAAAATGCCCCACGTGGCAACAAATGAAAGATTTCCTAACTACCCAGTACGAAATCGCTGAAAGGGTAGACAAAAAGCTAATTAAAACAAAAAATGTACAACACGACCAAAAAAGAAGCTTCAATAGACCCCAAGCTAGTAGCAAAAATAAATTAAACAGAAGCTTTTACAAATCTCAATCGTTCACATCCGAACAAAATAATCATACGTCATGCGAACTATGCACGAGAGGGCATAAACTACAATCTTGCGAGAAATTCAAAAAATTAAAAATTATAGAAAGAAACTATTTCGTGAGATCAAAAAAATTATGTACAAATTGCTTGTCACATGCGCATACATATAAAAATTGCAAAAGCAAATTCAATTGCCTATATTGTCACAAAAAACACCACTCAATGCTTCATTACAGCAAATTTCCCATATCACCCCAAAGAAGCGCTTATACAAAAAGAACCACAGGTTTAGTGGTAACAACAACTCCCAAAAACCGAAATCCCAAAAATTGCCAAAAGACACCATGTTGCTCAAAGGCACAAAAAACTCAAACGCTACACAGCGAAAACCAAAGTAGGGTACTACTACCCACAGCAGTCGTCTCCATCGAACACCGAGGAGAGCTGTTTAAACTTAGGGCCTTAATAGACCAAGGATCACAACGATCTTTCATAGCGTCTAGGGCTCAAAATAGGCTACAACTGCCAACAAAACAAGCTAACTTTGAAATTACAGGAATGGGCGGAAGAGTAGTTCAAAACTCTAATAAAATCTGCCCCATTACCTTAATTTCCCCCCAAGCGGATAAGCACATACAAGCAGAAGCTATAGTCTTACCGCAACTTACAAATATGCTTCCAAGCTATCACATAAATAGCAAGCATTGGCAAAATGTTTCACACTTAAAGCTAGCAGATCCCAACTGCAACACCCCCGCTAACATAGATATTCTAATAGGCAGCGACCTTATACCGCAAATAATGCTTGAAGGTGTTGAAAAAATTTCAACGACCCTTCTAGCCCAAAATACAATATTCGGTTGGATTCTAAGTGGACTAGTTACTGAACCAGTTTCCACTTCAACAACTCAAGTTGACGAAAATTCAAAAGAATACCTTAATTCACAATCACAGAAATTTCGGGAGTTCGAAAAATGCCCCCTCATATAATTTAAAACCCCAGAAGATCAGTATTGTAAAGACTTCTACAAAGCCACAACTACTCGATCAAATAATGGTCGGTACGTCATACGACTACCACTAAATTCACAATGTTCCAACACTCCAAGAATTGGCCGAAAAAACAAACTCAGAGTCCCTTCTGACAAGATCAGTTTGAAAAAACACAAATATGTAACTTTTCGACCCCGCAGAATGGCTCTTGCCAATAATGATACAAAAATCCTGATTCAAAAAGCTTGAGATATGTTGTGCCCTCCTACTTGCCAAATTAGTGCATACGCACTTTAACATACATATATCCAAATTATCCCAAAAAAGTCGAAAAAATCGACACATAACAAATTATGCTCTAGTAGCTTACTTTTTCAAAATTATAAAACAATTTAAAAATAAAGTTAAGCGATCAGCATGCTCCCAATGCGATACAATGACGCACCAAGCCTTACAACAAGCAAAGGTCGCTCTAATCGCATATATCTAAGCCCCCTTCGTATTGGTGGTTTATGGGAAATACTTGTAATACGTGTACAAATCCACTTAAAAAGTAGCCGTAAATCACAAATCTTACGCTCGCAAGATCCCTCTTCAAAGGTTTCAAAGGAGCACCCATTCTGGCCATATCTGAGCTAGGCGTGGAGTCGCCATCCTGTAAGCCGATAATAAAATAATAGTAGATAACCGGCAATAAAATGAATAAACAAAATTATACCATCTAATAATACGTCGTCACAACAACAAATCGAATAAATGCAAAACAACGTTGCTTGCTAAACGCACTAACTTCTAAATCAAAAAACATAATACCCATTTCAAAATAAAGATTCCATCCTACACGTACAGGTAAATATGGATCTACCACTACTGCATTATCATGCATACCGCGCCCTCGGCTACTCCAATTGCAGTACGCCGTGATACCTGGGACATTTACAGCATATCTGTACTACTAGGCAAAATATTCGCCTAGGGGGCCCAGGATGTTTAAATGACTATAAACTCCCCTTCCAACTACACCGCTTCTTCAGGGTAAATAATGTCACACCCTAATACAACACACCACACCTTGGAACACAACACGCACTCACAACATAAACGACCACACTGCACACGATGTCAGCACAGAAGTTACCACCATACACGATGACAGCCCACACCATCAACAAAAAGAGGGATTGGATCTTCAATTCACCTCATTCGAAATAATTCCGATCTCTTTTGCGCAACGTCACCGTATAATCGCTATCTGCGCTACCGCCCTTTTAAAAATCGTGGTATTAACGTTTAGTTCAACGGTTGTGAAAATAACATTTAATAAAAAAAATAAACATTTTTAATTTAAACATAAAAAGAGCGTTTTATTAAAAAAGGGAAATCTTTCGTGAGTGCTAACATTGTAGCATAATTATTCAATTATTATTTTGTTTTTTTAGTTTTATATTCGTTTCACCTGTTTTGTTTGTTCTTTCATCGTTTTGCGAAATAAGTACGTTTTGTTGACACGTCACTCTCGGAATTTTCGATGTCACTTACGCTCTTGTTGCACTGGTAATTTGTTGATAAAAATATGATTCAGCAATTTTACTGTTTCTGTTGCCATTGTTCGCAGTGTTTTAATGTTGCTATTTGACTCTGAATGTAAAAAAAACGAAAGTTGAATGAAAGAAAAGGTCTACCTACTTTATAAAAAAGTCATAACGCTTTCTTTTGAAACGTCAGACGTTACATGCGCAATTGACATGCTGACATTTTACATTTTATTCATCGTCATGCGAGCCTCTTTGCACTGTGAGTGAGTTGTTGGCATGTGTGTATGTGGTGCACGTATACATACCATATATAAACGTAAGTAAATTATCGTAAGCTGTAAATCCACAGAGAGTCTTTGTCGTACTAAGTATGCATCATGTGTGATAACGCTTCGCAAGACGGATGGCAATAGCGGAGTGACAGGAAGGAAATACCAAGTGTTTTACCGGTGACAACTTCATTGCAACCACTGATGGTCTGCGCAGGCTTTTCCGCGGGCTCCTCTTACTTTCACATTCTCAAATATATTTGTATGTAACTATTTGTGATTTGCGTGTCACATGCGGTTCCGTCTTTTCTTTTCTGTTTCTCCAGTTTTTTTTGTTCTTTATTCCACTGCCCCATTCAAATGTGTGACTGCTGATGACTGTGTCATTATGCACTTGAAGTCTCGTACACAATGACGCTATTCAACAAATTAAGTACCGCAATTGTTTTATAGTTGTTGTTGTAACTCTTCCTGTCAGATGCGGTGAAAATGGTATACAAGAAACCACCAACTCATTTAAACCAACAGCTAATACATACACACAACCCAATATACATGCAGCGGTTTAAAATTGACTTCACCCACTGAAGCCTATGGGTCTCACTCGGCGGTAGCAGGTGCCCTCCCATATTCAGCGATGCTCGCGTTGGCGTTTATTTAGTTTGGATGTGGTTGCCATTGTTTCGGTTTCTTTACTTTGTCGCTTTTAGTAATGTGTTGCAGTTGTAACCTGGGCTTATGTGGATTTGGTGTCAAACGTGCGGCTCAAAGTAGTCCAGCTCAGAAGTAACAAAGGGAAGCATGAAAAATTGACTTCAAGTGTCATGAAATTGTTTAAATTGTGGCACATTTGAGGATATGCCAAGTTTTGCTTCACTTCACCTGCTTCTTCATCACTTGTGCTTCTTTCCAGTCTATAACTTCTCCATTTTGTTTCGCTTCACGTTCCACTTCAAAATGCTCTCCAATCATTGTTTGCCTAAATTATGCAATGACTTCTTGTTATTTCTAAAAGTTATTGATGTTATTTTTTTTCTTTATTTTGTATATTGTGCAGCATTTTTATGTCGTTCAAGTTCTTTCGAATCGCCTTGCTCTTAAAATGAAGTACGTTCACTTGAAGTGACTTAAGAGTTAAATGACAAAATTAGGTTTTTATTGGAAGATCACAATGGGCCTCCTAAAGGCTTAGGTGGGTCGAAAGAGAGCCATTTTACCTATCTACCTATTGGAAGCTGAGAAGAGCGAGTTTCTTATAAATTCTATTTGCATAAAACTCACATATTTTTACTTTAAAGTATTTAAATTTTCTCAAACTAAAGATACGAATTAAATCTGAAGTACTTATAACTATTTTCAAACACAGACTCAAAATTTTGGTTAAACATTAGAGATAGTGAGCGGCGTTACTCTCTTGAACTGAATTATTGGTAAATCATTTGCAAATAAAAATAACCGATGAAATCTAAGTTTTCTTTATTTTTGACTTTTTCATATACATTTTCAATGAAAATTCATATAAGCTGAGAATCGCGACGAATATTTAGAGCAAATATACCTATAATTTAAAGGTGTCGTACTGATTGAATTAGGCTTATTTTATACTGGATATCATTTTGATTTCAATTATATGATCTGCTATTAAAATAATTGAGATTGATTAATAATTTCTCGCGCCTATGACATTGAAAATGGGAACAATAAACCAATTTTCTTCGATTGCTAAATCATACTAATTTACGTGGAAACAAATTTTATTAAAAATTTGCAGCAAACTCGAAGCATCAAAGCAACTTCGTATCGAGTGGGTAGAGTACGTTACCGTCAATCTGAGGGTTATGATCTCAAAGACCTCACGATGCGTCATCTCGCAACAAACGATCTAGAGTATTTGCTAGCATTAATAAATCAATTTTAAAATCCGTTTCCCATTTGAAGCTTTTATTTGAAGGGTAACCTCGATATTTACATCACAAACACGCTGAAATTTGGTATGCGTTCTGTACATCTTTTATTCGGTATATTATAGTATTTTAGTATACCACGGCGTAATATTTAATAAAATGTGACGAAATTTTATAAAGTCGTCAAAATCTTCAACAAAAAATGATTATTTCATAATTTTCAATTAATATCTCTTTTCTTTGATACTTATATAAATATTGTAACTTTTTATTCTGATTTTTTAATTGAAAATAATTAACACTTAACTGGCCTGCTGCGACGATAGGAACTCTGGTTCCTAGTACAAAAATATTAATTAAATTTACAAGAGCCCGAAACAACAGTAAATGTAATTAAAATATAACTAAAGTATTGTATATAAACCGAGATAATTATTCAAAACGACCAACAGCGATAGCAGTAGCAGCAACAGCAACTACATCGAAAATAAATAATAATTGAATATTCATGAAAATGCAGTAGTTACTACAAAATCACTTCCAGAACTGCTGCGAATACTCTGTATGGCACTATATTGAGTTGTTATACTCAGCGGTGAATACAAATATATATACATAATAGTGGAGAAAGTTATAATAAAAGCAATGTCGACGACAACGTTTACGTGCAGGGAAACAAAGAGCATGAAAACTCAAAAGAATATGCACGAAGAAAAAGTGTAAATATGAAACATTGCATATAAATAATTGCAAGATGGTGTAACGCTTTATTCTGCACTACTGCAAACGTGAACTTTTTCAGTTGAAGAACTAACTGAATTTGCCACTTACAGTAATAGCTAGGGCGGTCGACACTCAAACTCATTCTGAACTGATAAGGTTCAATCGCTTGACATAGTAGCTGCGGTTATGTAAGACAACAGAACTTACCAGACGTATCACTAGTCCACAAACCTACCATGCAACAGATATTGTTAAAGTGAAATATTTGTGGAGCCCAAGTCAAAATGTGATGCAAACATTCGAAGCGACTCGCAGCAGCGCACAACCTTACATATAAGCATACATGCAAGTGCAAATGGTGAATAAGGGGTTCATTATAAGGCAGCTGCACTTACTCTACCTTAGATAGATTCAGAAAAAACTGCTTTCATAGATTTCTGACTGGTTTGCTCTAAGCTCTCCGTAGTGAAGTGTGTTTGAATAATCACGGAAACAAGTTGGATTATTATAATATTACATTGACTGCTATCTAAGAATTCTTTACATAATATTACATACGAATTATAATCGTAAACTCATGCTAGAGCGACTAGCAATTTCCAATTTTTTCTTGTGTCAATATATGTTAGAGTCTCGAGACTATCGGCCTAAAATAACGCCCAGATCTATAAACTTTAATTATTACAAATCAGATGAAATTATTGTTTATTACATAAGTATAGGTAAACATTTTGAAAATGACGAAAGCTTAAATGGTTCTTAAATATATAGGTTTTTCGTTGAGTGTGGGAGCTACTGTATATATATGTGCAGACGCACTCAAAATCACATCTAGAAAAATCCCTACTCTTCTTCTCCTTCTCTTCAGTTGTTCATACAATCATATGTCATTTCTATTATTGAGTAACCTATATTTTTGGGCTTTTGGTATTTGAAATATACTGCTTATTTTTGGTACTTCGTTCTCAAGCCGTGTGAATTATGTTTGCCTGAACGGAAAATATTTTTTTTATCTTCATTTTGTTATTGTAAACATTTTTGGGTAGTGACGCATAAAGGAAACCTTAATCATTCCAATTGGCGTGCGGCCCTAACTCTTAGGCGCTCACTGCAACGAAACGATTTGCCTTCAGCACCACGCTGCGACAGCACTGTAAGTTCTGCGGTACCGAAACATAAAAGCTTTTCTTCTAAAAATTAGCATTCTGCATAAGCGCTCGTTTCAATTTCGAACACGATTTAGCACGAGCATACTTTGTAGAACAATACCCACAAGCTCTGCCTAACGCCAGGTGCCGTATATGAGTTCCCTACATGCTGCCTAACTCGTTTGCGGTGTTGGCAGCGTGGCTGTGCTGTCGTAATTTTAACAAAAAACTTAATGCATTCGAAATAGCACAGTTAAGTCTCTGTTGGCTAGGGCGATAGAGGCTGCAGACACCTATGCAAAATGGAATATATAAAAGCCGGTGCTCACGTCTCCATTCCCAAGGTAGAGGCGTAAGTAGGTGAACGAGAGCTCAAAACAAAAAAATACACGCACGTGCCTATATGCTATATTCCTATATGTATGAATATCTGCCACAAGCGTGCACCTAGAATGGCGCAATTGCCTGCTAACGATATAAAATCCAGAAACTGCTCACAGAGTTTGGCGGTAACTGTGTTAGCACGAGCTTGCGTGTAAATATCTGTTTATGAGAGGTTGTGCTTCCTGCAGGGAAGTGGATTCCCCTTCAATAAATTTGAACATATGCAATTGTCGGGAAAAATAGCACAAAGACATTTTTAAAGTAAGAAATAAAAAAGAAAAACTACAAATGCAGCAAGTGGCAGGTGAGGTGGCGATTGCTCACGTATAGTATATATGCATACATTAGCAACCACAACAATGGCTGCTATCTAAGCGCAACAAAAATGGAGATGCATCAAAGCTTTGGTACATGAGCTGACGTTGTTATCCCAATAAAGTTACTACATTGCCAACAATAATTAGAGTTCTACGAAAGACGAAAGTTAGTAACTGCAATATTTTTGCGTCAGAAATAGTTTGCTTGATTAAAAAGTAAGAAATAAAAAAGAAAAACTACAAATGCAGCAAGTGGCAGGTGAGGTGGCGATTGCTCACGTATAGTATATATGCATACATTAGCAACCACAACAATGGCTGCTATCTAAGCGCAACAAAAATGGAGATGCATCAAAGCTTTGGTACATGAGCTGACGTTGTTATCCCAATAAAGTTACTACATTGCCAACAATAATTAGAGTTCTACGAAAGACGAAAGTTAGTAACTGCAATATTTTTGCGTCAGAAATAGTTTGCTTGATTAAAAGTTCTCAACTTGTAAAAATAAAACTTTGATTACAAAACGGAATAGAAGCGAAAACCTAATTGCATAGACGAGGCTTTTCTTTTGAATTTTATTTATTTCTATTGAAAAGCGTTTGAGGTATTTTAAAGCATATTTGGGCATGTTTTATAGCTTGAGGCTACTTTATCTTAGATAGAGGTAAGTTTAGTTTATAAGAAAAATTAATGTTATTTAATAAATACCCGATCGTAGCTTTATTTAAAACAAGGTTAATAATTTCATAACACATTAACTGAGCACACGTACTTCTATGCTTTATCTTATATTAGGTGATCTCGAGACTACATCACGCCGTACCAAAGTCACAATAATGGACAACCGCATATAAGATCGTATACTTTGCTTGATTTTTGTTTTCAATGTCTTATGCTATGACTTTAGTTCTAAGTTAAGAATTTTTAATTCTTTAGTCAAGCTCTTTATAAAATGAGGGATATAATAGTAACCAATGAACCTAAAATAGATGCGCTCAAAGTAAGACCCGAATTTTTTTTGGAGCTTACCCTCACTATTAACTAAGCTTTTTATACTTTTGCAACATGTTGCTACAGAGTTTTGTTCACCAAACGGTTGCATGTATCACCTAAAACTAAAAGGGCGATAAATCAATAAATAAATGCGTCAGATAGATTAAATTTAAATCCGGGATGGCAGAGAAGGGCTTTATGGAAGTCGCTGTCAAAATTGGACAATGGGCGTGGCACCGCCGACATTTATGTGAAATCACATATCTCTGGAGCTACTAAACCAATTTCATCCATATTTGGCAGATAATATTATCCACATTACAGTGCGAAAATTGGGCCTCATTTAATTACAATGTATTAAAGTACTATCACTTATTTTCTCAGGAGGAAACTCGAAAATTATTATATAGGCTTTATTAGGGACAGAGAAAGGGATGGGCTGATTGAGTTAATTTTGACGTTCCTGAAATATACTATATATATATTTGAACGACATGTGGGGCATACTGTTTGATAAAATGACGAAAATCAATATATGTGATATTTGGGAGTTGGGGTAATTCGTAAACCAAATTCACATATTTCCGGCATTAAACTATAGTATATCCAATATTAAACGTTGAACTGTAGTATATCCAATAGTATACGTTCAGTTATTTTTACTAAGATATCTTACATATTGACTGATATATGTGACAGAAGGCCAACCGGAATCTTATATTAGGTATGTGAGAGACAGAGTTAGTATTGACCCGATTTTATCTATTTTTGGCAAAACAATTATACTATTAAGAGCATAAAATGCTCCCAGAATTTCATTAAGGTACCTCACATACCATCACCAATATATGTATATCGAGTAAAATCAACTGTTGAATGTGATTAGTTATATAGAGGCTAATGCATGTTTTCGCCCTATTTTACTAATTTTAGGCACAAAAATGCACCATTATACAAAAATGTATTCACTTGGTATTATTAAGATAACTCACATATTGGCCGATTTATGCGGTATGAAGTAAACTGGAATTTCCATTATGTTTCGATAAGGTATATGACTAAGGGAAGTATTGACCCGATTCAATCCATTGTTAACATAAAGTCATACTATTACCATAAAGAGACTCTCTCCGAATTGCAATAATATATCTCACAGATTGTCTGTTATTTCCAGTAAAAAGTTAGCACCAGGCACTGGGATTCTCAATCTTATCTCAGGTAACTGGCGGCTTGAACAGTTATGGTCCAATTTTGACAATTTTTAGACTTGAGATGGTGTACCTCAAAAGCACTATTCGTTCAAAGTTTTGTCCCAATATATTCCTTCATGCTTGATTTGTAAAATCGTTGCAACGGAAAGCTTATGGTTTTGTATGAAATTTACAGCTCTACAAAATGGTATTGTGGTCACTATAAATTACTTTTTATTTACATGCAATTTAATCACAAGACAAAACTTAATCCTTCTATGAAGTTATATTATTGTATATGGAAGAGATTTTAACCAACGAAGTAAACCTTAGCACCTCTTAATTACAAAAAGAGAAGAGTTACCTGCTACCATTATTGTTAATTTAAATTATTCCTAGCAATATTTTGGAAACTCTAGACCATCAAAAATATTTGTCTTACGTCTATAGGTGAAAACTTGACTCTTTGTCGCCAAAATTAAATTACAGTACAACTTTGTTGCCAAGAGAGTGTAATGCACACTTAAGCTAAGTATTTAGCCGTTAACCGCGTGAAGAGCTAACAAGCACTTTAACATGCTACCATTGCGGTGTTTCATTTACGCTTTACGAGAAGAAAAAAAAGTTTGTATAAGTTTGAAACTCTAGTGCTTATATATATGTATATGGTATATAAATTTACTTAAAATGTTTTAACTTTACGACACACTTAAGTACTTATGCAGTTTATTTTATTTTTTATTTTACAGGTAAGGTGAATGTCCTGTAAAAAACCGTGAAAGTAGAGAAAGGATTACTGATGAAATGAAATGTCTTTGTAATTATGAAGTTTTAATTCCAAAACCGCAGAATATTTATTCGCAATAAAAGGATTTGAAGCGGGTTTATTCATATTAAAATTTACACCTTCCTCCAAATATAAACGTACAAGGGTTTTTCCATTTTCGCTTAATGCCACTCCGGCTTCATATTTGCATACCGACGCAAGAGTTTTGTTAATTCAATTACTCGCTCAGCAGGACAGCGGGACGCTACAACACGCATAATATTAAACATTGAAATTTACTGACAGATAACGGGATCCCGTTACTTCAAATCGAATTTATTCTAATTACTTTTACTCTAAGTAAAATTAAAATAGATATATTAGCATTAAAATAGTTATTGAAAGTCGCAGATTTCGACAGATTTTCTTAGAAGTAAAAATAAATTTTGAAAGACGCACAAAATTTATTGTATATTTGGTGTAAAAAGTTAATCATGATTGCCACAACGGCCCGGTGTTCTAAGCTGTCCAAGAGAGATCCCTGCTGGGATCGACCTCTTAACCTAACCATCAACTACATTACAAAAATTAGTATACGTACTAATTTCGAAGCAATTAAAACAAACATTATACCAAATACCGGGAGTGATAGCCACTATAGCTGGATTCTGACGCCCATCAAGTTACGCGCTTTAGTTATATACATATTTATGTATGTGCTTTCAGCTCTTACAAGCCAAATTCATTAAAAATGTAAAAAGCAAGAGCAAACAGCTTGAGTTAAGTGTTATCTGGGCATGATTAATTGGCACGGGCCTGACATGTGTTACTTGACTGGATCAGCTGAATTCCACATATACAATATGCAATTAACAATTGCTATACTTAAAATTTTTAATTACTTAACGTGAACAACGGGCCAATATGAAGCATAAGTGAATAAGGCGTTTTCAATTAAGTCACAATCGAGTTTCAATTAAAGCTTTAAGACCAAAAACTTTTGGACGTTATTTTTTGCTTTTGATTCCACAAAACGTTTTAACAGGCAGTCAATTGAAGATGCAAAAATAATAAAGGAATAATTATTATAATAATACGCGCATAAGATTCACATTCACAAGATCTTTAGTGTATAGGGAATTTTTTATGAACTATTATTTGTTTATAAAATATGTGTACTGGAGTCAAACTAAGGACACACATTGAGAGACAGAAACATACTTAATGAGTATTTGTTACAGGCGGGCTGAAAAGTACCTATCATTTTAAAGTAACTATTTTTTGCGAAATTTGATTTTATTTATTGAACCTGGTTGCCATCGGGGATGATATATCCATTATAGCATTTTTAGAACTTTCGATACCATTTATGTGATATTGTTAGATTAAAACTCAGTCTTGGCAATTTTTTTTCGGTTCGGAAATTTATAGCATGGCTTCTAAAGGTTACGTCTAACATAATATGTGCGTTGAATTATAGTGGAGCGATAACAACTTTTTTGTTTGTGTAGTTGTTAATTAAGACGTTCAAATACTACGCTCATTTACTTATAAAATTTCCTTATCCTAATTCATGTATGTAATACACAGATAGTTGTGTTTTTCATATACATACGAAATTATGTACACATACTACATATATAATATTTATGATGTGCTCAAGGGCATAACACAGTTGTTTCTTTTCTTTACAATAGTTTGGGATCAATTGTGATCCTTTACTCATAAAAATATTTTTAAGTGGGTTCGCGCATATTCATTCTTAATATATTTTTGAGGAGCCCTGCTCAAATTTGAATAAGTATAAGATTCTTCTTAAGTGCTAAAAGCTGCTGGAAACGGCAAACTAACAGAAATTAAGAAGTAATGTAGAATTGAAAATTAATCATTAGACATTTTATTGCCATAATTTAAAACTATCAAAATAAACAAATTCAAAACCAATGCGTGAAATATCGATGTGCACATGTGTTTAACAGCTGTTTCTACATATGGCAGCAGAAATCTCATTAGCAGAAACTAGCAGCTCTCTTTGCTTCTTACGCTACCATCTTGTGCTCTCATAAACATATATTATATATGGATTAAAGTCAGCCGGACGTTTCTAGATCGTGAGTATCAGTTATATGTATATTATATGGGGGCTAAGACAAGATTTATTATAATATTAAGAAAACACGCTTTCTCAATTAAAATAGCACATTGGCCGATATATGTGGTACAAAGACACCAGAAAGCTCGAAACTATTTATATATAGAGTTAAGGGAAGTATTAATCCGATTCAACCCATTGTTGACACAAGAGTATATTATTTTCATAAAACAATTTTTGCCAAATCTTAATTATATATCTCAGAGATTGGTTAATATTTTCGACAAAAAGTCAACCATACGCACTGGGATCCACATATTAGGTATGTGGGGGCTTAAAAAGTTAGGACTCGATTTTAACAATTTTTGGTCGTAAGATGAATTACTTTTTGGGTACTTATTGCGCAAGTTTTATCCAGATAAATTGATTAGTTCTTGATTTATATAAAGTGAAACTATCAGGTGGAATTGTGTTATATGGCATGTAGGCGTGATTTTTGTCTGATTTCGCATATTTTCACACTGGAACATAGGAATGTCAAAATAATATTATGTATCGAATTTGGTCGTTATTGGTTTATAAGATCCCGAGATATGGGCCTAAATGCTTAAGATGACACCTCCATCGTCTTATTTTGACCATGACTCTTCTAAAGCCCTTTAGTACCATCTCGGGTGTCAAATTTAATGTTTCTAATGCATTTATTTATGGATTCATCATGTTTTTAGTAGTTTTTAACAGAACCGTTATATGGGGAGTGAGCGGCGTTATCATCTACTGCCGGTAGAGGTGCTTAGAGGATTTAGTCTGAGCGAATTTTGTTATTCTATCTTAAGTGGTCTAGAATACATATAAAATACAATTTTTAGAAGGCGAAGCCACAGCCATTTTTGCAAAATTTTTATATAACAGCCAAATTCAGTCTTATATCTTAATTAAGTTATGGCATTTTATGGGTTTTAAATCACTGGCGTTTTGTTGGCGTAGTAGTGGTCCGATTACGGCCATCTACGAACCCTGCTTAATTTTTTGCCAAGGAACATGTGTACAAATTTTCATTGCGATATCTCATTTCTTTCTTGAACTACAGCTTTCACGGACGATTGGCCAGACAGACGGACGGACAGACACTCACCCGGATTTCAATCCGTCTCGTCATTCTAATCTTTTATACAACATATAACCCAATATCTAACTCGATTAGTTTTAGGTGATATAAACAACCGTTAGATGAACAAGACTATTATACTCTATAGCAACATGTTGCAAGAGTATAAAAGTAAAAGCAATTCAATTTTAGCTACTTCCAAAAGTAGTCTATCTTGAGAAGAAATGCAAAAATTCTTCACTACTTTCGATAATTTTGAGGGTTTACAATCAACTGTCGGTTGGAAGAATTATAATACTCCGTGCAAAGTAATGTATTGAATATAATATATTTAATTTTTTTATTAAATTATTATTGAATTATTCCTGTGTTGAATTTTAAAACCAATTTACACAACTCTTTTTGAGCTGAAGCCTGCCCAATTTTTGCATGACATGGGTCGGTGCCGTAAAGGTTTAATAAGTTTGAGCACTTTGGCAGAATCAAACATTAACTGAGACCTCGTCTGCATGTTCTTTTTGTTTGTTTTCTCCTCAAACAAACATACATTGGCAAAATTGATTCACCCGTGTGATATCTTATCTAAATTATCGTCAATTATGTGCAGTGAATAATGTGGCTAGCACTTTTTGCACCACAATATTATTTTCAAACCTCGCCCCTGTGCCAATAGTGGCATTATATTGTTATATAACATACATACTAACAGCGCATGATGATTTTATTGACCATTTGCAGTTTTATTTGTATTGCTTTCACATGTCTATTTTGCCATTTTCAACAGCAATGTGGCCACCATAATACAAATCTTCGTACATATCTTAAATGTATTTATGTATGTGCATATAACCATATATGTATAAGTGAAAATATTACTTGCTGGTTAATGTATTGTATTTTATTCAGCTGATGTTAGCATTATACGCATATATTAATACATTTTCAGTGTACTGTCCAACGCAAGTACAAATCAAATTTACTTGTTCAATGCATTAAGCATTGCCAGTAAATTGAGGACCCTGCTCATGAACATTCACACGTTTCCACATAAGCATACATACTAATGCAAGCTAGTGTGTCCATTATTTGTTAAATGCGTGCACATTTAGTTGATTGTCTCCATGCCAGGAAGCAGCAACAACAAAATATAACACCCTGCCAGCAATAAATAGCACAACAGCCGAAACGGAAAGGCAGTTAACCGGAAATCATAGAAATTTTTATAGAATCACCACACAATGGATTCTATTCGCCATTCAAACACAAACCTTATATTCTGCGTACTGTGCATGTGTACGAGCAGCAAGTTTTATTCATATTTCACAGTTACAAATTCATATTTCATATGCCTGTGAGGATAAGCAACACTTCATTGCACGTACATTTTTATTTGCATATTCACAAAAGATATTGATATTGCGAAAAACATTGTTACATCTAAATAATTTATAAATATGGTATATATTTACACTTATTTACTATATACTTGTATATATATATATTTAAAAATAATAAATATGTATCATATGTATGTATTTGCTAGTTTTCTATACCAATTAAAAGCATTCAAAGATGGAACCACTGAAATATATAATAAATGCACCCGGTTCTAAGAACTCTGGTTGAGACTCTATTTCTGAGAGATTTTCATATAGATTTTTTTTTTTAGTTCTTGTTTTACTATAGTTTATTTCTGCATTTCAAATTACATGTGTCGAACATGAATGCACATACATATAGGTTATATACTAAAAGGATGAGACAATTTCCAGCTAAGATATTGTTGATCTACAATAGTACGACTGGATGAAATAAATAGTTGAAACACAGGTCCTTTTGATGTCGTTTCTCTTGGGTAAAGATTGAAATACAAAGCGCTTGTAGTCTCTTTCCAATTTGTTGAAGCGGCTAATATCTAGGTCACAGGTGTCATCCAAGGTATGACATTCAGGATTTTTCATCCTCAGTGACACGATAGCAGAACTGTTGAAGAAAACCCTGTAGAGATGTTTTACCTCCCTCTAGAGAACTTTGACAACTGGCGTCCCTTAACACTTTTAAACTCTTGCAACATGTTGCTGCAGAATATAATAAGTTTAATGTCCCCGCCCCCTTATAAGTTTAATATGTATATCTCTCAAACCGATAAAGCTTATCACCCGAATTTGCACATAACAAATATTTTCAACCCTTCCTACGGGTAAAAGTATATGATAACCCCGCCCACTCCCCATATACCGGTTTTGTTAAAAACTACTAACAGTGTGATCAATAGCTAAATACGTCAGGGACATTCAATTTTACACCCAGGATAGCACAAGAGGGCCTTATGGGAGCCGGTATCAAAATTGGACAGTGGGGGTCAATACATCTGAAAATTTTATCCCACCGATATCGGGATAAAACTTTGGACGAAAAGTCCATCAAAAGTTATCCAAATCACACCAAAACTGTTCAAGCCCCTAGGTACCGAATATGTGGACCCCAGTGACAATGGTTGCTTTTTAAGGAAAATACCGGTCAATATGTAAGATATATATATTCAAAGAGAATGATTTCCTGATGATAGCATTTCATCGGGTGAAAACTTGCCCTAAGCCCCCATATAACTTAGCACAGAATTCCATATAACTTATCACTACACATAATTTTCAAACATCCGGTATGTGAGGTACTTTAATGAAACTCAGGGAGCATTTTATTCTTTTAATAGTATGTTGTTTGGCCAAAAATCTTTAAAATCGGGTCAATAAAACCCCTATCTCTCATGTACCTAACATAATATTTTCAAACTTCCGGTTGGCCTTATGCCATATACTTGTATATGTAAGATAACTAACACCTGAAGGTATGTTCCCTGCTTTGACATTACCACTTTCTTTATGTTAATTTTATATACAGCCTTTAATTATATCTGGAAAGAGATATTCGAGTTAAGTTAGGATGGGTAAAGTTTTGCTTTTTTTCGGCTTCTGTAATATGTTTTTAGAATAATTCTTAATTGCGTGCTAAGTAATTCGTAAAAATGTTTGCTTCAGTGTAACAAACTCATGTGTTTGCCAGTTAAATATATTTATAATAAATATATTTATAATATTAACGAAGAGTATTATCTCCATTTAGTAACAAATTTTTATTTATTGACAAATGCACTAAAGTACTTACATAAATAAATTCAGGTACATTTAGATTACATCTTCTTCCAAACGCATTGCTATAGTTTACTGCCGTTTACCTTTTGCATTTATACTAAGGACCGAATAAACGACCAAACTCTTTCTGTGATTTCATGCATTTAACAAAAGCCTCAAAACATACATACCAGAACGAACTTTATTTGCATTTATTGCTTTCAAATGGCTTGTTAATAGGAAAACTTTGAATTCGAATTGTAAAGTTAGTAATATAGTAAACTGCTTGGCTTTTCCAAATGAAATTAGATCCATATACAAAATAATATCATTTTAGATAAAACTCAACTGGTACTTTGTGTTGTCAACTTGTCATACGGAAAAAGTTAGTTTTTCTGTACAAAGGGCTATAGAGGATAGTTGCAAATGAACCTTGTCCTCAGTCTTATTAGAATGTATGTATGTATTGGTGCAAAACTTCTTTTACTTTTGTTGATGAACTTCGAGGTTACGTTTGTTCTCAGACTTCATGGTTTAATCTTTCCGATTATTTTATATCTCAGTCTATATAACTGTCATTTTTTTAAATTGAAGTTCGTGAGACATGAACAAATTGTTGAAGAGTCACATCTGATTAACCTATGTATACAAAGATTTTTATTGCGACATGTTATCTAAAATTAGTAAAAAAGATTAGTTCCGTGTATTTTTGTATATTCAGTCTAATATAATGAGAAGCTTAACATCGTTATTGTGACAATGTATACATTGGATTTGGCTCACACTTGCATGTATTGTATATTCTTTCTACTTTTTTGAGTCGGGCTTTTGGATATTTCTTTTTAATTCATTAGACTAAATTTTGTTACTCTTTAATGTAAACTTTTCAAATATCCCAACTTTTTTTTGAAATTTTGTTCAAACATGCAGACAAAACCCTCTAATCACTTAAACTAGGTATCATTCAACACAATTCTACTTGATTTCATTGCAGCTGCAGCATAACTGTATCGGAATAAAATATTAATTTACTGCAGCTTCAAAATGAAATCAGCTGAGCCAAGCAACAAAATTTTGGCTAAAATTGTTTTGCTGGTAGCCAAGAAGGCTTCAAAAAAGTTTAAGTGTTAGTTGGCGTTGCTTTAAACACTGAATTTTTAGAGTTCCTCTTTCTTATCACGTCGTAGTCTTTTACTTAGACCCAAAAATAGTAATGGCTCTACATAGCAAAGATATATAAAACAAATCGTATTTTACTTTTAGCATGCCACAGAAATTTATTTATATTATTTATGCTTGTAAAGCATTGTTGAATATGTTGTATCTTAGTTATGTATTCAAATGTGGGTATATATTATATATATATATATATATTATATATATCAGTCCCAGACCTATTGTTGCATTGCTGATATACCACAGCAGCTTCCAATATGCTTGGTAGAGAAATTCGCAATTGCACCCAACTGAACACATTCGCACACAAAATGCACAGTAACGCATAATGTTACTCATACGCCATGTGTCTCTTGTTTAAATTTTGTTTGCGAGCATTTCATCGCAGATATAAGCATACAAACGTATGAGGAAGTACAACGAAAAGAAAATATAAAATACTTATGCAACTATTTTTAGCACAAATTGTTTTTGACGGCAGGTTAGAAGACTGCGTTTATTTTTGTTGCAGTTGTAGATTTTGTAGAACTGTTGTTGCTTAACTTATATGTATGTTGTATTTTATGTTATGGTTTTTTTCTTTTTGTGACTCACTCAACCGGCATTACAGCAAACATAGTATTGTTGTAGAGTTCATTTACCTTTTCTTTTGTCTTTGTTTCTGTCTGTTGGGTAAATGTTTCTGCGATAAGCAACGAGTGTGCACATATGTACATGTGTGTGCCAAAAGTGAACGTGCAGAGTGTGAAATCACGCGCAATTGAAATTTGTCACTGAAATTCACCAAGGTATTTCCAGCAATGCACAAATATATAAACATACATACTTACGCGCATTAAAATTATTTTAAATTATTTTGAACTAAATAGCCGGCCAAGATTTGGTGATATCTGTAATGTTATCTGTAAAGTAAATTTTATGGCATAATTCATAATATTTAAAAAATAGAAGATGGGATCATTTAAATTAGACAAAATCGATTAATTTTTTCTTTTAGTTAATCTTTTCAAAAACTATCTAAAACATATGTGTAAAATATTAGCTTTAATTTTAAAACGATTCGACAGAATGTAGCTGATAGACAAGCGCGTCGACCACGTGTCAGTCGCTTATCAAAACTTAGAAGCGTCTTTTCTAAAAATTATGTTTTTTTCAATTAGCTTGAATGATTGCGCGAAAACTATCCCACCTTTCTATGTGCTCTATTGCATTTTGTAAATATGAAAAACTGTTCTATGCGAACCAAAGATATGAATTTTATAAATATTTGTATATTGTATATGTGAAAATATGCATAAAATTTACCTTGAAAATCGATCTCCAAGTTAGCAAAAATTATTAATTTTCAGTTTTCATTGGTTTATAAGAATTAAAAAGAATCCAAATTATAAAGATATTTATATTCACTATTATAGTTAAGAATTGCTTACGGATGCTACTTTGCACGCCAATGGCCGGTTCCAGCTGCGACACATTTCATCAGTAACATTTTCTCAACTTTAAACTTTGAATGGTTCAACCAGACTTTTTTTTATCATAATAAGCTCATATTACGCCTTTTCTAGACTATTTCTCAGAATTCAATCGGAGAAGTAGAGATCTTAACATAAGTTAAGCCATCATTTGGCTGATTCTCAAAACAAATCATGTGGTTATTATATAGATGGAAAAATTTGTGTGTTTTTATGATATGCATACAGATATCATAAATCTTACCTAATCAGAAAATATGATTTTTTGCTTTGCATAGAATTATTTTCCACTGTGCAATAGCACGGTTTTCATTTATTTCTAGATTCAAGAGACTGTAGACTCAGGTAAAGTAATAAAAAAAAATTATATAAAAGAGTTTTTTTAAACAACTTACCAAAAAACCCTGTGCTATTATCCCTTAAATCGGTTCTTTTCATGGTATCTTTGGAGCTTGAATTTTGATTTGATTGCTTAGAAATCTGAATTGTTATGACGGTTTTTCAATTACTTTGTTTCAAATATAAAAAAAATTTTATACCGTAATTATAAACGTAAATCAATAATAATCAAGTAATCACATCAAATAAAGTCAAAAATATCAAATCGCTAGTAGTTACAGGTACTTAATTTCTTGGCTAAGCAAACATGGGCATTCATCATTTTACTACTGGGTGTATGCATTAATTCGTGCGGTTTTCTAAGAGAGGGTTCTACAAGGATTATTTCCCGTCGTGTTCATCTGTGGCTATATTCATTTCAAAGGTACTGTCATTACGCGTCGTTTTCAGTAGATGTCATTTGTTTTAGCGCGAACAACAATTTGTTTCATTCATTTGAAAATGTCGAAATTTGTACCAGGTAAAGTGTTTTTGCGGGGAGTTCGTGCGGTTTTTTTTTGAAAATTAAGATTTTATTGTGATAAAATTGTTATACATTTAATGTTCAAAGTATTGCCCATCGGAAGCTACGATGTTTGCCCATCTTTCTGGCAATTTATGGATCCCAGCCCAAAAGAACTTCTCCGGCTTGGAGGTCAAGGAGGAATCGACCCAATTTCTGATACCCTGTTCTGAAGTCAAGCGTACTCCGGTGAGGGCATTCTGCATTAATCTGAACAAGTGGTAATCGGAAGGTGCTATGTCTGGGCTATAAGGCGGATGAAGTTAAAAATTATTGATTCGTGTCTGGTCGCATATTCTGGTCGTTCTTCCACGATGGCCTTTTTTAAACGAATCAATTGCTTCCGGTAGAGGTCCCCATTGATCGTCTGACCCGATTTCAATAGCTCATAATAGAGCACACCCTTGTGGTCCCACCAAATACATAGCGCAACCTTGGCACCATGGATGTTCGGCTTTGCCGTGGATGTCGATGGTTGGCCGGGCTTCACATACGATCTCTTGCGCTTTGGGTTATCATAATGAATCCATTTTTCATCGCCAGTGAAAATCCGATTCAAAAATTATTTCATTTGGGGGCGTTGAAGCAACATTTCCGACATGCAAAGTCGCCGTTCGACGTCTCTTGGCTTTAATTCATAAAGCACTCAATTTATAAGCTTCTAGATGATTTCTAACGATTTTAATCGTATGGAAACGGTTGCTTGATCAACTCCTAATACATTTTCAAGTTCTTTGTGCGTCTGGCATGCATTTTCTTCGAGCAATGTCTCCAATTCTTCGCCTTGAAATTTTTTTGGCTGTCCGCGTCGTCCTCCGTCGGTTAACTCGAAATTGCCACTTTTAAACCGTGCAAACCACTTTTGGCACATTCGTTCGGCTAATGCATGGGCACCATAAACGTCGAGTAAAATACGATGGCTTTCCGTAGCATTTTTCTTCATGTTAAAGTAATGAAGAAGAACTCTTTATCTGGTACAAAAACACTTTATCTGGTACAAATTTCGACATTTTCAAATGAATGAAACAATTTGTTGTTCACGCTAAAACAAATGAAATCTACCGAAAACGACGCGAAATGACAGTACCTTTGAAATGAATATAGCCAGAGATGAACACGACCCGAAATAATACTAGTAGAGCCCTCTCTTAGAAAACCGCACGAATTAATGCATACATCCAATATCATAAAGAAAGATATTTGCCTCAGCGTCTTTAATCGACGGTGTGACTTTGGAATGTTTATTCAGGCGTTAATGGTGACCTAACTGGGCTGTCGCTGTAATGTAAACCGTTTAAAAGTTGCCGAAGAACTTATGATTATAAATATGTGTATTCGTTTCCTTATGCCAGTGCTGCCAGAGAAGAGAAAATAATAACTTGGCTAAAGTCAATCACACTGCACTAAATATACGATATTAAAGATCACCGAGTTCTGTTAAATGTTAAAATAATGCTTTGGACAAAACATGAAAATCTGCAAAAAAAGGCGTCAAAATTTGTTAGATGAAAAATTCTTACCACATTGGGTTCATTTGTTTGAGTACACAATTATTATTTTTGAATTATTTAAAAAAATCGCACTTTTCCCATCGTTTTGTTGATGTATGTATGTAACTATGAAAGTTCTTGGCCGTGTTCTTGTAAATTGCCGTTGGGTTAAACTGCGCGTCTCGTATGGAATATGTCTCCAGCACACACTCACACGCACATTAAAACTGCACAAATACGTGTACCAGACATTTTGTAAGCACACATGTAAGAGGGAACAAACATACGTGACTCTTCAGTCACTTTTAATATTTACCAGCGACGCTTTACATGCCGCCGACTCCCACACTTGCGAAATCCCCCACCTTCGACTAATACTGCATGTTTATGTTTACACTAACCTAAAGACATACAAACACAGCCTCGTGCACTTAACGCGCAACAACCAGGCAACATCAGTTACAACAATAGTGGCTGGGAACCCACTCGGCAAAGGACAACGAACGCAGAATGGCAAAGTGGCAAAAGCTGCGGCGAGTGTTGATGGTAAGTGCCGGCTCTAAGAGGCGACAATATCAGCATCGGTAACAGCAATAACAAACAAGGAAGAAAGTTGAGGTGAACTCTTGGCAGCGATTGAAGTGAAGAGCATACGAGCGATGCGTTGCTTTTAGAGGAAAAAACCACAAAACCACCGTGCTTCAAGCGATTGCAATCCAATACTCGCACATACATATGTATATGTAAATGTAGTGCATATGTACTTTTATATTTCTGCATAATTTTTGTACTTTTCGTTTCATTTTATTTCCTCACGCGATTCAATTTAAAGCTGACTTTATGTTGTTGGCTCCAACTAAAAATCTAGTGTAACATTTTCTCACTGGACAGGCGATTTTCTCGTTTTACAAAACATGTGAAACAAAATTCTTTTACGAAGTAATTAGCGAGTGTTTCGGTATAAAATTAGTTATAATACAAGTATGGTGGCGCTCAAAGTTCATGCCTAACAAGGACTACTTCTATGCTTATTTGGTTTTTATTTTTTGGAAAGCAGTCCAACCGACTATTTTTCCAATATTTTTAATTACATATGAACACGGAAACGTGTTCTACACAACTGTCGAGATCAATCATGAATTAAAGCAGACTGATTTCAAACAGCACGCTTTCAAACCACCTCAGCTTTGCTTTTCAAATCTTTAACGGCTCTCTTATTCCTCAAAATTCACAACAATCATGGACATAAGTATACTAACATTGCCACTGGTTCTTCTGCAAAATAAGAATATCAGATTTAACTACGGATAGTTGTCAAATGGTGAATAGCGATTGCATATGGAAATGTAGCTCTGCCAAAACTGACAAACTGCATGCTGCCGGCAGTTGGTGGTGTAGTTGATGGCAGCTGTTTCACTCTGGGCAATACACATTTTTCATCGTACCAGCTGGATCAGAGTATGCTTAAGCTTATACATACATATATTCAGGACTTATATGTGTGTATAAGATCCAGCACGCAAAATAGCAACAAATCTGCGGCCGTTACCAAGCAACTTTTCGTTAATCTTCGAGAAGCTTACTCCGAAATATAGTATTACAATATACCTATATAACGTATAAAGTTCAGTTATAGTTTTTTTGGTATTTGGTATTAGATAAATTAAAAACAAGAAAGAAACCGAAAGCTATAACACCCTTCACAGGCACATTTTTTATAGCATTAAAGGATATCACAAGATCTGTATCTTAATTTTGATCGGTCAGTTTATATGGCAGCTATATGCGAAATTGGTTCGATCGAAACAATTTCTTCGGAAATTGTAACAATGCTTAATACAAATGCTTAATATTATGTGCAAAATTTCGTGAAGATATTTTGTCAAATAAAAAGTTTTCCATTCAAGGACTTGAGTTGGATTGGTCAGTTTTTATGGGAGCTATATGTTGTCCGATATCGGCGGTTCTGAAAAATGAGTAGCTACTTGATGACAAGAGGAAGTGGTCAGATCGATATCTCAAAAACTGAGGGAGTAGTTCACGTTTATACTAGTTTACAGACTAATTTAAAATTTAAAATTTCCATTAAAAATTTTAAATTAAATAAATTGTACAATATATCTTATCAAGTGGTATTTCTTATAGCGAAAAAGCTAACTTCAATCCAGTTATGATCAGAACTAATTTCTGACAATATTAAAGTAATGAAACAATTTTACATAATTTTTGAAAACTGGCATTGTGAGATAAATGAAATTGTTGAAAGCAATCAATTATTTAATTATGCTTGCTCCCGTTCCAACGTTCAACAAAAGCAAACTTTTCTATACTTTTTTATATCAGTTTAATTTCCTACAGGGTTTATTCCAAAGCTTTTGAAGTTTGTTGGATGATGTGAAGTAAATATGACTTCGTTGCTTTTAAGGAAGCAACTCTGCATATATTATACAAAAATGCTGCTATTTACTGTGTCATGTTATCTTGAAAAATGATAATATGCACATACATAAGTAGCTGTGGCATGTGGTAAATGTGTTAACCTGGGCACAGTTCGCTGCCCTTGCCTAACTTGTGCAGCTGATGTTGCTTCTTCTTTTGCTAAGATTTTGTATCCGTTGTTAGTGGCTAAAACGAATTCTACGACGCCCAGCTCATCTGCAAGACCGTACCATACAGTTTGACTGAGGGCTCAGTGGCTGAGTGGCCGCTTTGCAGGTGCAGCCAGTAAGTGTGCATTTAAGAGTATTTCAAAAAGCGTGTGTGAATGTTGCCTGTTTTGCATAAAGCATCTACCAAAGTGTTGTCGGAGTAATTTAATTCCTTTCAACAAACACAAACAGTGAAATTAATTTAATTTTTTTATTTTTCACTTTTCTTGTTTCTTTTTATGTTCACATAGGCAACTGGGATGGTAGGGGAATTTATTTGATGGCTGCTTAGCTGCGTGAAAAAATTACCGCCAGGCTCCACTTTACAGTGCAAATGCTTTGCTACCGGCGACGTTTGCATTTGTTTAAGGCAAGATGGGACAAAGTAATTAGTCGCATAATAAGCATTTAATAAGAAAATCTATTCAACACTCTATTTGAATTGCAAATTTAATTTTTGTTAAGCACCTGCTTTTGCTACCGCTCTTAACTAAATCAGGGATAATTTCCAGCTTACATTACCGTAGCTGTTAAATTATTGTTAACGGAACTGAGAGTATTGATTTTAAAGTTCCCTTTCTATTCCCTAAGATTACAATAAACTACATATTTTGGGCAGATTTGACCACTTTATCGAAACTTGAACTTCTGGAAATTGCGGATACACAACCGGATTTTATTAAAAATGAACAAGCAGACTTATTGAAGCTGTTGATGGTACCAAAAACTCGTTGAGGTTACAAATTTGAAAATATAGTTTAAAATAGAAACTTTGATGATATTCACAACAACCTCCTACAAAATGGAAATTCGGTATTTCCCCATATTAAATGGTTTACATATAAAGGATACTTCTGACAAAAATTCCGAAAACTTAATTTAATTTTTTCGCTATTTTTATTTTTCCCAAAACTCTAGTAAATGAGAAAATTTTAATTTTTCGAATTCGAAACTATGCTCCTGCAATAATATATCTTAAAGATCGACCCATATTTTCGATATAAAGTAAGACGGAGTCTCTGAGGTCTACATATTCTTTATCTGGGGATTGAAAATTTTAAATGAAAAAGCATGATATTTACCCGGCTTCAAAAGACATTAACGTTTCCAACAGGGATGCTTGTTCCATTAATGAATTTCCTAGACATTACAATGTTCTTTACAAAGTCAACTTTATTTTACAATTTATTTCGAAAAATTTTGATTCAAAATAGGGCAAACAAGTAAGGGAGGAGCCCTTCGGGTGTAACTGAACATTCCATACTGTTGCAACTTGTCAGAAGAAAAGCCACGGAAATACCTTCATAATTTTTAAGAAAGCTGGTCCACTTAATTTAACTAAAATAGCACATTTTGACGACCATAAACGGTTAAAAAAGAGTCAGAAATCACTATATAGGGTAAATTGGGGGCAGAAAAGGTCCGAATTGATTGCACGAACTTTCGACATTACTCATGTATATTCAAAAACATATATTAAAGCAATTTTATAAATATTATATAACTCACACACTGACCGACATATTCGGCATAAGGTTTGTAATGTATTATATGTGGTTTATACCGTAGACTAATATTAGATATTTTCGATTATTGGCGCTTTGTGAGCGTGGCAAAGATCCGAAATATATCTCAATTTTTATTCAAATTATCGCGGACGAGAGGACATACAGACAGTCACTCAGAATTCAATTCCTCTCGTCATCTTGATCATTTATATATACATAACTCCATATCTATCTGGATTAGTTTTATTTAAGTGATAAATATAACCACGACCTTTCTTCAAAATTTGCTTCCTAATTTTACTTAATTAAAACTCATATGCCATAAATTTTGATTAAAAATTCGGTATAATTGTTACTATTAGCACTATTCTTGCAAATGCTTATTCATACATATTTACTCTTCAGAACGATTTTTTATTCCCCGTTTTTAAACTTATTTTCTTAGTTTTCATTTCTTAGGCAATCAGTATTCAAAGCCATATTCGCAAGTTTTCATAAGTTTTAGCACTTTGTTTCTTAGACACTTCTTCTTTATCTGATAAACGCACACATATCACTTGAATACATACCCCTTTACTTTTTTCCTGTGGTTTCGCACATTTGCTGCAATCATTTTCCTTAATTGTTTGGCGTTCACGATTCCAATCGACCCATAAACCCAGTTACAACCATTACCAGCAATATTCATAGCAAAATTATCAAGAAATATCCTACAAGTAGACAGGCGCTTATACTTACCGATTTGAATGTCGCACCCTCAATGAGAAGACCAATAGTTGTAGTTGAATCAGTTACGATACTGCTGGATTTAGAAATGGTACTGGTCCGATATCCGCCATGCAATAACCGATAAATATCGGTTTTAATCGATTTAACATAAAAACGTGACTGATTGTTAAATTGGCTATCATAACTTATTTTCATTTAAGTAGTAATCGGACAAATAAAATAATAAATTAAATTTAAATTATTCATAAAGGCATTATTATTGAATATATTGCAGACCTTGGCAGACAATTACAATTGCTTTAATTTTTTAGATCGCTAGGTAGCAGGGCTCAAGATTCATTTGTTATTAAATTGATTTGCATTCAAAGTATTATAACGATCTCTATTCTACAAATTTACATTTCGTTTCCGTTTTTATGTAGGTTAAAAAAAATTTAACCAGTTCCAAAACGCATTTCTATGAAAAACCGCTTTAGTATGAAGCGGTATAGAGCGTATATATGTATCTACAATTTTGTGGTAATACACACATTTTCATAGTACGTTGCAAGTTTCTGTAAAGTAGTATGCGATTACAAAAACAATTACAAAAGGAAAATGCTTGAACCACGAGCCAGTAATCGGCGACCAAACAACCGACAGCCGGCGGGCTTTCGTACCAAAACAGCGCCAAATATCCACAAGCTGCACTGCTATACCCCAATTTGGAAAACCTAGAAAGATGTTCGGGAGGTTTACACATTTGTCAATGGGCCGGTATGAAAATTTGCATGTGGGTATGAGTGGCAGTATTGTTTTAAATCAGTGTTGCCAATATAACCTAATTCGGCGTGATATGATGCCAGCGAAGTCGGCGCCACACGAAACTACAGGCCGCCGAGCAACAACACTTCACAGTGCATAGCTGGGGTCGATAAATTGCAATAGCAATAGCAGCGAGTCAACGGGTCGAGAGCGTGTAGCCAGTGGGGGTGGCCGCAACGTTCGGGCGACAGATATGCTAACGGATGAGCGAGTTTGTGCAAAAACGAACGAGTGCATACAAATGAGGTCATCGTGCCCGGCTTGCCTGGAAGCACTGCTCGTCTCCAACCCCTCCGCACAACCGCTTAAATGCCTGCCTTTTGGCACCGAGCAAATGGTAAAAAGCTAACTTCCCTCTCAGTGGTGTGTTGTCTACGATGAGAGGGCGATGCTAACGTAAATGGAAATGCCGGTATTATTTGCGCCTCTGACTTTGTTTCTGAGTACATACACTTACGCCCTTTGCAATATGGGGATATGGTTATGTGTTAGCGGAAGAGTTGTTGGTTATAGGAACAGTTGGCTCTACAAACCGCCGTAAACTCTGGCAATTGTAACTGCAAATGCCACTTGAGTGGTGCAAATATGCATTGTTACTGGGGCAAGTGCGAGTACAAAGCGCACACAGTTAGTAGTGTGTTTTACATATGGATATGGATGTGTTGGGCCAAATGTATAATTTATGTATATATGTATGGCTATATTTCGTTAGATGGTATATTTGGTTGAGTAACTGAATTCTTAAGCTAAATTTCATACGAATAATTTCAATCGAAATCGGAATAACGAATTTTCATACGCCAATTTTTATATTGAAAAGAAGTAACTTGTATGATGAACAAAGATAGCTGAGGGTTAAAAAAGCGATATATTAAGCTATAAATTCTACAAGACTCCAAAAAAAAGGGGCCGAATGAAAGAAATACTGAGTACCGAGCGTTAAATCCCAATAAAATACAACGACAAATAAATGATGTTGTGTTACCCTCCTCGCAGGACGTGTAATAATACCCACAATTGAATGTACACCTCTGCCAAGCGGACTCTGGATATAATTATGACGATCTGAAAGAAGAGATGAACGTTATATACAAT
The DNA here is from genome assembly GCF_042242935.1 of Bactrocera oleae. NCBI lineage: Eukaryota > Metazoa > Arthropoda > Insecta > Diptera > Tephritidae > Bactrocera > Bactrocera oleae. The sequence continues at coordinate 31,813,388 of NC_091539.1, read as the reverse complement.
ACAACTCTAGGCAAAATAACAGAAAAAAATTATGATTTATTCAAAACTTAATGAACGGTTTTCATTTTGCAAATTCAGTGACAAGTAAATAAATAAACAATTGTGTAAACAATAATGTATGTTACATGAGCTCCCACTACATCGAAAACAATTATTCAAAACGCAATAAACTGTCAAATTCAATTGTGGTGACATGTCAAAACAATTTGATTGGCACAAAAATTCCATATATACATATGTAGCTCGAAAAGTGTCATAAACTGTTATGTTTATAAATTGACTATCGTTTTCATTGACAAAATTTTTTTTACTTTACCAATTTTACTATCTGGAAGCATTACAGTATCGACTGCAAGCTGTTGAAAATTCTGAGGAACTCGCTATACTTGTTAGTAAAAAAACAAGAAAAAACGTTAACTTCGGTTGCGCCGAAGCTACAATACCCTTCACATATACAAAGGCTCCTTACAAGAATACCTATAGTCATCCGATCTATACAATTTCTTCGAGGATTGGACTAATGCCTTAAATAATAATACACGCCAAATTTAATGAAGATACCTCGTCAAATGAAAGAGTTTTCCATACAAACACTTGATTCCGATTGTTCAGTTTGTATGGCAGCTATATGCTATAGTGGTCCGATTTCGGCCGTTCCGACAAATGAGTAGCTTCTTTGTTAGAAAAGGACAGGTGCAAAATTTCGGATCGATAGCATAAAAACTGATTGACTAGTTTGTATGTATATATACAGCCAGACGGACAGACAGACAGACGGACATGGCTAAATCAACTCAGCTCATCATACTGATCATTTATGTATATATTTTCTAGGGTCTCCGACGTTTTCTTCTGGGTGGTACAAACTTCATGGCAAACTTAATATACCCTGTTCAGGGTATAAAAAGTACATGCGCCACTCGGGGACTGCCGCGGTAAAGCTATTGCATAGCATTTTTTAAGCAATTATAATTATTTTTTTTTTATGCAGTATTTTCTTTGATATTAATTAAAGTTTCACTTTTTGAGCGTGATGACCGATAAGAAAACAAATTATTTTATTGAATAAATGTTAATATTGTTTAAAACATTTTTATTAGCATTCAGTACATTATTGAAGAATTTGTACCATTGAAACTATCGGTTTATGGTACCACGTCAATGCTGGTTAATGATATAATATAATAGAATAATGTATTTTTTATTAATTAATTTTTTTTAATCTTATATTTTGTATTTGCCATTAAAAAAGCTGTATCTTATATATCATTATTTTTGAGTCACCCTGATATATCTTCAATTGATTTGTTCTGCTTTAGATATGCGAAAATACGTCTAAAAGTATGCAAACATTGTGCGCATACTTTGTGGTTGTGTTAGGTTTATTTCCGTTACGGAATTTCTTGATTCAGTCTGCACGCTCAAAGCCCGCGATAGAAGCTATGCAATAGCTTAATAATTCAGCAATTGTCAACAATCATAGTCTCATCGGAAATGATATTTCTCTGAATGGAATCCCCAAAATTCCCGAAACCTTATTTAGCATCTCAACTGGGATGGGAAATCGACGAAATTTTGTATCGGAGACAGCTTCAAAAAAATGTCTTGATATTTTTGGACTCGCAACGCTGTAAAGGTTATGAAATATTTCTTAGATGATAACAATAATGGGCTACTATGTCCACTTTTGATTTCCGAACAGATCGGCCAGCTTATTAGTCTGATTATACTTTTAGGCTAAATATTTTTAGTTCGTTTCTCAATTTAAGCAACTTGACACTACTCTCTTGGATCACTTTTGATGTTTTATGCTTGCATATTTTCTCTACAAATTTCACAGTCATAGGTAAGACATCAGTTTTTATGAACAATCGACTCGATCGACGCAAAATACTAATACCTATAAAATATTACTTTGAGCAACTCCGAATTCATAATGATTTTAATCTGCAAACATAATTCTAGACATCTATAACAACAATGCACTAAGATCGAGAACAGAAGAGTATACTTGTTAGTAAAAAAACAAGAAAAAACGTTAACTTCGGTTGCGCCGAAGCTACAATACCCTTCACATATACAAAGGCTCCTTACAAGAATACCTATAGTCATCCGATCTATACAATTTCTTCGAGGATTGGACTAATGCCTTAAATAATAATACACGCCAAATTTAATGAAGATACCTCGTCAAATGAAAGAGTTTTCCATACAAACACTTGATTCCGATTGTTCAGTTTGTATGGCAGCTATATGCTATAGTGGTCCGATTTCGGCCGTTCCGACAAATGAGTAGCTTCTTTGTTAGAAAAGGACAGGTGCAAAATTTCGGATCGATAGCATAAAAACTGATTGACTAGTTTGTATGTATATATACAGCCAGACGGACAGACAGACAGACGGACATGGCTAAATCAACTCAGCTCATCATACTGATCATTTATGTATATATTTTCTAGGGTCTCCGACGTTTTCTTCTGGGTGGTACAAACTTCATGGCAAACTTAATATACCCTGTTCAGGGTATAAAAAGTACATGCGCCACTCGGGGACTGCCGCGGTAAAGCTATTGCATAGCATTTTTTAAGCAATTATAATTATTTTTTTTTTATGCAGTATTTTCTTTGATATTAATTAAAGTTTCACTTTTTGAGCGTGATGACCGATAAGAAAACAAATTATTTTATTGAATAAATGTTAATATTGTTTAAAACATTTTTATTAGCATTCAGTACATTATTGAAGAATTTGTACCATTGAAACTATCGGTTTATGGTACCACGTCAATGCTGGTTAATGATATAATATAATAGAATAATGTATTTTTTATTAATTAATTTTTTTTAATCTTATATTTTGTATTTGCCATTAAAAAAGCTGTATCTTATATATCATTATTTTTGAGTCACCCTGATATATCTTCAATTGATTTGTTCTGCTTTAGATATGCGAAAATACGTCTAAAAGTATGCAAACATTGTGCGCATACTTTGTGGTTGTGTTAGGTTTATTTCCGTTACGGAATTTCTTGATTCAGTCTGCACGCTCAAAGCCCGCGATAGAAGCTATGCAATAGCTTAATAATTCAGCAATTGTCAACAATCATAGTCTCATCGGAAATGATATTTCTCTGAATGGAATCCCCAAAATTCCCGAAACCTTATTTAGCATCTCAACTGGGATGGGAAATCGACGAAATTTTGTATCGGAGACAGCTTCAAAAAAATGTCTTGATATTTTTGGACTCGCAACGCTGTAAAGGTTATGAAATATTTCTTAGATGATAACAATAATGGGCTACTATGTCCACTTTTGATTTCCGAACAGATCGGCCAGCTTATTAGTCTGATTATACTTTTAGGCTAAATATTTTTAGTTCGTTTCTCAATTTAAGCAACTTGACACTACTCTCTTGGATCACTTTTGATGTTTTATGCTTGCATATTTTCTCTACAAATTTCACAGTCATAGGTAAGACATCAGTTTTTATGAACAATCGACTCGATCGACGCAAAATACTAATACCTATAAAATATTACTTTGAGCAACTCCGAATTCATAATGATTTTAATCTGCAAACATAATTCTAGACATCTATAACAACAATGCACTAAGATCGAGAACAGAAGAGTATACTTGTTAGTAAAAAAACAAGAAAAAACGTTAACTTCGGTTGCGCCGAAGCTACAATACCCTTCACATATACAAAGGCTCCTTACAAGAATACCTATAGTCATCCGATCTATACAATTTCTTCGAGGATTGGACTAATGCCTTAAATAATAATACACGCCAAATTTAATGAAAATACCTCGTCAAATGAAAGAGTTTTCCATACAAACACTTGATTCCGATTGTTCAGTTTGTATGGCAGCTATATGCTATAGTGGTCCGATTTCGGCCGTTCCGACAAATGAGTAGCTTCTTTGTTAGAAAAGGACAGGTGCAAAATTTCGGATCGATAGCATAAAAACTGATTGACTAGTTTGTATGTATATATACAGCCAGACGGACAGACAGACAGACGGACATGGCTAAATCAACTCAGCTCATCATACTGATCATTTATGTATATATTTTCTAGGGTCTCCGACGTTTTCTTCTGGGTGGTACAAACTTCATGGCAAACTTAATATACCCTGTTCAGGGTATAAAAAGTACATGCGCCACTCGGGGACTGCCGCGGTAAAGCTATTGCATAGCATTTTTTAAGCAATTATAATTATTTTTTTTTTATGCAGTATTTTCTTTGATATTAATTAAAGTTTCACTTTTTGAGCGTGATGACCGATAAGAAAACAAATTATTTTATTGAATAAATGTTAATATTGTTTAAAACATTTTTATTAGCATTCAGTACATTATTGAAGAATTTGTACCATTGAAACTATCGGTTTATGGTACCACGTCAATGCTGGTTAATGATATAATATAATAGAATAATGTATTTTTTATTAATTAATTTTTTTTAATCTTATATTTTGTATTTGCCATTAAAAAAGCTGTATCTTATATATCATTATTTTTGAGTCACCCTGATATATCTTCAATTGATTTGTTCTGCTTTAGATATGCGAAAATACGTCTAAAAGTATGCAAACATTGTGCGCATACTTTGTGGTTGTGTTAGGTTTATTTCCGTTACGGAATTTCTTGATTCAGTCTGCACGCTCAAAGCCCGCGATAGAAGCTATGCAATAGCTTAATAATTCAGAAATTGTCAACAATCATAGTCTCATCGGAAATGATATTTCTCTGAATGGAATCCCCAAAATTCCCGAAACCTTATTTAGCATCTCAACTGGGATGGGAAATCGACGAAATTTTGTATCGGAGACAGCTTCAAAAAAATGTCTTGATATTTTTGGACTCGCAACGCTGTAAAGGTTATGAAATATTTCTTAGATGATAACAATAATGGGCTACTATGTCCACTTTTGATTTCCGAACAGATCGGCCAGCTTATTAGTCTGATTATACTTTTAGGCTAAATATTTTTAGTTCGTTTCTCAATTTAAGCAACTTGACACTACTCTCTTGGATCACTTTTGATGTTTTATGCTTGCATATTTTCTCTACAAATTTCACAGTCATAGGTAAGACATCAGTTTTTATGAACAATCGACTCGATCGACGCAAAATACTAATACCTATAAAATATTACTTTGAGCAACTCCGAATTCATAATGATTTTAATCTGCAAACATAATTCTAGACATCTATAACAACAATGCACTAAGATCGAGAACAGAAGAGTATTGATAACCAATAATAACATTTGAAATGTACTGAAACTATTCATAAAATTGTAGTACTTATTGTACAATTTTTTACTAATAATAATTTTATTAATAACAAAATTATAAAATAATCCAAATTATTAGTTTGTACATATTAAAACTATTTCCCACACATATAATATATAACCTTCTTCATCCACTAAAATATTTTTTCTTTACTTATCGTTATACTTCTATTAATGTGACTTACGAAGCATCAAGTCAAATCTTAAGTTGCAGTCAAACTGGAATAATATACAGGGTGTTTTTTAGACGGGGCAATATTTTTTTCGGGATTGATATTTTTTGACAGCTGTTACCATATTTGATTTATACTTAGTTTGGTTTGCCATTTCCTAATGAAAAATCCTACTCCGGAACAACGTTTGCAAATGCTCGGTGAATGGGTCCAAAACGAGATGGCCACCGATCCCGATTTAAGGAAGTTTTACTTAACGATGAAGCTTCCTTTGGTTGAATGGGTACGTTAATAAACCAAGTTGTCGAATTTGGAGTGATGATAATCCACAAGCCATTATTGAGACGCCTGTACATCCTCAAAAAGTCACTGTTTGGTAAGCACAGACGGAATCATTGGTCTATATCTATTCAAAAATGGTCAATGGTCGGTCATAATGTTACAGTCAATGGATGACATTTTGATGTGGATGACATTTGGACCCAAAAAGACAGCGCTATTTGCCATACAGCCAACGAAGCTACCAATTTATTGAAGAAAACTCTTACTTTTATAATAAGGGTAAATTCTTGCCCAAAACATTAAACTATATGAGTTTTGTTTCTTCTTGAATACCACATGTTCAAATAAAACACCTGCTATGTATGTAGATCAAAGCAAATAAATTTAAATTTCTAATTTTTAATTCTACTTTTGAAAAGTGAACTAAAAACCACTCACTTTACCTTAAAAAAATATCTTGTTACATTTGATTTCGCATATTTTCAAGTAGGAGACAAGATGAAAATATAATACACAAAATATGTTTTTTGAAAATGTTATAGAATAATGATTCGGCCCAGCAGACGACAGTATAAAATTTAATTTAGTCACACTATGCTTATCTACTTTTCGCTATTTATTTTTAAATACCTATTTATTTTTTTAATTTTGTGACAGCCAAGATGTTGAAAAGTATGTTTGTATTTGTATGTACTTTAATACATATACGCTGCCAATACATACGTATGTAGTATATTTTGCATTAACGTGCGAACCCTGTCATGTGATGGTGTACTTCAGTTCAGCGTTTCGTTCGACTGATTGTTCATTCTAGCTACGGGCGCTTGATGGCGCTTTATGCTATCAAATGAAATTGAGTTAATTATTGGCGTTTAATTGATTGAACGAAATTGCTTGTTTGCCATTTTGTTGGTTAATAGAGTAGAAACAATACCATCGAGGTTGCAGATCGTTTAAGATACTTTGAACGGAGCTTATGTGGACTTTGTTTATGCAAAACATTATAAGCGTATTGCAATAAGTTTCAAGATACTCTAAAGTAGAAAATATCAAAACTCAGTCACAAATATGTGTGAATGCGCTTTTTAGAGTAAAGTGAAAAATAGCCAAAATTTTATAATTTATAATACACATACAACATTCCAAAAATAACCAAACATTATATTCAAATCATACAACATGCAGCGTAATCTCTTGAATTTAAAGCATTAAACCGATATATTCATCCTGTTTGAAACGCACCTGACTTCATGAAAATCTGGTGACAGGTGTCAAAGTTATAATTGTATGAGTGATAGTGATGATTGTATGAGTCGCTCTTACTCAAATTTATACGTAGTTTACACGATTAAAAAACGGTCGTGAAGATTAAAATGAAGACCAAAGGCCAATCGTTCAGAAGCCAGTAAACGTGCTAAATTGTTGAAAAAAAGTTCATGAAATCATTGGTATCGATAAAAATTTTACTACGAGAATGTTAGCTAAGGGATTAGATATGAGCAAAAACGCTATTTGGATTGTTTTAACTAAAGATTGGCATGAAAGCTGCTTGAAATGCATAATGCAAATTTTGTGACGGTTGCGTAACTGTTTTTACAATCGCGCTAGTCGTTCTACCTTACAAGGGTAGAAGGCTAAGAAACCGTTTGTAAATCTTGTCCTTCGTATATGTCTCACTTGCTTAATAATTTGTATATAATCTTATGTGAGTTTTTAATACTTGATTCTGTACAAACTTAGCTAGTTAATTACTCACTAATTTACAAATACCAGAAAGTAAAAAATGTGTTTAAAGCTTTTTGTTTCTATTTTTATATACATCTTGCAACAAATATTATTATACTTTCGCAACCTGTTGCTACAGAGAATAATAGTTTTGTTCACCTAACGGTTGTTTGTATCACCTAAAACTAATCGAGTTAGATATAGGGTTATATATATATAAATGATCAGGATGAAAAGACGAGTTGAAATCCAGGTGACTGTCTGTCCGTCCGACTGTCCGTGAAAGCTCTCATTTGAGTAAAAACTGAGATATCTTTATGAAACTTGGTAGACATGTTTCTTGGTACCGTGAGATGGTTGGTATTGCAGATGGGCCTAAATGGAACACCGCCACGCCCACAAAACGCCATTAATCAGAAACAAATAAATTGCCATAAGTAAGCTCCGCAATAAGATACAAGACTGTTATTTGGTACAAAGGATCACACTAGGGAGGGGCATCTGCAGTTAAAATATTTGTTTAAAGTAGGCGTGGATCCGCCCCTAATAAGTTTAATGTGCATATCTCCTAAGCCGCTCAAGCTATAATAACCAAATTCACTGGGAGCAAATGTTTTTAGCACTTCTATTGACGGTGTGAAAATAGTTGAAATCGGGTGGCAACTCCGCCCACTCCCCATATAATGGTACTGTTAAAAACTACTAAAAGCGCGATAAATCAAGCACTAAACACGCCAGAGACATTACATTTTATCTCTGAGATGGTATGAGATGACTTTATAGGAACCGCGTTCAAAATTAGTCAGTGGGCGTGGCACAGCCCACTTTTAGGTGAAAACCCATATCTTGGGATCTGCTTAACCGATTTCAACCAAACTCGGTGCATAACGTTCTTTTCGTATTTGTTTTAGCGCGAAAATAGGCGAAATCGGACTACAACCACGCCTATTTCCCATATAACACTATTTTTAATTCCATTTGATTCTTTCACTTTCTACTATGCATATCAAGCAACAATGATTATATCGGGGTAAAACTTTGCGTGAACCTTGTGACCATAAATTGTTTAAATCGAACCAAAACTGTTCAAGCCCCTAGGTACTAAATATGTGGACCCCAGTGCCTATAGTTGACCTTCTACCGTAAATATCAGTCAATCCACAAAGAAATCTGAAACGAGTATACCATTTGACATCGGTTACATCCGAACTTAGCCCTTCCTTACTTGTTTTTGATATGTCTTTTTAGTGCATCAAAAAAATTTATCATTTACTCCTATTTGTTGCTAATATTGTACATTTTCTCAAAACAGGCTATACAAAGCTGTATGAAAAGCGTTAAATTTGCCGTTCATACATACTCAATTCAAAATATTTGCCTGTATGTACATATGTTTAACTGTATTATTTTATAAGTTATTTCACATAAGCTATGTATTTCTCGAATGACCTCCTTTATACGACTGCTGCAGGCGCACACTTACCACCCCATGTAATCGGCGCTTTTGCTTCCCAAGCAATCACGAAAAATCAATACTATTGAACTTTAAATTAAATTTGCACTTAACAATCTGACCATATGCTAAATATCTATATGTTTATAAACCTGCTCATTCAAACCGTCCCATGTACATACTCGATGGTTTCCTTGTGTTGGGGTGTATGCGAGCAACATTCATAATTCAAAACATTTTTACACTTTTACGCCAACATAAAAATGTCACTCTCGCCACCGCTGATGTGCCACCTCTGCTTTTATCGCTGTTTCGTGCACTTATTGACTTTGTCGTTGGTGTTGCTGTTGTCGAATGTAAAAGTTGCTCCAAGTTTTCCTGTGCCCACATTCTCACATACCGCACATGTGTGTGCCTAAATTGTATTTGGGTCAAATGGGGTGCATTTATGCAGAATTCATTTTTGCAATTTCGGTGTTACTGGGTCACTGCAGACAACACAGCTGCAGTGGGCCACAAAAATAAAAACAACATGAAATGGAACACAAACATCTGAACGGCTCATAGACGACATAAGCAAACTGCTTCACAAAGCTATAACTCACTTATGTGAGCTTTTTGTTGTTCATGTTGGTGGTGCTGTTGCTTTTCCTGCCATAACAATAAATACAAATGCGGTTACAACGGTAAAATATGAAACGCACACAATAACTCCACAAACAACGACAACTGCACCAAGATAACAATGCAATAAAGTAAAAGAATATTAACCAAAAGGGAGTGACATTTACATATTTGCGTACGAATATACAATATTTATGCACGTGTGTGTTTGTGAGTAAATATAATGATATACAATTGAGACTCACATGTATGTATATGGATGCATGCACGTCAGGTCAACACTGGTTGATAAGTAAATAAGGTAAACGTGAAGAGTTGAGTTGGACAAATGGTCCGGCAGAGGTGGCTAGTTAGACTGATGAAATAGCGAAAACAAAATTAAGGACAAGCGACCGAGTGCAAAGTGACGACACCGAAAGGTAATAGGGCAGCAAATACAACAAAAGCAAATACATTGACAACGAGCATGTCACATATGTATATATTCACAAATACAAAACTGTTTGGTTCAATGCAAATGCAGCATTTACATATGTATGTTTTATGCATATATAAGCAGTATGCAGGTAAGAATTCCCAAGTCAGGTGGGCACTCTTCATCGGCACGAGGCGCATTTTGTGTTTTGCGTTGCAATGAACAATGGACAAAAATTTATACCACGCTGTACTACGAAAAACTCTTTTGCAATGGAAATAAAATCATTTGACGGCACCAATTTTAAAAATTTAAAACGTTTTAAATGTAATTTTTATTATATTTTCTATTTAGACGGGTTTATTGTCGGGACTTTGTTAACAAGAAGCCATATATTGACGATATAAAAATATATATAATTTGAAAAAACTGAAAAAACATGCTTTTAAAGCATTTGAAACTAAAAAGTGAAACATAATTCTTAGTATGAACTGATAGTAATATTGACCGAAAAATACTTGTATTATTGTGAGGATATACGCTCGATATACGAAAAATATTTCACAAACTATCCCACGCTTTTCTTTAAATGTCATAACTGAGCACTTAATTAAGATATAAAACTGTAATTTGGCACAGGGGATAGCAATAAAAGGGGCACCTGTGAGTCAAAAATTTTGAAAAAACTGGTGTGGCCCCGACGAGGCTGCAATAACCAAATTCACTTAGAACAATTCATATAAGAACTCCTACCAGCAGTGTGAAAATAGATGAAATCGGATTATAACCCCGCCCAATCCTCATATAACGGTTTTGTTATAAATTACTAGAAGCGCGATAAATCAATAACTAAATGCGCCAGGCACATTAAAGTTTACACCTAGGATAATACATGAGGGCTTTGTAGGAGCGGGGGTCCAAATTGGACGATAAGCATGGCACAATCCACATTTAGGTGAAATCACACATTTTCGGACCTACCTCACCAATTTCAACGAAATTCGGTTAGATTGTGAAAATGGGTGCAATAAATATATTCAATAACCAATAAATATATTCAGAAACTTTGCACAATTTGTGCCTTTAAGATATGCTATCTCGAGTCGTGAACTGTCCAAATCGGACCATAACTGTGCAAGCCCCCACATACCGAATATGTGGACCCCAGTGCGTATAGCTGACTTTTTGTCGAAAATATTGGTCAAACTGTTAGATATATTATTGAAATTCGGGGAAAATGTTTTCTTGATAACAATATACCATTGTGTTAAAAATGAGTTGAATCGGGTAAATACTTCCCTTAGCCCCTATATATAATATTAAGTTTTTCGAAATGCCTGGTGTCTTTATACCACCTATATTGGCCACTATGCGAGTTATTTTAATGAAATTGGGTAAACGTGTTTTCCTAATAAAATATATAAAATCGGGCGAAAATTTGACTTAGCTCCCATATAACTGATATTCACGATTTCGAAACGTTCGGCTGACTTTACTCCCTATACTCGTACTTAAAAATAAATTCTCGAGTATACCTGTACAATGTTAGCATTAGCTGAACATTAAAGCAATCAGCCCTTCCATTTCTCGGCTGCCAATATCTTATATATTATATAACAAGTAAGGAAGGGCTAAGTTCGGCTGTAACGGAACATTTTATACTCTCGCAAAGTCAAACGGTATACTCATTTGCAATTTCTTTATGCTTCATGAATGCTTAATTTACATAGTGGAAAAAGAATGAAACAGATGCAATTTAAAATGGTGTTATATGGGAAATAGGATAATTTTTGCACTACAGATCCCAAGATATGGATTTTTACCTAAATGTGGAAGGTGTCAAAAAAATGATAAAATTGAATGTCTTTGACGTGTTCATGCTTGATTTATCGCGCTTTTAGTAGTTTTTAACAGTACCGTGATATGGTGAGTGGGCGTTGTCACTCGATTTCAATTCATTCAAAACATTTCCTTTCAGTGAATTTTGTTATTATAGCTTTAGCGTTTTAGAAGATATGCACATTAAACCTTTTAGGGGCGGAACCACGCCCATTTAAAAAAATAAATTTTATCTGCAGATGCCCCTCCCTAATATGATCCTGTATACCAAATCACAGTCTTGTATCTTATTGTGAAGCTTAGTTATGGCAATTTATTTTTCTCTGATTAATTCCGTTTTGTGGGCGTGACAGTGGTCCGATTTCTCCCATCTGCACTACCAACCGTCTTACGGTACCAAGAAACATGTGTACAAAGTTTTATAAAGATATCTCAATTTTTACTTTTACAGCACAGACGGGCAGACAGACAGTCACACGGATTTTAACTCGGCTCTTCATCCTGTTTTGTTATACCTATATACATAACCCTATATCCAACTCAATTAGTTTTAGGTGATACAACCAACCGTTAGGTGAACAAAACTATTATACTCTGTAGCAACAGGTTGCGAGAGTATAAAAATGTTGCGAAACAATTTAACATTCATTATTCGACGACACTGTAGGTATTGTAAATGGATTACAATTATATTTGGTATTTTATTAAGTTATATTATAGGCCACAGACTCACTTAGTTTTTTTACTATATTTTACTTCGCATCGGCTAAAATCGTTTTGAAATCATCTTCAAATGAGATATATATAATATAAGCTCAACTAAAGAAGCTAAATTTAATATAATGAGTTGATGTGAAAAAGTCAACCAGAGCGATCGCAATTGATTATTTTATGAATTTAAGGTTTGGACCAAAGTCTAGAGCAATTTCGTTTATATTCCCACACAATTTTTAAGAAAACTTGTTAATTTAATGTTATTACAGCATCACATATTTTGTGAGGTGGAAAGTCAAAAATTAGTATACAGATTATATTTAAGACAGGGAATGGGATGGGCTGATGGAGTTAATTTTGACATTGCTGAGGTATATATACTTGAGATCATATTTTGAAGCTATTTTATAAATACATAATTCACACATTGAACGATATGTTCGGCATAAGATTTGTTAGAATAACGAAAATCAATATATGTAGTATCTGGGATTTAGGGTAATTCGTAAACTAAATTCCCATATTTTCGGCATTCAACTATAGTATATCCAATATTATACATTCAGTTAATTTTGCTAAGATATTTTATATAATGACTGATATATAAGTATGTCATACGACCAATCGGAAGATTGAAAATCTTATATTATGTATATGAGAGACAGGGGTATTGCCTGATTTTATCTATTTGTGGCAATACTATTAACAGAATAAAATGCTCCCTGATTTGTATAAAGGTACCTAACATGTTATCACCAAAATATATGTATGTAGTTAAATTAACCGTATGTTTCAAAATTTTTTGATTAGTTATATAGGGACTACGGCAATTTTTTACCTGAAATACATCCACTTAATTTTACTAATATAGCTCACATATTGGCCGATATATGCCGTATAAATTAAACCGGAAGTTCGAGTTCTCATAAAGTGATCGTTATTTTTCGATTTCATCCATTTTTACACGGTCGAAGGAAGGGTCAAAAATATTTATTCTGTGCAAATTTGGGTCATATAGCTTGAATGGTTTAAAAATATATACATTAGCCTTATTGACGCCCGCTTTTTAAAAACCATTTAAACTATAGATGTCCTTCCTAAATGCTATTCCCTGTATCAAGTGAGAGGTTTATATCCTACTTTAGTGCTTAGTTTTGGCATTTTATAGGTTTACGAATAATGGCGTTTTGTGGACGCCCATCTACAATATTAAACTTCTTATGATATCAAGGAACATGTGTACCAAGTTTCATCAAGATATCTTAACCTGTACTAAAGTTACAGCTTACACGGACGGACAGACAGATAGTCACCCGGATTTCAACTCGTCTCGCCAAGCTGATCATTTTTATAATATAAACGAGTATATAACTTTATATCTAACTCGATTATTTTTAGGTGATAGAACTAACCGTGGTGAACAAAACTATTATACTCTGTAGCAATATGTTGCAAGAGTATAAAAAAGAAACGATAATTTCGTTATGTTCTGGTAGAACGTCCGAACTACAGCACGGAAAGACTTGAAAATTCAACCTAGAGAAAGTCCTAATGGAAACCTTTTTGTAAAACCACTGTCGATTTTGCAATATACATATGTAAGTGTTAATTACACTATTTATAACTAAAGAACGGCTGAACCCATTTGGCTAAAAATTGAGGGGGGGTAGCTTAGAACCAGGGGACGGACATAGGATACTTTTTATCTCTCTATAAAAAAAATTATATTTCAAATCATACAACACAAAGCTACTGCAGGCATTTGTTGAAAAAAGTGGATGGCACATCTAAACGGCACTATTTTTGCAGAGTTTTAACCCGATAGCCTTATTTGCTCTCAATTACTATACTGTGAGGTGACAGAATCAGAATTTTAAAATTGTCTTATATGATAAGTAGGCGTGGTTGTAAACGGAATTCGCACACCGTGGGGAATGACAAAATGTTATAAGCCTTATTTCGTCGGAATTGCGCAAGAAGGCCATAAGAAATGGATTTCACGAGGATTTCAATAGGATAGACAGACTCTCACCCAGATTTGTATATAACTGCAAATCTATTCCGATTAGTTTTAGGTGATACAAACAACCGTTAGGTGAACAAAACTATTATACTATGTAGTAACATGTTGAGAGTACAAAAAGCGTATTTAGTATTTAGCCGACTTTGATCCGTGCAAGTTGCAAGAGTTTAAAATGTTCGGTTACACCCGAATTTAGCCCTTCATTACTTATTATAAACTATATTTATTTTTCAGAATTTTTTTGCAGGATGGATAAGTGAAATTTTTAGCTGCATAGTTTTATGCAATCTGTTTTTTTGCAGTGCCTATTAAATTGTTCTGAATTGTTTATTAATTTCCGAGGTTTTATTAGATCACCATTGTGGAGTTAACCGGAGGAAAGGTAATTGACACATTTATTCAGAAATTGGTCCTTCATGGCAGGGATATAAAGCATTATCATCTTTATGCGGCATCTTGATTATTGCTTGACTTATTCGTTCTCAAGTCGAACGGTTTCTTAAAACTCCAAATTTAGTTTCCTGAATAGTAACCGTTTTGATCAGATAGTTAACTCATGGAAGTGGCGAGTGCATTAACGAGAATTATTTTCATCCATGTTACCTTATCAAATAAATAACAAACTCAACTCGCCACTATAATTTTGTTTCTGTACTCCTGAGAGCAACGAGAAGATCGGGTAGAAACTGAGAAGGAAAGAAACAAAAATGTAAAAATGCAAAACTTAGAAATTAGAAACAGATTATATCAAAGCATAATCCAATTATTAAGGAGCACATGATTGAGTTTTATAATTGTTCTGGAGAACATAATCATTCGGTAGCCGATACCTAATTTTTTTGTTTGCTTGTTTAATGAAAATTCTATATTAGCAACATCAAAAATAGATTTCATATACAAATCTCACACACTACTAAAGTCATAAATTTTAGAGTTAAGATGAACAATGAGCGTGACTCTGCCTATTTTTAGGTTAACTTCCATATATCAGCAACTATCTGCCCGATCTTTAGTGAATGGGTTCATACATAACTCTGACATGCTAATATAAATCAAATACCAACGAAAACTAAAAAAATCGGTATTGGGCTATGAGTTTTCAAGGTCCCCAGGTTACAAATACAAAGACTTCAGTACCAATGATTGACTTCCTACCAAAAATATCGGGCCATCTGTAAGCTAATGAAAATTGGAAGGTGTTTTTTCCATATACATACTTCTTCGCTGCCAAATACGTAACATAAGGACTCGAAAGCATGCGGTTGACTTTATACTGCATATTCGTAAAATATTTTAACAAAATGAAATGAACAACTATTTTGAGATATATGTACATATGCGTTATTCTAGGGATTTTTTTTTAATATTAATTGTATGGGCAATATGTTTGATATTTACATGAAGTTAGGTGAAAATGTTTTCTAGATTATATGGTTCCGGGCTAAATATGACTAAAATCTGTCGAAGCTTTGGTTTAGATACCACATCCTCAAATAACTGGTAATTTGTCCTTTGGGTTGAATTTGTGTCACGTAGATCTCAACAGAAGAAGACTCAATGAAATTAAGCGACAATATTTCATTGGGCAATATGTTAACCCGTAGGAAAAATTAATGATATTAGTATGTACATTCCCTTGACACTAATATTACTAAATACCTATTGTGATTTATATTAGTTATCTACTCCCGGTTTCATCAAATAATGAATATATCATTTGCGACATATCATTATAACAGCTTTCTTTACCATTTTATCAAGATGACGAGACGAGTTAAATCCTTAGTAACTGTCTTTGTCCACGCAAACGGTGAATAAAAATTGAGATATCTCGATGAGTCTTAGTACAAGTACTTCTTTCCACACTGTATGGTGGATATTGTCGATGGGCGGGGTTGGACTATCGCCCTAACCACAAAATGCCGTTAGGAGGAAAAGTATAAAGGGCTATAAAGTCATAAATCAAGTTACAAACTGTAATTTCTTACAAGGCACGAGCTGCGGAGAGGCATCCGAAGTTTACATCTTTTTATAAAGTGGACACAGCCCTATCCTCTACTAGGTTTAATGTACATATTTCACAATTGCTTTAGTAGCTAAATCAACTAAACTTTCTAAAAAAAGTCCTTCCAGCACCTCCCCATAAAATGTTGAATGGGTGAAAATTTCAACTAAAGTTAATGCATAATATATAATATTATGCCGATATATTTTTGATTTATTCTAAAAATTGCCGATCATAATTTTCCATGCCCCAGTTACCAAATATAAGAACTCCAGCGCCATATTATAGAAATTAGCGAACCTTTCTGTAAATTAATGTGCCCTTATCTCTAAAATGAGTAAAATTGGATTCATACTTCTACTAGTCCCACATATCAAATACAAAGATTTTCAAACTTTTGTTGACTTTATACCATATATATCGGTCAATCTGTTAGGTATCTTAAAGAAAATGATAATCTTTTTCCTAGTGTGTAATTTATGCCTTATTCAGCAAAAGCTTCTTTTGAACTTCAGCTGGGTTCATCGTCTTCGGTGCTCACATCTTCTGATCGGAATTCAACAAGCTACTTATAGTTGCTTCACAACTGGAGGCTGGATTACATTCGTATAAAGAGCTCTCAAATATTATTCCTCATGAACCAATAGTCCGACAGTTTTTCATAAACCATTCTGTTGAAGCTTAAAGGGTTAGGGGTAGTCAGAATTTTAAAAAATCATTTTTTTTGCATTTTCGTTAAGTGCAATATCTTAAAAATAGTCTCTGTAATTTTCAAGTTGATCCGATAATTACTTTTTAAGTTATTCGAAAATAACAAAGCGCGCTCGGGCACTTCAAAGCGCTCGGGAGCAGATAGTTGAAACTTTAAATACGTTTTTCTCAAAACTATATTTTTTGAACCGGTGACAACTGTAACTCGAAAACCGCTTAGTAGATTGATTTTAGATGAATCTCCAAGGACTTATGATTGTCACCGCAAAAACCCTTTTTTGGAACTGGAACACATACAGCTATAACTTTGGAAATTACAATTTTTTTTTGAAATTTTCGTGACTTCAAGTCAAAACATTCTATAATAATACCATATTACTACTTTTGTAAAATAACATAATTTAATAGCAAAAAAAAATTGCTGAAAATTGTCATTTTTTCGTGCCTCTGACTACCCCTAACCCCTAAGTTTAACTACGAAACAATAGGGTTAAATGCCCCCTCGCAAATAGTATTTTTTAAGAATTTCACTAAAGGCTTCATTTTATTTTTTACAGAAATATCTCCCATTAAAAACTTCGCATTTGTAAGATCTGAATGAGAAACTTTTCGATTCAGCACGTTTCATAAATAATTACCCTATGTCTTTTGAGGAATTCAGTTATATGGTATACGCGTTAAGTATCATTGCGATTCGTTATTTGGTATACGTCGAATCTATTTACATTACAAGCAACTATAATAACAAAAGTACGAGATAAAAATGAAAACACACAAATATATTTATACATGGTACGTTTATTTCTCCGCATCATTACTTTTCATTGCCAAAAGTGAATATTTACAGAAACGAATGCAGGAAAACATACAAATAAAATGCTATGGAAGGAGCCAAACTTATAGCATGTAACAAACATTATAATATGTGTAAAAGGAATGAAAGTATACTCATCAGTATAAAAGTGTATATACACAATACTATTATTTCGAGCAACAATAGCTGTAACGGCACTTGGATACTTTAATACTAAAGTAGGACACCCTTTTAAATTAAAGCAAGATTGAAATTATAAATTATTTAAATTATATATGAAAAATCAAAACATATCGGACAAACGGCATCCACGGCTTTCCATACATATACGCACTCGTATACGCTGTAGAGAGCTTCTTGAAATTTACAGTACAGTTTACTTATTTACGACGCCCACGCCAGGAGCCTTACCCTGGATTGTCTCACGCACTGCTTCGATATTGTCTTTTGAACGACTTGTTTTTTCAATAATTCTCTTCACAGTTGACGTTGAAGTTAAAACACTATTCCGACCATATTTTGTATGACATTTTCGAACTGCGGCCGCCAAGCTTTAATTATTTTTAAATATTCTTCAATAATGAAGACACGTTGTTCTATCGTGTAACGCTCCATTTTTACTAAGCCTAATGTGTTAGCGGTCGATTCGTTTATTTAGGGTTGTCAACACTTTACTACGTAAATGGCGGCAAATTTAAATATTGCATTAATTTTGGGAAACCCTTGATCATATCATTAATTTCATTTATCTATTTAGTAGACCATTGATTAAGAACGGTGGATGCTGATTTAAGTAGGCAGCAATTTTTCGACCAATCTGAAAAATAATCTTCTCATTCTAATAAGAGTATTTTCTAAATCTAAAATCCTTCCTACTTAACATAACAAAACTAGCAATATCCCACCATCGAACTTTTTATATAACTAGCTTCTATCGATATATACGTACATATCTCTATGCTATATTGTTCGCATGTACCTAATTTAGGTCACACTCTAAGTTTATGCTTACGTTCAGAATAATGAACTACTTCTTAGTACTTAAAAAATTATCAGTGAATTAAAAATGAAGTACTTAGTGTATCCTGAACCAAAACGGTATACGCTTCCAATTTTATCGATGGAAAGACGAAGTCAACATTCTTTGTCAATTTATTTAAATACTTTGAACACATTTCAGTGGTCCGGTGACACTTTTAATCATAACTATGGCAACTATTACACTTTGCTGATTGAATTTATTTTGTAATCGAAAAAAGTAGGTGCAATTGTTTTTATAAAATGTAATTGACAGTTTTGAAAATGGCTGTCATGGTAATGCTATCCCCTCCACATTTACAATAGTCTTTATTATCTATTCAATCTCAGTTCTGAATTAAATTTGACGAAACCCTTCCAAATGGGTTTTAAGATATACGTGGTAAGTACGCGTAGTTAGGAAGCAGACTGAATATTTAGTAGTACACAGTCGATCAATCAGAGGAAATTCTATGAATTAATGGTCGTCAGCAGCCTTAATGTATTAAAGAGGTTTTTTTTTAATTTGAAAAATTACATAATAAATAATTAGTAACATCAAGGAAACATTCACCGGAAGTATTGTAAGTTAAAAGAGGGTAAGACGAGTCAATCATTAACTATCATAATTCGTAAAGTTCGTATTCTTCACATCACCATTATATCTACGACTCCCCATTTTGATTTCTGACGATACTGAATCATACACTTGTATATTTGCGAACCTGATGAAAACACCAACCATTGATTAACAATTAAATTTAAATGAAAACTCTTCAATTTCGTAACTAGCAATATTATTTTTTTCTTATCAAGAAATATGATCCTCGTATTTTAAAGAAAGAGTTAATTTCACTATGTGCAATGCAGTATCTTATTGATTGCCTTGCCAACAATTTAATATATTATAAGTCTATTTTTGGCTTGCCTGACAGCTGTTCGCCTGACATAAGTTCCAATTACTTACGAATTTTCATGGTTGTAGCACTGAAGCAATCTCAATATTCTTTTAATCTACTGTAAAGAAATTAGCGAAGAGGTAATTTATCACGTCAAAAAATTTGGTGGTGCTATATAAAATTGCCATGATGTGGCCTTAATCAGCAAGAGATTAGTAATTTTGTTATGTTTCAGTGATTAAAAACGCTGCCATAATTTCGCCGCTAAATAATGCCCATTGTTTGTCATACTTATGATATTATGAGTAATGCAACAGCGGCTTTAATTACAACGCTGTCGTGAATTTAAATGAATCACGCTGCGAAATCTCGACTGAATTAAATCGGATACTAATTTATTAGCATACATCAGCCATAACCCACATAGGGAGTTAATCAGCCAGCAGTGGCGCGCACATTCACGGTCTTGCAAACTGGTACTAGTCACTGCAAGTTAGCCGTGATTTTCACATTTTTATTTGTATTCTACTCTACTCACTATCAATAAACTAGTTTGAGCAGATACACCTATACCGATATGTTCACACATACTATATGTTGGCCAATGTAAGCTGGAATACTTATATTTGCTACTCAACACTGCTGGAATGTATAAATTTATGAATGTTGCCAAAGAACAAACAATGTCACACAAATACAATGGTCACATAACGGTATGAAATGGTGTCGTCAACACCATTGCTGTCACATAGGCTCACACATACACCACAAAGCCACTGAATGCGCCCGAAAGTAGGCAAATGTCAGAGTTAGAACAATAGAAAACATTATGGACACACAATGGCATAAAATTGTGGGAGAAAATAAAAATCCATTCTAATTTTATGTTGAATATGAAATTTTTAATTTAAGCCACTGCCAACGTATTTAGGTTCACTCGTAGTGTAAAGCCAAATACAAATACTATTTTTTCTCGCACACACACGCTTTCGTTTAAATTTAAATGAACGTTGAAAGTTGAAAGTGTGAATGCATGATGGTACCAAATAGTATAAAATATATACATGAATGTATGTATGTGAACTATCGAGCGCTGTAATTTAATAATTTTGTTTATGTCTGCTTGTGCCAATATTTAGCACAACTGTGAACACGCAGCAATCTTACAATTCAAAGGCACATACACATGAACGTAAATTTTGTAATTCGAATCAAAAAGCAGTGTATGTATGTGTGCGCCGTCATATGGTCATACACATATATATTTATTTTATTCGTACACATACAGCATTCAACTCTACTACTGTGCTACTCTAACGTATAAACTAAAATATATTGCCGCACAAGAGCAAAACTTAAGTGAAAATAAATCAAAACTGTGTCGACTGCATGCACACTTAGTTACAAGCACAAACAGAAACACACATGCATGTGCGCAAATCGACATGTGTTCCATTGGTAGCTGACACACATGCTATGTCGCAATATGAAAAAAAAAAAAAAAAAAAAAACGAAAAAAAAACGACTGCAGCACGTCGCTTGACTGCAATCGTGCCACTACCGCTTTTGCAGTTACGTGTATTTCTGATTTCTGGTTGCTCCTATTTCCACATAGGTTGCTCCAACTCTCATATATGGTTCAGCAATTGGGGTTGAGGCTACTTTATGTAGGTTGCAAGTGAAACATTTTCACTCCGCCGAGCATACTGGCTCTCAAGCTGCTCGTGCCATCACCCAGTTCCAGTTCTCTTTTAATCTATGCCTACACGTTTTGTATTCACTGCTATACCAACGACATTTATTACCAATATGCCATGAATATTGCCGTTTCATATGTTATAAGTTCAAACATTTATGGTATGTTGTTCTCTCAAGCATCAGTGATTGCAGGCAATAGGGGTATAATTGTAGCCGAAGGCTTCGGCAGCAAAATCAAGATATCTCCGAAAGCTAGACGTAAGTGTGTATTTACCCAGCAAGCTGCTTTGAAATTTTCCCAACCACCTGCCAAAAGCGACCAGAAAAGAAAACTGAAGTTGAGATCGAAAGAGGCTAGCTGACAAACGAGCAGCTAGTAACCGAAGAATTCCAAGCCATTCGGGTTGCAGGCGAAAATAAGTTGGAATTGAGGTTAGAAAGTTTTCTGCGAGATGCAATCAACCATAGTTTGTGGAAGAATTCGCTCTCTGTGCTAAACCAACTTTGTGCTGCAGCAGAAAAATTGCCGAAAACTTCGCTAGGAACACTTTTGAGCAAATGGTTGCACTTATTGTAGAATATATGTACATACAAATTTTAATACAACCACTATTATTTAGTTTGTTAGTTGGTAATGTAACTATAATTCTGTTGATCACTGGTTCGAAACACAATTACGCAGTGAAACAGTTTGTACACTCCATACCCTTTGTTTTTCCTAAAGCGACCTAATTTTAAAAAATATTCTTCAAAATCCGAAGCTAACACAAACGCTATACCTCTCTTTACGAATAACGCCAAGAAACTTCTGGTAAATTAGCGCAGAAACAGCGACAGCAAAAGTAGTGACTGCAATGGCAAAGTAGAACTGTGTAGATTGTACAGCAGTGAAACGACGTGCTAAAGAATTTTCTATTACATAACAGAAATTTGGCAGGAACTTTTTGGAAGACTACAAAAGATATGCAAGCCAAGTAAAGAAAAGCGCTATGACTTGGAAAACTAACGCACAAGAAGGCGTTTGCAACGGTAAAAGCGCCTGAGAGACGACTCATGATAGCTGTTTTATGAGCTGATGAGCGTGTGCATGAATATGTGTAATTGCCTACATCTACACCCAAACGTAAGCATATTCCAAAAATCAAGCCGTATGCATGCGCTCGAATATTGCAAATTTTATTTGTAGGCAAAAATTCGGCACAACATGAAATTTTTGGTTTGCAAGTAATTTTGCAGCATAGTTTTCGCAAAAACTGCCAAATACCACATAACTTGCCATGCTTTTATACAAAATTACATATTTCATGTATGCATACATAGAGGCTTTTGTGTATTTCGGCAATCACGTGCAACTCTTTACACAAACAAACTGCTAAAAGTGTGTTATACACATACTTCCAAACTGTTGCAGTATGAAAGACTAACTGAAGGAAAATTAGTGAATGTATACAAGTTTTGAAAACTTTTTTTTTAAAATACATAGTTAAAACTCGATTTCTTAAAGAGTGTTAGGCACAAGTAGTACAGATTTCACTGAGAGGCTGCTATTAACGTTCCATCGTACCTTAACGTTTAATAGGTTTTGTTCAGATTAGGCATATTTGGATTGATGGACGATTTACATCTCTTTTGGTCGTTTTTTACTTCATAAGAGAAAATATTTGCAACCCCTTTTCTATAGCGCTAAATTTCGCATATCTTCCTTGGACTTCTATAAAAACGTTAAATGCATAATTATCACACATTTTTTCGTGACCTTTGTCGTTCTTCACTTACTATGTACAAAAAACAGTATCACCACTTTGTTTTCAATTGACCAGGCCAATTTTTTGAAAAAGTTGTGGCAAGTACTCCGTAGAACTTTCTTTTACTTTTTATCGAACATGTCAGTTTTATATATATTTATTCCTGGATTGGTAAAGCTGCATGAATGCTTCTACTGAAAATAAAATGTATATTGTAGAATTTTATTCACAAAAGAAGAGGCATTATTCTATTGTTCAAAAATGTTACATCTGCTTGGCTCACAAACCTGTGAGATATTTACATATATTATATACAAGTATATGTATTTGGCTCTTCGTGTATGTGGGCCACCACCATCGCAGGTACTAACGCATTTCGCTTTAGCATCTGAAATATTTGCTGAAGAATCTTAAACTATGAACACGTCCAATAAATGTTTAGGAAAAGGTGAAATAGTAATAGCGTGGAGATGGGCCAACGAAGACAACTTTATGTGAAGCTCTATCCCTGCACTCTGTTCAAGCACAAGTGCAGCCAGAGAGTGAGATAAAATGGAAAGTTTGCGATTGCGATTCCATCTATCCAGTGGCGCAAAGTATTTGGATTTACTTGAAACTTTTGTGTCAAAGTGTTGCAGTTGCACATAAATCTGTTTGAAATGAGAGTTTTTGTTAAAGTTATTTGGGTTAAAGTGTGTAATTGAAGAAGTGGTGAAGTTGTAGTGCAAAATGCAGAGTTGGCGATTTTTAGTTTTTGTTTCCGCATTGAAGTCACCACTGAATATATGCAGATGTTGAATAACAAAATAAAGGAGAAACTTAACGAGGAAGTAATTTACCATTGAATACACATAGCTTTCTTAATATATTAAGTATGAATGTGTATGTTCGGAAAAATGCATAAAATATTAGCATAAATTTACTCACAGGCTTCTGCATGTGTGTATGTGTAGAAGTTGTATATACGATGGGCGAGATTTTATTGACTCCAAATCGAAGAAAATTTATTTAACGCAGTTACTGAACGTGATTGAGAATTCTAATTGCGTATAACTATACTTCCATTGCCAGAAGGAGGCCCATACTATTGCTAATAAAAGTCATTTATATGCCAAGTGGCTTTATATATGGTTGAAACAACTAAAATGTAGCGCACATGTCAGAAGTAAATTATTTTATTGTTTTAGTGCGTTCTTTTCGGATTTGCTGAAGGAAAGGCACCCCATTATTATTTCCATATTCCTACATTGGATATTTGATTACACTAATACTCAATGGGCGCAAATGAAGTAGCGGAACTTTTGTAGAATATTTTTGAAATACTCCGTTAATAAGCGTATTTCAGCTTTTACAACAGCTACATCTTGTATTGTTTTGCTGTGGCTTGTAATCGTGAAATGAATAAGAGACGGACGCTGTCACAGGTTCAATATTTATTGTGAGATTTAGATCATAATCCACATTGAGAAGCATTTATTTGTAATAAATCGTGTTTTTGAATGAAAGATTTCTTAAAACGGGTTTCTTTTAATATTTATTTAATTTGTTTTACTATTTATTTAATTTTTCATTGGAGTCCAGCATTGGTGTACAATATGCCAAAAACCACTGTGAAGAATTTACCAGATCTTTAAAAATGCTAAACTTTGTAAATACATATTAATAAAAAATGTAATAGATATTAATTGATTTTTTAATTTTTTTCCGTGTTGCCCGAACATATGGAACTCGCTGTCCTTCGTACTCCCTCATTGCCCCCTCTCCGGCAAACTACGAGTTGCCGCAAAACAGTTTCCATATGTTACTATTATTTATTAATCTACTTTAAATATATTTATTATTTTCGCAATCACTAAATGTCGATTGTGACTCTGCATCATATTTTTGAAAAAAGTATACAAATTAAAACATCATACATAAATTTTCGAAGTTTGTTTGCAAAACTAAAAAGGATTAATAAGCTTTTATTAATATCAATGAAGTTAATAATGGTTGTATCTTTATATTTGTAAATTTTCGATAATCTACAATTCACTAATAATTTAGTAAACCGTTTTAATTTTCTTTAGCAACCGACGTCAATTCTTTTGTGCATAATATTTCCTTCGATTTTTGAATAAAGTTTTTGCTGAAGTGCACTGGCGTTTGGACAGAAAATTATTACAAAATCAATTTCTATATTTATTCGAATCATTTGAAAATATTGACCATGATATCTTTCTTGCTTCATTCATAGAAGTAACTGTTAATAAATTATTAACCCTGTTTTTGTAAGGCCCATTTTATTAAATTACTCTCAGATATGAAAATATTCGCTGAACAGTCAGGCATATACCACTTTCTCTAACACACACATTATCACTCAATGCTATTCCATTAAACAATTTATTTCATGTGTTTCAAACAGGTAAGCTAAAATTAGATTTACGATTCTACGTTGCTTTTGCTCACTTGTGGTGTACATATGAATGTACATGGCATACAAATTTCCAAAATTGTTAATCTAAATGTAATCAGGTGAATTGTAATTTTATTTGCAAATAAAATCTGACTGTAAGTTTTACCCAGATTATCAATAATGTTTCACATAAATATATTGTATATACTGCTATATAGTTAATCCTATATATTTCTGATAGATGTGGAGCATGCTTTAACGAAAATAGAAGGTTTTATTAACTCTGGCATATTGTGATCGACATTTGACTTCTCCTGATAGAGATTCTAAAATTAGTGCGATTAATAAATGTTTGTTTCCGAGCGAACTTTGCTTTTTATGCTCTCGCAAAATGAGTTATAAAAGTTAAGGGCTTGTATTCACATAACAGTTTCTTTAACTTTTTAAAATGATAGAGATAGATATAAAGATATATTATATATATAGATATCTATATATATATACAAAAATTAGATATCACGTTGTTGACACTAATAAAAGGCAAGGCTGCTTTGGTAAATGGAATGTGGGCGTAACCATGTCGTATGAAAGATGTAATATGCCCATCCATTGGAATGCACACATTAAATAATTTTGACTTTCACTATCCGATTGAGCTAGGTTAGGTTGCTTTGAAACCCCTAATTGAATTACGAAGCAATACGCCGAAATTATTACTGATTTCGACATTGCGTCGCACAATTTCACACTGCAGATCAAACTACTCAGTTTCTGCACAATAATTTGCCCTTTATGTGATATAAAACATTTATTATGAGTAATTGATTACAGAGATCTCCAGACATTACCATCTCATACACGCTCATATATATAATATATATTATATATCACAAACCTATAACAACAATTTGAGACAACGGGGTAAGCCCGAGAATAGCTTTGCCTTATTCTGCTCTGTTTGTTAACGTCTATTTAGTAGGTAATAGATACAAGTAAAGATGCATATATCATACTAGGTAACATAAGTATATTATTATCGACCAAATAAGACAAAAATCAACAGCAATGGGTGCCTTGACAATACCATACACAAATACAATTACATATAGGTATATACTTTTTTTGTTTCTATTGGCTTATGCTGCTGAAATATTTCTTGCCATAATTCACTTGTATATTATTATGCTTAATATAATATTTTTACTTTGATTTAGTTTAATTATTTTGGCCGCATAGGTTAGGTTGGGTTAATCAATTAAAATACCACTAATGAATGCAATAAATTTAATTATAATAAAGCATTGTAGCATAGCCGAAGGTGATGTACTAAAATCAGTAGGTAGATCTATCATTATCCACTATTCACGTTTCACTGAGTAGTCCACCTGTAAAGCTCAAGGTTAAGCAAACATTTGTCAAGCATCTCGCAAGTGCTCACCTTGATTCTAAGTAATGTCAAAAGTCTGTACATTTGAAGGTATTTTCTATCAATAATGGCATAGTATTAAGAGGTGAAAGCTAAGTGGTACAGAGATGCAGATTACTCATACTCAGAGTATGCAGTCGTACATATAAGTACGTACAGTGTTGGACAGAACAATAAGAACTCTTAATCAAGTAACATTCAATTACAAACTATTTTTAAATCGGTTTTTGGGAATACTCCGAATACTGCCAATGTGAAGCGTGTAAGGTGGACAATTAAATAAGAACAGAAGAAAAAACAGGCTATTTTGTGTAAAGTACGGCCAAATTTATTTGCTTTTGTATCGGTAAACATTAATAGACCGTTCAAGATTTTAAGTGCTAAAAATTTTACACTTAAAGAGAAAAATGGGTAGGGCGAAGCATTGCAGCACGAAAGAGCGGAAAATAGCAAATAAACTGCGAAATGAAGATCAAAGTATTCGGCAAATTACAAGACTTATGGAAGAACAGCTCGCAAAGCGCCGTTATTGACACAGAGACATCGAAGCTGTCGCATCGAGTTCGTTAAAACTCATGTCGAATGGAGTGGCCCAATAAATGTAAAAAATGGCGTAACATACTACAAGTATGAACAAACAAAAGCAAGCTAAATTTAGTTGGAAGTGTTGGTAAGCGTTGGGTAAGGCATTCGCAGGATTTCACCCCAATATATAAATACACTGCAAAAACTTTTAAGCTCGAGAGTGGAAGCAACAAGAGATGATTCTCTCTTGGACTACTCAAAATAATAAAATAGACGTTTTAATCTGGCCCTCCCAATCTCCGGACCTGAATCCAATATAGAGAACTTGTGTTAAGTCGAAAAACGAGAAAGAATTGTGGAGAAATATCCGAGAATCCAGACCCCAGACTACTTGTGCGACCGTAGTGGACTTAATGTCAAAAAGGTGCCAAGCTATGCCCTAAATCAATTGCTATTCAACAAAATATTGTATACGCACACAATTTTACTTTCCGTTTTAATCATATTTATTAATTATTTGAATTGCTTTTTTGTGCGCTCCCAATGGGATTCACCATAATACTTAAGAGTTAATTTGTATACTCTTGCAACATGTTGCTACAGAGTATAATAGTTTTGTTCATCTAACGGTTGTTTGTATCACCTAAAATAATTCGAGATAGATATGGAGTTATATATATATAAAGCCGGGTGTGTATCTGTCCGTTCGTCTGTCCGTCTGTATGTGGACGCTATAACTTAAGTAAAAATTAAGATATCATAATGAAACTTTTTACACGTGTTCGTTGGCAAAAAAAAATAATGACGATAATTGGACCACTGCCACGCTCAGAAAACGCCATTAACCAAAAAATTGTTATAACGAAGCCGCAAATTAAGATACAAAACTGTAATTTGGTAAAACGTGTCGTAATAATATGAGGTACTTGTAATTTGAACATTTTTAATTAATGGGTGTGGCCCCGCCCCATAATAGTTTTAATGTACATATTTCCCAAACCATTCAAGGTATATCAGCCTAGTTTGCACAGGACAAATTATTTCAACATCTCTTGCGCCAGCGCAAAAATAGGTAAAATAGGATTAGAACCACGCCCTCTCCTCATATAGTGGTTCTTTTAAAAGAGCTATAAATCTATATCTAAATATAATAATAACCCAACGATTACCCTCCTCCCGGCAACCGACGCGAGGGGCGCAATCCGCATACGTGCGGAAATAGCCGAGTCAGAAAAGGCAAGAGAGTTTTTTAAGTGTTGAGATCTAAAACTGCTCAGCTACAGAAACAAAAATTTCAACAGCCAACGCATGATAAAACAATATCGAATCGACGATAAATTGCCAGAAGCAACTAGACAGCGAAATCGTAGTTGCCAAAATGTTCTAGTGGCGAACTTTTGTTAAATTTCTACTATATGACCGTCAGCCCTCATTGTGATGCAAATACAGTTCTAATTAGAGTGCTGCCGTGTAAAGCGCAATTAAGATATAAGTAAGAAGTTGTAAATTGGGAGAATGATTAGTAAAGCTTTAACTTGTTTTGATTAGAAATAAAGATAAGTGTATAGCCATCAACTTGAGAGTAAGTTACAAGGTACACGATTTAACGAGAAATCCGTTACAATATTATTTAACATTTTTACTGGTTGAGATAGAACTATTTTTATGAGTTTTTGTTTTTAACATGGAGTGTTCTTATTATTTTGTCCGACACTGTTTATTCAGAGACGATACACATATGCGAGTATCTATACATGTTAACTTGTTGTACTTGACAATATGCAAATTGTTGTGTGTAGATTAGAATACAATCTTTTCTAATTCTCAGTTGGACATTTGGAATGGAAACCCAAAAGTCAGTTGTAATTCATAAAAATATTCAGTTTTAACCAAGCGACTTGATAAAAGAATATTTGATCATAAATAAATGGAAAAATTGGCGAAATACCTTTCCCTTTTTCTAATATTTGAATCAGTAAATTTAGCGATGCGCCTCTACTTTTGGATGAAATTTCCCTTCTCTCAGAACTAGAGCGGGATTGATAAAAGCATCTCAATTCCCTAGACAAAATTTGTATCGAGCACAATGTTTTTCATGTCTAATTTGTCTTTATTATATAAATGATGATATGATGTATGAGATTTCCTTATAAATTTAGATGAACGTGTTTCGCTTCGTATATATGGGTTAGAGCTTTATATACAATAATATGAATATGCGCCAAATTGGACCTTTCTTAACCTCCACCTTATATATGAGATCATTTCATATCGCACCAAACAAGTACGAAATCGGTTAATATCTACTTTAGCATATAATTGATATTCCTCGAATGGCCAATATAATTTCTTATGGATATCTCAGAAAAACTTAAGTTAATATAACTTCTTTTTGTAAATTTTAAATATTTCTATTTGAAATAACGCTAGAGTACTGAAGTTCCTTTCCACTTTAGTTCTTCCTTATTTGCTTTTGTACAATGTTTCTTATTTGTTGAAAAATACTCACCTTCGTGTATTTGAGTGCACACATATCGTTAAGTGGCTGCTTGTACTACGACTCTTACTGGTGGTCACTTAATTAGCTGCAAAACGTGCAGTGCCAGTGCTTCAACTAAGAAATAAACAAAAGCTTAGTGTCACGGCATTCCTATTCAAGGCAATCTTTTCATAGGGTGCGTTTACTCTTAATATGTACAGTATATAAACTTGTCTCAAAGAACGTAGTATATATATTCATATTCATTCACTTTTAATGGAGTATATGTCCATGTATATACATATGTAGAAGAGCCATCCAAAAACACCTGCATAATAGAAAATTATGTAAAAATGCAATTACTTCCGCATTTTCATAAGTGTGTTTTAATTACTTGTACTTGTATTTGAGATTAAATCTACCATACAGGGTAGACATAAAAGGTGGTAAAATATTTAACGTAGCCCAGAGAACCGCCGTGGCAGACCCCTAAATTATTTACCTATACATGTCTGTATGGAATACATTCAATTAACATACCAGCCCATGTTTATTGTGCGCGATTTATGGATTCAATATAAAAGCCATCTGTAAAGGGTGTTTTTTCGACACATATAACTTTTATTTGAAATAAAATACAGGAAAAATATGACATCGATTTTATAATTTTTTTTTTTTTTTGTAATTTTAGCTAATCGACTACATCTTGTAAAGACAGGATGGTTTGTCCAATTCGGCTCTCTTTTTAGCAAAGCTCCTCTTGCCTGGTCAAAAACGCGACGACTGACGACCTGATATACGCGCTCAAAAAAACGTTTATAGGCGTGTTTTATTTGACCAGCACGTTGAGATATTTGCTTATTTTGTATGGAAGACTTAGCCAGTTATATTGGCTTGTCAAAACCTATTTAAGATTGTATATTGAACTAGAGGCATTGCCAGTTCATCTTTTTTTTTCATTCACAATAGTTAAATTTTATCAGAAGAGTAGTTGGCAATAACGACCTTATTTTGACAAATGGAAATGTAAACAAACCAAAATTAATGAAAAGAACATTTGGTTTCAGTTTTTTGTATTCTAGACCTCAAATGAACAAGATAAGCATATTTGTGTGGTATATTAATATTCCGTTTACAAATTTAAAAATTTCTCCATGTCAACTGACTGTTTCTGTGTTGCCAACACAGTTCGTTTTTAAGCAAAAATTTAAAATAAGCTAAATGCGATTTATTTATTATCAATTTAGCTATTAGCTTATGACGGTCAACTAAAACACGCCTGTGGGGAAAATTTACCTCTAGCTTTCACCATTGGCCGTAAAGTTAACCCACCTTCGCTTTTAAAAAATAATGGCTCTTATGCCAATAGTTACCCTCTGGGAAATCTAAAGAGCTTCGAGAACTTCTTCAGATCGATTTTATTAATTTTAAGTGTAAAGATACACTAGCTGTCTTCGATTGGTCATTTCTCTGCTCTTCTGTCAAAAAGATTACATGTGTACTTTAAATGCTGCCCGATTAAAAATTTCCTTTTTTTTTCTTGTATTTTAAAACATAAAACTTAAAATCAATTAAAATTATTTATAGAAATTCAAAAAAAGATGGTTACAGCAACGCTTTTTAACGCGAAAAAAAGAATCACGCAGGGTTGCATCACAAGTGCTGCCCGTGTGTTTGAGAATCAGGTATACTTTGAGTTATTGATCAGATTCAACACATTTTTGACATATGTATGTACAGGCATAGTATAATAAGAAAATAATTTTTTCCGAATTTCTATAATATATCTGATAGACTGACCGATATTTTCCATAAAAAGTTCGCAATATCAGTAGACATATTTGGTATCTGGGGGCTTGAATAGTTTTGCTCCGATTTGGACAACTTTCGGGCTTAAGATGTAACACCTTAAAGGCACTATTCGTGCAAAGCTTTATCCGGATACATTGTTTGGTTCTTGATTTGTATACTGGAAAGGGAAGGAATCAGATGGAATTTAAACTCCGATTTTCATACTGTGACGTTAGAATTCTAGGGAAAAGTTAGGTAATAAATTTGTTTGAAATTAGTTGAGTAGTTCCCGAGGGTTTTCACCTAAATTCGAGCGCTACCACGCCCATTGTCCAAATTTGACATCGGCTTCTACAAAACCGTTACGCACCATCACGGCTGTAAAAATTAATGTCCTTGACGCATTTAGTTATAGATTTATTGCGCATGTAGTAGTTTCAAATAAAAATTTTATATGGGAGTGAGCGGAGTTATAATTCGAAATCATCCTTTTTCACACTTTCGGTGAGCGTGTCAAAAATATTTGCACTGAGCGTTTTTTAGAGAATAGCCTGTATGGCTTAAGATATATGTGTCTTAGGCTTATTAAAGGGCGGGGCCACGTTACAGCATGCATAGCTTCTTGTTTTATACTTCACTTGACATTATCGGTATTTAAAGACACAACTTTGGGCCAACATAACTGTGGCGGTATTGAACAAAACTAGAGAGAATCACTCACCAGGAGAAACATAATAGAGATGAAAAAAATATTATAGGCAGAGCTTTATTGTTGTTGTACTCCAGGCAAAACTTCAGAAAATATTGTTTTCGGTCGAAAGGGTAAATGGAAAAGTGCTCGAAAAGAAAATTTGTTTATAAGGCATAAGTACGCAAAGTAGTAAATAGTACAATGATACAAACATGTACATACCTGATTTTCTCCTGCCGCTGGTATGGTGATTTGATTAGGACCACCTTTGTCATAAGTTCTTTGTACCTTCGAATTTGAACACACACAATACACTGAGCGAGGCGAACAGGCGGACAAGCTGTCGCTTTCACATTGAATGCATCAGCAAAAAAATTAAATTGCGGATTACGGCCTCATGACACACTCAGGTTTACGTCGCTATGTTTTCTCACCTCTTTTGTTTGTCTTTCGATTTGTCTGCTTCCGTGCTAATGTTTTTGTTACAGCCACATTACTGCTTTGCCAGCAATCAAGCGACCTCAGAATCCTATTAATACAACAAATTTAACTTTAAGCAAAAATCACCCCTAGAACTTTTCGCTCTCCTTACCCAAGCTTGTTGTAAGTGGGGGGCAGCATTATTGTCAACATCGTTGTTTTAAACTATGTCCTCGGTGTGGGCGGCTACTGGCAGATGGCATCAGCAGGGAAGTTATAGGTTTTGATTGTGTCATTAGTGGTTGGCGTTCGTATCTTAGACAAGCTGCTGTTAATGATGTTGCTCTTTTTGTTTCTTTCACACCAGCATCATTGCGACACTTGGAAGCTGGTTTACGTTCCGCTTTGTGCGGTCTTTTCTTAAAATTCTCTTGTGACGCTTGTGTGTGGCCAAGTGTAAGGTAATTTGCTATCGGCATATTCAAGGTAATCTTAGTGCCGATTCAAAGTGCAGCTCATTCTGGGTGTATGCGGTCCTTTCAATTTAATATTTTAGCCTCATATTATGAAAACACCTTTCTATTATTCTAGTAGAATTTGTAGTACTTTTATAGTCTTACAACATGTTGCTACAGAGTATAATAGTTTTGTTCAGCTAACGTTTTTTTGTATTACCTTAAAATAAAAGAGTAAGATATAGGGTTATATATACCATATATAAATGATCAGGATGATGAGATGAGCTGAAATCCGAGTGACTATCCGTCTATGCAAGCGATAACTTGAATAAAAATTAAGATATTATTATTAAACTTGGTACACGTGTTTTTTGGCAAAGAAGTGAGGACAAGTTCGTAGATAACCGTAATAGGACCACTGTCACGCCCACAAAACACCATTAAACGAAAACCTATAAAGTGCCATAGTTGGTACAACCAATTGCATTAGCGAGGGATGTGAGTTTAGCAGGGGGATGTGAGGTTTAGCAGGGCCTTGAAAAAGGCGTGTCCCGCCCTCTAATCAATTTTTAGTACATATCTCCTGAAGCATACAATCTATATCACCCAAATTCGTTCAGGGCAAATTCTTGTGGATTATAACCGCGCCCACTCCCCATATAATGCTTTTGTCAAAAATTACTAAGAGTGCAATAAATCTATAACTAGATGCGCTTGGGACATACAATTTTGCACTCGAGATGGTACAAAACGGCTTTATAGAAGCAGGGGTTAAATATGGACGAAGGGTGGTATTTAGGTAAAAACCCATATCTTGGGACTTACTCATCCGATATCGACGTCTTTAGTACGTTATGTTATCTTGACTTTCTTATATTCCAATGCGAATATAGGCGAAATGGGAATACAACAAGGCCTACTTCCCATATAACAAAATTTAAAATTCCATCTGATTTTTTCATTTTCCAGGATACGATTCAGGAACTAATCAAGGTATCCGGATACGATTTTGCACGAGTAGTGCTTTTGAATTATTCCACCCTATGATCAAAAATAGTCGAAATCAGAACAAAACTGTTCAAGCCCGCATATAGAAATCTGAAAAGGATTTTCCTCCGGCCTTGATTTTTGCAAGTTGCAAAATTATAAAATGTTCGATTACACCCTTACTTGATTTGTTGATCTTTGTGTGGCCGTTGAACGCTTCGGTTGCAATACCCAATCTAAATTTCATCCTGCTTTACAAGTTCTACGCCTTATTAATCATAATAATTAATACAGTATGCAATTATAAAAAAATATTTTTAATGTTTATCTAAGCATCGCCTGCTGCATTCTTATGATAAAATTCACCAAATACCTTAATTGTACGAGTATCGGGGTAGTGTTAATAGGTACTATTTTACGAACAACACAACAAAATATTTTCAAAAATATTTTTGATATAAATCTTTAAAATATATTTTGATGAAATTAAGGATAAATAACGGACACAATTTTACTTGTTACAATATTCTACCATCGTAAAAATGTATAGATCAGCACTCGATTGGAATCTTCAAATTCATTATATGTAACCTTTAAAAGGACGTACCAAAGTTTCTTACTCTGATTACACCTAGTATATATTTTTATAATACTTGGTTGAAAATATTTGAAAAAAAAGAAAAAACGTTAACTTCGGTTGCACCGCAGCTATAATAATACAAAGGCTTCTTACAAGCTTACTATTAACTTAATTACGATCGTTCAATTTTTATGGCAGCATCATATAGTAATCTGATCTGAACAATTTCTTCGGAGAATACATTAGACAATAATCCGTGCCTAATTTCGTGAAGATACCTCGTCAAATAAAAACGTTTCCCATGCAAGCACTTTATTCCGATTGTTTAGTTAATATGGGAGCTATATGCTGACAAATTAACAGTTTCTTAGTGAGAAAAGGATAGGCGCAAAATTTCAAATCGATAGCTTAAAAACTGAGGGACTAGTTTGCAAATATACAGACTGTCCTTCTGTCTGACAGACGGACATGGCTAAATCAACTCAGCTCATCATGCTGATCATTTCGTTTCCTTCTAGGTGTTACAAACTTCGTGGCAAACTTTATATACCCTGTTCAGGATAAAAATATCATACAAATTTCTATAGAAAATAAACTCAAGTAAAGCATTGAAATCTGTAATATCTTATTATTTAAATGAAATGTATGTATTTTGTCCCAGAGTTTCTTGTTAATTGTTGGTAATTTGTTTTAAAGAGGCATTTTATTTAATGTGTAAATCACAACATTTACAGAATTTATTATACTATAATAATAGGAAGTTCAATTTGAACAATTTCGAAATCTTTCCAATCTCTAAGAGGAGCTCAAAAAAAGCGTGCCTGGCGGTGAGGAAGATTTTTTTACTTAAAACTCACATCTAAACACCAAAAAATGTATTATTACTATGAATGAATAAAAATTATGATAGAAGGATTATTTAAAATTTTGATTTTGTGTACTTCGAATTATACTCCCGAATCGAAATTATTGTCAAAAACCCTATGCGTTCTATCATTATCTGATAATATATACTATACTATAACATAGAAATATGAAAAAAATATTATGTACTGAATTTGGTTGAAATCGGTTAAGCGGATCCTAATATATGTGTTTTCACCTAAAAGTGGGCGGTGCCATGCCCACTATCATCTTATATCATCCGAGAGATAAAATTTGATGTCTCTGGCTTGTTTAGTGCTTGATTTATCGCGCTTTTAGTAGTTTTTAACAGTACCATTATATGGGGAGTGGGAGGGGTTGCCACCCGTTTCACCAATTTTCACACCGTCGATAGAGATGCTAAAAGTTGTTCGCACTGAATTTTGTTATTATAGCTTTAGCAGCTTAGGAGATATGCGCATTAAACCTATTAGGGGAGGGACCACGCCCACTTAAAAAAAAAATTTTAACAA
This sequence comes from Bactrocera oleae, assembly GCF_042242935.1. Classification (NCBI taxonomy): domain Eukaryota; kingdom Metazoa; phylum Arthropoda; class Insecta; order Diptera; family Tephritidae; genus Bactrocera; species Bactrocera oleae. The sequence goes on along the minus strand of NC_091539.1, from coordinate 31,776,794 downwards.
CAAATGCTCCTTCTTAATTTGATCCTTTATACCAAATAAGAGTCTTGTATCTTATTGCGGAGCTTAGTTATGGCAATTTATTTGTTTTTGATTAGTGGCATTTTGTGGTCGTGGCAGTGGTCCGATTACGCCCATCTGCAATACCAACCGTGTACCAAGTTTCATAAAGATATCTCAATTTTTACTCAAGTTACAGTCACCCGGATTTCAACTCGTCTCTTCATCCTGATCATTTATATATATATATATCAGTCTATATCTATCTCGATTAGTTTTAGGTGATACAAACAACCGTTTGGTGAACAAAACTATTATATTCTGTAGCAACAAGTTGCGAGAGTATAAAAATAATCGCCGGATCCGCTTCAAATTTTCGGAGAGTAGTTCCAAATACATAAGTATGTATATGTACATACATACATTCGATACATATTCAAAAACGAAAATCAATTATTTGAAATTCACAAGTGGATACGGCTGGAAGAAATGTATTATTCTTATATTTCTTTGTCCATGTAGGCAATTTAATAAGAGATAAAGACTTAGTGGAAAATTATTGACTTTCTCCATTCTTGCAACTTAGCAACTTACGTAGTTATGTACGCAGCGTGCTTAGCAGTAAGGAATTAAGTACTGTAATAAAACCCAAATTAGTTTCAAAGTAATAATCATAGCTAACTCCTCTCATCAGCACACAAAATTTGTATATGTAAATGAGTCTGCTGGCATACATTGCAAAATCGTTCCCCTGCCTTCTAATGAATTCCATTACCCATACATAGTGTGAAAAGTATGTTTGTAAATCCACCCCATTATAGTCAATATGTGAAGCTCATTGTCGCCCCCCATTTAAGTGACTATTTCACAGTGCTTATTTAGTCAACCGGCCCATCAACCCTAACCGACTAGCTAAAGGATCAGCTTTCATGCAAGTAAGAGAAGCAGTCATCAACAACTGTCCAGTCCGCATAGTTGTGGAGTGATCATTGAACCCGGCATGTTGAGTATCTACGCACTCTAATCTATTTAATATGCGAACGGGAACAGATTGTAATCTACGCAAATCAAATCAGAATCAAGCAATTTGGTATGATTTTCAACGATTGACCACAACACAATTAAATTACGACGACCAACAACGGCTATTTCCGTCTGCGCCTTAACCAAAGTAGTGGCCCACCGAGTGCATGCTTGAGCCACTCCCTCGGCCAGACAGCCTAGAAATCACACAATTACATTAGTGATGGAGTGCTGGTGTGCTGGGGTGAATGTGCATGTGGAGGTATCGTAACAAGACTGTTAACGGCTAACCATTTGGCGAGCATCAAAAAAGGCTTTTTCCCTCTCAACAGACGTAATGAACGCTGAACGTCGGATAACAACGAGCTTGCAAAAGTGAATGACATAAACGGGAGCTCAAAAACTTGAATCAAAAGAAAAATAAGTATTAAACGAAGAACTATAAAACAGAGGCATTGCGTTCTAAATATATAAATATACAATAAAACAAAGGATTTGCTGTTTCACACCAAATGCCAAACAGCATTTGTCAGCTCGTTATTATTTGCAGTTTTCGGTTATGGTATTGACATGTCTCTCGCACGATTTGGTCCGTGAATTTTGTGCAGCCGGAAGTTGTAGCAAAAATAGCGCCCGGATGTACTAAATACGAATAGCACGACTCGAGAATGACAAAAAATTACCATAGAATTATACATATTTGAAAGTCTCCCTCTCGTTGTGTATTTATTTCTAACCAAGTACCATAAATAGATGCAGAGGAATATAAGTACT